>NC_136466.1:6357252-7103599 GCF_902686455.1 Sciurus vulgaris
GACTTCTCAGTGGTGATTGGTCTGTTCTTAAGTTGCACCCCATAACAATGGGAAGGAGAAGAAATTGATTCTTCCTCATCAATTACAGGGTCCAACAAGGACCCACATATCCCTTCCCAGATAACTGTACATGCAACAATCCAAGTGCCAACTTGGGCCATCTTCTCTCCTACTGAGACTCCTCTGGGGACCAGAGTCCACCCCACACAGCCAACAGTGCAGGAAACGTGGATGGGCATGTGCCCAAGGGCCCCAAAAACCAGGCTGGAGTGTGTTCCCCTCACCCAAGGAGAATGGCAGAGGGAGCTGTGGGGTGGGCCTGGCTGGGCCCAAGAGGAGAAGGGGACCTACTAACGGGGGACCCCAAGAAGGCCCAACCTGGGCAGAGGACACCTTGGTTCTACAACCTCCAAAGAAGACAAAACTGCTAGGGACAGTGGTGTGCCCTGCAGGAGAGCAAGCGGGAGGACCAAGGTGTCCGTTTGAGCAGACGGCTGGGCTACTTTGTGGTGGGGTCGGACCATAGGCTTCTATAAGGGTTCTTCCTCTCCTGGATCCCCCACCTCCTCACAGGCTCCATATGAAGCAAGGCAGTGGCCACGCAGTTTCAGACCCTGCCACGTGAGGACACGCCTGTCTTGAGGCTGGTGTGCACCTGCGCCCTTTCATGTAGCCCTCAGAGACCACCTCACCTGTGGCCCACTGCCCATCCATCTTTGGAAGCAGAAGTATCCAGAGTACATGTGGATCTGAGGCAGGGAGATCCAGCTGTGCCTGGGACTTTACAAACTGTGGGAGAGCACCCTGCTGGGCCCTGAATCATGCATTCAGAATCCTTTTCATTAGCAGAGGGAAGTTAAGGACTGGGGGGCAAGGGCTGAGAATGTCAGAAAAGAGGTGTGTTTCCAGATGTGTGGGAATACGCATGGAGTCCTCAGAAGGACCACAGAGATTCTTAGAGAGCCCAGACTTCCACCAAACGTGCTACCTGGGTGACAAAAAAGGCCCTTAGGGAATGAGCAGTTTTTTGCTTTGTTCTAACCTAAGGTACAAACGGAATCACACACCTGTGTGTTAGCATCAGCTTTTTACTTCAGTCCTTTTGGCGATGTGAGAGAAGGGACCATCCAAACGGTCACGTTTCCAGGTTGCGGGATGATGGGCTTGCATCATGGGCTGCACAATCAGAGCAAGACTTTGAGCAGGAAGAGACTGGTCAGAGTCCACAAGAGGACGGGGGTCAGCGGGGGGCTCCCACTGGCGGGGCCGACACAGTAGGTCCGAATGTTCGTTTCAGATTGTATCACATTCATGTCTTTCAAGTTGCAAGCACTCTCGGTGGCACAACCCATACCAGACATCGTTAACAAACGAACACCATTAACCAACGCTGCAGGAGAAAGACCGCCAGTTAGACTCTCACCGTCTCCCCTCCTCACCTTGTCCTCGAGTCAGCCTGCCTGCTTCCTTTGGGAAGGCACGGCCCTCAATCCCTGACCTCAGCCCTCTTCATGAGAATCATGCAGCTCCACCCAGAGACGGAGCTAGTTTCCCTCTGATCCCACTGTCTCCCCAGTACAAGAGGGACCTTACAGGGACCCCGCTAACCGGGCAAGTGGCGCATGCCTGTAATCCCACACACTCGGGAGGCTGAGGCAGGAGGATTGCTCAGCAACAGCAAGGCGCTAAGCGACTCAGTGAGACCCTGTCTCTAAATAAAATACAAAAAAAAGACTAGGGATGTGGCTCAATGGTCGAGTGCCCCAAGTTCAAACCCTGGTACCACCCCCAAGAAAAGGGGTACTGCTAAGATGCAAGATAGACTAGAGCCTCCAGGAGAGGTGTGGGGAAGGAGGCTGGAGGTCGGGCCTCACGGGTTTGGCTGAACACATCTGAGATTCGGGTCCTCAGTTCTGTACCTTCGCTTCCTTAGGGAAACAGAGGGGAATGCTGCAGATAAGGTCCCTTCTGCCCAGAGCCGACATTCCCACGGAGAGCTGGAGTAGAGAGGCTTTCCCGCTACGGATCACCCAAGTCTCCTGTGTGTCCCAGATGACGCCCATTTCCCTCACTCAGGTCAGCTCAGCCAGACAGAGGGCCCTCCCTGCTTGTGTCAGACCCCCTTCAAAATCCTCAAAAAAAAAATTTAAAAAGGTGTGATTCACCTTGACTCTCATCAAACTCTCGGCTTCACCTTTAAATTAGCTCCTAAAATACCACTAATTCCAGGGAACTTTTTACATGTTGATCAGAAATAATGGCAGTGCCCTCTCTCGCTGTGCCGTCCAGAAAGGACGCCCCACGGTGGCTCTCCTGTTCCACCTCAGTGGCACCTGTGCCCCCACCACAGATGCATGCTTTCCCCTCCTCAGGAAAACAACAAAACCTTCACTGAACCCAAAACAACAAAAAGTCAGGGCTTGGCCACCAGGGTTGGTATCAGAGGTGACGGTGGCAATGGTGACCAAAGGGCTGTGGCTGTCACCCCTTCATGACACTGGGCCACGGCCCCCCTTCCAGGACAACTCGACAGCACACGCATCCTGGTCCTCTCTTCTCTTGTCTCCTGCCAAACGGCTCCCTCCACACTGGGGAGGAGCAACCACCCCCCCCTTGCTGTGTGGGGCTCAGGCACTAGTATGGCTGCTGCAGATCCCACCCCTGCTGACGGCGCCACGTGTGGCTTCCTCCCACGTGGCTTCTGCCACGTTGCATCAGGGTGGGTCTCTGTGGCTAAGAGGGTGGAGGCAGAAATGACACAGTGCCTCTTCTGAGATGCGATCATGACAAGCTACAGCTCCCCTCTCCCTCTCCCTTCTCATCCCCTTGCTCTGAGGGAAGCCAGCAGGCATGTCATGACACCTACATAGAGGCCTGTGTAGAGGCCACAGGAAGAGGAATGGAGGCTGCATGGGCTTGGAAGCAGACCCCACCTCTGAGCAACCACAGCCCCTGCTGCCAGCTGGACCACAGCTCAGGAGACCCTGAGCCACCAGCACCACTCTGCCGTCCCCAACCTCCCACCCGCAGTGGGGTGACCAGTGTCCTCTTAAGCTAAGTGTGGATGTAACGAGGCCCACAGCAATCGACGGCGAATACACTGAACCCTTTAGGAAGACGAACTCAAAATCCCGGGGGAGACGTCCATACCTATGCCAATGACCTCGACGCACTTGGTCTCTGCCCCTCTGCACTTGAGGGGCTCTGGGCTACAGAACGTGCCGTTCTCTGAGATGCAGGCAGGACATTCAATGCCATTGTAGTCCTGGGACACTTGAGACACTGAGCACAGAAAGAACATGTTCACCTTGAGCATGGGCAAAAAGAATGACTGAGAGAAGTACCACCCCCTGTGTCTCTGGACCTTCCAAGTCCCTCAGGCAACCCACAGCTAGACTGGCATAGGAGCCGGGGAGAGGAGTTAGGAGCCGCTGGGAAACCATAATCAAAAGGAGCTTGTAGGAATTTAGGGTTATCCTCCCTTTTTTTCTCTGCCCTGGCTGGAGAAAAATTCCCAGACAATGGGGGAGGAGATCATCTGTGGCCTAAAAAGATGCTGCTAAAAAAGCCAGAGGACAGTCAGACGTGCGGCTGTGACCTGCAGTCCAGCCATCCCGCCCAGGAGCTGAGGGCCGCAGGGCTGCTGAGCGGAGCTTGAGGCCAGCCCTGGGAGAGGGACTTATAGCCAACCAGATCCTTCACAAGAAAGCAGAGACCCTCCGCTGGAAAGCCTCTGGGTGTCTGGGAGGCAGAGAAGGGCCAAGGCATGCACTGCGGAGGCAGAGGAGTGGAGGGCGAACTGCAGGCACTCACGTTGGATGTCCCCTTGGTTACATCTGTCGCTCTCACAGCACTGCTGCTCATACCCGAACGTCCGTCCACTCCCCAGCGAGGCAGAGAAGGCCACGGGTGTGCATGCTCTTGAAGAACAGCCTTTGTCCTCTGTGGTTATTGACGGAAAACCTGTGCAGAAGCAGAACGCAAGAGAATGAGCCCTGAGCTGCAGCGTGGGTGCTGCCCCACGCAGGTGGCCTGCGTCAGGGGACTCTGTAAGGGCCACTCCTGTCCTGAGTGTTTCCACTTTTCCGAGAGGCCTCCCGCGGTGGTGTGCTTCATAGAACAAACCCAGGCAGGAGGCATGTGCTGCAGGGTGGGGCAGTGGTAGAGTGCTTGCCCCAGCACGTGTGTGAGACCCTGGTTTCTGAGCCCCAACATCAAAAAGTGGGGACAGTGTCGTTTCCCCCTGATCCACCCCCCCTGAGGCTGACGGGGGCTGGAATCATCCAGCACCCTCCCCCACAGAACCTTCATGTGGCGCAGTGCCCACCCCTGCCACCTCCCCACCACCACTCCCAGCCCTACCCCTGGCAGGATGTTAGGGAGGGAGCCCGACAGAGTAGAAGGAGTAGAGGGGAAGGAGGAGTCCCACCGGTTCTGAGCAAAGCAGCCCTCCCCTGACCCGGGGAGCAGCCGCAGGGCGGGGGCGGGCGGGCAGCGGGCTCACCTGGCGAGATAAAACTGTTGCTTGTTGTTGAAGCAGCCTTGAGAGGTCTCACCAGGTCCCCGGGCTAGACTTGCATTTCTCCCCAGTGCATTGCGTACACGTGTAGCTCTCTACAGGAGGGAAATAACACCAAGCGAAGGTGACCCATTATTCTGTGTAAGCGGGCAAATCCGTCCAATGAATTCAACTTTATACATGGCATAGATTAATAGTGGAGGGGAAGCAGACGGAGGCAGGGAGGGGAGGGAGCACTGGGACAGAACAGAGAAAGTGTCTATGCATGCGTGAACTAAAGTCAAAATGAGCCCCAAGGTCATGCAAAACTGCAGGGCATGAGCACAGACTTTGAAAAAGTAATTCAAGAATAAAAACTGTCAAGTGTGGTAGTTGCCGTTTCCAGGAGACAGAGATTCCTAGGAACGAGGGACAGGAAACTCCTCTCCCTGTGGCCAGGCGGGCCCTGCAGGCTCCCTCCCTGGGGCTAACTGCCCACCTTCCCACCTTGGGGCGAGCGGTTTGCTCATCCTTACCCACGGCGCTGAAAACCAGGGTGGCCAAGATGCAGAGAGTGGAGAGACTCTTCAGGGAGAAGGCCATAGTAACTTCAGGACGCTGCAGAAAGACTGTCAAAGGGGAGCAGAGGGTCAGAGTATGGCACTCTGACCCGAGGGAGCCAGGCCCTCCACACGCCAGGTAGCGCTGTTCTCGTTCAGTCGCTCAGCTTGTGGGGATCTATCAAGCCCCCAGTCCGTGCCAGCTATGGCTCTTGCCAAGGAAGCAGAAAGGAAAGGTGCTTGTTCCATCATGGAGGCACCCAGGGAAGACAGCCTCCCTTCCTCAGAAGGACTTCCCTGCAGTGGCTGGAAGGTGCTGCAGCTCCCTCCAAAGCCAAAGTGTGTGGCTTGTCCAAGAGGCGGGAACCCCATCTAGGGAGCAGACCCTGTCTCTCCCTGGGCTAGCGTCTGGGCCATCTTTCCCCATGGCCCTTCGCTAAGGACAGGAAAGAGCGGAGCCCACCCCGTAGATGTCACCAGCCCACACGACATGCTCACCGCCAGAGCCTTGTGGTCTGAAGGAACTTCTTTGGGGTGGAGAGGAAGGTGAGCGCTCTCTGCCAGGCAGAAGCGGATGCCGTGCAGTGAGCAAGGCAGGCAGGCTCTGTCTCTGCCCCGGGATCTTGTTGACTTTTATAGAAGCAGTGGTCAAACAGCCCAGCCATCAAAGTATGGTAAATACATAGGCCCTGGCACGGAGCCTGGAGCACTCAATGGCTTATCTTCTACAAAGATTGGAACAGAGAAAATGTCTATGCGTGCATGAATCTCAAAATGGGTCCCAAAGTTATGCAAAACTGCAGGGCATGAGCACAAACTTTTCAAAAAAGTAATTCAAGAATAAAAACTGTCAAGTGTGGTAGCTGCTGTTTCTAGTAGACAAAGATTCCTAGGAACGAGGGACAGGAACCCCTCTCCCTGTGGCTAGGTGGGTCCTGCAGGCGGTGTCAATAGCTGTTCTGCACAGCTCCAGGGAGGGAGTTGCCTCACACACCTCTGGGCATCTGGTGGTCCATCCAGGGAAAGTCCAAGGCCAGCTCCCTGAATCCTGTGGGCACTTAGACACCATGTGTGGGTGAGAATCCACAGTGGTGTCTTCAGTTGCTCCACCCCTTCCTTCCTCACCTTCCTCCCCGGAGCCACCCCAGGGCACACCTGCATCCTGCAGAAGAGGGGCCGTGGGTGTCTTCCTGTACATTTCCCTTCTCTTTCTGCCTCTGTCGTACGCAACCTATTGTCAAGGCAGAAGTTTCATATCAGGCCATTTGTTTGAAATGGGAGAAGAAGGCTAAATGGAGGAATTCATGTTCCAACAAGCTCCTCTGTAACAGGGGTCCAATTGATGCTTTGACTAGATCCCTTGTCGCTTTGGAACTGAAATGACAAGAGTCACGATTTGAGTCTGATTTCATAGATCTATAAATCTTCCTAACCCCCTACATTGAGGAACTTGATCTGGTTTTTGCTGGTAAGATTGTGAGTTATGGTCATGGTTTGCAGAGGCTGACTGAAATACTAATTGTTTTTGTGCTAATTTTGTGCTAATTTTTTTTTTGTACAAAAGAGCAATGCTTTGCTGTCTTGTTTATTGTGGTCTTAGCATGATCCCTGCCTATATATGCCTTGTCCTGTCACCTGCCATCTGCCACTGTGGACTCTGGACTGCTCTGATGCTAAATGCCCTAAGACGTCCAAGCCCCACCTGATAGAGAACAAGGACTTTGGGTTACTACCCCCAACTTCACCCCCTTTCAGCAGGAAGTAGCTTGGAGATGTGGCCCACTTTCCATAAAAATGGAAGCTAGAAATTGACAATGGGAAATGTAAGGTTCACTGATGCTCTGACTATCCCTTGAGGCTTTGAAACTTACATGTTTTTTTCTTTTCCCAACCTTTCCTGACCTGCTCCCTGATCTTCTTTCATTAAACTCCTCCCTGATCTTCTCCTTCCTGACCTCTCCTCCCTAATCTCATTTCTCTGAATCACCTCTAAAGCCCCTGGTCCCCATTATGGGCAGAATTATGCCTTTTGGGACAGGAGTCCCCTGTGCTTCTCCTAATAAGCCCTCTTTTTCCTTTTTGTTCAAAACCATGTCCTCATCATTGGATCGGCATCAGGGACAAGGACCGAGCTTTCGGCAACACTTCCACCTAGCACTGAGCTGTCCATCATATACTCTGAAAATCCAGACCCCATGGTGGTGTGGATAGCCCTCCTGGAGGCCAACTAAACGGAGTGTTAAAATATATGGGAGGCGCCCCAGGCGTCGAGGGAGGAGGTGGGGCAGGGCAGGTGGTTTTCCCGGCCTCCCTCAGTGAAGGCGTCCTTGCCGTCCTCAAGGACACTGAATAGACTGCTCCTCAACATCACTTGCCCACCTCTCAGCCTCTCAGCTCCCCCGCTGTAAACAGGCACCACCTGGCCCACTTCTTGAGTGTGTGAGGACCACTGAAGTCCACTTGGTCACTAGGAACAGCTCCCAGCTCCAACGCCCACAATCTCCCTGTTTGTTCTCTTTACTCTTAAAGATCAGGCAGCATTTCAAGCCCAGCATTTGCCTCCTGACGAGGTCCTGGACTGTTCCATGGGTCAGACCATGGAACATTGCCCACCAGACCAGCTGGAGGTCAGGTGACAGGCATCTGCTGAAGTCCTGCTGTCAAGAGAGGTGACAGCCCCTAACTCCAGACATGCTGAGGTCCTATCCTGTTACCTTGGGCTGGAAGGAAGGTCAGGACCAGTGAAAACCCTGAGAAGCCCCTTCCTGGGGTGAGTCTGGCTCCTCATGAGAGATTGGCTCTGATTGGAGGCCTGAGCCATGAGTCCTCACCAGTCGCAGCAGGAAGAGGAAGGGGCTGCGCTTGTGACAGCCGGTGCCCAACACCAGGACACCAGGGCTGATCCTGCTGAGGGCCAGGAGATGGGGAGCTCATGCTGCACTGGAGCCCAGCTTCCTGCAAGGCTGAGCTTCCAGAAAGAGAACCCAGCCCATTCTAACAGCCAGTGGGTCCTGAGGTCATGGGGTGAAGGCAAGGAAGGAGCAGAAACGGACCCAGCCCAGCCCACTGACTGACAGACAGAGAGCCCTCTGCCCTCAGCAGGGCCTGGGCCCCTGCTCTGGGTTCCATGGGAGGCCAGCCACCTGCCTGGCTGTGGCTTTGAGATTCAGGACAGCAGTGCCAGGGCAGGTGGGAACAAAACAACAGGAAGTGGGGCTTCTTGCAACAAAGAAGCCTGCAAGTGCACATTGGGAGGGACACAGGTCCAGAAGGAGGATGCGTTCCCAGCCTGGGAGAGCTGTGTGGCGCAGGATGCGGGGGGACCTCCTCGCCTCCCTTCTCTGTCAGGCTTTGGCACCTGGTCTCTCTGAAAGCCACCAGTCCTCGCCTGTGAACTTCTCTGGGGAACCCCTCCTGGGTCCAGTGCTGAGTCTACTGCCTCCTACTGGTAGCCAGGCAGCATGGGGTGAGGGACTATGGGCACAGGGACTGCCCTGCCCTGGGAAGCGAGTCATCCCGTGGCCCCAGGTGGGCCGCAGGGCAACGGCATCCAGCCTGACCTGTCGTTTGCCTGGGGAGGCCTTTGCTATGGCCAAGCAAGATGGAAACACAGTCTCAGGCCCCAAATGCTTCCTCCCCACCGGCTCTTCCTCTTTGTGATGGCCACCCTGCCCTCGGCTCTGCTCCATAGTCTGCTCTGGTGACGAAGATGTCCAGGCGGAGTGGAGCATCAGGGCAGCAGAGAGGAGGCCCAGCTCCCTGCGGCAGGTGCCTGAGCAGGAGGAGGCCCCTCAGCACCCACGCCCCAGTGGCTGAGGACTCGGTTGACAAGGAGGAGAGGGCGCTGGGGCACAGGGGGTGGCCTCCTTGTGTTTGCTTGGCCTTGACCTTCCTGGAGTCATCCAGGAGGACTTGAGGCTGAGAGGCTTGTTCTTAGAAGCCCAGCCTCTGCCCGCTGGCCATAACAGTATAACCCCATCTCCTGAGGTTGCTCCTGAGCTGGGTGAGAGCAGGAGGCCCAAGTCCCTGACTGCACAGAGTCGACAGAGTTCAGAGAATATGCTTCCCAGCCCAGGGTCCTCTGGGACCAGGCAACCCTGGTGTGCATCCTAGTTCTGCTGTGTAACCCTCCTCCAGTGGCTCCACCTCTCTGAGCCTGGTCTCCTCGAGTGTAACATAAAGACAGGATGAGCGCAGTCTCCCAGGGTGGCTGTGAGGCTGGCATGAGGTAGCATAGCCAGAGCGTGCAGAGCAAAGCTGCCTCACTCACAGAGCTCTCAGGAAGTACTCGCTGCCACTATTACCATCGTTTACTGAGCATCCAGCGTTTGTCAGCACCATTAGGCGAGAGTGAGCAGGTCTTCAGCAAAGGTGTGTGAGGGAGGAGAGAGGGAAGTGGGCACAGGTGCCCTGGTGACGGGCAGCACCAGGCACAGGTGAGCCCTACCCCCCCCCGGGCAGATGGATGAGCAGCGGTGAGCAGGGCAGGTGCCGCAGGAGGGGCCGGGGTCACTGCCACACTGCCCACAGTCAGCTGAGCCCAGTGCATCATTGCAGGAAGAGGGCATCCCACTGGCCAGAGGGATGCACACTCCTGAGGTCACGCCCCACTGGTTGGAAGCACTGGACACATGGTAGAAGACAGGAGGGCTCCCAGGGAGTCACTGTCCACCGGTCAGACATGTGCACGGGCCAGACTGAGCGGAGGGCAGCATGTGGCTGGGGTGCCCTCTCGGAGAAGTCAGAGCTGACGCAGAAGGGGACAGCCATTCTTTGTCATCCAGGATGCAGGTCTGTGGCTTCTTCCTCGCAGTGCGGCCAGGCAGGAGCACCCGTGAGGCCTGAAGCAGGAGCAGAGGTGGAGGCAGCCAGGTGCAGGCGCATGTCCTGGGTCCAGGTCCCTTTATGACCCAGGCACCGGAGGCTTTCTCTGCCACCTCTGGACAACGGCCATTCTTCCCGAACCTCGCGCTGGGTACCCAGGAATCCCAGGAGGACCAGAGAGAAGTGGCCTCACTTCTGAGGCTTCGCTTTCTCTCACGAACTTCTAGAAAAATCCCTCGGATCATCCACGTGTTATCAGTGTCTGTTGACAGTTTGCGACACTCATACCTACGTGATGTGCGTGTATTTACATACGCACATAAAACACAAAAATGTACACAATCTGCAGTTTCCATATAAAGATGGCAACCTTTCACCACGTTTATTTTGTGGTTCAAGGTTACTGTTAACGTCCGATGTGGGAAATTTCTTCTGATTCTAGTATCTTATATCGTCATATAAATCGGTCTTGTAGCTGCTCCTTTTTGTGAGTTCCCTGGGGTGAGATTTCCACCTGCTTGGCACGTTCCTGCATCCGTGGCACCTGCTAAGCCGACATCAGCTGGTGCTTGGTGGTTTTCACTGGTGAATGACTGCTCGTATCACTCCTGATCTAAGAACAACAACTTCCACTACTGCATGACTCTGAGAAAGTGGGAAGGGCACAGAAATGGCTTTGGGCTTCAGTGGTGCCAGGTGCCCGGTCCCTGGCCCTGGGATGATCAGACAGGTGGTGGGGCCCCTCGAATGCCAGAGGCCACTGTGGAAAGGGGTGTGTGCACGTTGAAGACACCCTCAAGGCTGGCCTTGCATGGCCCGAGAACTGGCTGGGCCAGGGCAGGGCAGTGACTCCCCAGACAAAAAGATGTTTCCTTTTGTTTCTAAAATATCAAAGCATCATGATATATGAAAAATTCAGCATGTATGCACATATATGCCTACCATACGCCCACCCGCAGGGTCCACTGAGCAGTGATGTTGGCCCTCAGCCACCTGTGGCCATGGACCCGGTCCTCCAGTCCTGAGCAGAGTGCTCTCCTCCACAGCCTCCCTGCTGAGCCTCCTAGAAGACACCCGGTCCTGACAGCTGGCCTGCACCTGGAGAAGCAAAGGCACAAACAAACCACAGCCCCAACCTGTCACCGGAGTCAAAAACAAACACACAGGGGTCCCCCAATTCCCCACAGAACCGGAAAGACCTCAGTCTACACCACAAGCTTACCAGAGCTGTTGAACAGAGGCAGCACACACACACACACCATCCAGAGCTGGAGGAGGAAGAGTTAGGAAAGGCGGTGTCAACAGACATTTTGAAACAGAAAAACTTCTTAAATTTTATTCTTATTCTTTTATTCTTAAAACAATAAAATCATGAAATAGTGAAATGTAAAAAAATAAGACGTTAAAAAAACGCAGGGGGTTTCTTTTTTTTTTTAATTGTAAACAAATGGGATACATGTTGTTTCTCTGTTTCTACATGGAGTAACGGCATATCATTTGTGTAATCATAAATTTACATAGAACAATGTTGTTTGATTCATTCTGTTATTTTTTCCTTCCCCCCCACCCCTCCCACCCCTCTTTTCCCTCTATACAGTCCTTTCTTCCTCCATTCTTGCCCCCCTCCTTAACCCTAACCCTAAACCTAACCCTAACCCTAACACTAACCCCTCCTACCCCCCATTATATGTCATCATCCGCTTATCAGTGAGATCATTCATCCTTTGGTTTTTTGAGATTGGCTTATCTCACTTAGCATGGTATTCTCCAATTTCATCCATTTGCCTGCAAATGCCATAATTTTATCATTCTTTATGGTGGGTAATATTTCATTGTATATATATGCCACAGTTTCTTTATCCATTCATCAATTGAAGGACATCTAGGTTGGTTCCACAAATGGTGCTGGGAAAACTGGAAAACCATATGCAACAGAATGAAATTAAACCCCTATTTCTCACCCTGCACAAAACTCAACTCAAAATGGATCAAGGACCTCAGAATCAGACCAGAGACCCTGCATCTTATAGAAGAAAAAGTAGGTCCACATCTTCACCTTGTTGGCTTAGGATCAGACTTCCTTAACAGGACTCCCATAGCCCAAGAAATAAAAGTAAGAATCAATAACTGGGATAGATTCAAACTAAATAGCTTTCTCTCAGCAAAGGAAACTATCAGCAATGTGAAGAGAGAGCCTACAGAGTGGGAGAATATCTTTGCCACTCATACTTCAGATAGAGCACTAATTTCCAGAATCTATAAAGAACACAGGGGGTTTCTAATGCTGTCATCAAAGGGAAGCTCCATGTTTGAGGAGGAGGAGGTGTTTAGCCAGCTCTGAACATAGCACATGGATGCATAGATCAAATTCCCACGTGGTACTGCATGAATGTGTGTGACTGCTGTGTCTCAAAATTTCATTTAAAAAAAGCAAATAAATAATCAAGCAAACAAGTAAAATAGACAAGAAAGAGAACCGCTGGCATGTGACAGTAGGGGAGGAAGGAGGGCACGCCAGGTCGCCGGCATCACACCGCTGGGCTCAGGGGCCCCACCACGGGGCAGCAGGGAAACAGGGCGCCTGCCTCGCAGGCCGGAACTGCCCCCTGCGAGACAGGCTCCCTGAGGCAACGTGCGACTGGGCCCAGGAGCGAGAACTGAGTCTCCCTGCCTCACAGGTTCTGGAGGAAAACGTCTGTATCCTGACGTGGTTGCAGCCAGGACTTGTGGCCAGGGACACGCTCCCAGGAGACGCCGGTGTGCATGCAGGAGAAGCAGAACCTCCCTGGCTCCAAAACCGCGGGTCTGCACGACGGCATGACTTTGCTCTAGGTGGACGGGCAGCTCCAGAGCATTGTTCACCGTGGACAAGCAGCAGCAGCGACTGCAGCTCTGGGGTCAGTCCTTCCCAGAGGACTCCAGCAAGAGCCACCGAGAGCCCCGCGGCCATTTCCACAGCATGGAGCTCTTCAGAATGGCTGTGCCAAGTGGCGCTTCAAACGCAGCACCGCCTGCGGGGTCACGCGCCTCCGAGGAGCACACTCCCAGCTCAGCCCTGAACAGCTGTCACGTGATTGCAGCAGCCCGCGTCCCTCCCCCTGGACCGTAGTCTGCGGAAAATTCCACCTCTACTCAGCGCCGTGGAGGCAGGTGGCATCCTGGTGACATCTCAGCCCGTCTTCTACCTGCCCGCTGACCCGTGGCCCGCACTGAACCCAGGAGTCCAGCAGCAGCTGCCCAGGTCCAGCTCTCACACCCGCTCATCGGTCCGCAGCCACCAACACTGCGCTGACGGTCCTTCAGCCCTTGTGACACTAGGAACATTTCGACAGAACCAGCAAACCAGAGGGAGATCCAGCAGGAACTCCTGTGAAGAAATCGTTCTCCAGAGTGGCTTTGCCCACACTCGAAGCCTCCAACAGTCCCCTCGAGCCAACACCAGGCTTCAACTGGGCCCCTGTCCCCACAGCCCCCAGGGTCAGTGCAGATGCCTTACTGCAGCCAAACCTGCCGAGAAGGTGGACAGATGTGCAGAGTCAACCCGTGATCTTCCTCTTCCCAGATTCTGGAGTCACTTCAGCCTCCAGAAACGCGTGGATTCTGTAAAGTCTTCCTCTGACCATTGCCTCCCACCCATGGTCAGGCAATGGGCAGTGACCCTCCCCATAGAGAGTATGCATTCAGAACTTCGGTTCCTGACCTGAGGCTTCACCAGTTAGGTGTCCCCAACCCTTGGCGCTTCAAATCCTCAGCTCCGTCATCGGGCAGCAGCAGACATTTAGAGGTCACAGACCTGGTTGTCCCATTGTCACATTGTCAAACACACACACAGGCCCACAGAAATGTGGAAACTGAGAGTCATCAGTTTTTGTGACTGAATTGAGCCCCCCTGAATTCATATGCTAAGGACCTAACACCCGGTACCTCTGAAAAGAACTGTTTTGAGATAGGATATTTTCAAAAGCAACTAAGTGGAAATGAGGTCATTGGTGCAGGTCCTAATCCAACACAGCAGGTGCCCTGTAAGAAGTCAGGGCACAATGTGTGCAGAGGGAGGAGCATGAAGGTCACCCACAATCCACGCAGACAGGCCTTGAAGAAACGAAACCAGCCAATGCCCAGACCTCACGCTCCCACCTCCAGGATTGTGAGAAAACTAACTCCTGCAGTTTATGCACCCAGCCTGTGGCAGTAATGTATGGCGCCCTTACACACCAGTAGCTCAGCTCGTCCAGACTGACGTGGAAGCCCCACCAGAGATGCGACTTTCTCAAACCCGGGATCCTTATCCCAGTGACAAGCTGGTATCTGCAGGTTCTCTTTCACCAAAACTCACCATCAAAACGCCAAAGGCTCGAGACCCAGAGTTTGGCAAGAGAGCTCAGTGCCCTTGCTCTGCCCCTGGGCTTTGTCCCCTGTGAACTGCAGAACTTAAGTCACAAAACCCGACAGGTCCTCTGAAGCTGCATCAGAAGTGTAGGAGACCAGGGCAAAGTGGTGGACTACTGGCCAAGAGCTCCTGACTGACTTGGCAAGATTTTCTGTTAGAAGATTTTAGTGAAACATTACATATGATTAGAAAAGGACAAAGTCCAGCTATTTAAACTGTTTATTTCTGCAGATACCAGAGGGCAGAGGGGAGCTTCCTGAATAGGCAGGAAACTTGCCTTTTCCTGGAAATGCCTCCGTTCTGGGAAGCCAGTGTCTAAGGGCAGGATGAAGAAGCAGCTTGCCTTGCCTGCATGGCTGGGGAGATGCCCGAATCTCCGTG
This sequence comes from Sciurus vulgaris, assembly GCF_902686455.1. Taxonomy (NCBI): domain Eukaryota; kingdom Metazoa; phylum Chordata; class Mammalia; order Rodentia; family Sciuridae; genus Sciurus; species Sciurus vulgaris. Next base: position 6,371,906 of record NC_136466.1, read on the forward strand.
GCTTCCGGTCTTCTCTACTGTTTTCTTCTGTTTTTAGGTGTAGCGTGAAATAGCCTTTTATAACAATTTTATATGTGGTATCATTCACACACCACACGACTCGCCAGTTCAAAACACGCAGTTTGATGATACTTAGTTATTCACAGAGTCGTGCAATCGCCAGCCAGTCCATTTCTTCATTCCACCAAAAAGCAACGCTTCTCCTCGTAGACGTCATTATGCAACGCTTGGCCTCTGTCACCCCTAGGCAAGCAAGAGTCTGCTTTTGGTTTACAGAGGTGACTGTTCTGGCGTTTCATGTCAATGGAATCAACACCATGTGATCTTGTGTCTGCTTCATTTTCTTAGCCTCAAGGTTTCTAATTTCAGCCAGGCCCACGTACGGTGCTTCCTGTCTTTCATGGCTAAATAGTATTCCACTTATTGGATACTGCCTTTTTCAAATCTATTGGGTAGCTTCTACTTTCTGACGGTCACAAAGGTGCTCTGTTGTTTGATCCCGTCATGTGAATGTTGCTGTGCTCTCGAGAGTGTGACAATTCGTGTTCAAGTTCACACGAACAAGTTTTTTTTAAATATCTTTTTTTATATGTATTTTATTTAGACACAGGGTCTCACCAAGTTGCTTAGCTCCTCGCCTTTGCTGAGGCTGGCTTTGAACTCTCAATCCTCCCACGTCGGCCTCCTGAGACGCTGGGATTACAGGCGTGCATCACCACACCTGGCTTAAATATCTGGGTTATATGCCGAGAAGTGAAATTGCTGGGTCTTGTAGGACTCTATTTTAACTATTTTTAACCACCCCCGAGCATATTCCAGAGTGATGCACCGTTAAATATTCTCACTCAATTCTCATTCCAATTTCTCCACATTTTCATCAACACTTTTATTATTTGTTGATTTTTTTATTGTGACCATCCCAATAGAGCATGTCTCACTGTGGTTTTGGGTTCTTCTCTGATGGTTAATGATGTTTAGCATTTTTTCATGGACCTGTCGGCCATTAGACTAATTTCTTGGGAGAAGTCAACCAATGTTAACCTTGCAGCTAATGCTAACTTTGTTAACTAATTTTATTTTTTTCTTTTAGTGGGTAAACACAACCCTCTTTAAAACTACATCTGAGAAAAACAGTGATGTAAAAAATACATCGATAGTAAAGAGAAAGAACGCTCCAGGTTCTTCTCCATGGCTGATTCTGTGCTTTGCACCCAGCAATGCCGATGTTCTGAGAAGTCCTGGAGTCCTACCTGGAGACGCTGCACAGCGAGAGACACAGAAAACACAAGAAGAATTGTGTGTTTAAGTCACATTTACAGAGTTTTGCAGTGGGCACCGAAACATAGTCTTTAATTTGGGGGGAAGTTTAAACAAAAGGCTTCCAGCCCACCGACAGTCAATGGCCTCATCTGCTTGGCTTCCCTCAGAAACTCCACAAGGCCAGGGTCAACGCGGTTCCAGAGCCAGCAACAGCCACAGCACTCACAGCACTTTCTGGGGCGATGCTAAGGGCTTGCCTGCTTGGGCAATGGAGTTTCAAACTCCACGAGTTGTGATCTCCTGTGTATTTCTACGAGAATGCTGGCAATATTTGCCAAGGGCGATGGGCGGAAAGCTAGGTAGAAGCTGAGCTCGGATGCCAAAGCCATCACAGGCAGCCCTGTCTGGGTGGCAGGTGTTCTGCAGAGACTCCGGAAAGTATGTGGTTGAGTGAGATTCACCATAAAGACAGTGGCATTGTTCAGGGGGTGCAGGGTCAGTGTGAGGTGATGAAGGTTTGGAGATGGTGTGCTTGTGGAATGCGATGGAGGTGCCTAATGCCACCCCATGTACACTTGGAGGTGGCTTCCGTGGTGAATCCTATGGTTTTGCCAGGACAAATATAAATTTTATAACTTTATGACAATAAAAGATTCTAAAAAAAAATAGGTTACATTTTTCAAACACAGATTTGGAGTCCAAAACAAGGTTACAGGAAGAAGTGAAATACAGGAAAATGCGGATCAATGCTCAGCAGCCCTCCCCAACCCCTAGCAGAAACACCACGCCCAGGTGACCCCGAGGGCTGGACCCTCCAGCACAGGCCTGGCGTTCCCAGGGGAAGGAACAGGGATGTGTAGCCGCGCCCGCAGGAACCCATTTGCTAATCTGTTCAACGAAGATTTATTTTATTTTATTTCATAGCATGGCAATGTTCATAATACCATGTGTTCAGGGTTTCATAGTTTCCAAATGTTCCTGCACTTATTACTCATTTTATCATCACTATAATTCTCTGAGAAAAATGAAATTCAGAAAGGTAAAGTTTACATAAAAGTCACTATTCAAATATGCATATTTTTAAATTTCAAGTCCCCACCCCCTTTTTTGGCAGAGCTGGGAATTAACCTACCGCTTCACACCTGCTCGGCAGAGGCCCAAACACTGAGCTGCACCCCAGCTCTCAAGCCCCATTTTCTTAACTGTGGCAGGAGCACCTCGCATGAGAGCAACGCTCTGAACAACTGCTAAGCCTACCTGCTGTTCACGCAGGCGCCATGGCACAGCAGATCCCCAGAGCTCACTCATCTTGCAGAACATCTGAAATCAGGGTCTCAGAGGGGCGTCCGCCCTCCTGTGTTCACTGCAAAGCTATTCACAACAGCCAAGATGTGAACACAACCTGGAGGTCGGTCAATAAGCGGAAAAGAAAAGATGGCGTATATATATGCTCAGATATCATCCAGCCTGAATCCTAGATTCCAGGGGGACAACATGGATGAGCCTCAAGGACATTATCTGAAATAACATTAATCAGGCCCAGGAGGACAAAGACAATTTGATCCCTCTTCTTAGAGACATCCGTAGAGTTAAGGTCATAGAGCGGCTGCCAAGGTCTGGGCCGAGGGGCAGTGGAGTCTCAAAGCTAATGTTCCTCAGCTCAGCCTCACCTTTGGTTCTTATAAATGATCGTGGACTTGCTTTCTTAATAAAACCTAGCAAGATCCCGAATGTGTGTGTGTGCGTGTGTGTGTGTGTGTGTGTGATATTTAAAAATAAAGAACTCGAGGAGGTTGGTAGAGCAAGCATATTTGGAATAAAAGAGCTGGAGGGTAGAAATTCAGGTCAGAAGGTAGCGTGCTCGAATTCAAGCAAGTGGGGTGGAATTCGCACACAGAAAGATGGGCCAGCTGTGGAACGTGTGGGTGGCAGCGGGGCTGTACACTGAGCAGAAGGCACCAGGACCTAGTGGCAGGGGGCAGACGCCCTGGGCAGTGCTGGGCAGTGCTAGGCAGTGCCGGCGTAGGCCCAGCCAGCAGAACCCTGGGGTTGAAGGCTGAGTGCTCCTCCACTCTAGGGACTTGCTCTTGTCCCTGTGGGATGGTGCCCTGGAAGCTGGTCCAACACTGTAAGCAGAACTCAAACAGGCCTTGTAGGAAGCAGCTTGGCAGCCTGCAGATCAAGAGCCTCGGAAGGTTTCTGGGGAGAAAGAGGAAGGCGGCTTAGAGGAAGGATGTACTGCCCGGCGCTCCTCAGTGCCAGCCATGCACAGCGGCAGGAGAGTTCCTCCTGGGAGAGGGGACGGGGAGCTCGCTGACACCAGACACTGCACTGTGACAGAAGCCACAGAGGCAGGAGAGTCAGGAAGTGCTCACACAGTGTAATAAGTAGTCCATGACAGACGCATCGGCCTGGCTGCAGAGGCGAGCGGGCAGCCCAGGCAGAGAGAGGACAGTGCAGCTGGGGAACAAAGAAATTAAAAATAAGGAAAAACTGGCTCGTGGACACCTGGGGGTTCAAGAGGAAGGCTGGTTTGAATGGCACAGAGTTGGTAGGGAAAGCGGCTCAGTGAAAGCAAACCCCAAAACTGCTGGCCCCAGAGGTGTGAAGCATCCTGCTGGTGTGGAAATGCTCCCATGCACAGCATGAGAAGCAGGTCGCAGGGCTCAGGAAATGTGGGGCGCAACTCAAGAATGGACCAGTCACCACTGAGAAGTCCAAATCTGAGAGTCTTTATTAGCTGACCAGCCAATTGTCCCACACAATGCCCCAAAAATGTCTATTGGGAGAACAGCCCCAACCAGAGGGCTGCAGGGGTTCTTATACCATAAGTCAGAATGTCAATCTTAAGTGTCTGTTGCTGTGATTCAAAATTACAAACTAACATCAGGGATCTGAAATCATTAGCAGAAGGGGAAGTGGGTCAAAACGACCTTACTTAGGTACAAATTAAAGAATGGTCACTAACATCTAGACAATCACTGTTGACATCACCGTTAATAAGGTACATACATTGTCTAGGAAACTAGGAATCAAAAGAGAACAATTTTTCATCATACAAGAATTGTCATTTTGTCATTTTGTGTTGTCAACCATGTCATGCTAAGCAACTGTTGATGGGTACAGAGGCAGGCGTTCCCATGGGAGAAGCATTTCCTACATGACAGGGAGTCTCCGGGTAAAATGGAGTCTGTTTAGTCATTGCCACGTAGCCGGGCCTACGACACTTCCATGGAGACAAATCTGTCAGCCTCTAAGTGCTGCCCAGCTCCAGGCAGAGACAGCGATCAGGAACTCATAAAGGAAGTTACCAAGAGGAGATCAAAAATAAATTCCCAGGGTTACCTAAACTACAGAGACTGAAATGGGAACAGAGTAAATTATCTGGACCACTAAGGTCCCAGACCCCGAGGGAGAAAGCACCCTCTGTCGCAGGTGCCATGAGAGCTACTGGGAAGACTGACACCTGTCCAGCCACACAGGACACTCCGGGGCGGATACTGGAAATTCACATCCACAGCTGTGAAGGTGAGGCTTGGGGAGCGTTGGTCCCTGTACCCTGAAAGTGGAATTTACAGGAGGCCCTGAGACCTGGGTGTCGAGCAGAGCCAGTGTCTCCCCAGCAACAGGGCTGTGGATCCAATCCCAACACCCCCCCCTCAGAGTCCCAGGCTCAGCCAAGGCCAAACCCCAAGGACTGGAGCCTCCAGTTCAGAACTCCACCCCTCCCTGCTGCAGGAACACACAGTTTATCAGCACCCCAGTCTGTCCCACCCTGTGCTGGGCAGCTGAAAGCAACTACTGCAGCCACAAGGGAGGGCAGCCAGGGGAGGAGCACATGGAGGTTGACTGAACAAGCCCCGCCCTGACCCAGGGTCACAGAGCCAAAGTGCATGCAAAGAATGAAAGTCACCCCCAACAGTCTGACCACCTCAGCCAACACAAGCCCCTTAGTACTCAGTAAGCTCTTTCTATTTTTTTCCATATTTCTTTCTCCCTGATCCCATGCTTTATTTTTTAAGTATTTTAACTCTCTGAAATTTCTTAAACATCATTTCATCATATTGTATTACTTCCTCCTTTTTCCCATCACTCATGATTCTGGGTGCATGTGTGTGGCTGTGTGTGAGGGAGGTGTTCTCACCATGCAAAAGAACAGGTGCAAAAGCACAGGTGTATCCACATCACCACACATGGACTGTTCTCACCTGCCGGTCCTCCTTGGCCTTCGTGTGACACAGGCGGGGTGGAGTTACAAGGGTTCAAGCTGGGTGGATCGCATCTTTGCTGCTTTGTTCACACCTTGGTTCCTGCCCCCTTGTCTCCCTTCTTCTCTCTTCCTCCACTAACAGCCAGATTTTCCTGTTCCCTCTTCCTTTTTTTCTTTTACTACTTTCAATTGAATTTTTATTTCTTCTTTACAGGCAACACCCGCTACCCACCTCCTTCCTCTCCTCTGATCACTCTTTTAAATGTTTCAAACCTCCTCCTTCCCACCCTCTTTTCTCTTTATTTAAGAAACTTTAATCCCACTAAATAACATAAGTGTATAGTTTATATAATTCCCACCCCATTCACGTCGTGGTTATTAATATGGGAGATGACATAGTGGACTCAGGGGGTGAATGCCTGATCCAGTTCATGGGTTTTTTTTGCTGGTGCAGATGCTAAATGCTGATGCTAAATACAGACGTCAGATTAGACATTTATCCTAAGGCTGTACATCTGTGGCTGACATTACTGCTGCTCCTGCCTCCCTCTTCCTCTGAGGGGGCCTGGAAAGTGATTGGGGCAGGTCGAGAACACATAATAGAGGTCCTGCTGCCAAGCAGTCCTCACGACTCAGCAAAGCAAGGGGGAATCTCACCCACACACGATCCAGCCCCATCAAAGTCTCAACATGACTTCAACTTATAGAACCAGAGAGAAAAACCCCAACCAACAACAAGGACCTGAGCAGCTTCAGGTCCGAGTCCCTGACATCTACCCATATGTCAAAAACAGAGAGATACCAGAACAAAAAGTATGACTACGCATGAAAGGACACATGCAAGAAAGAGAAAGGGGAATCCATCTCAACTGATATGCAAGTAGTCCACATCCTCTGAAAACATGAGGAAACAGGCGAACAAATACACCCCCTGCCCCCAAATTCACAATCCCTCAACAAAGGATCCCCAGATGGAAGTGGAATGAAATTCCAGAGAAAGATTATAAAAAACTGATTATTAAAATGTCCAGTGAACTAAAAGAATACCTAAGGAGTAAATTAAGAAGGCAAATGCAGGAGATGAAAGAACATTTAATAAAAAAATAGAAATGTTGAAAAGAAATCAATCAGAACAGGAATGCAAGACACAATGAACTGATATAAAAATTCATGTGAAAGCATCTCCAACAGACTAGATTGCATAGACAATAGAACTTCAGGTCTTGAAAACAGGATATGTGTACTGCAGTGCACAGTATGTAATAAAGCAAATAAAATAATAGAACGTGATCAGAACATACAAGAACTCTGGAACAACATCACGAAACCAAACCTGAGAGTCATTGGGATAGAAGAGAACAGGGACATATGAGCTAAAGGCATTAAGAGCATTTCCAAAGAGATAGTAACAGAAAACTTTCTCCTAATCAAAATGAGATATACATCTACATTCAGGCTACATATAGAACCCCACTTAGACAAGATCAGAAAAGGAGTTCTCCAAGACACATCATAACAAAACCACCTAACACAGAAAATAAGGCAAGAATATTAAAAACTGCAAGAGAGACACATGAGTTCACATTTAGAGGCATACCAATAAGATTCACTTCTATTTCTTGAATTTATTTTAATTGTAAACAAATGGGATACATTTGTTTCAGTTTGTACATGGAGTAACAACATACCATTTGCATATTCATATATTTACATAGAGTAATGATGTTTGATTCATTGCGTTATTTTTTTCCTTCCCCCCACCCCTCCCACCTCTCTTTTCCCTCTATACAGTCCCTCCTTCCTCCATTCTTGTCCCCCTCCCACCCCCCATTAAGTGTCATCATCCACTTATCAGTGAGATCATTTCTCTTTTGGATTTTTGGAATTGGCTTATCTCACTTAGCATGATATTCTCCAATTTCATCCATTTGCCTGCAAATGCCATAATTTTATTATTCTTTATAGCTGAGTAATATTCCATTGTATATATATACCACAGTTTCTTTATCCACTCATCAATTGAAGGGCATATAGGTTGGTTCCATACTCTGGTTATTGTGAATTGAGCCGCTATGAACATTGATGTGGCTGTATCTCTGTAGTATGCTGATTTTAAGTCCTTTGGGTATAGGCCAAGGAGTGAGATAGCTCGGTCAAATGGTGGTTCTATTCCAAGTTTTCTAAGGAATCTCCCCACTGCTTTCCAGAATGGCTGCACTAATTTACAACCCCACCAACAATGTATGAGCGTACCTTTTTCCCCACATCCTCTCCAAACCTATTGTTGCTTGTATTCTTGATAAACACCATTCTAATTGGGGTGAGATGGAATCTTAGTGTAGTTTTGATTTGCATTTCTCTTATTACTAAAGATGGTGAACATTTTTCATATATCTGTTGATTGCTTGTAGATCTTCTTCTGTGAAGTGTCTGTTCATTTCCTTAGCCCATTTGTCGATTGGGTTATGTGTATTCTTGATGTAGAGTTTTTTGAGTTCTTTATATATTCTGGAAATTAGTGCTCTATCTGAAGTATGAGTGGCAAAGATTTTCTTCCACTCTGTAAGCTCTCTCTTCGCATTGCTGATAGTTTCCTTTGCTGAGAGAAAGCTATTTAGTTTGAATCTATCCCAGTTATTGATTCTTGTTTTATTTCTTGTGCTATGGGAGTCCTGTTGAGGAAGTCTGGTCCTAAGCCAACAAGTTGAAGGTTTGGACCTACTTTTTCTTCTATAAGATGCAGGGTCTCTGGTCTGATTTCAAGGTCTTTGATCCATTGTGAGTTGAGTTTTCTGCAGGGTGAGAGATAGGGGTTTAGTTTCATTCTGTTGCATATGGATTTCCAGTTCTCCCAGCACCATTTGTTGAAGAGGCTATCTTTTCTCCATTGCATATTTTTGGCCCGTTTGTCTAGTGTGAGAAAATTGTATTTATTTGGGTTTGTGTCCGTGTCCTCTATTCTGTACCATTGATCTACCTGTCTATTTTGGTGCCAATACCATGCCGTTTTTGTTACTATTGTTTTGTAGTATACTTGAAGTTCTGGTATTGCGGTACCCCCTGTTTCACTCTTCCTGCTAAGGATTGCTTTAGCTATTCTGGGTTTCTTCTTCTTCCAGATGAATTTCATGATTGCTTGCTCTATTTCTGTGAGGTACATCATTGGGATTTTAATTCGAATTGCATTGAATCTGTATAGCACTTTTGGTAGTAGGGCCATTTTGAAAATATTAATTCTGCCTATCCAAGAATATGGGAGATCTTTCCATCTTCTAAGGTCTTCCTCAATTTCTTTCTTCAGTGTTTTGTAGTTTTCATTGTAGAGATCTTTTACCTCTTTGGTTAGATTGATTCCCAAGTATTTTATTTTTTTTGAGGCTATTGCAAATGGAGTTGTTTTCCTCATTTCCCTTTCAGCTGTTTCGTCACTTGCGTATAAAAATGCTGTAGATTTATGTGTGTTGATTTTATAGCCTGCTATTTTGCTGAATTCATTGATGAGGTCTAGAAGATTTCTGGAGGAGGTTTTTGGATCCTCTGAATATAGAATCATGTCATCAGCAAATAGTGACAGCTTAAGTTCCTCTTTTCCTATTCGTATCCCTTTAATTTCTTTAGTCTGCCTAATTGCTCTGGCTAGAGTTTCGAGGACAATGTTGAATAGAAGTGGTGAAAGAGGACATCCCTGTCTTGCTCCCGTTTTTAAAGGGAATGGTTTCAGTTTTTCTCCATTAAGAATGATGTTGGCCATGGGCTTAGCATAGATAGCCTTTACAATGTTCAGGTATGTTCCTACTATCCCTATTTTTTCTAGTGTCTTCAGCATGAAGGGGTGTTGTATTTTGTCAAATGCTTTCTCTGCGTCAATTGAAATAACCATATGATTCTTATCCTCAAGTCTATTGACATGATGGATTACTTTTATTGATTTACGAATGTTGAACCATCCTTGCATTCCAGGAATGAACCCCACTTGATCGTGGTGCACAATTTTCTTACTATGTTTTTGGATACAGTTTGCCAATATTTTGTTAAGGATCTTTGCATCTATATTCATCAAGGATATTGGTCTAAAATTTTGTTTCCTTGATGTGTCTTTTCCTGGTTTGGGTATGAGGGTGATATTAGCTTCATATAATGAGTTCGGTAGGGTACCCTCCTTTTCTATTTCCTGGAATACTTTGAGAAGTATTGGAATGAGTTCTTCTTTGAAGGTCTTGTAGAACTCGGCTGAGAATCCATCTGGTCCTGGGCTTTTCTTGGATGGTAGATTTTTAATGGCTTCTTCTATTTCATTGCCTGATATTGATCTGTTTAAATCGTGTATGTCCTCCTGGTTCAGTTTGGGTGGAGCATATGTCTCTAGAAATTTGTCAATGTCTTCGGTACTTTCTATTTTGTTGGAATACAGATTTTCAAAGTAGCTTCTCATTATGTTCTGTATCTCAGTGGTGTCTGTCGTGATATTTCCTTTTGCATCATGTAGTTTAGTAATTTGAGTTTTCTCTCTCCTTCTCTTTGTTAGTGTGGCTAAGGGTATATCTATTTTGTTTACTTTCTCAAAGAACCAACTTTTTGTTATGTCAATTTTATGAATAGTTTCTTTTGTTTCAATTTCATTGATTTCAGCTCTGATTTTAATTATTTCCTGTCTTCTACTACTTTTGCTGTTATTCTGTTCTTCTTTTTCTAGGGCTTTGAGCTGTAATGTTAGGTCATTTAGTTGTTGACTTTTCATTCTTTTCGGGAATGCGCTCCATGCAATGAATTTTCCTGTTAGTACCACTTTCATAGTGTCCCAGAGTTCTTGATATGTTGTATTGTTGTTCTCATTGACCTCTAAGAATTTTTTAATCTCCTCCCTGATGTTTTTTGTTATCCATATTTCATTCAACAGCATATTATTTAGTCTCCAAGTCTTGGAGTAATTTCCTTTTTTTATTTTGCCATTGATTTCTACTCTCAGTCCATTATGATCTGATAGAACACAAGGCAGTATCTCTATTTTTTGGCATTTCCTAAGGGCTGCTTTGTGGCATAACGCATGGTCTATTTTCAAGAAGGTTCCATGTGCTGGTGAGAAGAATGTGTATCCGCTCGTTGATGGATGGAAAATTCTATATATGTCTATTAAGTCTAGGTTATTGATTGTGTTATTGAGTTCTATGGTTTCTTTGGTTGGATTTTGTTTGGAAGATCTATCTAGTGGTGACAGCAGAGCATTAAAGTCGCCCAGAATTATTGTGTTGTGGTCTATGTGATTCCTGAAATTGAGAAGGATTTGTTTGATGTACAGGGATGCACCATTGTTTGGGTCATAAATATTTACTATCATTATGTCTTCCTGATTTATGGTTCCCTTAAGCAGTATGAAATGTCCTTCTTTATCCCTTCTGACTAACTTTGGCTTGAAGTCCACTTTATCTGATATAAGGAAACCCCGCTTTTTTACTGAGTCCGTGTGCATAGTAGGTTTTTCCCCATCCTTTCACTTTTAGTGTGTGGATGTCTTTTTCCATGAGATGAGTCTCTTGCAGGCAGCATATTGTTGGGTCTTTCTTTTTAATCCATTCTGCCAGTCTATGTATTTTGATTGAGGAGTGTAGGCCATTTACGTTCAGGGTTATTATTGAGAAATGATTTGTATTCCCAGTCATTTGGCTTATTTTTGGTTTTTAAGTTGGCTTGGTTTCTCCTTTGAGTGCTTTTTCTCTAAGGTAGTTCCTCCCTTTGCTGACCTACATTGTTGTTTTTCATTTCCTCCTCATGGAATATTTTGTTGAGAACATTCTGTAGCGCAGACTTTCTATTTGTAAATTCTTTTAACTTTTGGTTATCATGGAAGTATTATATTTCATCTTCAAATCTGAAGGTTATTTTTGCTGGGTATAGGATTCTTGGTTGGCAACCATGTTCTTTCAGAGCTTGAAATATGTTGGTCCAGGCACTTCTAGCTTTTAGAGTTGGGTTGAGAAGTCGGCTGCTATCCGTACTGGTCTCCCCCTATATGTAATCTGATGCTTTTCTCTCACGGCCTTCAAAATCCTATCTTTATTTTGAATGTTAGGCATTTTCATTATAATGTGCCTAAGTGTGGATCTGTTGCGATTCTGTGCATTTGGTGTTCTGTAAGCCTCTTGTATTTGATTTTCCATTTCATTCTTCAGGTTTAGGAAATTTTCTGATATTATTTCATTGACTAGGTTGTTCATTCCTTTGGTTTGTATCTCTGTGCCTTCCTCAATCCCAATAATTCTTAAATTTGGTCTTCTCATGATGTCCCATAGTTCTTGGAGATTCCGTTCATGATTTCTTACCATCTTCTGTGTTTGGACAACTTTATTTTCAAGATTCAATATTTTGTCTTCATTGTCTGAGGTTCTGTCTTCCAAGTGGTCTAGTCTTTTGGTGATGCTTTCCATTGAGTTTTTTATTTGGTTTATTGTCTCCTTCATTTCAAGGATTTCCGTTTGGTTTCTTTTGAGAATCTCTATCTCTTTTTTGAAATGGTCCTTTGCTTCCTACAGGTGCTCTTTCAGCTTATTGGTTTTATCATTCATTGCCTGCATTTGCTCTCTTATCTCATCCTTTGTCCTATGAATCATCTCAATCACGTATATTCTAAAGTCCTTTTCTGACATTTCTTCTAACATACTGTCACTGGATTCTATTACTATAGAATCTAGATTTGTTTGGATCATTTTCTTCCCTTGTTCTTTTCATGTGGTTCACGTATTTTCCCCTCTAGCAGTGCAGATCTGGGGTATTGCAGATTACCCCCTATAGGCTTATAGTGGCCCTATAGGTTTCCAAAACCCTTTGTTTAAGGGGAGATCAATATTAGCAGTGCCCAAATCAGACACTATGCAATCCTAGACCAAATAGCCCCTATGGGGACAATAACAAAATTGTCATAATAAACAAAGTGAGTTCAAATGTTATCTTCGGCAAAACAAACAGGTTTGCAGTAAGGTCTGCAGTTTCTAATGGAGGACAAAGAGGATGCAGAGGGATGTAGAATATCTCTGTTAATGGGATAAGAAAAGAATATACAGATGTTCTAGAAAATAGAAAGGGTGAGAGTGTAATCAAAAGAAATTGGATGTTAGCATGCAAAAAAGGGAGAAAGAGACTCTGAGGGAACAGGTAAATAAAAGGAAAAGAGAGCAAGGAAGTAAAGAAATGAAAACTTAAATTTTTTTTAAAAAGGAGAAAAAGAAAATCTACTGTACAACAGTCATATACTAATGAAACCTCCCAGTGTTCAGTAGCCTGATGCATGAGAGGTACCTGACAATGAGCTTCAAGCCTCCAGCAGGCGTCTCAGGATGGGATTTTGTCCACCTAAAGATTAGAGCTATGGCTTCCAGGATTATCCAAGATGGCTGCTCTGGCTTCGAAATGTGTTGGCAAATGGGAGCTGCAGCTCAGGGTTGGACGTGGTCAGCTGGAGGTCCTGGAGACAGGATGCAGTTGGTCCGGCAGGGGTCCTGGGGGTCCAGTGTATTTGATGTAGTTCTGGGATCCTGGCGGCAGGGTGCAATCAGTCGGTCTGGGTTCCCAGTGATAGGGCTCAGTCAGTTGGTCTGGGCGTCCTGGCAGCAGGGAGCAGTCAGTTGATGTGAGGGCCCCAGAGGCAGGGAGTCGTCGGTCGGGCTGAAGGATCCTGGAGATGGGGCTCAGTCCGTCCGGTCAGGGGTCCTAGGGGGCCTGGCTGTTGTCTCAAAATGGCAGCAGCCACGTGTAATCAAACCTGCAGGTACTGTGACAGTGAACTTCCAGGCAACAGCAGGCAGCTGGTGCTCCACTGGCAGTCTGCGGTCAGTCTGCTGGCAGCTGTCAGACGATTGGGAGATGAACCTCGAGCATTGGGTTTTGGATAGGGGTAAGGTAGGCGATGGACAGGCGAGAGGCAGGCAAATGGCCAAGGTTCACTTCTGACTTCTCAACTCAGACCCTAAAATCATGGAGGGCCTGGAATGAGATAGTCCAAGCTCTAAAAGAAAACAGTTGCCTGCCAGGATTGCTATATCCAGCAAAGTTCTCTTTCAACACAACAAGGATGAACTAAAGGAATTCATGGCCACCAAGTCAGCACTACAAAGAATATTTGAAGATAAAAGACATACAAAGGAATCCAAAAACAAATCCCAAAGTTCCCAAATAGATGAAGATCAATAGAAATATAATCCACTAAATGAGAATCAAGATAGAATTGAACATAACAAAAAATCCAAATGACAGGAAACCACAAACACATATCCATATAACTGAATATAAATGGTCTCAACTTCCTAATTAAAAGATACAGATTAGCAGAATGGATTTTTAAGAAACAAGATCCAACTGCATGCTTTTTACAAAAGACTTATGGACAAAGACACAGGCTGAAGTTAAAATGATGGAAAAAATATTCAATGCAAATGGAGTCCAAAAAGAAGCAGGAGTAGCTATTTTCATACATCAAAAAGCTGATTTCAAGCAAAAATTAATCAGAAGAGACAAAGAATACCACTATATCCTGGTCAAGGTAACAATCCAACAAGAAGATATAATAATATATCCCAAATGTCAGCACACCCATTTACATTTTTTTATATCTCATTTTTTTCTTTCTTGTTTTTATTTTTACAGACTGCATTTTGATTCATTGTACACAAATGGGGTACAACTTTTCATTTCTATGGTTGTGCACAATGGAAATTCATACCATTCATGTAATCATACATGTACATAGGGTAATGGTGTCTGTGTCATTCCACCTTTTTTCAAACCCTGCTCCCCCATCATTTCCCTCTATGTAATCCAAAGTTTCTCCATTCTTCTCTCACCCCCCAACTCCCCCACCCCCATTATATATCATTATCCACTTATCAGGGAATACATTTGGGCTTTGGTTTTTCGGGATTGGCTTATTTCACTTAGCATGATGTTCTCCAATTGCATCCATTTATTTGCAATGCCATAATATTATTCTTCTTTATGGCTGAATAATGTTCTGTTATATATATATCACAGTTTCTTTATCCATTCATCTGTTGAAGGGCATCTAGATGGGTTCCATAATCTAGCTATTATGAATTAAGCTGTTATAAACATTGATGTGGCTGCATTACTATAGTATACTAATTTTAAGTCCTTTGGATATAAACCAAGGAGTGGGATAACTGGGTCAAAAGGTGAGTCCATTCCAAGTTTTCTGAGGAATCTCCACACTACTTTCCAGAGTGGCTGCACCAATTTGAAACTCCACCAGTAATGTAAAAGTGCACCTTTTCCCCCACATGATGCCAACATCTATTATTGTTTGTGTTCTTGATAATAGCCATTCTAATTAGAGTGAGATTAAATCTTAGAGTTCTTTAATTTGTATTTCTCTAATTACTAGAGGTGTTGAACACTTTTTCATATATTTATTAATCATCTGTATGTCTTCATATGTGATGTATCTGTCCAGTTCCTTGACCCATTTTTTGATTGGGTTCCTTGTATGTTGGTGTAAAGTTTTGTTAAGTTCTTTATAAATTTTACAGATTAATGCTCTATCTGAAGTGTGTGTGGAAAAGATTTTTTTGCACTATGTATGCTCTCTTTTCACATTATTGATTGTATCCTTTGCTGAGAAAAAGCTTTTTAGTTTGAATCCATCCTATTTATTGATTCTTGCTTTGATTTTCTTGTGCTTTGGGAGTCTTGTTAAGGAAGTCTGATCCTAAGCCAACATGATGAAGATTCAGCCTACTTTGTCTTCCATTTGATGCAGGGTCTCTGGTCTAATTTCTAAGTCATTGATCCATTTTGAGTTGAGTTTCGTGCAGGGAGAGAGATACAGGTTTAATTTCATTTTATTGCATATGGATTTCCAGTTTTACCAGCACCATTTGTTGAACAGGCTATTTTTACTCCATTGTAAGTTTTTGGCACCTTTGTCTAGTCTGAGGTAACTGTATTTTTGTGTTTGTCTCTGTGTCTTCTATTCTGTACCATTGGTCTGCCTCTTTTGATGCCAATACCATGCTGTTTTTGTTACTCTTGCTCTGTAGTGTAGTTTAAGTTCTGGTATTGTGATACCTCCTGCTTCACTCTTTCTGCTCAAGATAGCTTTGGCTATTCGAGATCTCTTAGTCTTCCAGATCAAGTTCATGGTTGCTTTCTCTATTTCTATGAGGAATGTCATTGGGATTTCAATTGGAATTGCATTGAATCTGTATAGTGCCTTTGAAAGTATGGCCATTTTGACAATATTAATTCTGCCTATCCAAGAACATGGGAGATCTTTCCATCTTCTAAGGTTTTCTTCAAGTTCTTTCTTTAATGTCCTGTAGTTTTCATTGCAGAGGTCTCTCACCTCTTTTGCTAGATCAATTCCCAAGTATTTTTGTTTGGTTTTTTTTTTTTTTTTTTTTTTTTTTTGAGTCTATTGTGAATGGAGTGGTCTTCCTAATTTCTCCTTCAGAGGACTCATCACTTATGAATAGAAATGCATTAGATTTATGTGTATTGATTTTATATCCTTCTACTTTGCTAAATTCAATTATTAGTTTTAGAAGTTTTCTAGTGGAATTTTTTGGATCCTCTAAATATAGAATCATGTAATTAGCAAATAGTGACAGCTTGAGTTCTTCTTTACCTATTTGTACCCTTTAATTTCTTTGGTCTAATTGCTCTTGGTAGTGTTTCAAGGACAATGTTGAATGGAAGTGGTGAAAGAGGGCATCCCTGTCTTGTTCCAGTTTTTAGAGGGCCAATTACATTTTTAAAAAGCTCCTTGACATTAAATCTCAGATAGATGCCAAAACAGTAATACTGGGTGATTTCAACACACAACACACCCTAATCACCAATAGATTGATCATCAGAATATAAATCATTAAAGATATTTATGGCAAGAGATCCAAGATGGTGGACTAGAGGGAAGCTGCGTTCCTTGTCGCTCCATTGCTCCGGTTTTAAGCAGAGGATATCTGTTTCTTAGTGAGGCAGGTTTTGCTGCTTATCGATCCCTGCTGTT
This sequence comes from Sciurus vulgaris, assembly GCF_902686455.1. Taxonomy (NCBI): domain Eukaryota; kingdom Metazoa; phylum Chordata; class Mammalia; order Rodentia; family Sciuridae; genus Sciurus; species Sciurus vulgaris. The sequence goes on from NC_136466.1 coordinate 6,388,387, forward strand.
TACCTCCTTTGTCTGCTGTGGTCACCTGCAGTCTGCCAGAATATCGACGTCTTTTTTGAGTGCAGATTGCTCACTGTCAAGCGCCTACCATCCACCATTTGCCGGCCTCTCGCCTGTCCATCGCCTGCCTTACACCTATCCATTATCCAACACACGAGGTTCACCTCCTGATCGTCCGACAAGTCAGCAAACTGATCACCGACCATCAGTGGAGCACCAGCTGCCTGCTGTTGCCTGGAAGTTCACTGTTACAGTACCTGCAGGTTTGATTACATGTGGCTGCCACCATTTTGAGACAACAGCCAGACTCCATAGGATCCCTGGCCAGACTGACTGAGCCCTGTCTCCAGGATCCCTCAGCCCAACCCATCACTCCCTGCCTCTGGGGCCCTCACATCAACTGACTGTTCCTTGCTGCCAGGACCCCCAGACCAACTGACTGCACCCTATCACCGGGACCCCAGACTGACCGATTGCACCCAGATTCCAGGATCCCACAACCACACCAAACACACCTGACCTCCAGGACCCCTGCCTGACCAACCGCATCCTGCCTCCAGGACCTCCAGCTGACCACGTCCAACCCTGAGCTGCAGCTCCCATTTGCCAACACACTTGGAAGCCAGAGCAGCCATCTTGGATAATCCTGGAAGCCATAGCTCTAATCTTTAGGTGGACAAAATCCCATCCTGAGACGCCTGCTGGAGGCTTGAAGCTCATTGTCAGGTACCTCTCATGCATCAGGCTACTGAACACTGGGAGGTTTCATTAGTATATGACTGTTGTACAGTAGATTTTCTTTTCTCTCCTTTTTTAAAAAAATTTAAGTTTTCATTTCTTTACTTCCTTGCTTTCTTTTCCTTGTGTTTACCTGTTCCCTCAGAGTCTCTTTCTCCCTTTTTTGCATGCTAACATCCAATTTCTTTTGATTACACTCTCACCCTTTCTATTTTCTAGAACATCTGTATATTCTTTTCTTATCCCATTAACAGAGATATTCTACATCCCTCTGCATCCTCTTTGTCCTCCATTAGAAACTGCAGACCTTACTGCAAACCTGTTTGTTTTGCCGAAGATAACATTTGAACTCACTTTGTTTATTATGACAATTTTGTTATTGTCCCCATAGGGGCTATTTGGTCTAGGATTGCATAGTGTCTGCTAATATTGATCTCCCCTTAAAGAAAGGGTTTTGGAAACCTATAGGGCCACTATAAGCCTATAGGGGGAAATCTGCAATACCCCAGATCTGCACTGCTAGAGGGGAAAATACGTGAACCACATGAAAAAAACAAGGGAAGAAAATGATCCAAACAAATCTAGATTCTATAGTAATAGAATCCAATGACAGTATGTTAGAAGAAATGTCAGAAAAGGACTTCAGATTATACATGATCAAGATGATTCATAGCACAAAGGATGAGATAAGAGAGCAAATGCAGGCAATGAATGCTAATACCAATAAGCTGAAAGAGCACCTGTAGGAAGCAAAGGATCATTTCAAAAAAGAGATAGAGATTCTCAAAAGAAACCAAACGGAAATCCTTGAAATGAAGGAGACAATAAACCAAATAAAAAACTCAATGGAAAGCATCACCAAAAGACTAGACCACTTGGAAGACAGAACCTCAGACAATGAAGACAAAATATTGAATCTTGAAAATAAAGTTGCCCAAACACAGAAGATGGTAAGAAATCATGAACGGAATCTCCAAGAACTATGGGACATCATGAGAAGACCAAATTTAAGAATTATTGGGATTGAGGAAGGCACAGAGATACAAACCAAAGGAATGAACAACCTAGTCAATGAAATAATATCAGAAAATTTCCTAAACCTGAAGAATGAAATGGAAAATCAAATACAAGAGGCTTACAGAACACCAAATGCACAAAATAAGGGCTGGGGACATAGCACAGTGGGTAGAGTGCTTGCTTTGCAAGCATAAGGCCTTGGGTTCAATCCCCAAGACTGCAAAAAAAAAAAATTTGTATGAGTCATTTAGTGAAACAAATGCCCAAAATCACAACAGATCCACACCAAGGCACATTATAATGAGCATGCCTAACATACAAAATAAAGATAGGATTTTGAGGCATATAGGGGGAAACCAATACGGATAGCAGCCAACTTCTCAACCCAGACTCTAAAAGCTAGAAGGGCATGGAACAACATATTTCAAGCTCTGAAAGAACATGGTTGTCAACCAAGAATCCTATACCCAGCAAAAATAACCTTCAGATTTGAAGATGAAATATAATCCTTCCATGATAACCAAAAGTTAAAAGAATTTACAAATAGAAAGCCTGCACTACAGAATGTTCTCAACAAAATATTCCATGAGGAGGAAATGAAAAACAACAATGTAGGTCAGCAAAGGGAGGAACTACCTTAGAGAAAAAGCACTCAAAGGAGAAACCAAGCCAGCTTAAAAACCAAAAATAAGCCAAATGACTGGGAATACAAATCATTTCTCAATAATAACCCTGAACGTTAATGGCCTACACTCCTCAATCAAAATACATAGACTGGCAGAATGGATTAAAAAGAAAGACCCAACAATATGCTGCCTGCAAGAGACTCATCTCATGGAAAAAGACATCCACACACTAAAAGTGAAAGGATGGGGAAAAACCTACTATGCACATGGACTCAGTAAAAAAGCGGGGTTTCCTTATATCAGATAAAGTGGACTTCAAGCCAAAGTTAGTCAGAAGGGATAAAGAAGGACATTTCATACTGCTTAAGGGAACCATAAATCAGGAAGACATAATGATAGTAAATATTTATGACCCAAACAATGGTGCATCCCTGTACATCAAACAAATCCTTCTCAATTTCAGGAATCACATAGACCACAACACAATAATTCTGGGTGACTTTAATGCTTCGCTGTCACCACTAGATAGATCTTCCAAACAAAATCCAACCAAAGAAACCATAGAACTCAATAACACAATCAATAACCTAGACCTAATAGACATATATAGAATTTTCCATCCATCAATGAGCGGATACACATTTTTCTCAGCAGCACATGGAACCTTCTTGAAAATAGACCATGTGTTATGCCACAAAGCAGCCCTTAGGAAATGCAAAAAAATAGCGATACTGCCTTGTGTTCTATCAGATCATAATGGACTGAGAGTAGAAATCAATGACAAAATAAAAAAAGGAAATTACTCCAAGACTTGGAGACTAAATAATATGCTGTTGAAAGAAACATGGATAACAAAAAAACATCAGGGTGGAGATTAAAAAATTCTTAGAGGTCAATGAGAACAATAATACAACATATCAAAAACTCTGGGACACTATGAAAGTGGTACTAACAGGAAAATTCATTGCATGGAGTGCATTCCAGAAAAGAATGAAAAGTCAACAACTAAATGACCTAACATTACAGCTCAAAGCCCTAGAAAAAGAAGAACAGAATAACAGCAAAAGTAGTAGAAGACAGGAAATAATTAAAATCAGAGCTGAATCAATGAAATTGAAACAAAAGAAACTATTCAAAAAATTGACATAACAAAATGTTGGTTCTTTGAGAAAGTAAACAAAATAGATATACCCTTAGCCACACTAACAAAGAGAAGGAGAGAGAAAACTCAAATTACTAAACTACATGATGCAAAAGGAAATATCACGACAGACACCACTGAGATACAGAACATAATGAGAAGCTACTTTGAAAATCTGTATTCCAACAAAATAGAAAGTACCGAAGACATTGACAAATTTCTAAAGACATATGCTCCACCCAAACTGAACCAGGAGGACATACACGATTTAAACAGATCAATATCAGGCAATGAAATAGAAGAAGCCATTAAAAATCTACCATCCAAGAAAAGCCCAGGACCAGATGGATTCTCAGCCGAGTTCTACAAGACCTTCAAAGAAGAACTCATTCCAATACTTCTCAAAGTATTCCAGGAAATAGAAAAGGAGGGTACCCTACCGAACTCATTATATGAAGCTAATATCACCCTCATACCCAAACCAGGAAAAGACACATCAAGGAAACAAAATTTTAGACCAATATCCTTGATGAATATAGATGCAAAGATCCTTAACAAAATATTGGCAAACTGTATCCAAAAACATAGTAAGAAAATTGTGCACCACGATCAAGTGGGGTTCATTCCTGGAATGCAAGGATGGTTCAACATTCGTAAATCAATAAAAGTAATCCATCATGTCAATAGACTTGAGGATAAGAATCATATGGTTATTTCAATTGACGCAGAGAAAGCATTTGACAAAATACAACACCCCTTCATGCTGAAGACACTAGAAAAAATAGGGATAGTAGGAACATACCTGAACATTGTAAAGGCTATCTATGCTAAGCCCATGGCCAACATCATTCTTAATGGAGAAAAACTGAAACCATTCCCTTTAAAAACGGGAGCAAGACAGGGATGTCCTCTTTCACCACTTCTATTCAACATTGTCCTCGAAACTCTAGCCAGAGCAATTAGGCAGACTAAAGAAATTAAAGGGATACGAATAGAAAAAGAGGAACTTAAGCTGTCACTATTTGCGGATGACATGATTCTATATTCAGAGGATCCAAAAACCTCCTCCAGAAATCTTCTAGACCTCATCAATGAATTCAGCAAAATAGCAGGCTATAAAATCAACACACATAAATCTACAGCATTTTTATACGCAAGTGACGAAACAGCTGAAAGGGAAATGAGGAAAACAGCTCCATTTGCAATAGCCTCAAAAAAAATAAAATACTTGGGAATCAATCTAACCAAAGAGGTAAAAGATCTCTACAATGAAAACTACAAAACACTGAAGAAAGAAATTGAGGAAGACCTTAGAAGATGGAAAGATCTCCCATATTCTTGGATAGGCAGAATTAATATTTTCAAAATGGCCCTACTACCAAAAGTGCTATACAGATTCAATGCAATTCCAATTAAAATCCCAATGGTGTACCTTACAGAAATAGAGCAAGCAATTATGAAATTCATCTGGAAGAATAAGAAACCCAGAATAGCTAAAGCAATCCTCAGTAGAAAGAGCGAAGCAGGGGGTATCACAATACCAGATCTTCAACTCTATTACAAAGCAATAGTAACAAAAACAGCATGGTATGGGTACCAAAATAGACAGGTAGATCAATGGTACAGAATAGAAGACACGGACACAAACCCAAATAAATACAATTTTCTCACACTAGACAAACGGGCCAAAAATATGCAATGGAGAAAAGATAGCCTCTTCAACAAATGGTGCTGGGAGAACTGGAAATCCATATGCAACAGAATGAAACTAAACCCCTATCTCTCACCCTGCAGAAAACTCAACTCACAATGGATCAAAGACCTTGAAATCAGACCAGAGACCCTGCATCTTATAGAAGAAAAAGTAGGTCCAAACCTTCAACTTGTTGGCTTAGGACCAGACTTCCTCAACAGGACTCCCATAGCACAAGAAATAAAAGCAAGAATCAATAACTGGGATAGATTCAAACTAAATAGCTTTCTCTCAGCAAAGGAAACTATCAGCAATGCGAAGAGAGAGCTTACAGAGTGGAAGAAAATCTTTGCCACTCATACTTCAGATAGAGCACTAATTTCCAGAATATATAAAGAACTCAAAAAACTCTACATCAAGAATACACATAACCCAATCGACAAATGGGCTAAGGAAATGAACAGACACTTCACAGAAGAAGATCTACAAGCAATCAACAGATATATGAAAAATGTTCACCATCTTTAGTAATAAGAGAAATGCAAATCAAAACTACACTAAGATTCCATCTCACCCCAATTAGAATGGTGTTTATCAAGAATACAAGCAACAATAGGTTTGGAGAGGATGTGGGGAAAAAGGTACACTCATACATTGCTGGTGGGACTGAAAATTAGTGCAGCCACTCTGGAAAGCAGTGTGGAGATTCCTTAGAAAACTTGGAATGGACCCACCATTTGACCCAGCCATCCCACTCCTCGGCTTATACCTAAAGGACTTAAAACCAGCATACTACAGAGATACAGCCACATCAATGTTCATAGCTGCTCAATTCACAATAGCCATTTTGTGAAACCAACCTAGATGTCCTTCAATTGATGAATGGATGAAGAAACTGTGGTATATATATACAATGGAATATTACTCAGCTATAAAGAATAATAAAATTATGGCATTTGCAGGCAAATGGATGAAATTGGAGAACATCATGCTAAGTGAGATAAGCCAATTTCAAAAATCCAAAGGACGAATGATCTCACTGATAAGCAGACGATGACACATAATGGGGGGTGGGAGGTGGACAAGAATGGAGGAAGGAGGGACTGTATAGTGGGAAAAGAGAGGTGGGAGGGGTGGGGGGCAAGGAAAAAATAACAGAATGATTCAAACGTCATTACCCTGTGTAAACGTATGATTACGCAAATAGTATGCTGTTACTCCGTGTACAAACAGAAACAACGTGTATCCTATTTGTTTACAATAAAAATAAATTTTAAAAAAAAATATTATAAAGGGAATATATGACAAAACCAAAGCCAACATCATTCACACTGAATGGAGAAAAACAGTGCATCATATAGGTCCAGGTGCCAAGGTCCTCAGCAAGACCCTTGAAGCCCAAGGAGTAAAACCAAGAGTTCATAAGTAGGATGCCATCAAATTTAAAAGCTTCTGCATAGCAAAACATATGAATAAGTGTATGAGGAGAGGGTCTACAGAATGGGATAAAATCTTTCCCAGTTGCTGCTCAGATAGGGGAATAATATCCATAATAAATAAAGAACACAAAAACCTTAATACCTAGAAAAAACAATAACTCAATCAATAAATGGCAAAACAACTAAACAGACATTTGACAAAAGGAAAAAACACAAATGGCCAACAAATATATCAAAAATCTTTAACATCTCTAGTGATTAGGGAAATGCAAATCAAAACTACACTTAAGATTCCATCTCACTACAGTCAAAATGGCAATTATTAAAAACACAAATAATAATACATGCTGTGAGAATGTGGGGGTAAAGGTACAGTCTTACATTGTTGGTGGGACTGCAAATTAGCACAACCATTCTGGAAAGCACTCTGGAGATATCTCAAAAGACAGGAATGGAACCCCGGTATGACCCAGATATCCCACTCCTTGGTATTTATCAAAAATAACTAAAATCAGCATAGTATAGCAATAAAGTCACTTAAAATGTTTATAGTAACACAATTCACAATAGCCAGGTTATGGAATCTACTCAGATGCCGATCAAGAGAAGGGGGGATGAAGAAAATGTGGAATATATACAAATGAAGAAGAAAGAAATAATGTCTTTTGCCAGTAAATGAATGGATCTGGAGACCATCATGCTTAATAAATAAGCCAGATTCAGAAGTCAAGGGCCAGATGTTTTCTCTTGTGTGTGGAAACTAGAGCAAAATAAAGAAGGTGGGGGTCAGATACAATGAAAACATGGGGAGTAGAAGGGGGAGACTAAGAGGGAAGGAGGAGGGATGGGAAGGGGAAAGAAACGTGGAATGAATTCAACAAAATCACGTTATATGGATGTGCCAAGGGGCACGTCAACTTTATACACGTGCAAAAGTGCCAATCAAAAATAAATAAGGAGTGAACGGAAGCTCGGTAGAGTGGAGGAGGGAGAACGGGGAGCGAGGAGAGGGAAAGGGGAGGCACGGGGGACTGAAGTCAAGTTGCATGTATGATTTTGTCAAAATGAAGCCACCTACTATGTGTGACTATAACGCTCACACACACACAGACACACACCAGATTTCTTTATTGTACTTTAGTGGTTCTACTTTGGAGACTCTATCAAGGGAACGCCCTACAGAGAGCTTGTGCGTGACCGTTTACCGCAGCTCTGAGTGGCTGGCGCCCAGGGCACTGACGGGTCACGGGAGTCAAGTCAGGGCCACGGCTGCAGGAGGCAGGGCCTCCTGGGCAGCACAGGCAGCAGGAGGCCTGGGGAGGGGACACGGAGCACAGAGCAGGGGCTGGGGCAGAGGCCCAAGGCCCTGGAGCACGGGAGCTCTGCCGCTGAGCACGCTGCGCAGGTGGAGTGAGGATCCATCCCCGCAGGGCGACAGGCTGGGCAGCCGGAGCTGCGTGCCCGCCTGGTGCCAAGCCGTCCATCAGTGCCCAGGGTCTACCGCCACCAGGGGAAGACGTGCCTCCCCACAGGCCGCCACCAGGCCTCTCTGGGCTTCACTCCAGCAAGCGACCCCTCATGCCAAGCAATCAGGCATATTAAAAGAAAAACTCTAGACAGCTTAATTCTAAGAGAGTACTTGAGCAGAGGAAGGGTTCACGACTAGGGCAGCCCAGCCAGCGGAGCGAAGCGCAGGGACACCCGCCTGCGGGAGCGGCGTTTGCCTCCGCCGACCGGCACGCGGCGCAGTGCGCAGCCCGCCACCAGGGGGACACCGGCTGCGGGGACCCGCTGCGGGGACCGGCCCGCTCGAGCCCAGCGCGCAGCCTCCAGGTGGGTCGTGGTGGGTTCACCCGGCCCCTGCGTCGCCGGCTGTAGGACCGCGTACCGTGGCGGAAGCAGCCTCGGTGCCCAGCAGAGGAGCGGGCAACGCTGCGGGGAGCCCTGGGGCGGCGCTCAGACAGCCCGGGTCGGGAGTGGGATGCAGAACTGCCGGGTGCAGCGGCTGGAAGGCGTGGGGACTCCAGCACGCACACCGCTCGTCAAGAGAGGTCGCGGTAGCGAGCGTCTGCCTTTCATTTCCAATACTCGCTTTCAAAGTTTAAGAGCAGTTTGCAGCATTGACAAGCCTGAATGCAGTAATTTATATTTAAGGTACCTAAAAATAATCCACGATTTTAGAAAGCGACAGCCATTCGAAGAGACGTGTTCCCTGTGGTGTCTGAGGTGCACCGCAGGTGTGACCAGGATGCCCACCGGGGGCCTGGGCCCGGCTCCTGGACGCCCACCGCTTCACCCTGTGGGCTGGCGCTGAGACGCACTTTCCTTCCCCCAAGTGTCCGTGGCTCCCAGCTGGTCCCTCTGGTCTTCCGCGGGTCCAGGGACAGAGCGCCCAATATGGAGAGGCCCCACTGTGAGCCCAGGCACAGCGATGTGCTCAGACAGGGGCAGGAGTCCCAGTGTCGGGGGATGAAGAAGGGGACCCAAAGGTCCGGCGAAGGGTGCGTTTGAGACAACCCGCGGAATCGGCAGTGAGGCCCTCGAGGCACAGCGAAGACCGCTGTCCGGAGCCCTGCAGGCACAGAGGACCCGCGGAGGAGGAGTGGGCTCGGCTGCTGCCCAGGAGCCAGGCACCAAGGGGCGCAGTGCTGGGGGGATCCAGGACCGGCCCACCACCACCGTGCAGGACCCTGAGACCACAGACCGAGCTGGGCGCTTTTGATAAGCGCGCCCAGACCGCAAGGGTTGTCGGCAGCTGTGGCTGCTCTGTGCAGAATGAACTGCAGGAGACACCGGCAGACCGAAGGTCTGAGAGAGGGTGAGTGGAGCCGGGGAAGTGGGGTGTCACCCTCGATGTCCTCGCTTGGGAGAACAAGGAGTCGGCAGGTTAACAAAAATAATCTCCTTGGTTGTATTAACTGAGCAACTGCCATATTCTAAATACTTCTGCATGTTAACCCTGCCAGTCCTCAAAACAGGTCCCCAAAGAGAGCTCTGCCCTGACCTCCAGTCTATAAATGAAGACTCGGCGAGAGGGACGAGATGAAGCCCTGAAGCCGGCGCTCGCGAGTGTCCAGCAGACCCCACGGCAGACCCCGGATGTGCTCCTTGGAAAGCACCAGGTGGGGCAGGCGGAGGGACACAGGCAGGGAACGAGCTGGTAAGGGTGGTGCTGCTCACTCTGCACACCCAGCCCCGAGGTGCCCGCCAAGGGCCCGACCCCCTGAGGAGGCTCGGCCTGGTGTTAAGTCCCCAGACAGAGGCAGAGAGCCACAAAGAGGCATGGGTGGCGCCCGCTGCAAGGGCCTGGGCCTGCAGCAGAGCCCCGCTTTCTACCATTTTCCTAGGTCCTCTATACCACCCACTAAAACCAAGAATCCAGGGGCCTCCCTCCGCGGCCCCCACCTCCTTCCTCAGGCTCTAGGCCTCGCCTCCACCAGCGTCTCTGCTGGGGGTGATGGCTGCATCCTGTTGCGTGTCCTTGGGCAAAGCGCCAGGTGGAGCACCCCAGGGCACGGGTGTTCCCCCGACAGCCCCCGAGGGCCTGTGTCTGGCCGGAGCCTGTGCGTTTCTTCCCACAGGCTGAGACCCAATAGCTCAAAGCCACCATCTCCAAACTCAAATCTTAACTTATTTTTAAGATGACTCAAACAAGAAAAATTTGAGCCACTTGGAGAAGTTTGGTCTACCTACCTCAGGAAACCTCGCCCAAGAGCTGTTAGCTACTGATAAGATAAAGCCTTGCAGTTTCCAGGCCCCACCTGCGGCTGAACATCGCCGGAACAGGTCATTCCTCCTCTGACACCCTCCACCCCTGGAGTCCTTCCCCTTCCGTCCCTCCAGTGGTGGCCCCTGGCCTCAGGCCCAGGGACAGTATCCTGCTGACGGACTCCCTCTTGGGCAGCCTGTGTGCGCACTGCCTGCAAAGCCTGTGAGGCAGGCCTGCTCTGTGGAATCCTCCTCCATCAGCCCCAGATCTCCTAAGCCTCCTGCAGTGGGCTCCACAGAAAGGATCCAGATTCTGCGGGTGGAGGAGCCGTGTGGGCAGGCCTCCAGCCTTGGCTCCTCTCCTGCTGCCCACCCACCACAGCAGTGTCTGGAGCTGCTCACCCGTGGTAAGCAGAAGGCAAAGCAGGGCTGGGGTTCAATGCTAAGCCGGATGTTGCTGTGCCAGGCACCAGGGCAAAGCCACCAAGAGCAAGGCTCCAGCAGAACATTCCATCTGACACTATCAGAAGTGTGTTCTTGGTCACTGAGCGGCAGTGTCCCTGAGCATGCCCAATCAATTGGCCACCAGAAAAGAGGGCAAGATGAGCGCTTCAGTTACAGAGAGGGAAACGGGTGTCCACGGGAGCAGACCCTGACCTTATATTATATGGCCATGTCCAGCACAGCTGCCCCAGAGGAAATCCACACAGAACAGCAGAGAGCCAAGTGGGCCAAGTGGGCTTTTTTCCATTTGTTTTTTGTTTTTTGTTTTTTGGGTTTTTTTGTACCAGGGATTGAACCCAGGGATGCTTATCCACCGACCCACATCTCCAGCCCCTTTTATTTTCCAATTTGAGACAGAGTCTTGCTAAGTTGCTGAGGCTGGCCTCAAACTTTGGATCCTCCTGCCTCAGCCTCCTGAATCTCTAGGATTACAGGCTTGCGCCTTTGTGCCAGGCACCAAGTGTGCTGACTCTTGGTTGAAAGTCAGAAATGTGTTATAAGGAAACCACAACACATCCAGGTGGAATCCATGAATGAGCCTCTGGGAGGATTGCAGAACATCATAGCCAGGGGAAGACAGCCAACACAAAGCAGCACGCACCACTGGCTGTCACCTACACGGAGTCCAAAAAAAGCCCACCCCACCCAGCCGTTCTCAGCAGGTGACTGGGGCCCAGAGCACGTTCCACACTGCCCGGAGGTGTGTTCAGATGAACACAGGCCAGGGATGCTGCCAGGCAGCCCTCCACATGCAGGACAGCCCACTGAGCCTTGGCCAGTCCCAGGATCAGTAGTGCAAGGTTGAACCCATTGTCCAGTGTCCGAAAGCAGACCGAGGTGGGCTGGACGGGGTCACAGAAGGGAGCACGAGGAAATCCCCCAGGGTGCTCAGTAGCACTGCTTGTCTCCACTGTGGCTGTCCTGACACCCCTGTGCACATTTCTCAGACCCCTGGGATGCTGCCTCTCCTCTCATTGCAAGCAGAGTATAAAAACCTGGTTAGCCAAGTACAATGGCACCACCTGGTGGCCTGACTCCTAAGCACCATCCCAGATCCACACAGGAGAGGAAAAACTAAATCCACCCAAAGCCACACGCCAGCCCCTCTTGAAGGCAGACAGCACCAAAGCTTCTGCAAAGAAGCAAGAAATGCAAAACAAAACGGAACAATCATCCAATCATGGGACAAAGCCTCTCACCATCCCACCCCGTCCCACCTCTGCCCCTCAGATGGGAAAGAGAGAAGACAGCAGCAGCAAGAGGCTGGTCTGCAGGCGGCCGGCAAGGACCACCGCAGTCCTGCCTCTGGAAACACCAACGTAGCATCGTGCTGGAAGCGTTAGTCCCTGTGAAAGACAAAAAGAAATCAATTAGATGTGTAGGACTGGTCACTGAAAAAGTACAATGTCAGCACAAGGGCCAGTTCTGAAAAATAGTGGCCTCCCAAAATAAGTAGTAAATAAAAGTATCTTGTCTTTACTTTCTCAGAAAAAAACTGAGTCTTCACATGTCCTATTCAGAGTTCTGTTTCCTGTGTCTTCTTTCTTCTTTGCTCTGTAACAGTTTCCTACCATGAATTGAAATTGCAGTGTAACTTGAAATAAATTGACATAGACTATTCTGAAGCTCCGTGGTGGTCAATGAGACCTGTCACAGCACCTGGCCTTCCAAACGTGCAAAGAGAAGAAACAAAACTAAAGCTTGGGACCAAAGACTCTCAGACAATGTTCTGGTGACTAACCCTAATTTTCAAAAGATATCATACAAAATGCCAAAGATAACTGACAAGCTGGGGTTGGATATTAACCATGTATCATAAACAAGAGCCTTGCACATAATGACATTTCGTGATTGAAGGACACAGGACTGGGCTGAGGCTGGGTGGGAGAGTGCCTGCTGGGCATGTGCCAGGCCCTGTGTTCAATCCCAGCACAAAAAAAAAAAAAAAAGAAAAGAAAAGAAAAAAATTGCAGGGACCCAGAAAAATTAAAAAAAGACAAAAGCCATCAAAGTTTGAAAGTAAAAAAGCAAGAAGTAAAATTCCTCATTTATGGGAAAATTATTTTTATTCACAGATAGAAAATCCTAAAGAATATACACACAAAAACTCCAGCTGGTAATTAAGCAAAACTGCAGGATATAAGATCAGCACACAGTCAGTTGTGTTTCTGCACATGAACAATAAAAATTATGATAATTCCACATACCAAAGCATCGAAAAATTCAAAAATTCTCCACTGAGGCATGGAGATACAAGACTTGTACGCAGAAACTTCTCCACGCCCCTGAAAGAAGTTAAAGAAGGTCCCAGCAACGGAAAGTTGCCCCGTTGATGAACTGGGAGACTTGACAGTGTTCAGACAGGACACGCCCAGGGTTCACTGCGATCCCTTCAAACTCCCTGCAGCCTGTGTTGCCGAAAAGGAAAACCCAGCCTAGCATTCGTCCTGATTTGCAAGGATCCCAAACAGTCAAAACTGTCTTGAAAAAGGAAGCAGTTGGTCCTGCGTGCCACCCGATTTCAACACCCAACACAGAGGGCTTTGGTCAAGCCTCCAGCACTGTCCCTCTGGGTGTGACCTCCACCCTCTGGTCCACGTCTAGGAAAGTCCCACCTCATTCTGCTTTAACTGCTGCCCCCACCGGAGCCTGGGAGGAGCAGGAGGTGGGGAGCTGTGTCCACAGGTGCACGTTCCGGGTGGGAGAAACAGGTCTGGCTTTCTGTTGCCGGGAGTGTGATGATGCACTGCCTGCTTCACGGTGCGAGGGGGAAGGGTCCTGAGCGCTTTGCCGCAGAGAAACCGTGAACGTGTGTGGAGAAGGACAGCTAACCTGATTCAGACCTTACACACGCATGCACATGTGTTGGAACATCACATAGCAGCCAATAAATGTGTGCAGGTTTGTGTGGATTAAATGTTTTTAGTCAAATAAGTTACAATAAAAGCAAACCACCACCCTCCAAAAGCCCTGCTTCCTAGGATGACCCACTGTGAGCACTGGGCACCAGGGTTAGTCCTCCCTTTGCTGTCAATGTCCCTCCCGAAGCTTTACTTCTCCTGTAACTTGACTGGTAGGAACACTCTTGGGGACACAGAATCCCTAGACTCACTTGATGCAGTAACTATTCTCCCCAGTCTCTAAGCAACTCTGTCCCAAGTCCACCACCGCCTGCCAGACAGCTGCCTCTCAACCCTCCTCACTCCGAGGCGCAGATCTAAAGCCGGACTCTGGTGCTTCAGGACCCTGAGAAAGATTTCTAGATCCACCTGTGTAGTAAAAATATGCATGGAAAAGACTTGGAGGGATACATGGGTTTTACTTTCGTTCAATTCATATTTCAGCTTAAGGATTATTTGGAATTTGGTTCAGATCACAATTGGACAAGGTTGTAGCACAGGAGCTACATCCAGCCCAGAACACAGAGAAGAGGGCACACCCTCCCCTCTTCCTGACTGACCAGCCAGTGGGGCCAGCAGGGCCTGGGTCTCTTGCAAACAGCCCGTCTACCCGCAGAGCTGCTGCTGGTCAGAGCTGCCCACCACCCGGACCTGTGCTGAGAGACGACTCAGCTGAAGGGACTGTGCAGCCTGTCACTTTCAGGAGGGGCAGGTGGCCAGAGGGAGGTGGGCTACGAGGGGCCCAGAGGTGCTTTGGGGATGGGACTCCTGTGTCTGCCCTGGGGGAGCCAAAACTTGGGGAAGTTGGTTGGAGTTCGTCACTCTGCAAAAGTACACTTGGTTGTATAAAAATCATACATACAGTATGATTGTAGTTAAGTGGGTTTTACTTTATATACACAATTATATGTACAAGTTATACACACAAGTTATATGTACAATTTGGTTATATACACAGGTTAAAATTACAATTGTATTCTAAATAAAATAACCTTGGAGGACTTCATGCTAAGTGAAATAAGCCAGACTCAGAAAGTCAAGTGTCAAATGTTTTCTCTCATAATGTGGAAGCTAGAGAGAAAGAAGGAAGAAATAAAGAGGGAATCACATAAAATCAAAGGAAAAATCCATAGAGGAGAGGGAGGGGGTCAAGAGGGAGAAAGGGAGGTTCTGGAATGAGCTGGGGAGTAAAATCAATGAAATTATGCTCTGTGCTTGAATGAATCTATCTCCAGGAATCCCACCTTTATGCATAACAATGATGCATCAAGGAAAGCTGTACACATAGATTAATAGAAGGGAGACCAGAAGAAGGGAAGAGGGGGAACAGGAGGAGAGAGGATGGGAGGGAAAGAGTTGGAGCAGATTATGTTATGGGCATCTCTGGATGTGTCCCAATGGACCCACTGCTAATAGAAACAAAAAAGAATCCTGGCAATAGAGTTTTATAGACGGTAAAGTGCTGTTGAAAGGTGAGGCCATGATTCGCAATTAAGCCAGCCATCTGTGACTGCCAAAGTCTGTGGAGCTTCTCAGACACAATGGCTTATTCTGAGCCAGGGTAGGACAAGAGCAAAGGGCTTTGACCTCAGTAGGAAGCCCAAGTCCAACTGGGGGACAGGAGTTGGGAGTGACCGTGGACAGCCAGGAACAGGAAGGGAGGGTGGAGCAGGAACAGCACTTTGCCCCATGCCCTGCTCTGGTGAGGAGGAGCCAGCGACGCAAAAGCATGCTTTTCCAGGGCGCCATTGACTCTGCGGCACAGCAGGATGGCGGGCTTCTGCCGTTGGGTCAGCCCCTCGGTTCTGCTTTAACTGTCCCCGTCCCGTCCTTTCGCCCTCCTTCCCGCTGCTCCCCGAGCTTCCAGAATGGAAACCCAGCCACCTCCTTCTCCTTCCCTTACACCCAGGACCCTCAATCCAGCACTGCCAAGTCACCGGCACTGCCGGGGACCTCCGGAATCTGGCCCTGCGCACCCTCCAGGCCACCCTCCTGCGTGACTCTAGGGTCCCCAAATGCTTTGCTGCTTCATCACAGCAAAGCTGAGCACTGGGGCTCCCGAGGGTCTGAGAGCAGGTCGGCTCTGTGGTGTGGAAGCTGCAGACACGATGGAGCGGCACCCCCCTGTGATGCCTGGGCCAGGCTGGCATCCCTGGAGGGCCTGGGGGCAGAGGAGGGGACAGGGGACTCTGGCAGAACAGAGGCAGCCCTAGTCCGAGGGAAGTGGACCAGACCACCTGCACCTTTCCACACCGCCGCTTCTCCCTGGTGCCTCCCACTCCCTGGTGCGCCCAGAGCAGTTTCCCAGCTGCAGACACCTGCTCAGGAGCAGGCACTCCTTGCCGGCACCGTGCTGAGAGCTCCCTAGAGGGCAGTCCCACACGCAGGCATTGCCTCTTCCTCCTGGGCGGGGTGAGGGGATGCAAGCACAGGGAGGTGAGGTTGCTTGCCCAAGTCCAGGGCTGGTACCCAAAGTCAGGCCTTCTGGCTCTGGAGACCATGCTCTGACCACTGAGCAATGCTGCTTCTGTCGCTGTGGCTGCAGGGAGGCCCTGGATGAGCCACTCTCTCTCAGGCTATGTTCCGGTCACTGAGGTGGGAGCCTACGTGATGGATGTCATGGACAGGCCTGGCCCTGGGGTCATCCTGCATGGCCTCTTAGGCCCTCTGTGTACCCAGTGAGGACCATAGGCAGAACACCTCCTTGATAGTCCAGGAAGCCCCCCGGGAACCAATAGAGGAAGCCTGGATCCTCCCTCACAGCTGGAGAGAGCTGCCCAGGACAGCTGCCCAACCAGGAGCAATATGCAGAGTTCAGGCGACTGAGAAATAAACGTCCATTGTGAGGCTGTACTGAGATGTGTCTATCAGAGCAGCAAAATCTAGCCTGCCTATTATCCAAAAAGTATCAGTAACTTCACAGAGGAGAACCTGGTAGATACCACCCAACCAGCGATGGAGGTAACATCGCCAGCAGTACGACACGGTGAGCGGAGTGCCTCTGGGGAGAGGGCTGAGGGCACGTCACCGCTGTGGCGTTCTCGCCAAAAACGTGTAGCCTCAGCCTTACCAGGAGGAAATGTCAGACGAGCTCAGACGGAGGACAGTCTACAAAACAATGGCCAACAATCCTCATTCCCAAGGTCTCGAAAACGATTCCAGAGCTACCGAAGACCGGAGGAGAATGAGGAGTGAGCGCAAAGAATTGGATCCTGGGCCAGGAAAGGGCCCGAGGGACTGAGGAAAGAAATTAAGTCTGGGCGCCAACAGCCCCGTCCCCGTGCCTCCCCTCCTGGGGCAAGTGCCCTTTCTGGCCCTACGAGTGCACGGGCGGAGCTGGGCCAGGGGTCCTGCCACCCCGCGCTGTTTCTGGACATCTCAGGAAGTACGCAATCACTTCAAAACAAAAGGCTGAAGTAGGCCAGAGTGAGGAGGTGACGCCTTGCGTTCGGGCCCTCACGGCCACTCTGGTCCTGAAGTGCGGTCAGCGATCCTGGACAATAAAGACCCGCGTAGATTCACCTTTAAAACTCTTTATTGCAGCAGACCCCTCCATCCGAGGCCACCCAGGCCCACCTTATTTTCTAAGCCTGAACGTGGGCATGTCCTGGATTGCGTGGCCTTCTCGCTCCGCGGACATCTGACGCAGTCAACATCCTGGTGTTGACCATGAGTCCTCCGAGGGAAGGGACCAGGGCCCTGTCACCACATTGTCCTGTACAAGGGTACAGTACAGAGCCAGGCGGGTGCCTCTGCACCTGACATGTCCCCGCCAGGGAGTGTGCTGGTCTTCAGCAGCCCTCCTTTGGCTCCCACGGTGACCACAGCCTGGACAATTGTGGATGAGCCAGATGTCAGCTGCTGGAGCTTCTGTGTCATCGCCGGGGTCAACACCGGGCATCGTGGGGCTGGGTGGGGGGCCCTCATATGTGAGCGTGGGACAGTACCACGTGGGACCCTGGAGGCGCAAGGCAGCAAGGGGAAGATGCCAGAAAGGTCGAAGGGCCAACTCCTCGGGAGCAACATGGACCAGGAGCAAGGACGCCCTCCCAGGCCTGAGGCAGACCCGTTTCAAAGTCAGGCTCCGCTTCCAGCGCAGAGGCGGGAAGTGGCGCTCAGACCAACCCCCCCACAATGCATCAGGACAGAGTTGGCGGATGATAGACCAGTGCTTTAATCGTGGAGGTCAACAGGGCCTGGCGTTACCCAGAGGCCCCGGGACTTAGACTGAAGGAGGAAGGAGGAGAACGGGACGGTGGCACCCCGAGGGGCACTGGGCGGGCAGATGCCCGGGACCTCAGAGCAGCAGCCCCAGCAGGAGGAGGCTGCCAAGGGCCCAGGAGGAGAGGCGGGCTTTGAGGCTGGCACTGGAGGCGGTGGTGGGGCTGGAGGTGCTGATTAAGGAGGCATCTCTACACTCGACCTGTTGGAAGGCCATTTTCCCGACCGTCCAGTTTCCAGTGGACAGGAAGTGGCAGGTGGAGTTGCTGATGTCGGAACAGCCTTTCACCAGGAGACTCTGAAGCTCGGTGCCTGCGAAGCGAAGGGACCGTCGGTCTCACACCCTCCACCTCCTGCTTCTGCCCTGCTCCTGGCTCCTGCTGCACTGGCAGCTCAGACCTTAGCTGGCCTGCTACTGACCCCCGCAGCAGGGAGGAGTCAGAGTCAAGGGCAAAAAAGAAACGGAACAGGGGAGAGAAGATCCGGGGCCCAGACCCCTGCTCCACCTCGCCCTGAGGACCCTGAGGCTGTGAGAGGCGGATCCTGACCCGCTCAGAATGGAGGGCCAGGCCCAGCTCAGACCAGCACGGGCCCCTGGGCTCCCCACCCTTCCAGGCTTTGCCTTCCACCCCCACTTCTCTGGGTCTGACTCTCCCTGCCCCAGTTTTCCCTGAAAAAAAAAAAAATAATAATAATAAGGAAAAGCAGGTAGAAGGGATATAGGGAGATTGTGGCGTCTCTACTCTAAACCTGAGAGCTGTTGTCTTTTTCCATGTCTGAGATTTAGGTCCCAGAAAAAGACGGAGGACATTTGCACATAAGGCATGGCCGCAATAGGGCTACCTTTTATTGAACAATTATTATGTGCCCCTGTCGTTCTGTCAGCTGCAACTCAAGTAGCCCTGGGAGAAGAGCAGCTTAGGGTAGAGGGTCTCGGGAAGCAGAGGGGCTGCACCTGAGAGGTGGGCTGACTCCTGAGTGCCTGAGGAGGAGGGAAGCTCCTGCAGCCAGTGCGGAAAATGCTCCGCTGCTATTTTGTAGCAAGGATCGTGCTGCAGTGGATGTTAAAATGAACCAGGAAGATCCGCTACTTGACACATCTCTGTAGTTTTAAAAACGCCATCTTGAACACAGACAAGCAAATAAGAAAGGCAACCATCCCCAGGGCCTAGCCCCGCGGGCCCTCGACTCCAGTCACGCCCTGGCTGCAGCCCCAGTGGTACTGCCCCAGACCCAGCTGGAGAGTCAAGACACAGCAGACCGACACCCTGGAGCCTGGCCTGAGAGAGCCGGGCTGGACGTGGGTCCCTGCAGTGTGTTCTCGGCAGGCTTGAGGCCTGGGTTCAACCTCCAGCTCCAAACAAAGAGGAAAGCCCTCGAGTGCACCCTGCTGAGGAAGAGAAGCCCTTCTGGAGAGCCCCGAGCTGCGCCGTCCAGCCACGGGGGTACTAGGAAAGGAACCTCAGGGACGCAGAGGCTGGCGGTCACCACGGTCTCCTGGGGAAGGAGGGGGGCCTCAGGGCTGGGACCCAGGGACACAGAGAAAATGCTCCGTCCATGCTGCAGCAGGGTCGCCTACGTGTCACGTCACCCCCGTCAGACCCACAGAAGTCTACACTCGGAGCGACCCCTGAGCCCACATGGACCATGGAGACGAGGACATGCCAGTGCAGGTGGACCTGGCAGCACGCCCTCTATGGGGAAGGGACAGTGGGAGGCCATCTGGGGGTAGGTGGGACGCCTCTCTTCTGCTCCATGTTGCTGCGACTCTAAACGCTTTCTAAAGGGTCGATTCTATTTTGAAACAAGAAATACAAAGCCACTCAGGTTGAGTGCAGTGTTTGACCCCACCCCAACTCCATGATCACGGTCAAGCCTTTGAAATGAGATTCAGCAAAAACTAAAGTCAAATCCTACTCGGGTGTCGGTTCTCTGAAAGCCAGAGGCCGCGTTTCGGCAGGAACAGTAGAGAGGAAAAGTTTAAAGGAAGTGCAAGTCACCCCAGTCACACCCCGACCAAGGGCAACCAAGGTCAAAAGCAAGCCGGGAGTTCCGTGATGTGATTAATCAGCCTGGCGGGATCATAAGGACAGGCGCACAGGGGAGGCACTAGGAGCAGGAGCTCTGGCCGGCTCAGGCTGGCTAAGCAGGCTGCACCTCAGGCTTCCTGGCCCCGCCCCGGCCTCCTGTTTACTGGCCTCCCAGCCCCCGTGTGAACCCGCCACCCAGGGCCGGATACACTCTCAGCTCAAGCCCACGAAGGAGCCAGACTCCCAGACGTACCGTTGTTGAACTCCACCTCCAGGTGGACACACCGCTGGTCCCCACTACACCTGTGGAGCTTCTCGCTGCAGGAGGTCGCGTTGAGGCCGAAACAGGCAGGGCACACGGCATTGCTGGACCCGTCTCCCGGTGCAGGGGCTGGGCAGATGAGAGCCATCTCAGGACAGCGCACCACACGGCATGCGGCCCTGCCCAGGGGAAAGGGACCCGCAAGAGAAGAAGCACCCAGGCCCCTGAGCACCGAGCAGTCGCTTCCTGGCCATGGGATTCAGCCCAGTTGCCGGATCTCAGCAAGGTACATGCTGCTGCCCTCCTGGGCCTGCCCTGCAGGCCACCAGCTTCAAGATGCAGGGGACAGACTGAGAAGAGAGAGGTGATGCTACAGCCAAGAGCCACACTAGTGGACTGCACACGGCCAGCAGGTGTTTCCGTCCAGCCTCGCCTGGGCAGGCGAGCAGGCCCTGATCTGACATCGCCATGAGAGGGAGAGGGCGCTCAGAGCTCTCCGTGCTCAGTGACGTGGCCCCGGAACCCAGCTCTGGGGCCTCCTGTCCTTCCTTCCAAGGAGGCTCCGGCCGGGAGCAGCGGTTCCCAAACAGTGCTCCAGGGGCCCCGGTCCTACGGGCGAAGCACCCGACAGCACCCTCTGGGGTTTTCGGAGCTGTGTGGGTGAGGACCCTACAGACCAGCCCATGAGCAGCCCAAGCCGCTGCTCCAGCCACCGAGAGGCCCCCGGGGACCCCCCCACACCACTCCACCCATGGAAGGTCCCCGCTTTGGGAAAGGTAGGATTTCTACCTACAACCCCGTTCCTGTCATTGTGCAATTATTGTTTTTGAGTGAACTATTTATGGTTCCTGTATTTTCTTAGTCTGAACTTCAAAGACGGTGAATATTGAGAAATGGACTCCACAGAAAAGCCCTTTAGCATCCTCAGGGTCTTCACAGAAGTCCTGAGATCACCACGTCTGAGAACTACTGAGGAACATCCACTGCCCCTTCTGCCCCTGACTTGACTGGGAAGGGACAGCGCCGCAGCAGGGCTGGTGTGTCCCACTGGTTTCTCTGGTCATTGTCATGAGTCAGAAGTTAATGTCATCCAGGGACGCACACAAGTGCGGGCGGGGACTTGAGGTGTCCAGCCCAGGGGAAGGGGCGTGGTTGACTGAGGGCCAGGAGTGGGGGTGGCGGGAGGCCCAGGCCAGCACGAACCCAGGGCGTCGCTGTCGTTTTTGCACGTCTGTCCTTGGCAGCACTGGCTGGCGAAGTGGAAATGCTCCCCAGCAGCCACGTGGACGGTGAAGGGACTCAGCTCCCCGGTGCAGTTCTGTGCCGAGCAGGACATGTCCTGGTACAGCCTGATGAATTCTCCTGCAGGAAGGCGAGCACAGCGTCAGCCCTGGGGCAGAGGCGCCGCGCGGCCCTGAACAGAGGCTGTGCCACCCAGCTCGGTGCGTCAGGGGACTCGGGAGGCCTCCCCTCAGGCACGGCCTCCTCTACCAGGAGACCGGCGAGACCACCAGAGACGCTGGCTGAACTCAGGCAAAAGGCCGGGAGGGGCCTGGACGTGGGTGGTGCCGGCGACTCTGGGGCCACCAGTCAGTCTTAACATCTGTAGAAACAAGGACGCAGAGGTGGTGGGCTTGGGGGCACCCGACACCACAGTGTCCCTGCTCAGAACCTGAACGCGGTCCAGCCAGCCTCGGACCACAGCTGTGCCACCTGGCAGAAGTCACAGGAGATCCAGATCAATTAAAATCAAGCACTGTTTAAGATGAAGCACCTCAGCCACACTAGCCATATCACCGTGCCCAGAGCCACTTCGGCCACCAGTGGGCAGCATGCAGGACAGCATGACATGGACAGTCCCACTGTTGAGGTGCCACTGGATAGCAGCAGGCAGTGCACAGGAAATACCAGGAGCTGGAAGACAGCTGACGGTCCCCACGGGGACATCCTCACCGCAGCCAGAACACGGGACAGCCCCAGGGAGGAGGCCCTTCCCTCCAACAACCAACCGGATAATCCAACTGACGGAGCGGCATGAAGCCAGGCAGGCAGAACAGGCAGAACGCAACGTGGCGCTGGGGTCCTCAAGCTGACCTGTCAACTAACTGCCTGTGGCATCTGTGAACAGCTGAGAGGTGGTGCGAGGCCCAGGGATTAGAAGAGATTCAAGAATCGCAGCTAATTCCTTGCGTGTGATTACGATACGGCAGTTACACTTTAAAAAGCCCTTATCAGAGTCGGAGAGTGGAGTCTTTATGAGGGAAATGGCAGGCGACAGATAGATGGCACCTGGACAGAGACGCATGTCACACACACACGCTCCAGAACACAGTGACAAGGATCGCTGACGAGGGGCAGGGCAAGGGCTCTCCCTCCCTCCGTTGCTCTGAGAGACTAACGACATGGTCAGCGACAGGCGACAGTCAAGGAGCCTGGGGAGCAAGACCGCAGGGCAGGGGTTGGTTCCAGAAGAGAAGGAAACAAGAAGACGGGACACGGGGCACTGCGAGCACCCAGAGCCAGCCGCCTGCCTCGGGCTTGACTGATGGCCGGCCCGCTCCCCACACGCACTGCTGTGGCCGGGAAGGAGGCCTCTCCACCACAGCGTGGGCCGGCCGTGCCGCCTTGGCCGGGCCCGCTCTGACCCCGCCTGAAGCCGCCTTCTTGACCCTGCCTCCTGGGTCAGCAGGCCCCGCTGGGGGCACCTTCCCCTCTCTAGCTCTGGCCCCTGCGATCCCCAGGTGAGGTCCAGGTCCGCTGCTCACCTAGAGAGAAGTTGGCCGAGGAGCTCACACAGCTTTCCGCATCTGCCGCGCACTCGGCGGCACTGTGGTTGGCACAGGATCCCGACCAGGAAGTACACTGCACACAACTCAGGGAGTCTGGGGACACAAAGGATCCGACATCTGTAGAGCATACCCTGGGCAGGGTAGAGGACATAGGTGGGCTGGGGCCCCTGCCCCGTGGGGACCCCACGGCTGGTGCAGTGGGATGGAGCCACACCCATGAGCTTCTCCCCGCTTCCCCAGAAGGAAGACCCAACCTTGACCGGTGACCAGGAAGGGCCCCTCAGAATGTAGGGTGCATGGACAGGTCCCCTGCTCTCCACTGACCATGCCTTGACCCCAGAGGCTGTGTGAGAAGTCCCCAGAGCAAAAGGCCAAGAAGTGGATAAAGGGCCTTCATCCCCAAACCAGCCTGTGCTCCGCTCACCTGCAGTCGAAATGACGAGAGCACAGAGCACAGCCACTGCGAGGACAGCAGCCTCCAGGGCGGCTTTCATGGTGCCGGCGCTGACCTCGCCCATGGGTGGGCCACGGAGCGTCAACCTGAAGGAACATGAGGAAAGCGGCCCCAGGGCTTAGAGAGACTCCCCTCCTCCCCCAGAGGTTCTGTCGTGCTCTGACAAGTCCCATCCCGGCCCACCCTGTGACAGAAAGAATCAGTCCTGTTTCAGCCTCGCCTGGCTGTGACCGAGTCCACCCTCCAGTGGAGAGGCTTCCCAGGACTTCAAGATGGCAAAAACAAAGACCTAACACAAATCCTGCGGAAGCATCTACACAGGGAATGAAACGGCTGGGCCCCTCCTAGGCAGCCTCTTCAGGTGCAAGTGGGCAAATATGTAGGCCAGTTCCCAGTTCCACTGGGGATGAGATCTGTCAGTCAGTTTCCATGACTGTGACAAAATACCCGAGAGAATCAACTCAGGAAGAGGAAAGGCTTATGTGGGCTCATGGTGTCAGAGGTTTCAGCCCAAGGTCACTTGGACCCATTGCTCTGGGCTGTGGTGGCACAGGACGCCGTGGCAGGAGAGTGTGACAGAGGAGGCTTGCTCCCCTCAGGAAGGCAGGAAGCAAAAAGCAGAGGCAGGAGGAGTTCAGGCCCAACCTCCTCCTCCAGTTCTGCCGCAGGTCGACCTTCCGCCCACCAGGCCCCGCCCCACTGGGTCTCCAGACCGGCAACCCAGCCTTTCACACTTGGGATCCCGGGGACAGTGAGGATCCAAAGCGCAGCAAGAGCCATGGAGAAAGAGCTGCCTGGAGCCCCGAATTCCTCGCCCTCCCAGAGCCGGTGCCTCCCCGCGTCCCCACAGGGAGGTGCCGCAGCCGCCACGGAGCCAGACGCCATCCAGCACCGCTCCATCCCAAGCCCTTGGCGTGTGCCGCTTTGGGAAGTTCCTCCCCCACCGCCGCAGCCACTGTCCGGACCTGGGGACCAGGAAGGCTGGATGCCCCCTCGCCAAGGGCTCACTCCGGGGCCTCAGAGCTGGGGTGCGGCCCAGGCCCCGCCCACTCCACCTGCGGCCACCAGATGGCAGTGCTGAGTCAGCGCCGGGCACCCTTGACCTTAGGCCTGGACCGGAGGCCCGCATCTGAGTCCTGTGGGGCTCACCCCTCCGCACCTGGCACTGGTTCCTGCAAAGGCCTATGGGAACCCCGAGGAAGTCTAAGTCCAGCTGTCATCACGAGGATCCGAGTCAGAGCTCCTCGAGTCGGACCTGCCTGTCACTCACACAGAAGGAGCCCCACTGGTCACCTCGCCTGCCCTGTCACGGGAGCTGCAGCCCACGCTGGCTACACTGGCTGCTGGAGCTAACCCCTGAGGTCAAGTAAAACGAGCCCCTTGTTTCTCAGAGTCACATGTCCAGCACTCAGCAACCCCGTGGAACACGCCACTGTGCTGGCCAGGGCAGGGACAGAGCCCTCCATCGTGACAAGTCCTCCTGGACAGTGGCCATCACCAAGGCTGCCCAAGAACTGAGGAGACCTTCCAAGCACAGCCAGCGGCACCCCAGGGCCCCAGCCTAACACGGCCACACCACGTACCGAGGAGGGACTAGCCTCCACAGGGAGCTGGGCCTGCGACCACAGGACATAGCACACAGCTCGACCCCTGCTGCCCACACATACCCACACCCCACACTGCAGTCCTCACCCGACTCAGCGGGAAGGTGAGAAGGAAGAGGAAATGTAACCCCACGGGGGCACGTTTCCCCAGGTCCACCGTTTAGAGACCCAGGGAAGGGCCAAGCGGGGCACCTGGGGCACGGGGCTGTGTGCTGGACCTGCATTCCCTGCATCAGGGAGACCCCTCCAGACCTGGGCAGGGAGAGGTCCTAGCGGGCCTCCTGGGGAGGAGGAGGGGAGGGAGCCACAGGGGAGACCAGAGCAGCCACAGCGGGCACATGAGTCGCTCAGTGCCAGAGGGAAGGGACAGAGGCCCAGGGGGTCAGGACCTGCCCCACACGCAGCAGAGGCAGAGCCTGCAGGTGGCCCAAGGGGGCCTGGGGCCTGCCGGCCTCCCCGTGAGTGAAAGGGAGCATCGAGGTTGGAGACCAAGGCAGGGCTGGGGTGGCCTGAGAAGAAGCAGCCTCTGGGCACCCCCAGAAAGTCCCTCCTGCTTGTGAAGTTCTGCCACCGAATCTTCCAACAATCTGGCAAGTTCCTACCACAACTGCCCGCATCTTACCAGAAGCCAGAGCCCAGAAGCTCTGAGGACTCCCTGCCTCACAGAGAGCAGAGAGCAGATGGGCTGGCACCACACTGCTGGCCCACACCCGCCCTCCACTCCAGCCTTCCCGCTCCTCAGAAAGGGGCAGCAGAGGCCCGTGCTGCCGCGGTGTCTGAAGCCCCTGACGGGCAGTCCGAGCTGGCCCTGGGTCTCGCCTCTGGTCGCGGCTCTTCCCAAGCTGAGGCCCCTGCCTCGGCATCCCCTCACCTGCTGGGCTTGGCCTGGACACTGTCCTGAGGCAGGAGGATCCCGGCAGAGGGCTGCAGCAGGTGTGAGCACAGGTCTTATATGGCAGGGCACGGCCACCTCCTGGGAGGGGCCTTGTGGGGCCCGGGCTGTCGGGGACACCGCCCAGTCCGGGACGCGGCCCTTACCCTCGCCACCCAAGCCCTCGGTGTCCTCTCCTGGGCCTCCGGAATCGGAAGTGGCTTCTCCGAGACGGCCTCTGACACAGTGTGCCAGGGTGCTGCTGGGGGGTCCTGGCAGCAGCTGCGCCCTTTAGGTCTCCTCCGTGGCCTCTGTGACCACTGCACACCCACCCAGTAAAACAGGGCCCTTCACACTCCCCTTCAGCCCCGTTTACAGACAAGGAACCCAAGGCACAGGAGCAACGCAGGCGTGCCCACGGGCACAGCGCCCGGGCCGTCGGCATCCAGACCTCAGAATGAGACCACATGGTGCAGCAGCTGAGAAGGGTGCCTAAGCTGTCTTAGTCGCTAAGCTTCAGGGCCTCCAGTCTAGACGAGGCTCCATCCTGGAGGGCCGGGCAGTGGAGACACAGTGATGAGCGAGACGCACAGGGGAGGCCAGGCTGCCTGAGTCACTGTCCTTGCGCCAGCACAGGGAGCAGGTCAACCAGGCCCGCTGGGCGCTGGGCGGTCTGAACGGGGAGGCCGGGCTGCCCCAGGGAGGAGGTGAAGTGTGGGTCACTCCCGGGAGCAGGACTCTGGCCACCTCCCGCTCCTGCTGTGCTCACGGAGGTCCTCGGGCTGCTCACCACTGCATTTTCCTAAGCAGAGGTGGGTCCCTCCCTAAGAGGATCCTGTGTTCCCACCACATGTAGGTCACTTCTCCACCCCTGCCATCTGACAGGGCCAGGGGTAGCCGAGGGACATGGGTGTTGAGGGCCCCACACACGTGTCCTCCAGCTGCAGGCGGAGGTCCCGAGTCCCCAGGATTAAGGCAGCCGTCTGGGAGGCCCCTGCAGAGCCAGGCTGGGGCCTGGACCGAGAGCCATGCCATTCAAGGTTCCCTCCTCTCAGGCGATGCCTGGGCAAAGGGGCCGAGAGCTACCAGCAGGTCCGAGCTGCATGCAGGCTGTGCCCCTGCCGCACACCTGGCTCCCGGGCTGGGCCCCCAGGCCTGCCATGTGCCTGGAGGATGGGGACCTCAGGCTCTGAAGAAACATGCTGACCCTGCATGCCTGGAGTCCCCGCCAGGGCCGCCGTGCTCTCCAGCTCCGTCCATCAGTACCACTGTACAGTGTCTGTCCACCAACGAGTGGTCTAGTCAGGACCCCTTCAATGGGGACACAGAGGCCGCAGCCCTGGCCTGGGCTGCTCATGTCCACACAGCTGCTCACAGCAGCCCCGTGCATCCCTCAGAGGTCCCAGGTACTATTCAGAAAGTAGGGTCATCCTCCTTCACAGATGAGGAAACTGAGGCCCAGAGGGGTCTCCCCCAGGTCCTCAGACACTGAGCCAACGATACTGCATCCCACTCACTCAGGTGCTGGCTTGCCTTACTTTCTCCCCACGCGACATCACCTCTCTGTCATCAGCGTGGGGTCCAAGTATCCAGGTCATCAGGACATGCCTCCCAGAAGCTGACCTGCCTTCTGACTAGCCAAGAAGTCCAGGGACCCAGGAGGAGCCAGGCCTGTCACTCTGCAGCCAGGAAGTGCTGGTGCCTCAGGCACTCGAGTGCCATCTCCACGAAGAACCGGTGGCCTGTTCTTATGACCAGCTCGCTGAGGCAACCCCGGGGTCACACTGCTGTGTAAGCCTGGAGCCACTGGGAAGGGTCCCTCGACCTCCAGCAAAGCATGGGGCTGTTCCCAGAGGAGCCGCCATTGTTTCCAGTAAACACCCAGAAGCGTGCAGGGTCAGGATGGCGGCCAGAGTGGGAATTCCGTCTCCACCGGGCTCCCCTGAGAACTCAGAAGAGTCCCCTCAGGAACACCCAGCTACGCTCCTTGCTTCTGGGAGCTTCACTGACTAAGTCATTTCTCCATCTCGGAATTGCAAGAGCAGGTGAAAAATGATAAAAAGACTGTCCCCAACATTCCTGGCCTCCAGCCCCCACACGCAGGAAACAGAGCTGCCCTGGAAGATGAGCTTTCAGGGTCTGTGCCCTGTGAGAGCATGACCCCCAGTCTTGAGTCCCCATTTCCAGCGAGAGGAAGGCCACCCTCGCTTTCTAAAAACTGTTTGCACTTAGCGACGCGCAGCGATGGACCCATTGTGACGTGTGCTGCGTGCACATTACATGATTCGGTCTCTTACTTCCCCGAGGCCGCTGCCCGCCCCTCTTCCCTCCCCAGGCCCCCTTCCTCTAGTCCACTGGTCTGTCTCTTTCCCTGGGGTCCTTTCTCTTTCCTTTTTCCTCTCTAGCTTTCACATGTGAGAGAGAGCATGAGACCCTTGACTTTCTGAGCCTGGCTAATCTCCTTTAGCATAATGTTCTCCATTTTTCTGCAGATGAATAACTTTCATGCTTCTTTAATGACTGAATGAAACTCCATTGCACCACTCAATTCTTAGGAGTTAGTCTAAGGGTCGACAGACCACAGGGGCAGATCTTCAGCAACAGCTAGCACATCACAAGGCGCCCTGAGAACAGTGGCTCCCTCCTGCCACGGCTGCGTGAGCTCACACCAGTGACAACCACCAAGCAGAGGGACACTCGTGGACGCACAGAGCAGGGGTCCAAGGCGAAGCTCAGCCTCAGGATGCACTTCTGCCACCTGCCAATTGAGTGAGCTGGGAGATTGGACATTATTTGAGTCTCGGTTTCCTCCTGAGACAAAGTGACAGCTACAATACCTCATTTATAGTAAAGATTAAAGCACGTCAGGGCCACCTTTAGCATTTCTATAAGTCGTACCAAACCATCCACTTAAGGTTTTCCATTGGCACCATTCCTAAGTAAAGTAAATTTGTACCAATAAATAAGTAGAGCTTAGGAGAGAAAACATATGCTGTTCTTTGCACAGCACATAGATCATAAATTGGGTCCACAACAGTTCGATATTGTTATTACTATCTCAGGCACGATCAGTTTAGCTGACACTCCTTGGTGGCAGGCAATGGGTCCAGAGCCAGATCTGTTGACCATCTCAGGGAATTTCCCTAGAAACTCCAGGCCCTAAATATCTGGTATTCTTCAAGAATTGTGGCAGTCAACATTATGAAGCCAGGTTTTTATCAATTATTGTATTAATCGCACAAATTTATATGGTGCCACGTTAAAATACGATACATGGATACCACGTGTAGGGGCGGAAAGGCCCCGCTCAAGCTGGCGAGAAAGGACCAGCACGCGGGCCAGCTTGACTTTGGTCCACAGGGCGACCTGCCGTGACCTGGTTGGAGGTGCTCAGGTCTCCATCAGGACAAGGAGCGGGGCCAGGGTGAGTGCTGCCCTCAGGTGACAGGGTGCTGCCGCCCCTCCCGCCTGCCTCCGAACGGTGAGACTTAAATTTACTCTTGTCTTCAACAAGTAAGTGTGGGTGTCCGCCATGCCGGACGCTGGCACAGGTGGAAGAGATGGACTCCTGGCCTCCCTGTGATCTCAGGCTGCTGAGAACAACGACAAGCAGACTTTCAGAACAACAAGAAGTAAGAGATGCATGAAAGTAAGCGCAAACTGAAAGGTGAGGGAAAGAGAAAGGAAGCCGAGGTGGGTGGGCATGTGAAGGAGACAAGACGGATCCAGAAAGAGAACAAAGCCGTGAGCAAGAGCCCCACGGGAGGGAGGCACGGTGCCCGGCCCACAGAGCTGCGGAGTTTATGGAAGAACGACAAGGTCAGACTCCACCCTTCCTCCTGGGCTTACGCCACTCTCCTCCAGTTCTTCTCACAAGCAGCGCAGACAAAGTGCAGAAAGCACCTGACTCCTTTGGAACATGATCTTGCAATTTATGAGCTGTGTGTTGACTTTTCTTCCTGGCTACAATTTCCTTCTCTATAAAATGGTGAGTTTTAAAATTGGCATTTTTATACACCCATAATGAACTTGCAGAGAAAGAAATTAAGAAAGCAATAACATCCATAATACCCACCAAAAAAATAGTAAAATACCTAGTAATGAACTTATCGGAGGAAATGAATGCCTCTACCTTAGAATAACAAAAGTCTGATGAAATAAATGAAAGAGAATACAAAAAAAAAAAAAAAAAAAGACCTCCCATGATCATGCATTGAAAGAATCACTATTATTAAAATGTCCACACTACCTAAATCAAATTCCAGATTCAATGCAGTCTCCACGGCATACCAAAGGCACTCCTCATGGAGCTACAAAAGACAATTCCAAAATTTACATGACACCACAAAAGTTTCAAATGGTCTAAGAAATTCTAAGCAAAAAGAAAATCTGGAGGTATCGCAATACCTGAGCTTGGAACACATTGCAATATTGGGTGCAGGAATGAACAGCAGCAGTGAATCCACTGTTACATGTACAGTGAGGCACCCATAGGAATGTGGGGGCAACAGCTGTGACGGCCCAAACAACAGGCACTGGCGTAACCGAGGGAACAGAATGGAAGACCCTAGCATAAACCCACACGCCCGCAGCCAAGGTGCCAAGAACCCCATGGAGAAAGACAGTGTCATCAACCAAGTAGGGAAAGTCGGAGAACTTCACGCAGAAGGATGGAACTAGACCCTTCACCCCCACGCACAGCACTCAACTCAAAGTGGATCAAAGGTCAACCCTGAAACTAGGAAACTGCCGGAAGAAAACGCAGGAGGCACACTACAAGACAGTGGTGCAGAAAAGGATATTTTAGGTAACATCCTGAAAGCACAGGAAACTAAGAAAAATAGACAAAGAGGATGGGGCTCTGTACCCCAGATGCAGGAGGCTTCCTGGGGAAAGGCAGCAGGACCAAGGCGTCAGAGGGGCAGACAGAAGCAGCACTGGAGAGGAGGGAGGAGGCGGAGACACAAAGAAAGCAGGGTCCTCGGGCCCTCCCTCCTCTTCCTCCTCTTTCCTCCCTCCTCCTCCTCCTCCTCCCCCTCCTCCTCCTGCTCCCTCTTTTTCTTCTTCTTCCTCCTCCTCATCCTCCTGCTTCTTTCCCCTCCTCCTCCCTCCTCCTTCCTCATACTCCTTCCTCCCTCCTCCTCCCTCCTCATCCTCCTCTCCTCTTTCTCCTCCCTCCTCCACCCTCTTTCTTCTTCTTCCTCCTCCCTCCTCCTCTTCCTCCTCCTCCTCCTCCTGCTCCCTCTTCCCTCCTCCCCCCCCTCCCCCTCCCTCCTGTTCCCTCTTCCCTCCTCCCTAAGACCCTGACAGCCACACCTGCACCACACCCCTCATGTCTGGTGCAGACTGGACAAGACCTCCTGCTTCAGAGGGAAGGACGGTCACCTTGCAGCCCTCCCAGCTGACGCAGGGGTGGGGCTTGTTTCCTCATCGGGACCTCCCAGAGGGCACCTGCAGGCCCCGCGCAAGCCAGCCTGTGTCCTGGAGCACGAGACGCACTGATTCTCTATTCCATTTGTCACAAAGGCCACAGCAAAAATGGAGGAGGATGGTGGACCCACAGGACCAAGGGGAGGAAAGACTGCAGGGCAGTTGGGCCAGGCGGGCAGGGGGAGCCTCCCACCTTCCCAGGCCCATCCACTGCCCAGGCCCAGGACGGTCCTGCCCCGTCTTCAGGCCCCATGCCAAGGGCCATCCCACGATTTCAGGAAGTGTCAAACGATGCGTCAAAGGGTGATGTCGGCAGCTCGCGAAGTGCAGGGCTGTTGTTGCTTCTGGTTCTGACGCTGTGTGACTGTGACCCAGGCCCTTGTCCTGCCTGGACCCCAAAAGACTGGCGCGTGGGAAGTCCTCTGGCCTCAGGTGCGCCATGCAGCAGGATTGAGTCCCTGGGCTTCTGTCCTGGGTTCGGTCACTTTTCTGAGCCCACACATGGCAACACCAAAGGCTGGGGAGGGCTTGGAGCAGCAGGAAGTCGGGTTCACTGCAGGCAAGAGTGCAAATGGCTCTACCTCTGCCCGAGGCGGGTGGCAGGCTCCTTCCCAGCCACACTTCCACGCGGCTTACCAAGTGACTTGAAGACTCACGTCCACACAGACGGGCACGCAGGGATGTTACAGCAGTTTTATTTATAGTTGCCCAAACTGGGAGGGCACCAAGCCGTCCTGGGGTGAGGGATGAGCAAGCTGGTTCACCCTCCTAGAAGAACGTCATTCAGCAGAAAGGAGGAGTGAGCTGTCCAACCACAAAGGGATGCAGAGTAGTCTTTCTTTTCCCCCTTCTTGTACCAGGGATTGAACCCAGGGGTGCTTAATCACTGAGCCACATCCCCAACCTTTTTTTTAATGTTTTCTTTAGAGACAGGGTTTCGGAATCTTAAATGCATATTATAAAATGAAAGAGGCCATTTTGAAAGTGCTACTTACTGTGACTCAAACTATATGATGTTCTGGAAAGGAAGACGGTGACGGTGTAAAGATCAGCAGTCGCCCGGGCCTTGTGGGGAGGAAGGGAGGGGCTCCAAGGAGAGCACAGAAGATTTTGAGAGTTACGAAACTACTCTAAATGATTCTGTAATGACAGAGACAGGCGTTGTCAATCAGCAGAACTATACAACAGGAAGAATAAACCCAGCGTGAACTGGACTTTAGTTAGCGACCTTGTATCACTGTGCATTCATCAGCGGTAAGAAGCAAGCCACCCTAGCAAGGTGCTGATGGGGAGACCACCGGAGGCGGGGGACCCACACACAGGAACTTGCTGTATGGTCTGCTCACTCTTCCCATCAACCTAAAATCGCTGTAAATATAGCATGTTGTGTGTAAATGAATGCAATGTATCGTATTTAAAAAAACAAAAAAACACTCGATATTCTTAAAGGATCCTGAAAAGAGGCATTTTACCCAACACAGCACAGTTTCATGATCAAACACAACAAATTCAGAGTAAAAGGGTCCTTTATCAAGCCAATGAGGGCAATTTATAGAAAACCCACCCGTAACATCCAACCTAATCACGGAAGACTGGAAGATTTCAGTAAGATAAGGTTATACAATTGCCTCTTCTGTTTATCTTATTAGAAATCTTATCCAGAAAAATTAGGGAATAAAAATCAAGTAAGTTTAGAAAGAAAAAAATGAAACTGTCTCTAATCACAGATGACATGTTCTTATGTAGAGAAAACTTTAAAGAATCCACAAAACACTATTAGTGCTAATAGCTTACCAAAACTTTAGGTCAAAGATTTATACACAAAAAATAGCTGCATAATTAGACACTGGGGATGAAAAATTCAATAACAAAACTCATAAAAGTTTACTCACACTTACATCACAAAGAATAGCACACCAACAATGAGCAGTCTGAAGAGCAGACTTGGAAAACAATTCCATTTATTGTAGTGTCGAAAAGAGTAAAATGTCAGAGGCCACCAGGCCACGCGAGTCAAAACTGTAATGAGATAGCACCTCACCCTGTGAGAATGACCACGACCAGAAAAATAAAAATAAAAAATAAAAAAATGACAGATGCTGGTGAAGTGTGAAGAAAAAGGAACTCTCATATATTGTTGGTGGGAATGTAAATTAGCATGACCCTTATGGAGAAAAAGATCCACCAATCAATCCAGTTGTTCACTTCTGAGTCAATCCAGAGGAAGTGAGGCAAGCATACCAAAGAGACCCCTGCACACCTGTGGGTATCGCAGCACTATCCACGTAGCTGACATGGATTCAACCCAGGTGCCCACTGATGGGAGGATGGATAAATAAAAAGTGGTGTGTATGTACACTGTGGGATATTATTCAGTCATTAAAAATGAAATCCTGTCATTGCAGCCAAGTGGATGGGACTACAGGACATTGTATGAAGTGAAATCAGCCAGATACAGAGAGACTAATACCATGAATTGGAAAAAGTGTTATTAAGGTATTGATACCATTTAGTGATCTGCATATTCAATGCAATCCCTGTTAAAAATCAGGTGCAATTTCTGCAGAAATAGACCTTAAAATTCATCTGAAACATTAAGAGACCCTGAATCACCAAAGCAACCTTGTAAAAGAGGAACAAGTGGGAGACCCCACACTTCCCGAGCTCAGAACTTACTACAGTGACCAACCCTGTGTTACGGCATGATGACAGGCTCGTAGACCAGTTGGGTGCGATGAGGGCTCAGAAATACGCCCCATGTATGTGACCCAGTGATCTCTGACAAGGGGTCAGGACCACTCAAGAGGAAAAGGGGCATTTTCAACAGCAGTGATGGAAGATGCTTCCTGGTATTGGAGGTGGTGATTTGTTGGAAATGACACCAAGAGCACAGTCCATGAGGGTTCGAAGGAATCGGACTGACCGAGATCCACAGCTCATGTGGCCCCAGGCTCCATCAGATGAGGGGAAGGCAGCTCCAGCCACTGAGCAAAGAGGTACAGACTGCATGTTTGAAAGGGTTAATACCAAGCATATATAAAGAACTCCTGCCACTCAACAACAAAAACCCAAGCAGACCACTCTAAAAAAGGCAAAAGAATTTCAGTACATTTCTTCAAAAAAGATAGACAAATGGCCACCAAGTCTGTGAAAGAATGTTCAATGCCACTAGTCATCAGAAAACGCAAACTGAAACCACTTGTAAGATGGCACCTCACACCATCTGCAACAGGGCTCAGAAATATGCCC
Organism: Sciurus vulgaris; assembly: GCF_902686455.1. Taxonomy (NCBI): domain Eukaryota; kingdom Metazoa; phylum Chordata; class Mammalia; order Rodentia; family Sciuridae; genus Sciurus; species Sciurus vulgaris. The sequence goes on from NC_136466.1 coordinate 6,423,063, forward strand.
CATGTATGTGACCCAGTGACCTCTGACAAGGGGTCAGGATTACTCAAGAGGAAAAGGGACATTTTCAACAGCAGGATCCCTGTCATGCACACACACACACACACACCCAAATAACAATACTGGAATACTGGTCAGGACACAGAGAAAACTGGAAGACTTGGGCACTGTTAGTGTGAATGCAAGATAACACAGCTTCTGTGGGAAACAGTATGGCAGGAGGTTCCTCAGAACATTAAAAACAGATGTCTCCAACAATTCTAGATACACACCCCAAAGGATCAAAGCAGCATCTTTACAAGATATTAGCACACTTATTTTCAGAGCAACATTATTCACAATAGTGAAGAGGTAGAAGCAACTCAAGTGTCCACTGACAGATGAAGGGGTGAACAAAATGCAGTATTACTCAGCCTTAAAAAAGGGAAAACATCCTGCTAGGCACAGTGGTGCATATCTGATCCCAGCCACTCTGGAAGTTGAGACCGGAGGATCACAGGTTCAAGGTCAGCCTGAGCAACTTAGCAAGACCCTGTCTCAGAATAAAAAATAAAAAGAACTGGGGATGCAGCTCAGTGGTAAAGTGCCCCTAGGTTCAATCCCAGTACCAAATAAAAAGCAAGTCACAAAAAAGTGTTCTCTTTCCACTGTCAGCCACCGTGAATAGTGCCCAGCATATGATCAGGTGACCTTCCATACAGTCAAGTGATTTTTAACAAAGCCACCAAGTTTATTCAACAAGGAAAGAATATGCCTTTTCAACACTGATGCTGGGATTACTGAATAGCCACATTATAAAACATGGATTTGGATCCATAACTCAGACTACACGCAACAGGCCAGTCACAAGGCACCACACACTCCAGAAAAGGAAAATCTATAGACAGAAAATAAAGGAGTGGTTGCCAGAGTTGGGGAATAGGGCTGGGGGCTGACAGTTAAGTGGCACAGGGTTTGTTTTGAGAAGAACAGAAACATTCTAAAAGTGATCTTGATGATATTTGCACAGCTCTGCCAATATACAAAACTTGTTGCAACATATATGAGTTGTATATGGAATTTACTCAGTTGTATCTTTATTGAATTGTAACTCAAAAGAGCTATCACAGAGTAGGATTTATACCAATGAAGCAACAGAACAACATCTACGCTCAAGACATCCTGTCAGGCACTGGAGATTCTGTCTCGATGATAGCTAATTTTTTGTGTGCCTGTCTTTCTCCAGAATAGTCACACTTACTAGCACGAACCTGGTCAGGTGTGTCTGTGTGTGTGAATATGAACACTGACAGCAGTCTTCCAAGGTAGGTAAGCATGATCGTCATTTTCAACTACAGCTAGGCCCAGACGTGAAGGACATCAACCAAACACAAATAACAGGGAGATGCAGAAGAGACGCTGGACCTACCAGAGAGGAACCAGCAGCTGGAGGGCGAAGAACACGTGGGACCTTCTCAGCACCTGAGGAGGAGGGGGCACAGGTAGGGGAAGGACCGCCCCGCTCCAGGGCAGTGTGCTCGAGCCGTTCTGTCAGACCTAGTCACAGGCTATGGTAAGAGAGGTCCGAGGTGCTGTGTCTCTGGAGAGAAATCACAGTGTGTCCAGGTTGGCCCTCCAAGAGGCAGATCCGGGGGCCAGGTAGGGTCATCCCTGGTTCTACCCACACAGCCTTGAACTGTGAAGATGTGAGCAACCTGCCTGGCACTCAGCTGCCACCTCAGCCCAGCACGCAGGCCCGCATCCCGCTGGGACTTGTGTTCTGCTGCATCATCATCATGATCAGCACTGAATACAATCCGCAGTGAGCTGAGCCCGAAACAAGATTCACATTAGACAGAACATCTTCTAGTCCATAAGGATACTGCAGGAGTATTCACTGTGACCAACTTAAACAGAGGTTACAGTTACATACAACCGAAATAGAAGTGTCACAAAATAATACTTAGCTCCATTTGAAATGCAATCTGATATTGTGTTTGTGTGTTGGTGTTTCCTATCCTGAGTGACAGAAAGCTCAGCAGGAGAGACCACTGATTCGAGGTCCAGCCCTCCTCGTTCACACCCCAGCTCTGCTCTGTGCCTCCCTGGCCCTTCTGTGAAGCGGGAATAACAAGAGCGTGTCCCCAAGGGTCATGGTGAAGATTAAGAGAAAATCCGTGGAAGGCATGCAGGCCCCACCTGAGAGTGAGGAAGTCACACGTTAGCTGCAAACGATGGTCATCCCCGTCCTCAAAGATGGCCAGGACCTGCATGCTGACCCCACAATGTGTCAGGACCAGCCCAGAAGAATCGCTACGCTGGACCGCTCCTGGCCTGAGTCCTCAGGAGCAGAGGAGGCCAGGGCAGCACAGGAGGGGCGGAGCGCTGCGGTCAGCGTCAGAGACAGAGGCAGCAAGCTGCCCTTGGTCCCGCATCCCCGCAGCCTCCCAGTCGCTGGCCCTCTGGTGTGCTCCCCAGGACCAATGCCCCCTCTGACAGGAGGTCACCAGAGTAGGTGTCACCCAGGTGAAGGGTCACCTGCTCTATCACAGAGGAGAGGGGTGCTGATGGCAGGTGCCAAGGTGGGATGTTTTGGAGAGTGTCCCGAGGGCGACCCTGTTGGAAGCTTCGTCCTCAATGTGGCGGTGCGAGAGGTGGTGGGATCTTTAAGGCCTGGGGATGGGGAAGCTGGGAGTCGGGCTCCTGTCTCCCGCCGCTGCAGAAGGCTGGCCTCACTGGGCAAACCATGTGGGTTCCAGCCCTGCGCTGATTTCTGTCATTTTCACATCCCTCCTCTACTGAGCCCCTGGTCACGGTCCTGTCCCTCCCTGCGCCCCCTTTAAAACGCCCAGCCAACCCCGCACAAATGAAGTCCAGCGCAGCTCGGCCTCAGCCTTCCCCGTCACAGAGGAAGGACCGGTGAGATTCTGTGGGGACAACCTTAGTGTCCAGCTCTGCCCACCAGACAGCCCACCCCCTGAGAATCAACCCCGCCAAGGAAATGCTGAGGCCAGGCGCTCCCATCTACAGGGCTCAGCCCTCCCAGGGATGGATCAGCCTAGGGGCAGGAGGTGCTGACCCAGGGTGTGACCAGAGGAGTCAGGAGGGCGACAGGTGCGTGGGGGGCAGCCTGCCTGGAAAGTCTCCCAGACTTGCCTAGTGGAGCCACCCGAGGGAGAAGAAGGAGCAGCCCACCTCCGTCCAGAACCAGCAGGAGGGGCCCGCTGGCCCCAGACCCCGCCCACGGCCGGCAGGATGCCGCTTCTACTGTGAAAGAACTGGTGAGATCGCAGAACCCGGAGGAGAGCAGAGTTCTGAGGCCCGAGGGAGCAGGTCCTGAGAAAAAGCAGGGCGAGAAGAAAATGAGAGCGGGGCGGCTGCGGATGGTGGCCCAGGCTGCAGGCTGCGGGCTGCGGGCTGCGGGGCTGCGGGTTGCAGGCTGCGGGGCTGCGAGCTGAGGGGCTGCGGGGCTGCGGGCTGAGGGGCTGCGGGGCTGCGGGCTGCGGGCTGCGGGCTGAGGGGCTGCGGGCTGAGGGCTGCGGGGCTGAGGGCTGAGGGGCTGCGGGGCTGCGGGCTGAGGGGCTGCGGGGCTGCGGGCTGCGGGCTGCGGGCTGAGGGGCTGTGAGCTGAGGGGCTGCGGGGCTGCGGGCTGAGGGGCTGCGGGGCTGCGGGCTGAGGGCTGCGGGGCTGAGGGCTGCGGGCTGCGGGGCTGCGGGTTGCAGGCTGCGGGGCTGCGGGCTGAGGGGCTGAGGGCTGCGGGCTGCGGGGCTGCGGGCTGAGGGCTGAGGGGCTGAGGGCTGCGGGCTGCGGGGCTGAGGGGCTGAGGGCTGAGGGCTGAGGGCTGCGGGCTGCAGGGCTGCGGGCTGCAGGGCTGCGGGAGCTGACGGCTTCGCATCCCGCACCGCGCCCTCGCCTCCCGCTGCCGCGGGAGCCCCGGATGCGAAGCTGCGTCTGAGTCTGATGAAACGCCTGGCTGCTCTGCTGACCTTACCCGATATCCCCCGTGTGGGGAGATGTGCTGATGGTGTGCAGACGCCGAGGCTCACCCGTGCTTCGCTGTAGGAAAGGGCCACTGATGTCAGGCCGGGGAAGGGGCCGCCCAGCGGGCCTGGGCCTGGGCATCACACAGGGGCACTTCCTTGACCTCCACGAGGGGCCAGGGGCAGCACCTGCTCCATGTTTTCCTGCTCAGGGAGAGAGGCCAGGAGGTCGGAGGACCCAGAGTGCTGAGGGAAGGCCAGGTGGGAGGCCCATCTGTGCCCAGCACACCAGGCAAGGGCCTGTTGACCAGATGGACACAGTCCAGACAGATCAGCCCTCCCTGGCTTGGCGGGGGGGCCGGCCTTCCCCTCTTGCCACTAGCAATTTCCACGTGGGGATTTTTTCAAAGATGGGACCTTCCAGGAGCAGGGAGAGGGAGGGCATATCAGGATTCACAGGAAGGCTGGACGGGGCAGGAGGGATCGTGGGGTGGAGAAGGGGGACAGGAGTGGCCCCTCAAGCCAGCCTGGCTTGGGGCCTGGAGTATGGACCTCCGTCCCTGGAAATGCCCCTCTATCTTCCCAGGTTTGGTTTTAATGCCTGAAAGTGGGGTAACTCCTGCCCGCCCCCATTCCTCCACTCAGGGCCAAGAGGACAGTCCTCATCTCCCACACAGAGGGGTGCTGTGAGGAAGATTCCAAGCTGTTCATCACATCAGCCTCCAGAGCCCCACACCCTGGACATCACAGCCGACTGTGTGGACCACCCTCCAGACATTTGCTGGCACTCTAGATGGTGTGAAGAAAGGCGTCTCCCTCAGGCTCGGACTCGACTCTCTGTGTGGTCTTGGAACACCCAGGGGTCCTCTCTGGACCTCGGACTCCTCATCTATAAACTGAAATGGTTGTCCCAGTTACTCCAACAACTCTTTCAATTCCAGCTGCCTGGGGATGGTGTGCACAAGTTCTGAACTCAATTAGAGATCTCCAGGGATAAGAATGCACAGTCCTTCATTTTAAGGGGCTGGCAGCTTAACCAGAGACTCAGAGGCATAATGCATGAGATTATAATGGTAGATACAGGTGCAGACCAATAGAAGGGCCAACCTAAGAGTGAGCCCCACCATGGACCATGGGCTTCGGGCAATAGCCACAGGCCAGAGCGGGCTCATCACCTGGGATGGAAGTGCCACTGTGGGGTGCTGAGAGTGGGAGGGGGCTCAGCCTGTGCAGGGCAGAGGGGAATGGGAATTCTTTCTATCTTCTTCACCATTTTTCCATTCACCTAAAACTGCTCAAACAATAAAGGAAAGACTTTAATTTAAAAAGTCATCACACCATAGGAAGCTCGATTCCTTATATTTGTCTCAAAACTCCCAAATCTCATCAGCTGTCTGCAGAAGGGGAAAGTCTGATGTCCTGAGTTCAGTGGTCAGATTCAGAGCTAAGCTCTCCAAGGCTGCCCTGGTGATACAGGTTGACCAAATCCCTTGAATTCATCTTTCCAAACCCTAACCACCCCATCTTCGGGCTTATCTTCCAGGGCCTGCTTGCTGACAGACCCATTCCTCACTCTTCGCCCATTCCAAAGGGGCTGTCCCCAAAGCTGCATCTCCCAGGATCCTTTGCCCACTCTTCCAACCGGGTCTGGCCAATGGGAAAGTGGGTGCCACATCAGAAGTCAGAGCCCATCCCCTCCCGACTACCCCATCCAGCTGTGCCTCCAGCTGTGGCCACATCTCCAACATCTGCAACAGGCTTCTGCTTCACTAGTCCCTCCAACCGTAGAAATAATCTAGAGCTAATACAAGACATCATGTCCCCCTACAAATTTCAAAATGGGTCTCTGAAAATCACTGAACTTTCCTTGCAGCGCACGTAGACATGAAGGCACCCTTTTAAACAACACGAACACCAGTTCAAAGCCTCCAGGACCTCGGAGACGTGAAGGAGAAGAAGCAGGACTCAAAATCAAGGTCCCGACTCCACACCACCAACCCCCAGGCCACACTGTGCCACCAACGCCCACCCCACTCCAGCACTCTTTGGGCCCCCGGAACATTCTACGGCAGCCCCCAACATTCTACGTGTGACCCGCCTTGGCGTAAACCTCAGGCTTCCGTGGCGAGCCTAAGAACACAGCCCATCTCCCCAGCCCCTCCGCCCCCAATTGCTATACTGGGGGAGTGGATCGCAGCGAATGCCGAGGGCAGGCAGAGGAGCAGTTAGCAGCACTTCTCTGAATGTGTATAGTGGGCTCCTGGAAATAAGGAGCCCAGCGCACAGAAATCCACCTTCAGGAGTTCCTGGCCACAGCCTGTGGTTGGAGGTGTGAGTGAGGACTAGGAGGAGGGCACTCGTGGGGACTGCCCTTCACACCCATCACCTGGAGAGGGACACACGCACGCCGCCACACACTCGGACACAGCCCAGGAAACCCAGCCTCCTCCTAGGGCAGCCTCTCAACAGGGCGTTTTCTGCACGTCTCCCACAAGCCGTGAGGCCTGCTCAAAGCGACTTTAACAAACAACGCCTCGAGAACCTAGCGAAGACCCCCACTGAGGTGGGGTCCTCCTCAGGTCAGGCCTCCCTCTCACACCCCCACTCCCTGGTGCCAGGCCTGTACCCGAGGGTCCCCGGGATGCTGGCGGTGGCTGGACCATCCAGCTCGGCTCCATCACCCTACTTTGCTCCTCGAAGCTGAGTGTTTCCCTGCCTCGCCACCATGGTGGGCCCTGGTACCCACTCCAACAGCAGCCGGGCCAGAAACCAGGAGGTCACCTGAAGCTCCTCCTCAGGTGACCACAGCCCTCTGGCCTCTTGACCCTGCCGCTCAAGCCGAGCCCCGGCCTTCTGGGGCTGAGGTTCAGGCCTTCGTGACTGAGGGCTCCGTTCCAGCCCCACAGGCCCGTCCGTGTGCCCGGCTCCTCCTCCAGGCTTCCTGCTCTGCCTTGGGGCCTCGCCACCCCACCCCACTCTGCACCTCCTCTCTGCCCCCGTTCCCCACAAGATTCCCTGTTTAGAGGCGCAGCAAGACCCTCGTGTCGGCTGGCCATTGCTCTTGAGCCAGGTGCAGGGAGAGGGTGTCAGCATGACCCTTGGGCCGCCAGCCTGGAGCTCAGAGCCCAGCGCCCACAGTGAACACCCCAGAAGGTGACAGCTACGCGCACCTGTCCAAGAAGGGGCCGACGGGAGGGGCGTCCACAGCCGGAGCCCGAGAGGTGCCAGTGGCCCGTGCCCCACGCTGGCGTGCCTGCAGCGGACGCTGCCCACCTCCCCTCCCACCAGAACCGGTGAGGGAGCCATCGGATCTGCTCTCCCAACGCTCCGAGGTGGAGCTGCCGTGCCCCACCCGAGGGACCTTGGGTTTTCCATCCTTCTTCCTTTCTTTTTCCTGAGAGCTACCGTTCAACACAGTGACCGTAGCCAATAACAGATGTCCACAAATCACTGGAAGAGACTTTAAACGCTCTCACCACAGAAACGATGGGTGATGAGGGATGGACCTGCCGATTGGCTGAGCCTCGTCTCCCACAGATCTGCACATGCTGAAGCACCGCGTCTCGCTCCAGGGACTTTCCAAGGGGCACCCACCTGTCCCTGTGGACCTCTGGACTGGGGGTTCCCAGGAGGGCGGGGCTGGCCCGGGCGTGGCAGGGGAGCCGGGAGGTGGCCACAGAGGCTCACGGGGCCAGGGCCTGAGCCCCTGGCAGGTGGCTGCATCACCCTGAGGACGTCAGGGTCCCTGAGCTGCATGTGCAGAGCAGCCAGAGGCCTCCACTGCGAGCCCCGTGCAGCTGTGCCCGAGCTGGAGGGGCAGCTAACGAGGCGGTGCCATGAGACCCTGGTGTCCCCTGCCCACGGCCTTGGGACACCAGGAGAACAATGGCGAGCCGATGAAAAGCTCCTGAAGTGATTGATCTACAACAAGCAGCAGGCTGCACACGTCCCTCACGCGCGGGATGAGCTGGTGCAGATGCTTTCTCCTTAGGCTCTGCAGACTGGTCCATGCCTCCACCCCGGCCAGCAGTGAAGACCGGGCAGGCAAAGAGGCTGAGTGGAGACTAAGTTGGAAGCTGAGCTGAGGAGGCTGAGTGGAGCAGCCTGGGTGGATAGGGAGGGGGAGGACCGAGGAGCCTGGGTGGAGGGAGCTGAGTGCTGGAGCCCAGGTGATGGAGGCTGAGCTAAGGAGGCCGAGGCAGGAGTTCGGGGAAGCAGGCGGAATGGAAGAGTGCATACTTGCTGAGGTTGGGCTTCCATTTGTTCCCTCAGGGGACTGAGCATCAGCACCTGCCCGTGAGTGGTACTTCCCTTCTGGGGCTCAGAGTGCTCAGGAGACAACTGAGCCATGGGGCCTGGCATTAGTTACATTTCTGACTTTGCTCAGGTCCGAGGTCCCCTGTGCCACCACGTGGGGGGCAGCACGCAGCGCTGCCTGCGAATGCAGTACAGGTCACCTGGCCGCTGGAGACAGAGTGTGCAAAGACCAATTCCCAGAATGGTTACAGAGGGGACTGATGCAAAAGGGTCGTTTGCAATTGAAATGGATGCTTCAGGATGGAGATGTTTGGGCAAAACTAGAACAGAAGACATGCCAAGAGGCCAGCCAGCTGGAGGGTGTAGGAGGAGCGTTAAATCTTGTCATCCTTGAATAAGAGCCGAACACGCACAGCTGCATATATGCACATCACGCACTCGAGAGCAACAGAGGGTGACTGGACACACGGGGGGTCGGTCCCTCAAATCACCACGAAGGGCACTGCTGTGGATGACAGCGGGTTTCCAAAGCAAAGGCTGACAGCAAAGTTCTAAGCAACCAAGTCCAGCCCTCCTCGCCAACATCTGCACACACATGTAAGAAATGGTTGCATTTTGTTGCAAATTAGAACCACCCTAAGATTTCATCCAACTCCAATTAGAATGGCTACTATCAAGAACATAAACAGGGCTGGGGATATAGTTCAGTTGGTAGAGTACTTGCCTTGCAAGCACAAAGCCCCAGGTTCAATCCCCAGCACCTCCAAAGAAGGGGGGGGGAGAACAGAAGCAATAATAAGTGTTGGCGTAGATGTGGGGGAAAAGGCACACTCATACATTGCTGGTGGAGTTGCAAATTGGCACAGCCACTCTGGAAAGCAGTATGGAGGTTCTTCAGAAAACTTAGAATAGACCCACCATTTGACCCAGCTATCCCACTCTTTGGTTTATACCCAAAGGACTTAAAATCAGCATACTACAGTGATGCAGCCACACCAATGTTCATAGCTGTGCAGTTCACAATAGCCAGATTGTGGAACCAACTGAGGTGACCTTCAATTGATGAATGGATAAAGAAACTGTGGTATATGTACACAATGGAATATTACTCAGCCATAAAGAAACATAAAATTATGGCATTTGCTGGTAAATGGATGAAGTTGGAAAATATCTTGCTAAGTGAAATAGGCCAAGCCCAAAAAACCAAAAGCCATATGTTTTCTCTGAAAAGTCATGACAATATATAACGAGGGGGCCGGGGTAATCGGGGGAAGAGAAGAATGAAGGAACTTTGAATGCTGTAGAGGAAAATGGGGTGGGAGGGGGTGGAGGACAGAAAGACAGGAGAATGAAACAGACAGTATTACCCTATGTATATGTCTGATTACATGAATGGTGTGAATCTACATCGTGCACAACCATAGAAATGAAAAGTTGTACTCCATTTGTGTACAATGAATCAAAATGCAGTCTGTAAAATAAAAAAAAAAAAAATCTAATTAAAAAAAAGAAATGGTTGCATTTTGGATAATTGAGTCCCAAACTCATGCACTCAGATCCTGTTTGTACGTTAACCTGAGTTAGGTAGTAGTGCACAGTAATCACATACGCTTCTGGCTGACGTGTGGGTCCTTCTGCACACTCAGGGACACGAGGGATCTGGGCCAGTTCTTCCCTGTTCAGGACTGTCCCCAGAGTCACAGGACGCCTAGCATCCCTCTCCAGAGACCACGAGGATTTGCAAGCCTGTCCGTCACCTCTAAACGCCCCAGGGGCTGGCTCAGGAGAGTCACTGAAGACGTGGCCACACCTGGGGAAGCCATGGCCAGTGGGAAGGTAGGACATGAGAGACTCGAGTGAGGGACCACAAGATGCTCTCCCTGCCGAGGGGACTCGGAGGAGGAATAACTGGCCATAGCAGAGAAGAACATGGAGGGGACAGCAAGGTAGCCGGGAGAATAAGACAGGGCTCGGCACAGACAGACTCCAGCCGGGACCGGCCCAAGTCACGCGCAGGTGCCGTGTGGAGGGGGTCTGCTCCCTGGCAGCCAGGCTCTGCCCTCGGACTCGAGCCGCGGCTCCTTCAACTGGCGGCTCTGGGTCCCTGTGCAGTGGGGCTCAGCTCCGGGGGGCAGGACCCCAGCCCTTGCACACTCCAGCCCTCTCTTCTTCAGATGAGGACTCAGGCTGAGGCAGGAGGCAGACCTTGGCTGACGTCGGGGGAGCTGGTCCAGGTGCCGACTTCCTCTCCTGTCCACCGCCCTCGCCCACTGCTGTCAGGGTCAGGGTCAGGAGACCCAGAGACGGCACTGCTGCCCACCTCCCGGTGCTGATAGGAATCGCCACGGGCTTGCTCTTGGATCCAGGCAGGGGCTGAGAGGCTGCGAGAAGGTCCCATGGCCCTCCCTGGAGCTGACTGTGCTCTTCCTGGCCATTGGTGTTGCACTGGGTCGAATGATGCTCTGAGGAGTGCCAAGGCCTCGGGAACTGGTGGACCTGCTTCCTGCTCTGACTCCCCACGACGGCCAGCCAGCAATACTTCACAGATTCTTTGCCGTCAGCCTGGCTCCGGGTTGAAGTGACTGGAACCTAACGCAGCTGCCTCAGTAACACGTGCAACAATCTTTGATGCTGTAGCTTCTGGTACCTTGGGACCACTTGTTACAGCAGCTCTGCCTAGCCTGTCCTGGGATGGCTGGCTCATTGGACAGCACGGCCCTGTCTCTCGATCGCTGTCCACGCTGCTGGCTGACGGCCATGAAGGGTCACGCTAAGGCATCTGCCGTATACAAAGGCAGAAGGTGTGTTTCTGTCCTGGGAAACCTCAAGATGCAGGACACAGCTGGAGTGGAAACCCTGGGAAGCAGGGGCGGGTCACAAGTGCAGAGCCGCCTTCGCCTTGTGTTGGAGGGCGCATCCCTGCTTGTTGAGGGAGGTGCCTCAGCACCGGGGCCCCACATTCCGTCTCCTCCTAAAGAGGGGCAGGGAGGGAGGGGAGTGGGGCAGGGGCAAGCCGTTCCTGATCCCTGCCTCCTGGGCACTGGACATATCACTTTCTCCTCCTGACAACGCGTCGATGGACAGGCTAAGGGGGCGCGGGGAAGTGGGGTGTCGGGTGGTCCATCCAGCCTGGGATAGCCCACCACAACTCCCCACGGCCTGTGCCCAAGACACCAGGGTCCCTTGGGGTCCCTGAGGCCTCTGCCACACATCGATAAGGGACAGATGGCATTTGCATGTCATTCAAGGACAGACCTGTGTCGTGCAAAGGTGGAGGAGGAAATAAGGACTCCACAAACAAGCTCAGCCCCTCTTTATGGCACCCATTTATGTGCCTGGACCCTGACCAACTCGTCAAAATGCTATACTTCCTGGACATGGAAAGGGGTGCAGGTGACCTGGGTCAGAGTGTGAGGAGCCCGGGAAGGGCGATGTCCAGAGCACAGTCAATCCCAGGGAGGGGCAGCGGCTGTGCAGCCTCGTTCCGCCTCCAGGCTCTCGTGGACCCACCCAAGGGAAGCACGAGAGCTCATGGTTTTCCTACGGGGACCCTAGTGTGAGTGCTGAGCGAGAGGCACCCAGAGGGCCCTGGGGTCACTCAGCCTGACGAGTTCTGACTGTGGCCACCGCGCTCCTCGTTCAGGAGCCCTGCAGAGGGCGGTGGCTCTGGCCTGAGCCTGGGAAGACCCATGAGATGCAGGGTCAGCCTGTCTCTGGACGTCCCACCTCCAGCAGCCTGGAGGGAAAGGGAAGAGGCAGGTGTGTGTGCGGAGAAGCCAGCTGAGCAAGCACGCGCATCCCAGGCCCGAGCCCAGCTCAGGTCCCGTCCAAGAGGGAGGGCAGGCTCCCAGAGGTGGGGGAGCCAGAGGACGAGGGTGTGGGGACAGCCAGGTGGCATGGTGTCCGGTTGCTGGTCTGAGGAACGAGGCATCATGCGCAGCATGGCGGAGGCTCAGAGAAGCCTCCTTCCAGGGCGGCCTGGGGACCACGGTTATGGTGCAGGAGTGTGGACTCACCCCAGCATGACGGGGGACCCAGACTGTGACGGGGTGGCCACTCGGGGATGTGAGAGGACAGGAGCGGGGCAGAGGCCCCAGCAGCTGCCCGTCAGCACCTCAACGCCCTCTGCTTCACAAGACCAGCCCGGCAGGGCCACGGCCAGCAGGGTGGGGTCCCGGACACGGGGAGGGTGGGCCGGGCCCCTCCAGGCTGCGCCAGTGTCCTCGCTGCACCTCTATCTCATCCTTCCAGCTGGCCACCTGGCAGCCAGCCCACACGGCTGCAGGAGGCCCTCTCCTGCGAAGCCTTCCGTCCCCGCCTCTGTGGACCTGTAATGGCTCCTGGACTGCGAGGACACTCGCAGGTGGAGATGCGGAGTAAGACGCAGCCGAGGCTCACGCGGCCGCTCAGCCACTGCTCCTCGTGCAAGTGCGACGGAGACGCCAGTGCCATTCCAGAGGGAAGAAGCAGGTGCTGGGAGGACCGGTGCAGAAGCAGCGCAGCTTTGAGCTCGGGGGGTGGGGGCAGCCAGGGATCTGCTGTGCGAACTGCTCGCCCCCCAGGTCTACGAGAGCAGCTGCTTCCCTAGGAAACTCTTCCTGCCCAGAGAAGAGCCCTGGGGCAGGAGCCTCCAGAGGGAAAGACCACTTTTTGCTTCTACACTCCACGTTTCTCGTTTTGTTTTGTTGTTTTGGTTTGGGGTTTTTTGGCAACAAGCATGTATTCCTTGTAATAATCTTTTCCATCAAGATGGTATTTTAAAAGTCAGGGAAGGCATGAAAAAAAAGCATTGGGAAACTAACTGTGATGCTAAGTTTGTTAATATTAACTTTAAACATTGAGATCCATAAAATCATTAATTAGCATCCAATTAATGTGAAACTGAGTAAACACCAAGCGAACATTAAGCCAGTTTAGCAGGATAGTGTTGGGCTCTTAAGAAGGAAAGAGGCCTGAGGAAAGGAGCCCTAGCCGGCGGGTGCTGGGGACTTGGCCAGGAGAAGCAGGCCACCTCCACCCTCCTCCGGGTTACATGGCCGGTGTTGGACTCACCTGGAAGCCTGGGTTCTGCACCTATAGTCAAAAAGCAAAACAAGGAGACACTGAAATTGTGAAAGTCAGAGAAGGATATTTTCCTACTAGATTTGTAGGGGTCGTCCTCAAATCTTCATTCTGTGTTGACGAACGTGCTCTTCAAGGAAGGGGCAATCTGCAGCTCCATCGATCAGCCCAGTCTTCACAAGTGAAGACACTTTAGTCTTGGTTTAATTCCAACTTTTTAACTTAAAAACAGAGTAAACATTGGAATGAACATTGCGGAAGATGGCTTCCAGGTTCACAAGGCCAACAGTTTTTCCTGGAGTGTGGATTCACTCCTTCCTTTCAAAATTCTGCCATCTTGGACTCTGGGAGCTGTGAGCTTGTTCAGTTGGGAAAAATCACCTTCTAATGAAGACGTCCAGCAGTAGATGTCGTTCTCCTGAGGAAATGCACCACCCAGCTTCCCTTTATGTGTCTCCTGACGTTAATTTTTTTCAGCAAAATTGCCATTGTTCCTACTTAAATCTGCCTCGGAAGACCATTCAATGTCTTTGTCAAAAGCAGGTGCAGATGTGATCACTCCAAGAACTCAAAGGAATTAAGTGAAGTCTGTGGAAATAACCCTTCCACTTACTTACACACAAACTTCAAAAACTTCACAAATTTCAAAAATGACAGATGTCTTTTTGAAATAAGAGAAATTTCAATATGAAATAAAAACACTTACAATGCGATGGATTATTTCTTCTTTTTGCCAGATACATTATTTTTGCTTGTTCATCCTAACGTGGGTTTTGAAGCGAACGTGTATCCATCAGAAACACTGAGAAAGCCTTGCATGATCCAGGGTGAGCTCGGCGGCCAGTGAACACCCTTAGCTGACAGACGCAGGGAGCAGGAGGGGACGTGCCCCTGCGGGTCTTGGTTAGCACGCTGTGGACTTCAGCTCGAACAAGGGAGAGCCAAGTGGAATGGCTCTGGGAATGGCTCCGGAAGTGCCTCGGCCCCAGGCCCGGAGGGCACAGGGCTTCCGATAGTGAAGGCTGGGCACGGACAAGGCCAGACTTGGCCGGAGACCCCTTCCTGCTGAAGGGCAGCGGGCAGGCAAAGGTGCATGTCGTGTGCTCGAACCCGAGAGCCAGGTTCTGCCTTCTCTGCACAGCCTGCAGCTCCTCTCACCTTAGAATGATAAGTCCCTTGATGCCGTGCGTGTAGGAGGACGTGAACCTGTGTCCCCAGCGCAGATCACTTACTGTCCTGATCTAAGATGGAGCTTTGGGAACTGAACTTCCTGAAGGACAGCTGTCAGAATCAGCCTGTGACATCATCAGGGGGTCTTTAGACACATATCCCTGTGAACTGGAAGAAGAGGGGCCCCACCTTTTTTGATTTTTGTGTGTGTGTTGTTTTTATCTTCCTCAGACAGTCACATGCAGTCTGGGGTGGAAACTATCAGTGCAAGAAGCCCAGGGAAGGGTCAAGGGTCACAATCATCTGGTGCAGGAGCCAGCAGTGAATTATAGCCCACAGTCGTGCCCGTTTGTATGAATAAGAAACATCCGTCATTTTCTTCTTGTCTACGGTTGCTTTCACTCTATAACTGCAAAGTTGAGGAGCTGCCAGAGTCTACACAACCCACGTTCCTAAGATGTTTGCTCCCCTTCCTGTAAGAAAAAGATGAACAACCCCTGGCTTATAAAAGCCTCAAGATAAGCGTAAGATTTTTTCTGCTCCTCTCTCTTAACAGCCTTACATTAGTTAGGACATGCTAGATTGTGCTGAGATAACAAATGAACCTCAACATTTGGTTGACTTAACAAATACTTCTTCCTTAAAGTACATCTCAAGTAAGTGTTGAGGGCTGTTAAATAAGAGGGTCGGTCTGTTCCACAAAACACTCAGGATCCCTTGTTGATGGAGACCCCACTGAAACTGAGTCTCCTGGAAAAGGAGGTCTCAGTTTCCTGGAAATCTCACCTCCCTTCTGAGTGTGTTTCAATACTAAAGAGACGAATGTCACTTTCCCTCTCGGTCAGCTGGTCAGAGCCGGTCACGTGGCCCCGCTTTATTTAAAGGTATCTGGAAGTGAAGTCCCCAGAAGGGACAGAAACCAGCTATCGGGGGCGTTAGCAGAATTGCCTGGTGAGCTTCTGCTCTGGGTCGCTTATGAGCATTTCCAGTGATGCCTCGGACGACTGACGTCTGTTCAGAGAACCGAAGGACACTTGGTGAAGAATCAAGGATGGCTTGATGACAGCGTCCCCCAGACAGAGTACCACGAGGCAGAACCCGAGGAACTGAGTGTGAGCGGCTCAGAAGGAAGGCCAGACCGAAAAGTGCAGGCGTGGAGGTGAGCGTTTTGTGGAGGAACGCAACCGCCCATTTCAAGCAGCAGAAGAAAGAACTAACAAACTCAAAGATGGCAGAGACAACACGACCCTCGGAGCAGACCAGGAAAGTACAGACGACACGAGAAGACCAACAGAGAGGCGCGGGCGCCAGGAAGCACAGATGCGAGACCAGCCCAGAAGAGGAGAGGAAGAGAAAACATATTCAAGACGCGACTTAAAACGTCCCAGATTCACTGAAGAACCTTAATCTACATACACGGTCAGCTCCACGGACCTTCCCTCAGCCTCCAGAATGCTGGCCTGCTGCACCGTTTGGACGTGCCAAGCCTCCACATCACATGACCAGATCCCTTAAAATCCCACCCCACGTATGCATCGCCAGTATAAACCGCCAACACACGTCCAGCGGTGCACGGGTGCATTTGTGTGGACGTCGGTGCAAAGAAGGGGAGCACTAAGTGTACCCTGTTGAGAGGGGTCATCGGCCCAGCCCCATGAAAAGCAGCACCAGGATCCTCAAACGGCTGCAAGGGAGACCAAGGGAGGGAAGTGCAAGTGCCAAAGAGAGGGCTGCACTGGCAGGTAATCGCAGCCCGATTCACAACAGTCACGAACGGGATCAACCTACGTGTCTGCTGGCAGAGGAACGGATTTAAAAAATGTGGTATAAATGCACAGCAGAATATCGCTGAGCCATGAAAAATGAAACCTTGTCATTTGCAGCAACAGGCATGAAACCAGAGGATATTAAGTGAAATAGTCAGACACAGAGACGAAGACCACATGTCCACACTTACATATGGAAACTAAAAGGTAGACTCATAGAATAGTGCTCCCCAGGGCCCAGGAATGGTGTGGGCTGAAGAACAGAGAGGGGGGTTAACCAGCAGGTACAGGTAACAGGAGTAACTTCTAAAGTTCGGTAGCACAGAGGGGCAACAGGCTGACAACTAAGTGAACCTTTTAAATAGATGGTAAAGAGGATTTGCCGCTTCCCCACACGAAGAGATGACAAATGCCTGAGGTGACAGATGTCCCAATTCCGCTGACCCGATCACTGCACGTTACACACACACAAAGAAATGTCACATGTGCTCCACCAACACGTACGATTATTGTGGGTCACTTAAAGATTTAAAAGTTAAAAAAGAAAAAGGACTCCCAACTCACAGGGGAGCTCTAACATAAGGTCGACTTCTAACCAGAAACGACAGAGGACTTCCTCACTGAGCACCCTGTTGTGAACGGGTCCCTCTCCCGCTCCGTGGGACACCAGGACTCACTCCTCCCACCCTCCCCAGCCTCCAGGGCTGCTCACCACATCTCTGGATCAGCTGCACTTAGTATACAGATAGCAAGTTATCACACTGTAGCCCATAAATATAGATGGTTATTATGTGTCCATTAAAACATGAAGATACAACCACAGCCAGAGGCAGTGAGATAAAATGTTCAAAGTAGCTGGTCACAGTGGCACACGCCTGTAATCCCAGTGGCTTGGGCCGAGGCAGGAGGATTGCAAATTCAAAGCCAGCCTCAGCAACTTAACGAGACCCTGTCTACAAATAAAATACAAAATAGGGCTGGAGATGTGGCTCAGTGGTGAGTACCCCTGAGTTCAATCCCCAGTACAAAAAGAAAAAAAAGTGTTCAAAGTTCTGAAAAAGAATCTTACATTCGATCAACAGAGACTCTTATATTCAGTGAACTTCTCTTTCAGTAAAGGAGGCAATTTGTTGCTAGCGCATCATCTCAATAGGAAATACTGAAAGGGCTAAAGCCAGAATTCCAGAAGTAATTCAAACTGACATCAAAAAATGAAGGGCAGTGGCAGATACACTTATGTAATTATAAAAGACCCTATAAAGGTCTTCTTTTCTTCTTTGCTTGACTGATTTTAAAATTAGTAATCTGAAGCAACGTGTAGGTAATGTACTGTTTTGCCTATAACACGAGATGTGATGCACTTAATACAGGACCAGGGGCGTGCGGGGCGGGGAGGCTATGCCGGGCGGGGAGGGTGACTCGGATCCACAGGGAGGGAAGCCATGTGAAAGGAAGGTCACCATCACAAGAGCTGTGGACCCTACCAGCTCCCATGGACTTCCTTAGCTTCTTCAGAAGACGCACGATTACACACACAGTAGAAATGAAACTAATGTACGATGGGCTCGTGACATCTACAGATGTGATGTGCCCGGGAGGGATCCCACCAGAAGCCGGGAATGAAAACAGCCGGGTAAGAAGACGGCGCCTGCACTTACTGCAGTCTCCAAGTTGAAATCCGAAGCTGGTCGGGGTCGAGTGGATGCGCAGAGCGAGACTTGGAAGGTCACTGAGGATGTCACGCAGAACCCATACAGCAAAACCATCCTGAGCAGATTAAAATGCACCCCGGAAAATGCTCCATTCCAAAGAAGGAAAGAAGGAATTAAACAACAACACACACACACACACACACACAACCATGATACACACAAAACGAACTGCGAAATGGCAGAAGAAATTCAACTGATCACAATAACACTGAGGAGGAGCGGATCCAGACATGGGTTGAGATGGCCAGTGTGGTCAGCGACACCCACAGAGAGGTGCAGGACTTAGGGGAGACAGGAAGGGAGACGGCCCAGGAGGACAGCGGGCCCGGCAGAGAGGCTCCTGGGTGAGGAGCCCACCCAGGAACGCCAGGCTGCAGAAAACGAGCAGGGCCGGCCTCGCGCCTTCTCCTGGGCTCTTTACATGTTGTCCTGGTGCTTTTCACAAGTGCTGGGCTTGTTTGGAACCTAGTATTGCAATTTATGGGCCCCGCGTTGCTAACTTTTCTCCATGAGTCACGATTTCCTTATCAGTAAAGCGTGTTTAAAATTAGGTGCGACTCCCGGGGAGCGCGCGGTGAGTCATCCTGGGCTGCGAAGCAGAATGGCAGATAAGCAGCTGGCCAGCCGTCCCACCAGGCCAAACCACCGGGACACGCGTCAGGCTCAGGAGCAGGCCCCGGCCCTCCTGCGGCTCTGTGGAGGTCAGGCCTCCCGCTGGTCTGAAGGCAGTCATGGCGGCAGGAAGCATGTGTGTGCTTCATGTGGGCCAAACTGCCTTGTCTTGAGGAAACGACAACTGACTGCGCTTTCTGGGTGGTGGGCGGTGTCGCCTGCAGACACCCCTCAGAGGCGTCCGCCCCAAGTCCAGCGGCCCTCCCGCTCCCCTTCCAGCCTGAGAACCAGAAACCCTGGGCAGGGGACGGCCCCATTAGCAGCTGTCCATGTCCTCAGGTAGGGGTGAGACTCCAGCAGGGAGGGAGGGGTGGGCTCTGTGCCCCAGGACGCAGGCGGCTTCCTGGTGAGAGGCAGGAGCAGGACCAAGGGTCAGAGGGGCTGACCGAAGCAGGACTGGGAGGAGGGCGGAGGCGGAGACGCAAAGAAAGCAGGGTCCTCGGGGCCTCCCTCCTCCTCCGCTCTGCTCCCTCATCATCCTCCTCCCTCCTGCTTCCTCCTCCCTCCCCCTCCTGCTCCCTCTTCCCTCCTCCCCCTCCTCCCTCTTTTTCTTCTTCTTCCTCCTCCTCCTCCTGCTTCTTTCCCCTCCTCCCCCTCCTCCTCCCCCTCCCTCCTGCTCCCTCCTCCCCCTCCCCCTCCCCCCTGCTCCCTCTTCCCTCCTCCCTAAGACCCTGACAGCCACACCTGCACCACACCCCTCATGTCTGGTGCAGACTGGACAAGACCTCCTGCTTCAGAGGGGAGGACGGTCACCTTGCAGCCCTCCCAGCTGACGCAGGGGTGGGGCTTGTTTCCTCATCGGGACCTCCCAGAGGGCTCCTGCAGGCCCCGCGCAGGCCAGCCTGTGTCCTGGAGCACGAGACGCACTGATTCTCTATTCCATTTGTCACAAAAGCCACGGCAAAAATGGAGGAGGATGGTGGACCCACAGGACCAAGGGGAGGAAAGACTGCGGGGCAGCCGGGCCAGGCGGGCAGGGGGAGCCTCCCACCTTCCCAGGCCCATCCACTGCCCAGGCCCAGGACGGTCCTGCCCCGTCTTCAGGCCCCGTGCCAAGGGCCATCCCACGATTTCAGGAAGTGTCAAACGAGGTGTCAAAGGGTGATGTTGGCGGCTCGCGAAGTGCAGGGCTGTTGTTGCTTCTGGTTCTGACGCTGTGTGACTGTGACCCAGGCCCTTGTCCTGCCTGGACCCTAGGCAGACTGGCGTGTGGGAAGTCCTCTGGCCTCAGGTGCGCCATGCAGCAAGATTGAGTCCTTGGGCCTCCAGGCCTGAGTCAAGTGCCTGAGTCCACACATGGTCACTGAGACTGGGTGTCCAGGGTTTGCACAGCCCATGCCTGAAAACCTCACAGCAAGCCTTTCCAACCTACCCAGGGCGGCCAAGTGTGCCTGGCCTGCTCAGGGGAGGCATCAGGACAAGCCGCTTTCGAAGCCTTCCATCTCCTAATAAAGCCCGTGTTTTCAAGGCCAGCTCCACGTCTGGAACAGCAGCACCAGGAGTCTTTATCCACTTCCCAAGACGCAAGTGTAGCTGGTGGTTGTCATCTTAGAATAACCAAATGGTAATCCCTGAAATTGAAATAAGTTCATGCAGCAAATGAAGGATTACTTATAAAAAAAATGATCTAAGACTCGTTAAGACCCGTGCGTGCCTATGACACTGAAGCACAGCCGCTTGCTCAGCACAGGAAACAGACTCCGCGAGTGGCAGGAACAGGCTCCAGCCCGGCTCTGGTGGAGGGTCTGTTGTCCCCCCAGAGGGGCACACTGCCCGCCTTCTCACTGCTCACGGCTGCAATCTCACAGACAAGTACAAGCAAGAGGGTCCCTCCTCCACCACCCGCCCGCCCACCGCCCATAGTAACAATGACGTGAAATGTTGAATATGAACCAATTAAACAAACCAGGTGAAATACAGAGATTTTCAGACTGGGTTTAAATAAAAACCAATCCAGCCAAGCATGCACTAAGGAAGAAATGTATTAAATCCAAAAATACAAATCAGTAGAAAGCAAAAGAATAAAAAACACAAGCTGTGTCAGTCAGAACCTTAGGGGGCCAAAAGGCTGTGCTGCCAAGACACCGCTGGAGGCCCGGGGCTGCCTGTGATGACAAGAGGCCGCCCACAACAGGGTCCAGCAGCTGTGAACAGACGCAGAGCCAAAGACCTCGCGCAGCAAGACCATGAAAAATCAAGAAACACCTACTGGATATGGAGAATAAGAAATCCCCAAAATAACGAGGCCTGAGAAAAAGAGAAGGGATAAAAACGAAGGCCCGGCATCGACAGCCTTCACCTCCAGGGTGGGATGTTCTCCAGACACAGCTGCAGGCGAGGGTGTTTCATCATCCTCAGAGGAAATAGCCTCTAGGAGGCGCTGTCTCCTCCAGAGCCAAATCCTTGTGGGCGCTGTCCACGACCTTGACAGAGGCCCACATTCCTGACGAAGCAAAACGGACATGTGTTCACTAGACGCCCCCTCAGAATAACCTATGCAAAGCCAGTGGCTCGTGTTCCACCAGGGGTGGGCCCACGGGAGCCATCTCACCCCCTGAGATCAGGCCTGAGGTTCGCGTCCCGCCTGGTCTTCTGGTGCTAACAGTACCTATTCAACTGGGAACTTCGATACCTACTCTCGATGCTGAATAGAACAACCTGGAGTAAAGAAGAACCACAAGAGAAATCAAAAAATACTTTGAAAAAAGAATGAAAATCAACACACAACGCGTGGAAAGAGACTGGGAGAATGAACGGCCCCATCTGTTCTCCCGCAAGTGCTCCTGGTTCCTGCTTTTCCTGAAGGCCTGCCACATCAACGGCAGGAACTTACCAGACAGCTTTCTTACCCCATAAGTGCTGTGGAGGGCACAAGGCAACAAGTGCTTTAGACGCAGAGTCTGAAGACTGTGTGCCCTGCAGACACTACCCCCGGACTTTCTCCTCCCTTGGACAGTAGAAGCTGGACGATGTCACTCTGGAACTGTAGGAAGATTCTGCCCAGCAGACCTGAGCCTGCGGAGTTCTTTGTTCTGGGACAGCTGCCGGCGTGGCTGCTTTGGCTGAGTGCAGAAAGAGGCGCTCGCTGAGAGCCCTCTGCTGCATTGGTGCCACGGGCATCGTGAAAGGGCCTTTCCTCCCCTTTGCCAGGACCTCCCTGCAGGCGGATGCCAAGTGTCTGGGTGGAAGATCCCCTCGTACAGCAGCGGGAGGGAAGTCCAGACTGCGGCCTGACAGAGGGGCCGAGCAGGAGCTGCTGTGGGGTGCGCACTGACCTCCATCTTGGACTCCGGGAGCACCAGAAGCCGTGTGCCGGACCTGAGTCTCAGTGGTGAGCAGCCTGCCTGAGCTGGTCCCGGTGTCCCTCTCCAGCTCACCAAGCAGGGGACATGCATCACACCAGCCGACATGCACTTCTGCAGATATTCTGTACGTAAGCACCTGTGTCTCCAGGAAGCTCAACGTCCTCCACATCAGGTCTCTGATGCCTCTCTTAACATCCTACTTACTTCCTTAGTGTGAGAAGCCCAGCTCCCCACTTCTAACCACTAGCCAGGGTCATTCCAGGCCCCTCACCTTGCTTACCAGCAGTTCCACAGTGAGAATCGGTCCCCATTGCCGTCCACCTACTTAAGGGTTCATTTCCCAGTCCGTGTGGAGAAGTATCTGACAGGTGGCCCCTGGGACACACGTCACTCCATGGACGTGGGCACAGGAATCTCCCTCTGGCCCCTCCAATCATAGAGACTCTATTCCTTTCTAGTTACACAGGTCAGTGCCTCAGCAAGGTGGCCGTGGACGTCTAAATAAGTCCAGGGGAACTTGTCCCCAGCCCCTCAGCAAGGTGGCTGTGGACGTCTATGATAAGTCCAGGTGACCTTGTCCCCAGCCCCTCAGCAAGGTGGCTATAGACGTCTAAATAGGACCAGGTGACCTTGTCCCCAGCCCCTCAGCAAGGTGGCTGTGGACGTCTATAATAAGTCCAGGTGACCTTGTCCCCAGCCCCTCAGCAAGGTGGCTGTGGACGTCTAAATAGGTCCAGATGACCTTGTCCCCAGCCCCTCAGCAAGGTGGCTGTGGACGTCTATGATAAGTCCAGGTGACCTTGTCCCCAGCCCCTCAGCAAGGTGGCTATGGACGTCTAAATAGGACCAGGTGACCTTGTCCCCAGCCCCTCAGCAAGGTGGCTGTGGACGTCTATGATAAGTCCAGGTGACCTTGTCCTCCAGCCCCTCAGCAAGGTGGCTGTGGACGTCTATGATAAGTCCAGGTGACCTTGTCCTCCAGCCCCTCAGCAAGGTGGCTGTGGACGTCTAAATAGGTCCAGGTGACCTTGTCCCCAGCCCCTCAGCAAAGTGGCTGTGGACGTCTATAATAAGTCCAGGTGACCTTGTCCCCAGCCCCTCAGCAAGGTGGCCGTGGACGTCTATGATAAGTCCAGGTGACCTTGTCCCCAGCCCCTCAGCAAGGTGGCCGTGGACGTCTATGATAAGTCCAGGTGACCTTGTCCCCAGCCCCTCAGCAAGGTGGCCGTGGACGTCTATGATAAGTCCAGGTGACCTTGTCCCCAGCCCCTCAGCAAGGTGGCTGTGGACGTCTAAATAGGTCCAGGTGACCTTGTCCCCAGCCCCTCAGCAAAGTGGCTGTGGACGTCTATAATAAGTCCAGGTGACCTTGTCCCCAGCCCCTCAGCAAGGTGGCCGTGGACGTCTATGATAAGTCCAGGTGACCTTGTCCCCAGCCCCTCAGCAAGGTGGCCATGGACGTCTATGATAAGTCCAGGTGACCTTGTCCCCAGCCCCTCAGCAAGGAGGCTGTGGACGTCTATAATAAGTCCAGGTGACCTTGTCCTCCAGCCCCTCAGCAAGGTGGCTGTGGACGTCTATAAGTTCAGGTGACCTTGGCGCACCCTTGCCTCTTCTGGTGCGCTCCCCTCCTCCAGGGTGGGTTTGACCTGGCAGACACCGAGGTCCACTCTCCGTGCTGCTCAGTTCCAGAGCTCTGCATGCTGGGCATGCCAACTTCACCACGGCCCAAGCAGGCACAAGCTTCACCACACTCCAGACACCCCCACTGGCCCTTCCTGCCCAGCCCCTGCTGACCACAGGTATGGCCCCTCCCGGAAGGTCCTGGGAACTGCACACCTTGTGGGTCCACTGTTGTGGAAATCGAGTGAAAGATTGGCTTCCTCACTCAGGAACGTGGAGGTAAGGTCCTCGTGTTTCTGTCGCGCCCGGATGCCTCTTTGCTCCTCATTTCTGAAACGCTCCATCTCAGGGGTACGGCAGTCTGTCAGTTCTCCTACTGAAGGGTCATTTACCAGTCAGAGAGGTCAGCGTACAGTGTTTCAGGAAACTGCAACCAAAAGGTTTGGCCAGTTCACACGGTCAGCTGTGGACGTGTCTGAGGTCTGATTTACAATGGCCTCCCAACTCCAGAACCAGGCCAGGGCTGCTCTTTTCTGATTTTTCCCTTGTTGCCTCGCTGCTGCCAGAGTCCTGGGGGCTTCCTCGAAGACCTTCTCGTTGGGCTCTTGGAGACAGACACCCAGGTGGTCTCCTGAGACTCCAGCCAGGAGCTTCTCCCTCGGATTCTGCTCCACTCAGCCTCCAGCAACTTGTCAAAATCGCCACCTACGAATTCCTGCCAGGGTTAGGCCTCACTGTTTTCCAGGTCAGTGCCTTGGATCGTGGTATGTCTTCTGAATTTGCCTGTCTCTCTAGATTTCAGGATAGCAGTTTGCCCTGAAACTCAGTTCTTTGTTGGGTCCAAGAAGAATCATTGATTTTCAGTTTGCTCAGTTTTTCTTTTTATTTTCTTCTCTTTTGTTTATTTTTGATAGGAGGACAGAGTGATAACCTCCAAACCCTTCACACATCATCCCTCAAATCTGCAGTCTCCTAGGACAGACAGAGATCATAATAAAAGAATATTTCTGTGCTTGCCTTGCAAGCACAAGGCCATGGGTTTGATCCCCAGCACCAAAAAAAAAAAAAGAATATTTCTATAAGGTTCATGGGATTATTTTTCATTATTTTTTGCTTATTTTGTGAATCAATATGGTTGTCCAATTTTTATTAAAATGTCTATTTTATAAAATTTTAGGTTTTTTCTACATAAAAATATAATTTTTGGAAGAACATACCTACGATTAATTTATTCCCCAGGCCCAGCTCTTTTCAATGTCATGAAGCAGGTTGATATACTACTCGATAGAAGCTGCTTGAGGACAGAGGTCTGTTGTGTACAGTGGGGCTCTGCAGACTTAGGTCTAGCTACTTCAAGTATGGTCCAGTGACCAGAGGCACAGGCACACAGGGACAAGCAGAACCTGCAGGGTAACCGTTTGCCGATGTGAGTGATTGATAGAAATGCATCCTCAGTGGCACAGATGAAGCCGTGCAGCCCTGGGTGCAACGCGGGGGGCTCCTAGGCACCACCCCCCGCAACTGGCTTTTGTGAGGCAGCTGCGGAAAAGTTAAACTGGCCTCATAGATGACACCACGAAACTACTGCTAGCTGAGTCTGGTGTGATATCAGCACCGTGCTTATACGCAAACGTCCCTATTTCTTAGACACTCTTTCTAAACAGAGAAAAGTCAGACTCCCACTTCTGTCAGCTCTTCTGATAATGCTCGTGGCTATTGTTTTGTTTTTCCCATCTGTGGCCAGAAGATATCCCCCAGGGCATGTGGCAGCTTTGCACTGCCCACCCGTTTGAAGGGGGCTGAGTGACCTGCAGTGGCAAGGTGAGTCAAGTGTGAGTCTTAGGAGCCCTGTACCGTTGGCCCCTCCCTTCTCCCTGCCTGCAGGGTTTGCACCACGTACAACACCTGGGCAGCTGTGGGGCAGGGCTGAGAATTCGCACATCTGAGAAGTTCCAGGTGCTGCTGATCTAGAGGATCATGATTGGAAACCACAATTCATAAAAGGATCCTCTCTGGGCCACAGTCTCTGAACTGTGTTTCAGATACATCCTGGGCAAGAAACAAATGTTTCTTCTGTCCTCATTTCACCAGGGGATTTTGAGGTCCATAACCGAAAGAGCACGTCCATGTGGAAGCGTAAACCTCTCGTGATTCACGAGTCTTCAAGGAAACGACACTCTTTTTTTAATTATTATTAAAAATCACAAATTTACATAGGGCAATCTTATTTGATTCATTCTGTTATTTTTTCCCTTCCCCCCCACCCCTCCCACCCCTCTTTTCCCTCTATACAGTCCTTTCTTCCTCCATTCTTACCACCCTCCTTATCCCTAACCCTAAACCTAACCCTAACCCTAACGCTAACCCCTCCTACCCCCCATTATATGTCCTCATCCACTTATCAGCGAGATCATTCGTCCTTTAGTTTTTTGAGATTGGCTTATCTCACTTAGCATGATATCCTCCAATTTCATCCATTTGCCTGCAAATGCCATAATTTTATCATTCTTCATGGCAGAGTAATATTCCCTTGTATATATATGCCACAGTTTCTTTATCCATTCATCAACTGAAGGGCATCTAGGTTGGTTCCACAATCTGGCTACAGTGAATTGAGCAGCTATGAACATTGATGTGGCTGTATCTCTGTAGTGTGCTGATTTTCAGTCCTTTGGGTATAGGCCAAAGAGTAGGAGACCTGGGTCAAATGGTGGTTCCATTCCAAGCTTTCTGAGGAATCTCCATACTGCTTTCCAGAGTGGCTGCACTAATTTGCAACCCCACCAGCAATGTATGAGTGTACCTTTCTCCCCACATCCTCTCCAAAACCTATTGTTGCTTGTATTCTTGATAATCATCATTCTAATTGGGGTGAGATGGAATCTTAGGGTAGTTTTGATTTGCATTTCTCTTATTACTAAAGATGGTGAACATTTTTCATATATCTGTTGATTGCTTGTAGATCTTCTTCTGTGAAGTGTCTGTTCATTTCCTTAGCCCATTTGTTGATTGGATTATTTGTATTCTTGGTGTAGAGTTTTTTGAGTTCTTTATAGATTCTGGAAATTAGTGCTCTATCTGAAGTATGAGTGGCAAAGATATTCTCCCACTCTGTAGGCTCTCTCTTCGCATTGCTGATAGTTTCCTTTGCTGAGAGAAAGCTTTGTAGATTGAATCTATCCCAGTTATCAATTTTCGCTTTTATTTCTTGTGCTATGGGAGTCCTGTTAAGGAAGTCTGATCCTAAGCCAACAAGGTGAAGGTTTGGACCTACTTTTTCTTCTATAAGATGCAGAGTCTCTGGTCTGATACCGAGGTCCTTGATCCATTTTGAGTTGATTTTTGTGCGGGGTGAGAGATAGGGGTTTAGTTTCATTCTGTTGCATATGGTTTTCCAGTTTTCCCAGCACCATTTGTCCAAGAGGCCATCTTTTCTCCATTGCATATTTTTGGCACCTTTGTCTACTATGAGAAAATTGTATTTGTTTGGGTTTGTGTCCGTGTCTTCTATTCTGTACCATTGATCTACCTGTCTATTTTGGTACCCATACCATGCTGTTTTTGTTACTATTGCTTTGTAATAGAGTTGAAGATCTGGTATTGTGATACCCCCTGCTTCGCTCTTTCTACTGAGGATTGCTTTAGCTATTCTGGGTTTCTTATTCTTCCAGATGAATTTCATAATTGCTTGCTCTATTTCTGTAAGGTACACCATTGGGATTTTAATTGGAATTGCATTGAATCTGTATAGCACTTTTGGTAGTATGGCCATTTTAACAATATTAATTCTGCCTATCCAAGAACATGGGAGATCTTTCCATCTTCTAAGGTTTTCTTTAATTTCTTTCTTTAGTGTTCTGTAGTTCTCATTGTAGAGGTCTTTCACCTCTTTTGTGAGATTGATTCCCAAGTATTTTATTTTTTTCGATGCTATGGTGAATGGGGTAGTTTTCCTAATTTCTCTTTCTGAAGATTCATCACTTATGTATAAAAATGCATTGGATTTATGAGCATTGATCTTGTAACCTGCTACTTTACTGAATTCACTTATGAGTTCTAAGAGTTTTCTGGTGGAATTTCCAGGTTCCTCTAAATATATAATCATGTCATCAGCGAACAGGGATAGTTTGAGTTCCTCTTTTCCAATTCGTATCCCTTTAATTTCTTTGGTCTGTCTAATTGCTCTGGCTAGAGTCTCAAGAACGATGTTGAATAGAAGTGGTGAAAGAGGGCATCCCTGCCTTGTTCCAGTTTTTAGGGGGAATGCTTTCAGTTTTTCACCATTTAGAATGATATTAGCCATGGGCTTAGCATAAATGGCCTTTACAATGTTAAGGAATGTTCCCACTACCCCAATTTTCTCTAGTGTTTTGAGCATGAAGGGGTGCTGTATTTTATCAAATGCTTTTTCTGCATCTATTGAAATAATCATGTGATTCTTAACTTTTAGTCTGTTGATATGGTGAATGACATTTATTGATTTCCGGATGTTGAACCAACCTTGCATTCTGGGATAAAACCCACTTGATCGTGGTGCACTATCTTTTTAATATATTTTTGTATGCGATTTGCTAAAATTTTGTCGAGAATTTTTGCATCGATGTTCATTAAGGATATTGGTCTGAAATTTTCTTTCCTTGATGTGTCTCTGTCTGGTTTAGGTATCAGGGTGATATTGGCTTCATAGAATGAGTTTGGGAGGGTTTCCTCGTCTTCTATTTTATGGAATACTTTGAGGAGTATTGGAATGAGCTCTTTAAAGGTTTTGTAGAACTCGGCCGAGAACCCATCTGGTCCCGGTCTTTTCTTTGTTGGTAGGCTTTTGATGACCTCTTTTATTTCATTGCTTGAAATTGATTTATTTAAATTGTGTATGTCCTCCTCGTTGAGTTTAGGCAATTCATATGTCTCTAGAAACTTGTTGATGTGTTCGAGGTTTTCTGTTTTGTTGGAGTATAGATTTTCAAAATAGCTTCTAATTATGTTTTGTATTTCACTCGTGTCTGTTGTGATATTTCCTTGTTCATTCTGAATTTTAGTAATTGAGTTTTCTCCTTCTTTCTCTTTGTTAGTGTGGCTAAGGATTTATCAATTTTGTTTATTTTTTCAAAGAACCAACTATTTATTTTGTTAATTTTTCCGATTGTTTCTTTTGTTTCAATTTCGTTGATTTTGGCTCTGATTTTAACTATTTCCTTTCTTCTACTACTTTTGGTGTTGGTCTGCTCTTCTTTTTCTAGGGCTTTGAGCTGTCGTGTTAAGTCATTTATTTGTTGATTTCTACTTCTTTTGTTGAATGCGCCCCATGAAATAAATCTTCCTCTAAGTACTGCTTTCATAGTGTCCCAGAGATTTTGATATGATGTGTCTTTGTTCTCGTTTACTTCTAAAAATTTTTTTATTTCCCTCCTGATGTCTTCTGTTATCCATTCATCATATAATAGTGTATTATTTAATCTCCAGGTATTGGAGAAGTTTCTGTTTTTCATTCTGTCATTTATTTCTGATTTCAATCCATTATGATCTGATTGAATACAAGGTAGTATCTCTGTCTTCTTGTATTTGCTAACAGTAGCTTTGTGGCATAAGACATGGTCTATTTTAGAGAAGGATCCATGTGTGCTGAGAAGAAAGTGTGTTTGTTCTTTGTTGGATGGTATATTCTATATAAGTCAGTTAAGTCTAAATTGTTGATTGTGTTATTGAGATCTATGGTTTCTTTATTCAATATTTGTTTGGATGATCTATCCAGCGGTGAGAGAGGTGTGTTAAAATTGCCTAGTATTATTGTGTTGTGGTCTATTTGATTTCTGGAATTGAGAAGGATTTGTTTGACGTACATGGATGAGCCAATGTTCAGGGCATAGATATTTATGATTGTTATGTCTTGCTGATTTATGCTTCCCTTAAGCAGTATGTAATGTCCTTCGTTATCCCTTCTGACTAGTTTTGGCTTGAAGTCCACATTATCTGAAATGAGGATGGATACTCCAGCTTTTTTGCTGTGTCCGTGTACATGGTATGTTTTTTCCCATCCTTTCACCTTTAGTCTATTCGTATCTCTTTCTACGAGATTAGTCTCTTACAGGCAGCAAATTGTTGGATTTTTCTTTTTAACCCATTCTGCTAGTCTATGTCTTTTGATTGATGAGTTCAGACCATTAACATTCAGGGTTATTATTGTGATATGATTTGTATTCCCAGTCATTTGACTCATTTTTGTTTTTTGACATGATTTGGTTTCTCCTTTATTTGACAATTCCTTTAGGATAGTTCCTCCCGTTGCTGATTTGCATCGTTGTTTTTCATCTCTTCCTCATAGAATATTTTGCTGAGAATGTTCTGCAATGCCGGCTTTCTTTTTGTAAATTCCTTTAGCTTTTGTTTATCATGGAAGGATTTTATTTCATCATCAAATCTGAAAGTAAGTTTTGCTGGGTATAAGATTCTTGGTTGGCATCCATTTTCTTTCAGGGCTTGGGAAATGTTGTTCCAGGCCCTTCTAGCTTTTAGGGTCTGGATTAAAAAATCTGCTGATATTCTTATTTGTTTCCCCCTGAATGTAATTTGATTCTTTTCTCTCGTGGCCTTTAAAATTCTGTCTTTAATTTGTATGTTAGGTATTTTCATAATAATGTGCCCTGGTGTGGGTCTGTTGTAATTTTGTGTATTTGGAATCCTATAAGCCTCTTGTGCTTGGTTTTCCATTTCATTCTTCAGATTTGGGAAATTTTCTGATATTATTTCATTGAATAGATTGTTCATTCCTTTGGTTTGTTTCTCTAAGCCTTCCTCAATCCCAATAATTCTTAAATTTGGCCTTTCCATGATGTTCCATAATTCTTGTAGATTCTGTTCATGTTTTATTACCATCTTTTCTGTTTGGTCAACTTTGTTTTCACGATTAAATATTTTGTCTTCAATATCTGAGGTTCTGTCTTCCAGGTGTTCTATCCTATTGGTTATGCTTTCTATGGAGTTTTTAACTTGGTTTATTGTTTCCTTCATTTCAAGGATTTCTGTTTGGTTTTTTTTCAGTATCTCTCACTCTTTATTGAAATGATCTCTTGCTTCCCGTATTTGCTCCTTTAACTGTTGATTGGTGCGATCATTTAATGCCTGCATTTGCTCTTTCATCTCGTCCTTCAATGCCTGCATTTGCTCTTTCATCTCCTTGTTTGCTTCCCTGATTGTTTTAATTATGTACATTCTGAACTCCCTTTCTGACATTTCTTCTGCTGTGCTGTCATTGGGTTTTATTGATATAGTATCTAGGTTTGTTTGGGACATTTTCTTCCCTTGTTTTGTCATATTGGTCAGGTGTCAGTGGGATTTTGTGATATTGCAGAATTCTTCTATTGGCTTATAGTGTCCCTGTAGATTTCCAGTGTATCACCTTCCTGCCTTCAGTAGCCTGAAGTCTTGGAGTAACTTGATAATGCAGTGCTTCCAAGGAAAGTTGCCCCTAGCCTGCTACTGGTTCCAGGACGTGTGGCTGGCTCTGTGTGGAAAGGCTCTCACTGCGGGGGTCTGCTCCAAGAAGCTAGTCTGGAATGGCGCTTCCCGCCAGAGGGGGCCTGGCTGCGGGCTTCTTGGGGAAGTCCCTGGCTGCCCTGTCCTGGTCCTTGAAGCAACCTGCAGGCAGGACTCGCCACCCTGGTTCAGGGACTTGAAGCTTGGTTCTGTGCAGAAAGGCTCTCACTGGGGGTCTGCTCCGAAATGCTGGAGAATCTGGCCCTGTTGGAGGAGCCCACCGCCGAAGTGCGCAGGGCCGCCTGGGGAAGACTCTAGCTGCCCTGCCCTACTCTAATAAGCCACCCGAATCCGGGCCTGCCGCCTGGGCAGTGCTTCACCGGGTGGGGGAGACTCACTCCGAGGCTCTATTTTAGTCCGAGTCTCTCAATGCCTCCCCTTCTTGGATCCTGGGTTCTGGAGTGACTGGAGATGCAGTCACCCTCTAGTCCGCCATCTTGGATCGCCCTGTGGAAAAAACCTGTGGCCAGGGGGGCGGGGAGTAGGTGCGCCTGGAGAGGTCTCTGGCTACCTTGCCCTGGTCCCAGAGGCTGCTTGCAGGCCAGAGGTCACCGCTGGCTTGGGGACTTGTGGCTGGCTCTGCGTGGAAAGGCTCTCACTGGGCGATCTGCTCCGAGAAGCTAGCCTGGCTCTTTTTTTTTGTTTTGTTTTGTTTTTTTTTTGTACCACTTATTGAACCCAAGGGCACTTGACCACTGTCCCACATCCCCAGCCCATTTTATCTTTTATTTAGAGACAGGGTCTTGCTAAATTGCTTAGGGCCTCGCTAAATTGCTGAGGCAGGCTTTGTACTCAAAATCCTCCTGTCCCAGCTTCCTGGGCCTCTGGGATCATAGGCGTGCGCCACCATGCCCAACACAACACTCTTGATTGGAGTGGCTTGTTTAGCTGCTCCTGGGCGCCAGGCCCACAGATCCTTCCAGAATGAACGAGGCAAAACTGTTGAGAACGTCTCAGGCATATCCTGGCACCCAGGATGGTTATTTCTGAGGAAAACTGGGAAGATATCCTAGGGAGGGGACCCTTTTCCTTTGCTCCCCTGAGCTTGCTCACAGAGCCTGTTTTCTTGCTGCAGTACTGGATGTCAGACCTGGAGACACAGAGGTGGGGCACATCTGAGACAAGACTTATCAGTGACTTCCCGATTCAGAGCCATAAACCTCTGCCTGCCGACAGCTGAAGAACTCAGGCGGCTGCGGAACAGCCTGCCCCTAGGAATCCTGAAGCAGGTGAAGATAAGGGAGGGCAATAAAGCTCCCCGGGCTCAACAGAGTCCAGCACCTCTGAGCACCGCTGGCGCTACTAGAAGTCGCCTGTGGTGACTTCCCCTCCTCTTCTCTGGAGCCCTTCCTCCAGCCCAGTGCATGTAACCTGAGGCTCTCTTTTGTGCTGCTCCCTCCTGCCTGCCTGCCCTCCTATCTTTCTTCTCGGCACTGGAAATTGAGGCCACTGAGCTACAGCCCCAGCAGTTTTTATTTTATTTTGAGTCAGGGTCTCTCTAAGTCACCCAGGCTGGCCTTGAACTTTCAATCCTCCTGCCTCAGCCTCCTGAGTTGCTGGCATCAGAGGCTTGCATGCAGCATGCCCTGGCACTTGGCTACTCTCTCCTGTTCTTTGGTTTTTCTCCCTGCAGGTTTTCTCTCACCACCACACCCCCTCCATTTTTTGCTTCCAGATCAATTTGTCCAACTTTCTGAGTCTGCCTTTTCTCTGTCACATTGTGTCCTTAAAATAAATTTTTAAGGAAACCAATTTAGGAAACAAATAAAAAGCAAATCCAAGGCGACAAGCCAACTAAATACCAAGTTTTGCATTTATTGGTTTACTTTTTAAATCTTGGTTTGTTTTGTCGTTGCTATGGAAACATAGCTCCCCTCCTTCTCAGGAACACCATCCTCAGGCCTCATGCTCCTTCTGACAGGTCCCTTCCAACTGGGATCAAGAGAAGGAGCGCTGGAGGAAGGTCAGAAGAACGGGGAGCAGCAATGCGTTTCTCCCACCCTAGGGCGCAGGGGCGAAGGATCCTGACCGCTCTGGCCGCAGTGAGCAGAGGTGACGCCAGGGCAGCTGCGCCGGCTCAGGAGGAGGAGGGGACCCTCAAGCGACCGCACCTCTCGCCTGAAGAGCAGCAGCCCAGGGACCGCGCGGCCGCAGAGCCTCCGCGACCTCCACGCCCCGGGCCTGCGAGCTTGGAGTCAGCGCTCAGCGCACGCAGGACCTGCGGCCCTAGCCCCACCCCCAGAAGGAAAGAAGGGATCCTGCTTCGCCTGCCGACCTGGGAAGCCTGGCGCAAGTGCGGTGGCCCGCGACTGGGAGCGGAGAGGCCCTGCCCGCTGCAGGTTCACGCAGAAGTCCAAGTGGAGCGGAAGGCGCGCGCCCTGCCCGGTGCCCCGGCCCGCGGGTCCGGGCCCGCAGGTGCAGGCGCCTCGCTCCTCCTGGCTGCGGGCTTGGCTCTGAGCCAGACCCGGGCCCGGGCGCTGCGCTGGCCCTGGACTCGGCGGGGCGCGGCGGGCGCAGATAGGGGTGCTGTCCACCCGGGCCCGCTGCTCCGCCCGCCTCTCGCACCCCGCCTGTCGCCGCGGATCGACCGCCTCTGTTGGCAGGAATGGGTGGACAAATCCTATTGTCAAGAGAAAATGACCAATCAGTTTTGAAGGACCTAAGCCAGTGTGCCTGCAGACACCGGTGAGGACGAAGAATGTGAAGAGAGTTGGAAAGATCGCAAACGTGTGCCGATTTCCCCGCGAGTCGCGGGAGCGGGTTCTGTCCTGCTGGGGAAGCAGATGCATGCGGTGCAGGGCTTTGGTTGCCAGGCAGCAGGACATGGGGCAGTATGAACCCTGGCAGGTGAAGACACAGGCAGTGTCCCCAAAAGGCAGATCTATCCACCGATTCTTTTAATTTTTTTTCAAAAAGAGTGCCACATTAACCTACAAATCCTGGTGTCCAAAAATGGTCAGTGCAAAGTCCCGAAGTACCTGGGAGGTTAAAATTGTCTTGCTTTAGAAGTGGGGTTGGAGACTCATGCATTCTTGGGAAGTGGATGGTTGTAGGTCAATCAGACACCGGTACCTGAGGAACTCCACCATGTGTAGCCAAGACTAGTCAGTCATTTCAGAACTGGCCAGACTATGCCATGACCCCAGAGAGCTAGCTAGTCCGAACTGCTGCTCTGTTCTGGGCAGCAACACTAATGCCCGAAGGGAGTCCGATGTGAGTTCTGATAGGAATTTCCCAAATGCAACAAATCCTCCAAGAAATCCAGTCATGGCAGAGAACAAGGCCCAGGGCGCTGCTTCATTGGAGGCTTGGGCTGTAGGTCTAGTGGGTGCTCAGAAAGGCAGGACCCAGGATGGATCCAGTCGGACTTTACTGCAGACGGATTAGAACCACAGGGCAGCTTTGCAAACTGCACGGATAGAGACATCTTGTCACTTTGTAAAGAATATGTTGAAGCAGTGGACAAATGTCCTCTGTGCTACACATTCGTGTCTTTCAAGCAAAACATTTTGTCTCAATGTAACTGCACCATGGGCATGTTGTGTTCACATAACCGTTGAATATACCTGAAGTGATCAGCATTGAATGCCATTAGCATTTTTGCTAACCTAGCAGGAAAGATAGTAAATGGCAGTGTTTTGATTGGCAATCTAAAATTTGAATATATGGATTTTAGGGGGTACTAGGTATATTATTTGTCCAATTTTCTTTTGTTATTCAATTGCAACTCTAGACTCTTATAACTGAATACAGTGTGCACACACAGTTCACCTACTTAATGTCTGAGTATAAATTACACGTCTCAGGTTCTTTTTCTTTCCAGATGGGTTTGACAGGGCATTTGCTTCATGTGAAAAAGGAGTGGAGACTTTCACACTGGTGAAAAAAATAGATTACTTTTAAATGTTTGTTTTAGGATTCTGTCCATTTTCTTACAATTATAAGCACATACTTGTGTGAATGATTTTTAAAAAGGGATATTGCTGTTTTTAAAAGTTATTTAATAAGACTACCATGCAGCCAACATGCATTGACATGGTAAAGCACCAAATATATAGTAAGTGTAAAACCATGTGCCACATATGTAAGATGGGCCAAAAGGAGGTGCTTTGCATGTGTGGAACACAAGGCCTGGGGAGAGGTGTCCCAAACCCAGCTGGCTTCTCCTGATAGGGGAGGGCTCCAGAGGGGCTCACAGGGCCTTCCTCTTTCATTTAGTTGATTCTGTTCTGCTTCGATTCCTCTGTCACTCCTATAATCAGAATTCTTGGCGTTTTACTGACTTACAGACCTAGGTGGGACTGGGGTGGGCTCGATCCCCAGCACCACAAACATACGAAGGCTTAGGCGTGCTCGAAACTCGTTTTTGCTGAGCTTTAGTTTTTCCAATCTAAGAAGGAAGCGCAGTCAAACTCTTTATTGGCAATGTGAGATCTGAATGAGTTCGTGCTTTGAGGAGGAGACATATTTCTGACTGGTAGTTATCTGATAGATAGACCAAGTCTTCTTATCTTGTTTCAAAATAAATATTTTGTAAAGTGAATTTTTTTTCAAGGAAGAGTGGAAAGGATGCTGGATGACTGGAACTGGAAAGCACAGTGAGACGAAGCACCAGCTGAGAGGGAGGTGTCCCTCTGAACCCCGTGGCCTGCTCCTCCCCCCTGACCTGGCTCTCAAAATTCCTCTTTCAGGAACAGGGAAGAGGTTCTTCTTGGCCTCCCTTCCTTCCAACTAAGGTGGGATACATCAACATTTTTTTCACGCTGTGGTGAACACCCGCTGCCTGCCTGCGGAAGCCACTGCCCAGACCGCGTTTCCTCAGCCAGGATGCACCGCGTCACCCCACGTCCACGCTGCCTGCGGGAGGGTCCTCACCAACCTGGGCTTGCTCAGCAATCTCGTGCTCCAACCCCAGGCCCGTCAACACGCCCCTGTTCTCCTCGAGCAGCCTGACATCCCCTGCCACCTGGACAGTTCTAATGTCTTCATTACCCTGAGAGGTGGTGTCCCAAGTGCAGCCA
Organism: Sciurus vulgaris; assembly: GCF_902686455.1. Lineage (NCBI taxonomy): Eukaryota > Metazoa > Chordata > Mammalia > Rodentia > Sciuridae > Sciurus > Sciurus vulgaris. Next base: position 6,459,139 of record NC_136466.1, read on the forward strand.
CCCCACCTGCAGACAGGAAGGCAGAGCCCCAGAGGAGCCCGTGACTCAAGCACACAGCCATTGTGCACATCGCCGGCCAAAGACAAGCCTTCCTGGACAGCAAGCTCAGTGCTTCCAACGCCTGAGCTCACTCATCAACAGAAGTTCCCGAGGTCTGGAATGAGGGTGACCACATACCAGAGTCACCTGAGCCAGCCCTGGGCTATACCTGCCCAAACACCTACCGAATCCGACCATCCCGATTTGGACCCTGCACTGCGGTCACTGCACCTGAAGGAAACATCTGTGTAACATCAAGCTCATGCCAGAGCCATGGGGATCTGGGATGGGGCCGACTGAGAACTAGGGCCCCAGAAAGGGCTGGGCTTCAAGCACAGGCAGAAGCTGAGCAGGCGGAAGGAAGCGTCCCCCGAGCAGGAGCAAGTCAGCGGGCAACGACTGGTGAAAAGTGCAGCGTCCCAGGCCCTGGCACACAGCACTGTGAGAAGAGGCCCTGACCAGAGGTGCTCAGGGCATCCGACGAGTGAGAAGAGGGAGTCAGGGGACCCAAGACAGGCAGGGGCTTCCTGCCACCACCTTGCTGAAGTCCAAGTCCAAGGGGCAGGTTCAGAGCTAGGGACACAGGCCCCCTTTCCAGGCCACCCAGACCCTGCCTTCACTGTAGCCCTATCACCTGCTTCCTGTGCACACCCGCATTCCTTGTCTGGACACCTCCCCAGGGTCAGTCTGTGGTGTTCCCATCAGTTCCCACCACAGGCTTTGCATGCTGAAATAGCCTGGTAAATACTTCTTGATAAACTGCACGCATCCTTCTGTTGGCTCACGCCCCAGGCTCCCCCAGCGTGGTGCAGCCTGGGGCTTAGGAAGGGGAGGGCAGCACATGAGGGAGGACTAGGAGGTGAGCCCTGAGCACACTGTGCACCAGCAGCTCCCAAATGCCCTGTCTCAAAGGACAAGCACCCTGAGACGCCGTCTGCTCTCACACACAGCTGGCGACTCCAAGGACACCTGGAGATGCAGGCAGCCTGAGGACAAAGGGCTCTCCGCTCTGTGCCCACTCCCCCTCTGAGTCTCCAGGCCCCTCTGCAGTGGGCATGAGGAAGACCTCGGTCTGCAGGACACACTGAGAGCCCCATCCCCTGCGCCAAGGACTCACTGAGCTCCTTCCTTCAGGTAGCTGCTGCCCCCTGCCAACAGCATGGGACAGTGACATCTGAGAAGCCACCTCCCCTGGTGAGATCAAGCCACCAGACAGCAAGTCAGGTTTGCGGGCTCGTCAGTGAGGGAGGTGCGACTGTTTTATAAGGAGCCTCCTTGTCCAGCAACAGACAGGACAAGGCTTCCTTGGCGTAGGCCTCGGGGGCCAGAGAAGCCCAGGTGGAAACCGCTGTGAAGCACCGCGGACGGCTGCTGCGCACGCCCACACTATCCCATTGGATGGGTGGCAAGTCAGAGTGAGGGCCTGGGGCAGGCGCTGGATGCGAGGGTCGGGTCCTGCCTCCGGCTGCAGGCCCAGCTTGGGGAGGCACACAAAGCAAAAGCCCTCTACTGATGTGAGGTCCGAGCCCCTCAGCGGGAGGACGCGGTAGAGGGGACGAGGCACCATAAATGGGCGTGCGTGCCCATACATGAGGCACACCAGGTGAGCCCTGCTGTCAGCGTGGGGGGAGACCGCTGGCTTGGCTTGTCCCCTTCCACCAGCAACTCTGGCCCACGGCCTCCCTCCACCCTCGTCTGCTCTGGCATAAGATCCTGCAGGGAGAAAACGCAGGGCACGGCCTATCCTTCCCCGGACTCCTTCCACCAGGAGCCCTACAGGACCCCTGCCAGGGATCACTCAGTGCCATCTCAGAAAACCCAGCCTGAGAACAACACTATATATACCAGAGCTTGCTGAGAGGAGGTTTCCTCCCCACGGGAGGGATGCTACGAAAAATGACGAGAATGCTTACATACTTCACCCTGGAAACCGTTCCACTGCTTATCAAGACATCGTGTTGTACGCCTCTAATAGGTACGATTTTTTGTAAAAAGCCCCTTGGGCTGAGGTACAGCCCCGAGTTAGAGCACTTGCTAGCATGAGCAGGGCCCCGGGTTCCCTCACCAGCACCACAGAACATAACACCAAGCCCGCTCACCCAGCCAGGCACTGCCAGTAATGAAGGCAACAGTTGAGCATCCACCTGCAGGCCAGCCAAGGTGGTCCCCACGGCCTGGCAGTCCCCACCAAGGGGCACGCCATGACTTCTCAGACACTGGCTCCCAGTGACTCATGCCCCCAGTGCCGCCAGGACCACAGCTCTGCTGTCCCTCCAGTTCCTGGCCTTCACCTGCCCCTTCCTGGTGCCATCCCCACCCCCTGCAGAGATCTGCTTCCCCTGGCCGCCTGCCTCTACCCAGGTCTGCAGGTGGGCACGCACCGCTGGCTACAGCCAGTCCAGCCTTTTGCTCTTCGCCTCTGAGGCTGCTCAGTTCACATCCCTCCTGCAACTGAGCATGCTCTACATACTTCACGGGACAAGAACCCACTTCCATTTGAAATAATTTAGTGGACACACGATTTGACAGCACCAGCACCTGTTCCTTCATACCTGCCTAGGTCCAGGATCCCACCCGCCGGCATGCTCTCCTGGTTCCAACAGTGCCCACTACACCCTGCAGGCCCCCCTGCACCACGCCCTCCCTGCGGGCCCCTCCCCGCAGCCTGGTTGGCTCCACCTGGCCCTCCACGCACCTCCCTGGCCACGCCACCCAGGCAGTTGCCCTCCATGCTCGCCCCCTTCCCCTCCTTCCTCCAACAGGAACAGTAAACGTTACTGTTACAGAAACTATTTTATTTAAATAAAACCAAGGCGGTCCCTTTCCCACACGCACGCCAACTCATGCACTCACGCACACCGAGTCTCCCCTGCCCTCCCCGCCGTGGCCAGCTCAAACCTTGAGGTTCTCATCGTTGCACACCTGTGTCCCCTGCTTCTCCTCCCTGCCAGTGGCCACCTCAAACCCCGAGGTTCTCATCGTGACCTTCCTCCTCCAACCTGAGCACAGGAGACGCCTGTGCAGACCCAGGCGGCTCACTCCCTGCTCGAGTGCTGGCAGCAGCGCCCAGGCTGGTAGGGCGCCCGTCCTCGTGGGGCAAGGCAGCAGGACCAGCTCTCCCAACACCCAGGTCTGGTGTGGCTTCCCAACACACCTGGACGCACCACCCGCTGGAGCTGCTCCCAGGGGGACCCTCACCCAGGGGACTCCTCTCCATGCACAGCAGGCAAGGCTTGACCGGCCAGCCTAAGCACGCCCCAGGGGCCTGGAGCAGGTACTTCTGGTGTGGGCAGAGCAAGAGAGAGCGATTGAGCACCAGTTCCCCAAGGCCCCACAGGAGGGCCGAGATCCAGTTCAGCTGTGCCGCACGGCAAGGAGGGGAGGGGACTGCATCAGCCTCCCATGTGGACCCCTGGGGACCCATTAGCACCTGGGCAAGGGTGAGGACTCCGCCCAGCCGGAGAGACACCACAGGTACAGAGCCAGTCCAGAGTGACAGTCCCCATGCTGATGGGGTGGGGCTCCCCGACACGGGCCTCTGGCAAGTTCTGCAACAGGGCACACGTACGAGCAGCTGAGCTAACAAAGGGGCACACTGAGGAGGGCGCTGTCGCCAGAGGCACGCGGTCACCGGGCACAGGCAGGCTGGGGCAGAAGGGCGGGGCACGTGGCCGTCAGGGCTCAGCAGCATAGCCAGGGCACCCTGGGAGCTGCCTTGGGGTGCAGCAGCAGAGGGCCTGCCCCCTGGGTAGGGTACTCATGTTCTCTGAAGAGCTTCCCGGGTGTTCTAGACCAAGTTCCCTGAGGGGAAATGCTGGGGGGAAGGAGGGAAGTCAGAAAGTGGGAAGTCAAGGGCATGTGGCCAGTGAGGGGTCGGCAGGGGACAGGGCACGAGTGCAGAGGGCAGACCTTCTGAAGGGGTCCTGCAGGCTGCCTCCCGAGGCGGGGAGGGAGGCTGAGGCAGCAGGGCAGGCAGAGGGCTGACAGCTGGCCTCCTGGGCAGGACACGTCAGGAAGGTGCCCACGGGGCCCGACGAGCCCACCGTGGGAGAAAGGCCCAAAGCCCTGGCCAGGGCGCTACAGGCTGACGCTGCGCTGGTGGCGGCCCCCCCGGGCCCCCCCGTCACTGCCCCGGCGGCCCCCGCTCCGGGGCCCCAGCTCCTGGCCGTCCAGGCTGGCATGGTCCGAGAGGCCCCGCAGATGCTCCACGGAGTCGCACTTCTGCAGGTCCGAGGCCACCGTGCGCAGGCTCAGCAGGCTCAGCGTGTCTGTGTCGGCACCAGGTCCAGGCCCGAGGCCACCAGCCTCCTCCAGCCCCCCGCCTTCAGCCCCCTCGATGCCACTGTCCCCGTCCTCCAGGCTCTCGGGCCCAGCCTCGGCCCCCACCGGGGAGGAGCGCCGCGGCCCTGGGGGGTGGGCAGGCAGGCCCCTGCGCCGAGCGTGAATCTGCTCGCTGATCTGCTCTAGGTTGCGCAGGGCTACTGAGTAGCGGGTCTTGGCCTGTGCCACCTGCTGCTCCAGTTCTGTCACCTTGGCCTTGTGCTCCTGCAGAGAGCAAGACGGGTGGGCATGGGTCACCTCCAGCCCCACGGCACTGTGCCCAAGGCCATGGCCTCCCACTCTGGAGGCCCTGGGTACCCGGCAGACCTGCTGTCCTTCCTGGCAGTCCAGCCCTGATCCCGCCCCACTCCTCTTCTGCAGCTGTCCCGGCTCAGTCCCCACCAGCTGCCCTCTGGTCCTCTTTCCCGTCCGGGCTTCCACCAATTCTTTTTCCCACTTGCCTCCATTCCTCAACTGGTTTCTGTGCCATATAAGCCCCATCACCACCCCTCTCCTGCAGATCACCTGGCAACGGTGCCTCACCCTTGACCCGCCCTCACTTTCCGGGCAGACCCTCCCTCACTCCCGTTCAGCTACCTCCAGGATCTGGCTGAACTGGGCCTTGAGCTCAAAGTAGGGGCGGCTCTTGCCGATGGCGCGACGGAGGGTCTTCTGCAGGGCCTGCACGCGAGCCTCAGCCTGCTGGCACAGCCGCGTCACTCGCTGGTGCTCCCGCTCGCCTCGAAGCCGCTCCTCCTCTGCCTCGTTCACCTGGCCAGCGTGAGGCGGGGACACACGTCACTGAGCTGGAGCACATGCTCCGGTCCCTGGCACATGCCCAAGCTGAAGGGAAGCTGCACAGGAACTGCAGAGCCTGGGATCCACGGGAGGATGCAGGTCCACAGGCCTGGAGAGAGCATCTCTCTGTCTTTCTGGACTTGCTCCCTGATCTCCTGGTCTTCAAGGACCAGGTCTCACGCACGTGTCTCTGTGGCCAGCCACCTCTTCCCCTTGTCCTGTCTGTTGTCACCTGCACTACCTGCCATCCAGCTTTGCTGACGTCAAGAAAGGCGCTAACGTCATCTCTGAACATAGAAGCAATGTCTGTGGGCACATGGCAGCCATAGTTGTGGCAAGGGGTTGGGGACGGGAGGAGTCCATGTGGGGAGCCACAGCTATGCACAGGGTTCTCCAGGCTTCACCCAAAGTGCACACGATTGAAGGTACGGGTGGGCAGGGAGCAGGTGGGGGCGCTGGCCACCTTGTCCAGCACGTCTGTCAGGTCCTAGTCCAGGCAGACACGGACAGGTCCCATCTCAAGGCGCCACCCTTACTGTCCCACGGCGCACGTTTCAATGGTCCCTTCCCACAATGCCCTGCGCTGGCATCTGTGTGAGCTCCACAGAAGCTAGTGCCCACTGTGCTCAAAGAACCTGAGGAACCAAGAACTGCCACACCCAGGATCTGATGCTTGCCCTGCACATGCTGAAGGCACAGAATGAGCCCAGCCAGACCCTCCCATCCCGAGGTTACTTCCAGAAGCTTGGAAATGATACATGAATCATACTGCAGAAGTCAAGGCGTATGGCAGAAAAGGGAGCACGTGCTGCCAACGGAAGACAGGCGCCACAGAGCTAAGCCTCACAGATGAGAATGCTGTGCGCCCCTAGGGGTGAGCCTCGGGTTAGCCCACACCCAGCGACCACAGTGAAGAGCACACAGCGGCATTCTGAGTCAGAGGGAAGGGGACATGGGGAGCCCAGGAGAACAGAGGCTGCAGTGGTGGAGGGAGAGGAGGATGAGGAGGTGAGGGGACAAGGGGCAGCAAGGGGAGGCCTGGAACCTGCAGGGACCCACTGGCACCACCCGCTTACCTTGCAGGTGGCATGGTTGAGCATCTCCTGCCACGTGGGGTCCAGTCGGTTCTTGTCAGCCATGACGCCCTGCTCGGCCACAAACACCATCTCCCGGGCGGCGTTGTGCATGCTCACAGCCCGCTCGTACCGCAGCGCCGCCTTCTGTGTCTCCTGCTGGGCCTAGCGGGAGAGGCCATCAGGATGGGGTGCCCCCACCAGGACCCTCCCCAGGTTTCAGGGTGAAAGACAGAGGAAGACCAACTTCAATGTCAGCTGCATTTCCCAAACTACACGAAGCTGAAAGCCTGCGAAGCGGCCTTCTGGAGAACCCACCATAAGGAAATGGAAGAGGAAAAGAAGCAGATGCAGAAGTAAATATTCAAAGGAAGGACACTAGCCGGGCGTGGTGACACACCTCTAATTCCAATGACTTGGGAGGCTTAGGCAGGAGCACCCCAAGTTCCAGACCAGCCTGGGCAACTCAGCAAGACCCTGCCTCAAAAATTAAATAAGGGCTGAGGATATAGCTCAGTTGGCAGAGTGCTTGCCTCGCATGTACAAGGCCCTGGGTTCAATCCCCAGCATGAATAAATAATGAATTAAAAAATAATAAATAATTTACTTAAACAGAATGGCTGGGGATGAAGCTCAATGGTAGAGAGCTTGCCTAGGATGTGTGAGGTCCTGGGTTCGATCCCCAGTACCTTCAGGCAACATCCACAGGTGTTTATGACATAATATAAATGAATGTCATATTTAGACTTGGGCCCCATCCCCAAGATATCTCACTATGTATATCCGAATACTCCAAAATCTGAACAAACCTGAATGCTTCTGGTCCTAAGCATTTCAGATAGAAAACATTCAACCTATACTAACCATGCAAAAAACTGGAAACAATTTAACCTAAGTTCTCAGAGAAAACTGACTAAATAACTAAAACAAGAAAATGCTCCTCAGTCTTTAAAGCTGGGTGTGTGGCTCAGTGGTAGAGCGTTTGCCTAGCTAAGAAAAATAAGGGAATGAAAATAACACAAACTGTGAAATCGCACTTTGGCAGACTGTACTCCAGAGTGACGACCAAGCATGGTGGTCACCTGTGCTACACTACTGTGCCTCTTGTTTTCTGTATTTTACGATGACCTGGCATCTTAGGTACCTTGCTGGTCAAGAAGGCAATGCTCCTCCCCAGGCTAGAAAAATGCCTAGACATGGCCAACTTCCCTGTGTGACGTCCTTCGCAGGCACACTGGTCAACCCAAAGCCCAGATCCCTACTATCCTTTACCAAACTCCTACTTAAGCCAATACTTCCCCTGCCTGTCACCGCAGGGCCAGCTACTAGACAACAAGACCACCCTCACAGCCCAGAGCCTGCCAGAATTATTCAAACCACCCAATCTGAAATTCACTCAAACTTGCCTGCCCGGCGGCGCCCACTGCTGCCCACAAAACCCACCACTGCAGCTCTGGACTTTGCTGCCTCCTTCACTTCTGCCTCCTGAACAGCCCTGGTGCTCCCCCGTGTGGCCCTGTGTGGCATGGCATGTCCCGAGGAATGAATTCTTTCAAGGCAGCTGTTCCCTTGCCTAGTACCTTACCACATGCATTAAAACAAATCTGAGTATAAAATGCATGGAGAATTTGAGGAGATTTTGGATTTTGTTTGTTTGTTTCTATGACAGTCTTCCAATGATAGATCCACATAATTTGCGGAAATAAGAAAGATGGATTGAGGTAAGGGGGACAGTCAAACAAAGATACAGGAAAGAGAAGAGCCAAAGGGAAGAGGAGAGAGAGGAAATGGAAGAGACGAAGACAGCAGAATGTTGGTGCTATCAAATGCACCTAAAGTCGGAGCCTTCCACACAGAGGCCCTTGGCAGCAGGTGGCAGCTGGAGGATAACTCTGGGGGAGAGCAGGAACAGGCCCTAGGTTCCACCCCAGCTATGCACAGCATAAAACTAAAACAAACATCCACAAGGCTGAAGCCCTTCTGGAGCAGACACACACCTGCCCCCATTCCCCAGGTCTTGGCCTATAGTGGCAAAGGCGCCTCCGTGGCCCAGAGCTGACCTGGAGCGGAGCCAGGCTGCCCCGGGCTCTGCCCTCAGCCGCTGCTGTCCCACACTTCACACAGATGGGAGAAGCCGGGGCCGAGCTCCACACAGCCCTACCTCCTTAGCCAGCCGCCGAGCCTCATAGTAGGGCCGAGCCTTCTCGATACAGCTGCCCAGGTGGGAGCCCTGCGTGTTGAGCTTCCTTGCCGACTCCTGCAGGATCCTGCGATAGGTGGTCCTGGCCTCCTGGCAAGGGACAGGATGGGGGCAGAGCATGTGCCTGGGTCCCAGGCCTCTTCCTCCACACCCATTCCTCTCACTGTCTCAATCTGGGGACGGGGACAACCCGAGACCAGCCCAAGGATGCGAAGAAAGAGACTCACATCCAGCTGCAGCTCCACCTGGTTGATCTCCTCACTGGCCTGGTTCAGATGCTCCAGCTCCTCCTGCACAGAGAGGGTGCTGAGTTAGAGCAGGGGAAGACAGCGAGCCCCAGCTGACCGGGAAAGGCAGGCCAGATGCCTGGGAAGGGGAAAGAAATGGAGGTGGGATGGTCTCAGCATGTCCCCGTCAGACACCTACTATGCACCACCTCACGTGGCCCTCGCAGCTCCACCTGTGGGCCTGGTAAACCCCAGGCTGAGAGGAGGAAACCCAGCTTCAGACTGACGTGTCCCACAGGGTGGCAGAGAGCGCTCTCCATCACACACTCCACATCTCCTCAGCTGAAGGGCTTCCTCCAAAGAGGCCAAGCCCCCGGCCAGCACAGCTTCAGTGCATACCTGCCACCTCTTGGTGCCACGTATCCAGGAATTTAGACAGTGGAGGCTTCTGGCAGTTTGTGCCACTGCGTGAGGGATGGGCATGGATGCCCACTGGGCAGCAGGGTCACTTACCTGGGCAGCAGAAAGGCAGGGCAGGATACCTCCCCAGCCAGGGACACAAAGGGTGACAGACACCCAGAGTTGGCAGGGAGGACGACCAGAGATGCAGGGCCCCAGGGAAAGGGAAAACAGGTCTCCTAGTGGCAAAGGGAGCCCCTCAGAGCCTGATGCCACTCAGTTTGTGGGTCGGGACGGCAGGTCAGGCTGGAGAAGCAGGCGGACACAGTAAAGGCTTCGGCAGGGTCCCAGCAGACAGACCTCTAGCTCTAGGACGTGGCACCGCACGTGTGGTGTGTGGTAAAGGTGATCAGGAACAGGGCAGGGTCCCGGAGGCCCCCTGGTCTGCTTGGGCAATGGGTGACAGGACCGCAGGTGCCAGTGCAGCTCTTGTGGCAGAGAGGGAGACTCAGAAGTCACCGGATGTGGCACCGCACGTGTGGTGTGTGGTAAAGGTGATCAGGAACAGGGCAGGGTCCCGGAGGCCCCCTGGCCTGCTTGGGCAATGGGTGACAGGACCCCAGGTGCCAGTGCAGCTCTTGTGGCAGAGAGGGAGACTCAGAAGTCACCGGACGTGCTGGTGTGCCGCGGGGCCCAGGCTGAAGCAAGCAGCCCTGGAACCACTCCGCGGCGTTCGGTGAAGTGGCAGAGAGCAGGGGCGGGGGGGGGGGGGGGGGGTGCTGCTAACTGCCTGAGAAAATGCAGAGCTCCCAGAATCCCAAGGGAGCGGAAGCTGGTCTCACCAGCGCCACCGCCACGTCCTGTAGGAGTGGCTGTGACCTGCTCCCTCACCTGCTCAGCCCTCAGAGGGGGACTGGGCTGGCACACAAGACCCCTCGTCAGCCCCTTTACTCCTAGGCTCCCCTCCCCACCGTGACCCTGAGAAGATTCCAGTCAGCAAGTGAGCGCACAGAAGCGTCAGACATACTAGGCAGTGAGAGGAAGGGATGCAGGTGGAAACCCACGAGGGCACGAACAAGGTGTGAACCTGTGCACACCCACAAGAGCGCAGACCCTGCCTCCCGAGGCCCACGCTGCGGCTGCTTCCTGGACAGAGCCTTCCGCTGTCAAGAGAAGCATAAAGTGAGCTGCATTCGGAGCTTCTGAGCAGCCACATTTTTTAAAAGTATAAAAAACAGGTAAAACTTTAAAGGACACACTATATTTAACCCAATACATCTAAAATGTCCTTTCAACGTGCACTCAATCTAAGATATCAACCACTTTTTCTTTGAATTTTAAATGGTCTTCAGAATCCACAGGCCTTGAACCCTGAGGGCACATATCAACTTAAGCCAGTGGCGTGTGGCTCTTGTATTTGACAGTACAAGTCCAAAAGCTGGTGCACACGGGGAGGTGAATCACAACCCAGTGTCAGAACAAGCCACTTGGGACAGGCAGGCGACAGGCTGAGGATGCCAGTGGATGCCTGGGGCACAGCGTCTGCACCCACCCGGCTGAGCTCTGAGTTACAGAGCACCTTCCTGACGGGGACTCCCCGCAGCTGATGGGATCTCCTCAAAGGGCCCCAGAAAAGGGTGAGGAAAGGCCCTTCCCAGTGGGCCAGCTGCCTGCACTCAAGCAGGCCACCAGCAGGTCCTGCCGTCTCAGAGAAACGGGCCAGTTCTTCCGCAGCTGCGGCTCTGACTCTTCTCCTAGGTCACCCACACAGGGAACAGGTGAGGCAGGGAGGCCTGACAGAGCTGGGGCTGAGCTCCCTGTCCTGACACTGTGACCACCCTCTGGGACTGAGGCGGTCCTCGCATGCACAACTCAGAAAAGACAGGACTGCTGTCCACTGCTGAGCAGAACAGGCCTCAGGAATGCAGTGAGCATTGATTCCAAGGCAGAGGAGGAGGTCAAGCTCACCCTGCAGTGTCCACCTGAGCAAACCAAGATCCAGGATCAGCTCCCCACCTGATCCCAGGACCCCGAGTGTTCCCAGTTCCCAGAACCTGGCAAAACAATGAGAGGAGGATGGAAAAATGACAAGAGTTCTTGCGACTGGCCAGTGGCAGGAGCAGACCTACTTCTCTGTACGGGAACCAGCACCTCAGCAGCACCTCCAACAATCAAAACCACACCACCCGCTGAGGAGCTCTGCCCTGTGGGGCCCAGCAGGACAGCAGAGTAGCCAGCAGAGGGAGAAAAGAGGGCTCAAACACGCAAGGCTGAGCAGGAAGCCACTGAGCACCTCCGGCGCCACTCTGGCCCGGCGGCAACACTTGGCCTGCTCCAGCAGCAAGTCCCGGCACTCAGCTAAGATGGAACGCAGGGAGGACAGTCTGAGTCAGCATGCCTCGTCCATCAGCCAGCAGAGCCAGAAGGGAGGGTGACCTTCCGGGGTCACGCTGCTGCACTCTCAGGAAGCCAGCCACTGAGTCAAAGGCATACAGGCTCTCAGGACACACATGCCCCTGCCCCACCCAGTGCAGGCCATCAAAAACACTCAAGGAGACAGTCAGCAAGCAGGACCAGGGATGGCTCTCCCCAGCTAAACCAACACTTCCAGGTGAGGACACGATTGCAGAATCACCCTGAGGAGTCTGGGGGAGTGAAAGAAGAGTGCGCCCATCACAGAGGAGAAGGAGGAAAAACGGGGGAGACCCAGGCCCACCTACTACCACCCTCCTCTCCCCTTCCTTCCCCTGCGATCCTCTCTCTGGAAGCTGGAGGACTTGGAGAATTCCACTGAGGTCTCAACATGGGGACACAGCCAGTCACCTTTCCTGAGGGAGAAAACACACCTCAGGTAGCTGCCAACTGGCCTCCTTCCACCCTCCAGCCCGGTCCTGCAGACAACAGGCATGTGTGCCAAGAGGCCCCAGTCCATTCGAGAGCCTCAGCCATTTCTGGGAACTTAAGAAAATAACAAAACTGGCCCTTGCCTTTGGGATATCCCTGTCCCAGTGGACTCCGCCCTGGCTGTGCATTAGAGTCACTTTTTATCCCACCCAAGAGAATCCAAATGGCTGGCAAGTCAGGGAAGGGTGATTTTAAAGCTCCCTAGTGGGTTTTGATGGATCTGTGGGTGGAGCCCCATGCAACATAATGAGAATCCAGAAAAACGGACAGTCATTGAAAGCACCACAACACGTGAGCAGGCCATGTGGTCTGGTCACTGTCAACACTAAACTGAACCTCAAAGGCACATGCCCCAAACTCCTCCATGTCCAGAAGGGTAACCCAAACACAGAAGGGCCAAGTGCCAAGGACTGCTCCAGGAAGGGTGTCCCTCACACAGGCGCTTCCACAGGGCACAAAGATGCCCAATCCCTGCAGAGGCTGGCACGCTGGCCTGCCATACCTATGGCCTCAAATGCAGGATGCTGCGGGGCCTTTCCTCCCCAGGCAGCCTACAAGCTCCAGTGTGCCCAGCAGCTCAGCCAGGGCCACAGGCTGCTCTAGTCGCCCCCTGCAGGCCTCCTTGGGATACTCCACCCTCGCAGAGCTGCCCGTGTCGCAGAAGTGCTCCGTGCCTGCACCTCAGCACAGCGCTGTCAGGAGGATCACCTGACTTTATTCAATTTTAATGGATACTATTTACATAGTCCCAGGTCGCTGAGGCCATCTTTTCAGACAATGTAATGCAAGTGTGACTCTTCATTCTATGGCCTTTGCCTATGTGTAGCTGGGAAAATGCACAGAAGCAGGAGAGCAGAAACATCACCGTGGATTCTCTTCTGAGAGGCCCTCTCTGGAGCAGAAGGAAGAACGTCTGAAGGAGGGATGCACGGTTCTTCTCAAGAACAGAGAGAACCCTGTCCCAAAGTACCAGATGCGAACTTTCACCAAAAACCAGACAAAAGAATGTGTGAAAGAAAAGGACTGCACACCTGTGTTAGAACACAGCCCACAAGAGTAGTGCAAGCTAGCCAGATCAAGCTCTCACCTCCCAGAGGAAGAACCTGAGGCTCAGCAAGCTCAGCCAGCTTTCCTAAAAACCACGGATCACATGAGAGCCCAACACCACTAGTACAACTTACTTCCTTAGTGGAAAACAAATCAGTAGAATTAGAAAGAAAAATCAAGCTGTTTTCAATGCAGTGCTTATGAGGTACAAGAGAAATAAATTACTGACTCACTCCAGAAATGAACAGCTCACCTCGGCCCCATTATAAACATGAACACCGTCCAAGAAGCGCCACCCCACACACACATATCCTGGGAACTCAGACCACAGTGGCCACAGGATGCCAGGACCAGCTTTGATTCCTTGGCAACTCACTGGAGTGGATCAGTGAGTGATCCAACTCACTGGAGTGTCAGATCTGCTGACAAAGAAGCCCAGGAATTCAAGCCTGGGACACTCCTGTTCACCTACAAAAGGGTGAGTCACTCTCTGATACCAGAACTTTGGAGAAGCAACCTGACCAAATGGCAAGCTTGGGTCCCAAACACAAGGAACATTATACAGTTGTCACTGTCCAAGCAGCTCACAGAAAGACCTTCACAGCCAACACCCTGACATTACAACCCAGCATCAGAACCCAGGTCAGGGAGCTCCTCCACAGGAGGCCAGTCTTCCTCACCGACTGCATGATCAACCAGCTGAACTGTAAATACCCCAAGGCAATAAACTGCTCTTCCATTCCTCTGGTGACCCACCATCCTGAGAGCCAGCAATGTGTTACTATAGACTGACCATGACTGATGGAGATCCCTGAAGGCAAAAGATTCCTTTCTGGGGAATTAAGCCCAATCCCAATGCCTCCTTCCCAACACTGGAAAGGCCTCACAGCTTCGAGAAGGGAGTGTTTATGGGCAGCACTGATGCAAAGGCAGGAAGTGGGAAAGGATCCCCTCACCCACTAGGGGCTCCTCTGCTCACTTAGAAGCCCAGAGTTCTACTCTCCACTGACCTCAAGTGCACCTCGGCTTCCTTGGTCAACCTGACCCTGGACTTCCTTCAGGGAAGCTTTCAGCAACACGGTCTGGCATTCAGGGCCTTCCCCGCGCTTCCCCCCCACGCACGCACACCTCCTGGCACATGCCACACTAAATTACAATGCTGTGCTGGCAAACTTGTTTTATTTCCTGCCCCAGGACACTGGGGAGAGATGTCTAAGCTCTTGTTCATCCGACGATTCTTCACAAGGGCTGGAGTCTGGCGGCCCTTTCTCTCCCAGTACTTAGTCCTCTCACCTGTATTCTAGGATCCAGTTCTTCCTCCTCTCTTGGGGACAATTTAGACTCATTGTTGTTGCTTCCACCTCCTCCTCCAGGCTCCTCCGCCACTGGGCTCCTAGGAATTTCATCCTCTACAACCTCTGGCCGCAGCTCCCCTTGTGGGGTCTCCCGCCCCCCTGGTACCGGTCTGAACTCAGCCATGCTGACCTGGAGAGGGCAGAGCCCTATGCACAAGAGAGGACTGACATGCTGGGACCAGGGCCCCAGTCTGAGGGTTCCTGGGCTCTGGATGGCAAAGAGAAGGGTTTCTCTTCTCAAAAGGCTGATAAAGTGGGCACAGGAAGAACCTCGAACTCAGAGGCTGAAGTCCCTAGAACTAAAACCCCGTCTGTGCAAAGGTTCTTCTCTCCCCTCCACCGGGAGTCCACCAAGACGAAACTGGAGCAACAGCTCCAAGGCAGGGGGCAAAGGGGGCCTGGATCCTGGGCCGAGGCCTGCGAAGAGGAGCACCATTCGGGAGGGTGGAGGAAGGCGCCTCCAGGCTGTGGTGGCAGCTGGAGAGAGGAGAGAAGGCCAGGCCGGAGCAGAGGCTTCGGGATGAGCGTCTCTGGTGAGCTTCAGGAGAAACAAAGGCCAAGTGTACGGCCATGTCAGCATCAGGGCCTCGGCCACCAGCCCCTGCCCACCCCTCAGCCTCCCAGTGACTGCGTTCTCGTCTCTCCACGCTCTTGCATTCCGACCGGACCCCAGTCTCAACTTCCCTCCTCAGCACTCAAGACCTGAGGTCCGACTCTGCCTCGGTCCCAGCACCCCAGCCCAGCCCTCCCCACCCAGCGCCCTCCGGCTTCCCTCCGAGCCCCCACCTGAAACCCCGCCGCCCCACCCACCCCCAGCGGTGCAATTCTCTCTGTAACCCCAGCCTCGCCCCACTCCTCTCCCCGACCCCGCGGAGCATGAGCCCCGGTCTCCAGCCCTGCACCCTTCCGCAACCCCGAGGACATGCCCCAGCCATCTCCATATCCAGGCGCAAACGCTGCCCTCACCGCACAGCCTTACCTCAGTTTACCTCCCCCGGCGCTGAGCTCCCAGGCAGCAAACAACCTTCCCCCTCCCTCCCCGCAACAAGCCGGTCCAACCAAAACGACGGGGCCTGGCGGAAGCGGAAGTGCGCAAGCAGGTAACCACGCCCTCCCTCCCGTTCTGTCCCGCCTGCCCGGCCGAGCGCGGATTCCGCGGCCTTCGGTTCCGTACAGCATGGTGCCCCCGGCGTTCGGCCTCGCCTCTCGGCTTCCAGCTCGCTTTCTGCCAAGGCTCAGTGGAAGCCAGACGTGAGCGTGTCGTTCTTAGGGAAACTAGACGGGCGATGGAAACCGGGGGTCCCTCGCGAATAGAGAAACGCTAGAAACCGGAGGCTCGACAGTGGCCGCAGAGCGAGCGCTGCCATCTTGCTTTACGACTTTTGGAAGACAACCCTGGGAAGTCACTTCCGGCCCCGCCCGGAAGGGCGGGCGCGACGCCGAAAGTGGGTTCGGGAGCTTCCGGCTGAGACGGTAGGAGCCGCCGGGCCTGGGGGCCGCGGCTGACGAGGAAGCTCTTCTCTGGGCGTGACTTTTCTCACTGCAGGGGCGTCAGCGGGACCGTGAGCAACGGCAGGGGCGGGCGGCGGCGCAGGGCCGGTGTGTCGGGGCTCGGCGGTGGCACGGCAGGCGCCCGCTTCCCTGCGGATCGCCCCTGGGCCGGCGAGCAGGCCCCGCGCGCGCTCTGGACCGGTGTTTACAGCGGCCCGGCGCCCTCGGCCAGCCCAGGTTTTCGCGGGGGGCGAAGCAGGCCAGCGGCCGAGCCCGGCCTCTTTCCTGGGGAGCCTGTCACATACCCGCTCCGCCGGGTCGCACTCGTGTTTGTGTGGCAGTGCCCACGGTGCTGCGGGCTGGGCGGGCTCAGGGCAGTCGGAGCTGAGAAGCTGCCCCGTGCAGACGCGCCCGGGCCAGCCGTGCCTGCCTGCTGGCCGTTAGGATCCTGTCCATTGCTAAGGCAAGAAAGTAAAATAAAAAAGGGGTCGACGGAGCGCAACTCCAGTCACAGCACGGGCCACCCAAGCCGGGGAGCAGCACAGGGCCAGCGAGTGAATGAGTGCCAGGCAGCAGCAGCAGGGGCCGGAGGGTGGCCCGCCGACCGCGCTGGCCACAGCGCGCAGAGCCCGTCGGACTCCCAGGATGCGGTAGGGCTGCGCTTGTGAAACTGACTTAGGAAGGGCCGGCCTTAAACAGTTTACCGACACGTGCACGTCGGCCCAGAAGGTACGGAGAACCTCCTGCACCGCCCGCGAGACGGGGGAGGAGGCCGGTTCCCCCACGATTACATTTCAGAGGAATGGCCCGCGGGTTCCTGAGAAGGACACTCCCGAGTGAACATCTTAAAGGGGTGAGATACATGGACGAAGGCACGAAGGAAGGATTCGGAACTGCCCTTGTTAGCTAATTTTCTAAGAAAAGGAAGTCGGGAACACGTTACCAGGTATTGGCTAGAACAAACAGTAATTTTCCTAGCTGCACTGGTCTTTCTCAGGCAGGCATTTTAATAAGGGAGGGATTGGGTCACCCTAGGAACATGACTTGCTGCCAGGAGCCATGTTAGAGTTCAGTTTTTGCCTCAGTGCAGGGGTTGGGATGGAGGTATTATGTACCAAGAATTCTGCAGTTCTCAGTTCCCACCTTCCATCCCTTAATCCCCTGAATAACTGTATTTTAAAATTAGGGGGAGGGTAGTCTGGGAATGTAGCTCAGTGGTAGAATGCTTGCCTAGCGTGCATGTGGGATTGGTT
Organism: Sciurus vulgaris; assembly: GCF_902686455.1. Taxonomy (NCBI): domain Eukaryota; kingdom Metazoa; phylum Chordata; class Mammalia; order Rodentia; family Sciuridae; genus Sciurus; species Sciurus vulgaris. The sequence goes on from NC_136466.1 coordinate 6,476,245, forward strand.
TCTATTCCCATCATGGGATGGCAGAGAGTAGAATCAAGTATATTCCTTTTAAAAAGGTTATTTCAATGAGATTTTTCCATGAATTGGGAAGTATTCGTTTTAAAATTTGAAAAGTGACTTTTCTCATCCCAAGAGGTCAGCATTATCTGATGGGTAATAGCGTCTCACTTTTCTACCACATTCCTTATTAAGGGTTCATACATAATCCATGACATTATGTGGAGCAGTCATAAACATTATTTATTTATTCTCCACTAGTCACTTTAATTTTTTTGATTAAATTTTACATTTTACTACAGATGCAAAAAGAGCAACTTTTTATGCACTAAAACAAGTGAACCATTCATGTAAATGAAAGTAAAAGTAATCAAGTGTTTAAAATTAAAATTCAACTTGGGGTTGATGCTTTGTCTTTTTATGACACCACTGAGATATAACATTGAAGAACAGAATAAAAAGAGTTAAAATTTCTGAGTTTTATTTTCTTTGATATTTTTCACTTATTATCTATGAACTATATTTTCAAATTTTAATGTACTCAGAAATAGGCTTTTTAAAACTGTTTCTTTTACTGAAAATGTAAGGAGATTAGAATATGTATGCCTTTGACCTTGAGGTGGAATAAAATGAAAACATACTGAGCTATGGTTTCCTTCAAGCCTCCAGTTACAAAGCCAATGTCTAGTAAACAAACATGAGTTTTTGTTCTCCAAAGCAAGTCACAAGTAAAAAGAAATTTTAAAATTTGTATAAAACAAGGTGGTTTACAATAACATTTTAAAAAATTCTAAGGAGGTACTTAATAATAAAGACAAATTCATTATTGGAAAAAATCTGGCAGATAGATTTTATATAAAGTGTCAATGCATGTAAAAGGACAGCATCATGATTTCGATACGAGTGGCCACAAGGAAGCAAAATGAAATAAAAAGTAGAGCATAATGTCAATCTTCTGATAAAAGTTTTACTTGACATTTGATCTATGCACATGTCCCATGCTGTAGACGTGCTAAAGGGTAGTTGAATAGACACTTTAATATTCTAGAGAGTCTCTTCCTGCTTTGCTTTAGAATAACATCTTTCTAATATAAACTATGAGTAAGCAATTCTGATTTAATGGAAGGGATGCCAAATGATTTTAGATTAATGTCATCCATTATGAGCATGTAAAACTGAGGGAAAGATCACTGAATTGGGCTCAAAGAATTTTGCCCCCAGAGGAGATGTAAGGGTCAAGACTACAGACATCAACGGGAAAGATGAAGATGAACTCTCAGAGCATAGGTTTCCAGCTGGAATCTGTTCCTTACTCCCTATGTCAACTTTTTCTCCCAGTCCCCTCAGGCTGATTCTCACGGTTAATATGGTGCACATCATGCTTGTCAGAGTAAAGGAAGTGATGGATTGAACCCAGGTGCAGTGTTGGAAATCTTCCCATGTCACACTTGGATAAGGACAGATGGAAAGAGGTGCTGGCACCAAGTGAGGGCTTGGCACAGGGTGCTGGAAAGTTCAGAGGAGCTAGAGGCCCAGGTAGAAGGGCAGGCTGGGATACCAGTGAACTCCTATGGCCATGACAGTCTCCAATGCCCACCCAAGGGACAGCAGTCCAAACTTCATCATGCCTGAGCCAGTGAAAGCACAAAGACAAGGACATGCCTAATCTGTCACCCACGTGGGATTGACAGCCCCATTAAGCACATGGTAGGCAGTTTGGGAGAGTGATGGACAGGTCAGTGTTACAGACAGGACCCATCTTGTTTCTGAGGTGAGCTGGTTCATCTCTATCCCTCAAAGTCTTCAGACATGCACAGAGCTGCAGGACGTCTTGCTGGCTGAGAACTTTGGAAATCCTCCTCTGGTGACACTGGGCAGTTGTGGCAGGGTTGGGGGGGATTCCTTGAGAAAGCAGCTGAGAGTGGATGGATGGGGATTTCCAGAGACTTCAGAGCCCATGCCTGGACTGATAGAAACCACGATTCAATGCTCCAACTTTGGGCTAATTTGCCAAATGAGGTAGTTCCATCCTGACTCCTCTAGGCAGGGAAGACAAAAACAGGCCTTGCCAAGATTCATGTGGATGAAGAGTGGCCAAGGAAACACAGATTTGGGCTACCTGAATGCAATGTAGAATGATTCTCTTCTGATTATTCTCTTTCAAAACTTTGTTACCATAGGCAATGAATGGAATCCTCTTTTAATGTGCATTTTGTTAACTCATTTCCTTGTCTTCACTCTGCCCCACGTTCTCCCTCTGAGCCTCTCCTTCCCTGTGTCGCACAGAAACCTGGGGCTCCTGAGCACAGAAGGAAAACTTTAACTTTAGAAGTCACTTTAATTTTGAAGAACAAGAATTTCACTGTAATGACCCCATTTCACTCAGTTTTCTGTTTACCCTAACCTGAATTTTCTAACTTTTCCCATGCAGCATTACTCAATACCTGTAGTTATTCTGCCCCAGTCCACAGCTCCTTTTCCCTATGCATTCAGTCCTTAAAATCATGAGCTGCTTCTGCTTGTCACAGATCCTTATTGGATTTGTGGGAAAACATTGTGCATGTATATACTGCCCAGACTTATTACATCACACCCCGAGATTCAGCAGCTTCTCCATGTCTCCACTGGCCTCCCGGGGTCACTCTCACCCAGTGAGACCAAATGCAATTTTTATCCCTTATGGTGTGTAAGATAATCCCCCAGTGGTTTCTTTCCTGGATTTGAATAACGTTTCAGGTAGAAAGGGGCTGGAGGATACTGTACGCTGATTTCTCCAGACCTGTTTTATTGGTGAATTAAAACTCTTGCTTAAAGCAGCACTGTCCAGCAAAACTTTCTATAGCAGAGGTCAAGTTCTGTATCAGACCTGTATGCATTATGATAGCCCGTAGCCACATGTGCCCATGAGCACTTGCGGTGCTTATAGTGCGAGTAAGGAATTCTGTTCTTATTGATTTAAGTTTAAACTGCCATGTTGCCTGGTGGTTTCCTTTACTGGGCCCACATTTCTAGAGCCAAATTTACTACATAATTTTCTTTTGTATTGAACTTTCACATCTTAGTACAAAACAGTACCCTCTCAGTACCCTGTCCTTGATCACCTCTCACTTCACCTCCTTTTCAGCTCTGCAGGCGGACTTCTCTGCCAACCCACAGACTCACAGAAGTAAGGTCATCTCTTCGCAGTATAGTCACGTCACTGACATCTGACCCTGAGTTACTTTTCTCTTTCTTTTCTTATCCTTTGCCTTCTCAGTCACCCATGTCCTGGGTTTCCTCTTCTCTACAAGTTGTTTCATTCTTTCATGCAGTGTCCTTACCATTGTGTACTAGAATTTTTAATTATAATGAAAAAAGGTGTTATCTTGGTTCCCATGTAGCTTATAGTCTGTTGTGCGTATTCTGTAAATTGATGACATCCAAGCTAATTGGACCACAACCTAGAAATATACCATCCTTACAACCTAGTGAATGCGTGTGTTCAAATAAATTATTGTTTAAGGAAAAATGACCCAAATTACATGCAAAGCACATTAATATTTTATATAACTTTTTAATGCTGATGGAGACCCAGTTTGTTGATTTCATGACCCACCCACAGTTTGAAACCCCTTATCTAAAAGCTCGTCCTCCCAGGCCCTGACATGAGCCCCCGACCACCTCCTGCCACCTGCTTTCCTGCATGCTCTACACAAGCACGTGCCTCCAGCCCTACCCCTGTATTGACTCCTTCCTTGGGACTGTCTCTGCAGACTCCCCGTAGATTACACTCAGCCAGCAGACCCCAGACATCACTGGCCCCAGGATTGCCTTTATTCACTGTGTCTAATTCTGATTTCGTTCCCTTTTCCCACAGCCTGTTCCTTCTACATTCACTGTGTTGGTGAATGGTTCTACAGAATTTTTCCTAGGTAGAAATCTAGAAGGCATCCTCAAATGTGCCTCCCTTCATCCCTTTTTATCACACAAAGTGTCTCTGACCCTCTTCTCACTGCCATTGCTTCAGCTTAGGCCTCTGACTTGCACCTTGGATGGCATGGCCTCAGGGTCTTCTGAACCGGCGTATATGATGACACTTTCAGTGATGACGGAAGCTTCTATATTTGCACCATCCACATGGTAGCCACTGACCATGTGTAGCTCTTGAGCACCAAAAATGTGGACCATGTAACTGATGAACTGATTTGGTTTCGTTTTGTTTTGGTTTTCCCCTCAGGGGCAGGTGTGGGCACAGTATCGTGCCACGTGCCCAGGCTGGCCTTCAACTCCTGGGCTCAAGCAGTCCTCCCCTGCCTCGTAGACATACATGGCTAGTGACTGTCTTACTGTGCAGCGTAGGTCTAAATCTTTCTGCCACAGTGTAGCCCCTCCCAGCTGCTGGCACAGTAGATCACCAACCAGCAATCCTGTTGACTAACTTAATGAAGGAAATATAGCAACATGAAGGCTAAATAAAGATGATAGCAGTTCCACCAATTACTATGTAGTATCACAAGTCAGAGTTTTTATCAATGATTTTCTTCATAACTTTTTGTTGGTAATTTATTTCCTCACATATGTACTCTAAACTCTGTCATTAAAAACTTTTTCTTTGTTTTTTTTCCCTTTATCTTCAGCTTTTTCTCCTGTCACATATTTAATAAATACCACTATCAGTCTGTTCAGATTAGTTGACTAATGTTTAGAGACAAAAAGTGGATGAATGGTTGCTTGAAGAAGTGATGGGAGGAATGGCAAAGTGTTGAGAAAAAAAAGAAGGCAGACATCTATGCTGTCGTCATTCTGTGCTGGGCACTGTTCTGAGCAGTCCACAAGCAACAGGTAAATTATACCTGCATTTTACACCTGCAGCCTCTTGGAAGAGCCACCCACTCCCATGGCTTCACCCGATCAACTCTAACTTCCTGGGGTTTGTAAACCGCCTACACCACAGCTCTTCCCTTCCCTGCAAGGGAAGCCCAGGCCTTGGAAATTGAGGGACCAAGGGATCACATAATTTGCCTGAGGTTGTGCTGCTGAAGAAGCAGTTCTTGTGTCCAGGCCTGGGGGATAGCACCACGGAGCCTCAGTAAAGCTTCACAAAGAGAAGCGCTCAAGGCTACTTAAAATCTTAACACACAGTATGTTAAACGTATATACTTACATTTTAAATGCCTGAATTTTTAAAGTATTTCCTAAAGCTACTATACTATTACTTTTCATGTCATTTCTATTTATACTTCAGACTCTTGCTTGACTCTTAAAGTCATTTAAATTATAAAAATTGATATTATCCTACCCTGTATTTTACTTTGAAATGGCTTTTCCCCTGAAATGTCTGCACCATGATTTTAAGTTTATTATTAATATCTTATTTTTGAACATAAATTTTATCTAACTTTAAAAAAAAATAATCTTTAAGGACTAAGACACTATGAAGGACTAGGAAAATACTTTTGTGCTATCATGTTTATCTAGTTTACTGTAGCTATTCACAGTTCACCTACATGATGGTAGAAATAAGTAGTGTTTTTTGATGGAATCAGAGCCTGAGACCTTGAGATGAGTGTACACTGTAAGCCGTACAGACAACAAGCGTTTTTTTATTGAGATTATTGTTTACCTTCATGTAAAAGACATGTTAATGTGTATTATTGATGGAATTTGTAAATTTTTATTCATATCTTTCATTTCCAAAGTTCATTTTTATCTGGCTTTATAATATGTGACTTGGAATTGATTAAAATCTTCATTCTTTAAAAAAATAAAATCTGTAATTTGGTATTTAATTAACCTAGTCTTTTCTCATTATTCTGAATTACTGGATATTTTCTGCATTTGGTCTTTCTGCCACTGGAAAACTGTCAATTGACATCTCTGAAGTTATTTAGGGAAGCACTGGAAGCAAATGTGCTCTAGAGGCAAACATTTTCGTTGCACAGGGAACTGAAATCCAAACGCTTCAAGAAAGGGAAATATTGGTGTAGCAGTAGGAGGAGCGTGGCGGATGAAATTGAAATAGTCGTCTGTCCCAGGAGTGCAGCAAGCCTCCCGGCCTGATTCTAGATTCTGAGTGTCCACGTGGCTCACGATTCAAACGAGGAGCTTGAAATCCTCTGCCTTTGTCCTACTCGCCTTTGAGTTGCCACTTAGCTAGTGTTGACCCCACAGGTGCTCTGCCCGCTCTGCATGACAACTCTGTAGACGTTGTCTATATTTCTTTTTTCTAATGTAATCATTTTAACGGATACATTAGACATATTAATGGGGCAGTGTGTTGTTTCAATTACTGTATAATGTGTAATTGTATAATGTTTAAATCAGGTAGAACATCTATCGCCTGATACACTATTTATGTTGGAAACTTCCAAACTGCTTTCTTGCAGCTTTTGGAAATGTGTGGTTTATGTTTGCTGTTTATAGGCACCCTTCTGTACAGTAGCACACCAGAACTTCTTGCTCTTTATCTACCTGTAGCTGAGGACCAGTTGATAGATCTATCTGTCTTAAACCACTGGCAGTGCCCTCTAGCCCATGGCCTTGGTGCTGTTTGACTTACTCTAGCACTGGGCACTGTCCACCACTTCCTCAGGTAGGATCCCGAACTTGACCCTGTCCTGACCCTTCCCCGACCCCACCACCAAAACCTTCAGTGGTTGCCCTTCTGCAGCTTCCTGCTTTTGGGAGAGTGATACTCTAGGCTTCTGTCCTTGGCGTTTGTCCACCCGCAGCCTCTTGGAAGTGTCATCCAGTCCACAGCATCACTCGCTCACCTCTAACTTCCTAGTTTTTATGAACCCTCATACACCACAGTCCTTCACTTGCCCGCTGAGGGAAGCCCACGTTTGGGTGTGGGATAGATCTTTCTACCATATTGTATGAAGATGTGATGGGCATGTGATGTTTTATTTATCTCTGTATTCCACTACCTAGCCAGGTTCGGGCGGTGTGCCACAATGAAAGCTTATGGAGTGCAGAGGAAGTCCTTGCCTAGCAGGCACAAGACCCCGGGTTTGATACCCATCCCTGCAAAACCATAAAAGCTGTGGAAGGGAGGGATTTCTTGATTTAGCCCAAAGTTTCTGAGTTTCCCCTCCTTACACCTGCACCTCCTCCATTTCCAGGACTCCAGCCCTGCCCTCCTCAGGCTGCTCCAGGATTCTGAGCCTCTACTCACTCTGTCCTCGGTCTGGATTCAGGGCATGCATACTCCCTTCCGGTCAGTCACTTCCTCTGCACAACCCAATTCCATCACCTGCAGTGGCAGAATCCAGGAGGTTCACAGATCTAGGAGGTTCATCCACAGATCCCAATGTGAGTCTTCACTACATGTCCAGTCACTGAAGTTTGCTGAAGACTGGTAGCAGAATTATCCTTATTCTACCTTTATACCACTTTATCCCATCCAGGATGGGATGGCAAATTCTGTGGGGTCTGTCTCCCACTCACAGCATGTTCTCAAAAGACAGTCTCCATTTGTCTCCGATACTCTGCTCAGTTCCTAGCAGGTAATCTGAAATGTTCACTCAGAACTGATTCTGCCTGCAAACTTAAGGGAGATAAACTATACATATTATTTAAAATACAAAGTAAATGATGGTAAATACAGAGAATGTGTCCTAAGGATCTTGTGGCCTGCAAATACAACGCACTTTCATTAAATACTTAAGGAATTGCTAGATGACTCCAGTGATCTTCAGAAAGGAGGTACAGTTTTCATCTTGAGGGTGAGTTGGCATTTGAACCAACCCTTCAGGGAGGTAGACTGTGACAGCCAAGAAGAGGTGGAGGAATGGGAGGAGTGCATCCCCAGCCGAAGGAAATATTGAAAGTGGGATGGAAATGATCCAGTTTAGTGGCAACTTGGAAAGAACAAACTAGAAAGGCAGGTTGGAGGGTCTTCAATGTCACTCCAGGAGCACAAATTTCACTTTTGACAGTTTTTGATCAGGAATAGGACACAGTCATGATTCCAGGGAGATTCTCCTGATAGTTCACAGCTATATCCTCTGTGTGTAGAATGCTACTTGGGCTTGTAGTTACCCTCTGTGAGCATCCTGGGAGCTTATCAACCACTATGGGAATTGTCATTTTTTTGAAGTAAATCGGTAGAGTAAGAAAAATGTTTTGAATCTAATGTTTCCAAGTTTAGTGCACATGCACATGTAATATCATCCAGCCCTCTTTCACGTGACAGTTTGTCAAAAGTGGTGTACTGCTGGGCACAGTGGTGCATGCTTGGAATTCCAGCAGCTTGGGATGCTGAGGAAGGAAGATTGCGAGTTTGAGGCCGGTCTGGGCAACTTCATGAGATCCTGTTTCAAAAAGGGTCAGGAGCACCCCTGGTTTCAGTCTGTTAAAAAAAAAAAAAAGTGTACAGCCAATTACGTACAAACAAAAACACTTCTCTTTTCCAGGCTTAATATTCCCTACCCCTTCAATTATTGACCCATGTATCACATCCTACTCAGGCCTCTGGAATTAGCCAGTTGTGTCAGTGTCTCTAAACACATGAAATACTGAGCAACAAGCCTGGAAATGTCAGAATCAGTCCATATGTCTGGCATGAAAGACTTAGGAATTATCTTCAGCTAGCCATCCCCTACATAACATGACCTTATCTGTGCAATTTAAAGTGAATGCTTTACTTGTGACATTTTCCTTTTCCACATCTCTCACTACTGGTCAGGCCCTTATCACTCCAGGCTTGCCTTCTGTCTTGGTTTTCAGCTTTGCTCCTGCCAGACCTATTCCTCTCCCATGCTGTGACAGGCAGGTCAGCAAATACCCATGGAGCATCTGTGGGGTGGGGGGGCTGGGATTACGCTTCACGCTTGAGTAAGACAAAGGGTCTTCTTTAACCGTGCGTGGTACAACATCGACCGGCCACTTCAGATGACTACAGCAACGTTGCAGGGGCGAGTGTTGCAGTGCAGCCCTGATGCATCACCTGAGCGAAGGGCAGAGAAGGAATTCCAGTATAGGTTTTAAGGAAATGGCAATTGTGAGGGTTTATGAATGTGTGGAATTAAAATAGAGATGATGGGAAGAGATTCCCGGTCAGGAGTAGGAGGTCTCCTTACTCTTAATTTAAGGACGTCCCGATCAGAGGTCCGGATGTCTAACAAGATGAATGAGACTAAGTGATCTCGAAAGGAAGATTAGAGCAAGTGAAGGATCTTAAGGGCATCTGTTCTGATGATCAACAGTACCTGCAAAGGGGCAGCCAGGCTCCCGCATTTCCTGACACACTAGTGGTACCCGCCAGTGGAAGAAGACTAAACTAGAGTCCACGTTTGGCCAGGGAGTTCAGTCAGTAAGCGCGTGGAGAGACAGTTGTCAAGAATAACAGGGGTGCCATGCCTCTGGCAGTGCGACCCTGAGCAGGTCACTAACTTGTGGAACGTTCATCTGAAGTGTCTGGGAAATGCCCTTTGGCAGGGTTTAGCTTAAGCAATACCTGGCCTCACTGTAATAAATCGCTAACCTACTACTGGAAGGGTAACCCCACTACTGGAGGGACCCCCGCGGCCTGTTTCGCGCTGGACACTGCCTCTCTGGCCACCGCACGCAGGGCTACTCCTGGCCAAGCAGCGCGCGCGAGCCTCGAGACTAGGTTGGAGGCGGGCTCCCCGCCCGACTCCGCACGAATTGGCTAGCGGAGCTGCGGGGCGCGCCGCGCTCGGCGCCCTTCACTCCAATTGGCCGAGATGAGGCCAAGGGCGGGCAGGCGGGCAGGGGAGGCGGCAGGGATTCGTCGCGCCCGTCCGGGGGCGGGGCCGGGGCGGGGCCAGGCGCGGGCAGGAGGCGGCCGGAGCCGGGTCGGCTTCCCTGCAGGCCCCGTGGGCGGGCAGAGGTGTGCCCCTTAGTCTCCCCAGCAACCGGTGACACTGCCCGCGCAGGGCCGGCCACTGGCCGCCGGGGAGAGCGGGCCCGCAGCGTGACCCCCACCCCGCGGCGCCTCCCGCTCCCCGCTCGGCGGCCGCGCGCTCCGCCTGCCGCTTCCTGCTCTCGGAGTCCGGGAAGCGGGGCCGCAGACCGGCCGAGTGGGAGCCGCGCGGTGTCCGAGGAGCCTGCCGCGACCGGTGAGGGGCTGGGGTCCGGGAGGGCGAGGGTGGCGGGGACGGCGGCCCCACAGCCGCCCGGCTTCCCCCCTCCACCGCCGCTCGCGTCCGCCCGGGGCGGGAGCGCCACCCCGGCGACGAGTGACGCGCGGGCGCGGCGGAGCGGGCGATTGGCCGAGCCCGGGCGCGCGGCCCGCTCCGCCCAGGCCTGCCCCCGCGCGGCCCCGCCGCCCTGCCCAGTGACCTTCGCGCCCGAGGCTCCGCGCCGCGGGCGCTGCGGGCCCTGCCCGGCTCCAGGGCAGCGACGGCCACGGGCGCCGGACGCGCAGCACCGGCCCCGCGTGCTGGCGACCCGGCCGACCCTCCGGGTGGGCTGGCGCTGGACGAGGCTAGGCCGGACCCGGGTGGGAAGGGCGCCTCCGGCCATCTGCCCAGCAACTCCCGACGCGCCGCCTCTGGCGCCCCGGGATTGGCTGCGGGGGCCCTCGGAGGAAGACCTGTTAAGGTGCCACGTTCCTCCGCCCGTGGACAGTCGTGTCCAACCCCCGTCAAGTACTAAGCACCACGTCTGAAGAGTAGTCGATTTCCCGGCCTTGAAGCTCCCGGTGGGCGGCCACGGGGCTGCGGCGGCCCACGCTGCCCTAAGCACGTGGAAAGGATGGGGTGTGTGGCAAGGGCTCGCAGCGGGGCAGCGCTCGGGTCAGTGCTAAGGTCTCTCCAAAGAAAGGCCGTCCCAAGGAGACCGGGCCCTAGACGCGAGTCAGCCGCAGTTCCCAAACTTGCAGGTACTTTCACTTTCCGTCGTTGGATGAGACTGTTTTCCCAGGCGGGAGGGTGAGACACCCTGAGCCCTCTGTTCAAGGTCACACAATCAGTAATGGGAGGCGGGGTTAGCACACGTGCCCCTCTATCAGAGTATTTACAGTAGGTGCAGTGGTTAGGGCTACAGAGGATAGGATGACCACAGGAAAAAGCTGGCTCCTCTAGGAACCTAACATTTGTGAGAACTGAATCCCAGACCAATACAGCTGCACACCGCAGGAAAATTTTGATCAGGACGGACTGCATATATCATCCCTGAAAGCAAATGAAAGAATACAAAAAGAAAAAGAAAGGCAGACCTCAACGGATCAGCGAGGCTTTATTAAGCAACGGAGGGTCACCTTTGCCGGCTACAACAAGAGTCTTGAGTTTTACCGGGCTTAGCAGGGCCAGATCAAGGGAGGAATTTTGTTGATTGCTGGTGGTGGGCTCATTTAAGGTGGGGCAGGAGGGTTGGTAGGGGGACAGTTGTACAAAAGGAAAATTCTCTGGGGCCCTTTTCCCCTGGGGGTTATTTTCCACATCCTTCAATTTCATAAGATTGCATAGGCTAGTGTTGTGGGTTTGTGTAAATACACCTGGGTATTCACAACGAAATGGCCCAAGATCGGTTTCACAGGACTTGCCCTATCAGTAAGCCATCTGTTCATTTTTAGAAAGCACTGAGTGCTGGCTGTGTCCCCAACGCCTTGATAGACCTAATGAGGATGCTGGGGACCAAATGTTCTCTTTCCTGTACCCTGTTCTGGGGTGCTCTGGCCACTCTGGGCTTCAGTTTTAATCAAGGCAGAGGGGCAGAGGATAAGCTGTGTAGCTCTCCCCCTGCCTACAGACCTACCTTCTCCACACTTCCAGGATGTCAGCAAAATCTTTGTGAAACCAAAACTTCTGAAAAAATGTCTTTGGCTCACCATCAGACATGGCACTTGGGTAGAAGGGAGCTGTCACTTCTGTTTCCTCCAGCTCCCAAACGTCTCCAAGTGCAAGGAGTGACTTCTCTTGAAGCCTTGGACCTTGTCGCTGTCTGGGGAGAAAGAAGGAAGGCGCATGGCTATTCTGTTGCCTGAATTCCATCACCATCCTCACCTCCCAGAATAGGGCTGGACTCTTTCCAGGGTGGATGGGAATCACTGTCCTGTTATTTGGCTAATTCAGAGCAGAGCCAAGTAGTGGGTTGGAGGGTAAGAGGTCACCTTTTCTAGGGCTGGTTATTGGAAAGAGGCCTGAATGAAGCTCAGGGCAAGGATTTTCTCAGCGGAAGGAAGTGCACCACCCAGAAAGGTTCTAAATTGGGCTCCAAAGGATCAAATAAACCTTTCCATTCCACCCACCTGGAGTGAGGAGTGGATAATTCACTTCTCTCTGATTTCCATGCAGTCTAGGGATGTCACAGAAACCTGGAAATGAGCAGCTTCCTAGGGGTAAGGATACAGGGAAATCTAGCAGAAGACGTCTCTCCTGGATGCAGCTCTAGCTCCCCACCTTCCCACCCTCAGGTCCTGTCCCTTCTTTTGAGGACAGTTTCATTTCTTAGCCATAGACCAAACCCCAGAACCAGCAACGCACCCCTTTCTCCCCTGACCCCTGTACTTCCCACTGAACCACACAGCCAGGCATGTTGCCCCTGCTCAGTGAGTAAAGGTCAGCTGGCCCTCCAGGAACGGGGGAATGCTTCGGGGAGTGAGACCTTTCCTCAGACTGACCTACGCGACTCTGCTGGATGCCTCTGGGACAGGCCCATGAGGGAACCCAAGTCAGAAGAGCGTAGTGGGTAGCAAACGAGGACTGGCAGGATGCAGAGGGGTCATTCCACAGACGCGGGCAGCGCACTGTCAGCTCGTGCTTGTATCAGTAGGACGGATTCCCCTCCGAGGGTAGCAGTGGGAGAAGCTTTGCGTGGTCACAAACCCAAGTCCCGACCAGGTCTGTGTGAGCATTATGGACATCCACGTCCCAGGAGAGCGGTGTCCCTCCTACGTGGTTTTGGTGGCATGAAGTCAGGTGAGCTCAGCCAGCCTTCCGGCAGAGCCCTCAGGGACCATGAGGTGGGCTACCCTTTGTAAGATGTTCCAGGATTCGGAAAGATCAGATAGACAAGTGCTAACCAATGGAAATGCAGTGTGAGTTGTGTTTATAGTTTAAATTATCCTAAAAATAGGTGAAATTTTAATAGTATGCCTTATTTAACCCAGTATATTAAAAAATTGTCCTTTCCACCTGTGATCAACATTAAGTGTTATTGAGATATCTGCAGTATTTTTCATATTGTCTTTGAAGTAAGGAGTGCATCTGACCCCTGAGGATCTCCCTTTGGACTCAGTTTCAAGTGCTCAGGTGCCACATGTGGCTCTTGGCTCCCAGTGCAGCTCTCAGGAGTTCCCTCAGCTTCACCTCTTATGACCTAAACGAGTTTTGCCAGCTCTGTCATGGGTGGAGATGGCAAGATGATCGTTTGCTTCTTGTCAATCATAACTTTCGTGGGTCTCTGTTCCCACCCAAAAAGTGCTGGCATGGCAGAACAGAGCACCAGGAAGGAGGATTCTTTCTGCTCTGACCGAAGGACAGTTCAGAGGAAAAAGCTCATAGTAACCTTGTTAGTAAGTGTTCTAAGTGCCGACTGATTATAACAGCCCTGAATTGTAATTTCTGATCAATTAGATATGGCATGAAATACTGTCTCTTAAGACAAAAATAAATGATATATGAAATTATTATGAATGTTAAGTTTTCCATTATTTTATCTTAGAACCTAATTTATTACTTATACGTAGAGAATTTAAGTATTCAATGCATGAAAGACACTAAAGTATTGTAGAGTATTCAACAATTAGGACTTTGCAGAATTCACACACAGTTACCCCCTTGCATTTTCCCAAAGGAATTTGGCAGCACAGCAGCTTAAAAACTACACTCTCAGGAGAGCAATGGTTAGAATGACCTCCTAACTGTGCTTCTTGGATACAGTAATATTTTGTTCTTTTCTTTCAGGCTTCTACCCCCTGCACAGACCCTCTGTTTCTTTCAGGAGTACCAGCATGGGGTGAGGTATGGAAGAGGGACCTGGGGCCACTGGCCCCCAAGCAGCAAACCTGCACCCCACAGCAGAGCCCCTCAGACTCCACGTCAGTAACATGAGGAAATGGTATTTTCGTTTGTCCACTGTTTACGTGTCTGTCTGTGTTGGTGAATTTGCCTTTTGTTGGACGTGCCCTGGGAAGCAATGGCCTCAGAGGACGGGCTCCAAAACCGTGGGCCGGGAGTGCCATGCTTCCTGGAGACCCCAGGGGGTAGGTCACTCACCAGGCCACGGGCACTGCCCTCTTTGGCATCTGGGACCAGCCACTGGTCTACAGGAGTTTCACTCTCATACAGGCAAGCCTTCTTTTGAACTGATGTCCAGTGAACCTGTGGCCTGGGTGACTGGGTCAAAGGTCACCTGAGGCTCCTTCCAGCCTGCCCGTGGGTCTGCAGAGGGCTCCAGCCCTGCCTTCAGATTGTATTTAAAAATCATCTTTTAGTAAGATGGCTGGAATTTTAAGTGTTCCTGGTCAAAACTAAAACAAAAATAAAGCGTGGTGTCACAGGTGAAACAAGACTAGAAATTGGTCACTGAGTGATTCATGGTATATTCTCCCTCGTTTTTTATATCTGAAAATATCCATGACAGATACCTTCCCAGGCCAGATGTGTTGGCGCATGCCTGTAATTGCAGCAGCTTAGGCTGAGGCAGGAGGATCACAAGTTCAAAGCCAATCTTCAGCGATTTACGGAGGCCCTCAGCGACCTAATGAGACTCTGCCTCAAAGTAAAAAAAAAAAAAAAAAAAGGGCTGGGATGTGCCTCAGTGGATAAGCACCCCTGGGTTCAGTCTCTGGAACCCCAAACAAACAAGACCACAAAACCCAAAAAACCTCCTCCAAAAACTCCCTCCTCCTTTCTCCCCTGGCTCAGTCCAAACGGACGTTTTCCTCTTGCTTCCTTGTTCACCTGCAGGGCGCAACCCGTCCCACTCGGGTGGTGCTCGAGGGGCACATGCCACGCAGGCCACCCCAGCAGGAGGGAGCAGAGCTTCAGAACCCGCAGCACAGGTCTGCTGTGCTGAGCCCTTTCATTCCGCCCTGTCTGTCTGTGTGTAAAGATGAAGGCCCGTCTGTGTGGGAACTTCAGAGTTCTGGATAAGAAATGACTGCTGACCATTTTGGCTGAGTCCTCTTCCCGATCTGAAGGGGGGCACTGGTAATGCTGAACTCAGCCATTTCGAATGGTCAGTGTCCTGGCTGGCTGGGCTGGGCAGACCCATGGCCAGGTGAGGAGGCGCTCTCAGCTGGAGGCTCTGACGCTGTGTGCACCTGAGACGATGCTGAGAACCTGTCAGGAACACCATTTGAGATAAGCAGAGCCGAGCAGATCTGGCCCAGGCAGGGGCTTCTGGCTATCCAGGTTCTCATCCCCCGCGTGGCAGCAGTGAGGAAAGTGCAGGTTTACAAAAGAGTGAACCTGAGAATCAGAAGAGGCCCTGTCCTCCCAGCCTTGCCTGAAAGGGTGAGCACCACTGACTTGACATGACCTTTTTTTGTGAATTTTCCTTCTTTTTAACACTCTCTTGGAGCCTGGGTTGCTTTCTCAACTGGGGCCATGTACTAGGTAGTTGTTTATCAGGTGCTGTCCAAAGCCTCAGAACAATTTTGGGCATTTCTCAAATCCCTCCTCTTGCCCAGGCCCGAGTCCTTCCGTGAGGTCAGGTGTGTGCCCTTTGCCAGGCTGTTCCTGCTTCTGCTGAGTGCATTTGTGCTTTAGTACGTGGCCCTCTTTGTCCTTCCAGGCCCGGCTGGGTTCACTGTTGATGCTCAGGAAATGGTGTCAGAGGGGCTGATAGGCAGGCTCAGGGTCTTCTCAGCGCTCTGTCCCCCTCGTCTCCTAATGCTTCCTTAAGTGGGGACACCCTACCTGCCAGAAAACAGGCCAGGCATTCCTGTTTCTTTCCAGAGGTGTTGAGGGTTCGGTTCCGGCTCTGTACTAAGCTCCTAATCCATACCTTCTTGTGCTCCAGGACAGGTGTGATCCATCCCACCTGCCCTTCCAGGTAGTACAAGAACACTCCCTTCATATTTCTGGGATCCTCAGGATAAGACAGCGCGTCACAGGAAGAGTTCGCAGTTCACCTCTCCCTTACTACGGCAGAGCTGGCTGTGCTGCTGGACTCACCTGACTTTCTCCCCACAGGGCTTAGCTGCAGAGTGAAGCTGGCCTCAGCCTGCCTCTGGAATAGGAGCAGCACCTGCAGGTGACGGAAGAAACTCTAGAAGACACAGTTTGAGGCCTGCCTGTCTTCGCTTTTAGGAAAAGTAAAACTTACCTGCAGAGCAAGGAGTGCGCTTCCCTGCAGGCTGCTCCTCACCATGTTCCCCGCTTCAGGCACGGTGGCCATAGGGAAACCCTACGCATGCGGCCAGTGTGGAAAGAGCTTCCGCTACAGCTCAGTGCTGCTGCGGCACGAGCGTGCCCATGGTGGTGACACCTGCTTCCGCTGCCTGGAGTGTGGCGAGCGCTGCGCTCAGGCTGCCGAACTCCGCGCTCACAGGCGGACCCACGCAGGTCAGACGCTCTACATCTGCAGCGAATGTGGCCAGAGCTTCCGCCACAGTGGGCGGCTTGACCTGCACCTGGGTGCGCACCGTAGGCGCAGCCGCGCCTACCCGTGCCGCCTGTGCGGTGGCCGCTTCCCTCACCTGTCCACGCTACTGCTGCATCGCAGCCGCAGACACCCGCCCGAACGGCCTTGCCGCTGCCCACTGTGTGCTCGTACCTTCCGGCAGAGCGCACTGCGCTTTCACCAGGCGCGGGCGCACCCAACTGGGAACCCGGCTGCCCCCACCCCTGGTGCATCCCACCGCTGTGCACAGTGCCCGCGGGCCTTCCGCAGCAGCGCAGGGCTCCGCAGTCATGCTCGTGTCCACTTGGTTCCAAGTCCTGGAGCCCGTATGCCCCCGCCACCCCGGCCCACAGACGTCCACCAGTGTGCTGTGTGCGGCAAGACTTTCGGCAAGAGTTCCACGCTAACGCGCCACCTCCAGACGCACTCAGGTGAAAAGCCTTTCAAGTGTCCGGATTGCGGTAAGGGCTTCCTGGAGAGTGCCACCTTAGTGCGCCACCAGCGTACACACACGGGCGAGAAGCCCTATGCCTGCAGCGACTGTGGACGTTGCTTCAGCGAAAGTTCCACGCTCCTGCGCCACCGGCGCAGCCACCGTGGTGAACGGCCACACGCATGCACTACTTGCGGCAAGGGCTTTGGGCAGCGATACGACCTGGTGGTTCACCAGCGCATCCACACGGGGGAGAGGCCCTTCCCGTGCCCTGAGTGTGGCCGCGGCTTCAGTGACCGCTCGGACCTCACCAAACACCGGCGCACACACACTGGGGAGAAGCCCTATGGCTGTGAGCTGTGCGGCAAGCGGTTCACATGCGTGTCCAATCTCAATGTGCACCTGCGCAACCACGCAGGCCACAAGCCACACACATGCCCTGAGTGTGGCAAGGCCTTCAGCGTCGCCTCCAAACTTGCACTGCACCGAAAGACACACCTGGGTGAGCGGCCGGCAAAGTGTGCCGAGTGTGGCAAATGCTTCAGCCATAGCCGGTCACTGTCACAGCATCAGCGGGCCCATACACGAGCCCGTGCCTCAGCTACTGTTCACCAGGCCGCAGGGAGCACGGATCTGGCCCTTACTGGGCCAATCGAACAGGAAAAGCCAGGGCTTTTGTGTCCCCGCTAAGGGAGACTTGCTGGGGTTTTTCAAAGGGGCCTGGGCTAGCCGCCATACAGTGCCAAGGGACAAAGGGCAACTCCTAGGTTGGGTCTTTTGCACTTCGGTTGGTGGCCTTTTGTTCCCCTGGACTGCCTTACCTCTGCACCACTCCTTCCCCATCTCCAACCCTCCAGTCTCCTGACCTCTCCCAGGATAGGTACAAGGAATGGAGACAGACCCCACCAGTGTGCAGGGGTCCCCGTGCTGGGTGTCCTGTGGCTGGCCTGCGTTCTGGCGCTTCCCTGCTGTGTGCAGTCTCCTGTCCCCCATCTCCTGGTGCTTCCTGCATCTCCAGCCTCCTTCCCCAGTGCTTTTGCTGCTGTGCCTCTTTAGGTAGGTCACTTGCCAGCTCTGTAGCCTTCTTGACACATTAGTTGCACCTGTTAGCAATGTGATTTCTCCCTCTGCTTGAAAGGTGGAGGTAGGAGCTCAGTTCAGTGAAGGGTACCTCCATGCCAGATGAGACTGGGCAGGACCCTCAGCATGATCACCTTCTGTCCCCTGAGCAAACTCGGGCTCCTCTGTAGGAGTGTTTTCCAGCTAGGTGGGGGACATCTGCCCTGGCAAGACTATGTGGGTCCACAAAGCTGAGTACAGCCAGGTGGAGTATCAGAATATTTCCAAATCAAACTTGGAACTGTGGGAAACAGGGGCAGGATGGAGACTCCTGGAATTAGCCATTGACTTTCTGCTTATGGTTGGTGAAATAAAAGAGTTGTTTGGGTTTTGGATGCCAAGAGCACCTTTGTCGAATCTCAGGCTGCTGTCTTTACAGACTTTGGAGTGTCCAAGAGCCAGGTCCCTCTGTGCTTCCAGGGTCTCATCCCTTCCCAAGGACCAGGATGACGTGCCTCATCCTGGTCCAGCTACCACCCCCCCCATACGCCCCCAGGGACACTCCTTCCTCTCTCTAATGCCACTTAGCACCATGCTCTGGCCCCGCTCTCCGCACCCTTCTGTGGGGACCCTCACTCTGCAGACTGTCACAGCCCGTCTTCAAGAGTCAGAGTAGGTCCAGACTCCTCAGGAAAGACTGCAAAGTGCCCAGTGAGTCTGGAAAGAAAACTGGACCCTCAGGGTCAAGGCAGGTGAGGGCCCACAGAGGAAGAAGCAGGTATCTGTCCTGCATCCTGGCACATTCTCACATCCAACCCTAAAAGAAATCCAGGACTCCTAAAGCTCAGGTACCAAAACATTTGCTCTGCCCACACGTGCTCACGTAAAATCCTTGGTTTATTCTTTCCTGCAAGAGGACGAAAGTAGTGGCCCTCCAGAGCCCCAAGCCTCCACCTGTGCTCTCTGTGGCCTAGTTCCTGGGTCCGGACATGTGCATTTATCGTTGGGCTTCTAGTCCTTTGCAGTCCCAAGGGACTGGCTCCCTGAAGCTGAGGGGGCAGGGCTGGAGCCTTCGGGAGGCCCTGGAGGGTCAGGTGCAGAGCTGCTGCCACAGGGCCCCGACGGGCCTGCGGATTCTTGTGGGGTTGGGAGCAGGGCGGGGTGACTTTTGCTGCAGTGAGCAGCAACACTGTCTGGCTTCTCAAAGCGCTTGCCGCAGAACTCACAGGGAAAGCGCAAGGTGGCCGCGGTCTCTGCGTGCTTGCGCCGATGCCAGTTCAAGGAGGCCTTCTGGCGACAGGTGAACCCACATATCTCACACCTGCAGCCAGGGGCAGAGATGGGAAGGAGTGAGCCCAGGTCTGCCTTTGACCTCCCCAGGGGCTCCTGCTGGTCCCGCCCTGGGACCCCCCTGGCACTCACTGCAGGGGCTTCTCTCCTGTATGGATGCGTCTGTGGATGACCAAGTTGCTGCTAGTGCGGAAAGACCGGGCGCAGAACTCACAGATATAGTCCCGGGTGTCTGTGGGCACACGAGGCACACTCCAGCGTCTGTCCCGGGGCCCGTGCCCCTCCGTGACCCACCCTGCCTGTTGTCCCCACAGAATGCGCCAGTCCTGGGGATCGGCCCTGGTTTTGTGCTAAGGAGTTGTCCAAACCATGCAGCCGTCTGGACCTCCTGTACCTGGAGGGCTGGGGCGGCTGAGGGAGAGCACAGAATGGAACACCAGCTCGAAGGCCCCACCACTGTCACCCCCAGCTCCTCCCAAACCTTGAGCTCCCTGTGGCGCTGCAGCGCCGGGGTCCTTCCCAGAGGAAGAGAGCTGCATCCCTGGGGACAGGATGCACCAGGCAGCAACCGCACGCCGCCTGGAGTCGGGCAGGAACAAGACTGCAGTCCAAGCCCCAAGGACCCTTCCTGGCATCTGGAATCATCTCCCCATGCAGGCCTGCAGACCGCCTCTCCGCCCTGCTCCGGGCCTGCGGAACACCTGGATGGCTGGCAGCCACTGTCCTCTCCTAGAGGCTGCTCTCTGCTCGGTCCCATGCGCCCACTGCTGCCATGGTCGCTGCATCTCCAGCACCTCAGAGCACTGCCACGGTTCTCCCGCACCGCGTCTGCAGGCCTGCAGGGGAGTTGCGCCGCCTCCGGTACCCACTGACCTCTGTCCTCTGCCTCCGGGAGACTCCCTCAGTCCTCTCGGCCCCTCCGCCCACCGGGCTCTGATTCCAGGCACTCTGCTCCAGGATCGCTGACCTCACGCCATCACTCCCAGGTCACATCCAAGCACTGTGCCACCTCAGAACTCACAATTTCAAGCATCCTGATCCAGCCAGGGCCCCTGCCATGTGCTGCTATGACAATCTCCTGACATCCAGGCCTCTGTCTTTTGGTGCCACTACCTCCTCAGGGTCCCCCTCAGCTCCATTTTCATGGCCATCTTCATACGTGCCCCTCACTACTTCAGCTGTCCCTGCCTGGTTAGGGCACCATGCAGGACAGACACACTGCCCCCCTAGGCCTGTGCCTGCGGGGGGGCACTGTCCTCCACAGGGCCTCTTCATCTACAGCTGCAGCCTCCAGGGTTCACCGCCCACCTGCAGTCCCTCCACCTGTCCACTCCCCCACTCTGCCCACTCCTCTCTCCACCTGCCTCCAACACCTGGGCTCTCCATCCTCGCTCAGCACTTGCCCTGTTTTCTGTCACCAAAAAGAAAGACGCCAGCAGAGCAGACCCACATCCTCTGCCCACAAGGCCACAGGCTGACCATGCAAACCCCATGCACGACCCTCGAGAACCCACTGGCAGGTGTTAGCAAGCCCCTGCCCTGCAGCTGCTCCCGCCGCTGCCTGAGCCACAGGCTTGGAGCCAGGGCCTCGTTCCTCTCCCCAGGAGTCCCCAGATGGCTGCACGCTGCCTCAAACCCACCAACCACCACCCAGCTCAACCCTCCTGTCAGAATAACTTGTCCCCTGGTCAAGGGTGGCTTCCCACTGCCATGCAGGGACCAGAGCCCTGGCAGCCTGCCAGCTCCTCCCTGGAGCACCAGCCACCTGCAGCCCTAGAATTCGACCTTTGCTTTCCCCTGTGCCCACCGGGCTCCCAGGACAGGTGCACCACGCTCAGACCCCCTCCCCAGCCCTCCAGCACCCACGCAGACTGGCCCGGCACTGCTGTGCGCGCCAGGTTTGCATCTCCTGGGCTGTGCCCCTTGGCGGGACACTTCTCCCTTAAGGGAGGAAGTATTCCCCTCTGCCCAGTGCTCCCTGGCATCCTCCGAGCCACCCCAACTCCTGCTGCCTGTCCCACCTAGGCGGATCCGTCCTGCCCAGCAGCCTATGGCCATTGCTCATCAACTGTGACCGCAGGTCCAGGCGCCACCACTGCCCACACGTCTCTGCAACTGCCTGGCTGCTAAGCACTGAGCTCCGCTCGGCCACGATCCTCCCACTCTCCACACGGCACCTGGGACGTGGCCTTGGTCTCATCTCACTCGAGGCAGGAGTCACGCTGCCTTGCTGTGTCTCCAAGGCCACCACCCCCGTGAGCTTCCTGCCCTACCTCCTGGCCTCCTCCCTCCCTGGAAACAGCACAGATGCAACCTCAGGACCTTCCTCCGAGCCAGGACGGGTCCCCAGGCCCCTCTCCGCTCAGGGATTGCTCAGGCTCCACTTCCTGCAGTAGCAGCCCTCCCCATGCACTCCTCACTCCCCCTCACTTCTCGTCAGCCTCGTCACTAAGTGGGTGTCCCACGGAGCGAGGGGTTCCTGCTTTGTGCACCACTGTACCCAGCACTGGGAGAGTCCAAGCACACAAGTGCTCAGTTCACAGGGCATGGAGGATGAGCTTGAGAGTCACCCTCAGAGGGCGAGGAAGGCCCCGAGGGAGAAGCTGAAGGAGAAGGCCACAGGGGAGGTGGAGGTGAAGGTGAAGGTCACAGGGGAGGTGGAGGTGGAGGTGAAGGTCACAGGGGAGGTGGGGTGGAGGTGAAGGTCACAGGGGAGGTGGAGGTGAAGGTGAAGGTCACAGGGGAGGTGGAGGTGGAGGTGAAGGTCACAGGGGAGGTGGAGGTGAAGGTCACAGGGGAGGTGAAGGTGGAGGTGAAGGCCACACAGGAGATGTAGGTGGAGGGGAAGGCCACAGGGGAGGTGGAGGTGGAGGTGAAGGTCACAGGGGAGGTGGAGGTGAAGGTCACAGGGGAGGTGGAGGTGGAGGTGAAGGTCACAGGGGAGGTGGAGGTGGAGGTGAAGGTGAAGGTCACAGGGGAGGTGGAGGTGAAGGTCACAGGGGAGGTGGAGGTGGAGGTGAAGGTCACAGGGGAGGTGGAGGTGGAGGTGAAGGTCACAGGGGAGGTGGAGGTGAAGGTCACAGGGGAGGTGGAGGTGAAGGTGAAGGTCACAGGGGAGGTAGAGGTGGAGGTGAAGGTCACAGGGGAGGTGGAGGTGGAGGTGAAGGCCACACGGGAGATGTAGGTGGAGGTGAAGGCCACAGGGGAGGTGGAGGTGGAGGTGAAGGTGAAGGTCACAGGGGAGGTGGAGGTGGAGGTGAAGGTGAAGGTCACAGGGGAGGTGAAGGTGGAGGTGAAGGCCACACAGGAGATGTAGGTGGAGGTGAAGGCCACAGGGGAGGTGGAGGTGGAGGTGAAGGTCACAGGGGAGGTGGAGGTGGAGGTGAAGGTCACAGGGGAGGTGGAGGTGAAGGTGAAGGTCACAGGGGAGGTGGAGGTGGAGGTGAAGGTCACAGGGGAGGTGGAGGTGGAGGTGAAGGTCACAGGGGAGGTGGAGGTGAAGGTCACAGGGGAGGTGGAGGTGAAGGTGAAGGTCACAGGGGAGGTAGAGGTGGAGGTGAAGGTCACAGGGGAGGTGGAGGTGGAGGTGAAGGCCACACGGGAGATGTAGGTGGAGGTGAAGGCCACAGGGGAGGTGGAGGTGGAGGTGGAGGTGAAGGTCACAGGGGAGGTGGAGGTGGAAGTGAAGGTCACAGGGGAGGTGGAGGTGAAGGTCACAGGGGAGGTGGAGGTGGAGGTGAAGGTCACAGGGGAGGTGGAGGTGGAGGTGAAGGCCACAGGGGAGGTGGAGGTGAAGGTCACAGGGGAGGTGGAGGTGGAGGTGAAGGTCACAGGGGAGGTGGAGGTGAAGGTCACAGGGGAGGTGGAGGTGGAGGTGAAGGTCACAGGGGAGGTGGAGGTGAAGGTCACAGGGGAGGTGGAGGTGGAGGTGAAGGTCACAGGGGAGGTGGAGGTGGAGGTGAAGGTCACAGGGGAGGTGGAGGTGGAGGTGAAGGCCACACGGGAGATGTAGGTGGAGGTGAAGGCCACAGGGGAGGTGGAGGTGGAGGTGAAGGTGAAGGTCACAGGGGAGGTGGAGGTGGAGGTGAAGGTCACAGGGGAGGTGGAGGTGAAGGTGAAGGCCATGGGGAAGGTGAGGGTGAAGGCCACAGGGTCAGGGAAGACCAAGGGAAGAAAGGTCACGGGGGAGGAGGGCCACAGAGACAGAGGCAGTGGGCCCCGGTGCTCACCGCTGTGCAGCTTCACGTGCTCCTTCAGGTGCTTCTTAAAGTTGAAGGACTTCCCGCAGGCCGGCTCCGGGCAGCAGAAGGACTTCTGGTGAACGTGCTGGTACTTCTTGTGGTGCTAGGGAGTGGGTGGCAGGGAGGGGGCCCAAAGGATGACTGACTGCCTTCCCCCGGGAGACGCTCGGCTGACGGCAGGAGGCGCCTCTGCCACTCCCGCACCACCGCCCTCCCGGCACAGCCGTCCGGTCCTCGCCTGCACAGGAGCAGCGCCACAGCCAGCCCACACTGACCACTCGGCTGTGCCCACCCTGTCCTGACGTGGACCCCCGTTAAGCCACCTCCTCAGGGCACTGTCACACAGGGGCCTGAACTAAGTACTGCTGGGTGGTGCTCCTGCCCACCCGCTGCCGGAGGGGACAGTGCTTTGGGTGATGTTGCTGTCCTCTCCCGAGTCACACTAGTTAGTGGACACACTTGACCACCTTCTGCCGCACGGCTCGCCCACTTGTGCACACCAACACCACAGGAACTGTGACTCCTTCCAACCAGCCTCAGGACACGTGCGCCCAGCCTCCCAAGGAGAACGCTGTGCAGGGCAGGGGTTCTCGCTGGCAGTGCTGGGGAGCAAGCCCAGGGCCTGCCAGAGCGACAGCCCGGCCCAGGAGAGGGGTCCCTCCATCTCCACAGCCCCTGAGGAAGCCCTTCCTCCATCTGATCTGACTTCCCGCCCTGCTCATCCCCCTGCACCTGCGTTGTTTTCCCAGTTAAAGCTCGAGGAGCAGCTCAGCCTCCTGTGTGAGGGCTCAGGTGTCCCACTCGCTCCTGCCAGGGCTCTGCTCAGCCACTGGCACTTGGGGACGCCCCGAACCTGCTCCTGCACAGCCCCCTGTAGAAGCATCCTCCGGTCCTGCCCACTCTGCCCACTCTGCCCACACTCAGGATCCACTCTGCTGTGGCCTCTGCTCCGCTGTTCCCAGGGCAGTGAGGCTGGGGACAGGACTGCCACCCAGCCCTTCCTGTCCACCCACACAGGCCAGCAGGGCTGTGGAGACAGCCGCAGCACCTGGTTCTAGCCAAGAAACCTCAGCAAGGCGGAGCCTCTCGGAGTCTCAAAGTGGCCGTGACGTCGGCACCCACTCCACAGCTATGCTGTGAGGATCAAGACCTCACGTGTTAAGCACCTAGAACTGCACCAGCACCCATGTGGACAGCTGTCACTGCTGTGGTCCTCGGGGACCCACGCATGCAGGAGTGGGCAGGGGCTGTGCACCTGAGGCTGGGCTTTCTGCATCTTCTGGTTACCTCACTTAGGATCAGTGTAGGAAACCCCTGTCCACACCAACCCTCCTCCTGACTTCCAATTCCCCTACACCTAGATTTAATCTTCCTTCTTTCTCCTTCCCCTCCCTCCCTGTCGTCCTGTCGTTTTTGCAGTGTTGGGGATAAAACCCAAGGGTCTGCATGCACTGACTGCACCGAGCCCCGCAGCCCCAGCACCCACGCGGCCATCACGGGCGCCCCTCACATTCAGATACTGCCGGTTGGAGAAGATCCTTCCACACCCGGGGAAGTCACAAGACATCAGCTCTCTTTTGGCTGCCTTCCTGGGGAGGGAAAGGGGAGCAGAAGGACTCCCGCCTGCTCTCCTCCACTCCCCTCCTCCTGACCCTGCCCAGAGCCCCACTTCCCCAAGCCTTACCTAATTCTTTTGGGCCCAATCTGTGCAGCGTCCTCATCCCAGGCCGGTGCTGGGGCAGACGGGGCCTGACTCGTAGGGCTAAGGGCAGCAGAGAGGGAGTGGAGGGTCTCGCGGGAGGGCCAGTCCAGAGTACCCCTGCCCTCTCTGCTGGCTATCAGGCTACCTGGCCAGAGGCTCTGTCTGCTGGGCCACTGGAGGGGTCCCGCCAAGCTCCAGCTGTACCCCAGTCTCCGACGGCAGAGGGTCTCTGGCACCCAAGGGGTGTGTGGGTGAGGGTGGAGTAGCAACAGGAGTGGGGGGAGCAGGGGCTGGTGCTGTCTCTCCCTCCTTGGGGGTGGGGGTGACAGAGGAAGGGGGTGGTCTGGTATCATCCAGCTCACTGCTGAAGGGAGACCAAGAGAAGGGCATTCCCTCTCTGGACACTCAGCTAGCCCTGACAGTCCCAACCCGAAACTGAACTGATTCCAACTCGGAATCACCCTGCTCCTCCCCAGCTCTCCATTCACTCCTGCTTTCGGCCAGGTCTCCCCAGAGCCCGGCTCCAGGTCCCTCTGCCTGGGCCAAGGCCCACCCGCCCTCCCTCCCCACCAACAAGCCCCCTGGAGTCTGCGACTGAATCACTGGGCAGCTGCCCCCGTGCCCCGCCCAGCACCTCCCTCCACCCCAACTTGCTCGTCCAGGGAGGAGCTGTAGGTCCACGGGCTGGCGTCACTGAGCATCTCCTCTTCGTCTTCCTCACTGTCTTCCCCTTCCTCGCCAGAGGGCAGGAAGGCCTCTGCTGGGGGTCCGGCCCCCCTGCAGGACAGAAGGCACGCCTGAGGTTGCTCCCACACGCCGCTGTCTGTGCAGGCCCATCCTGCTCCCCTCCCTCTCTTCCTCACCTGGGCACCCTGGCTTCTCCAGTCCTCTCATGCGCAGACTCCAAACCTGTTGGCACAGGCAGGGTCAAAAAGGAGCGGGTGCTGGGCTGGAGGAATGAGGGCAGGTGGGGGGCTGAGAGCGGGCGATGGGAGGCTCCCTAGGAGGGCAGGGCACACAGGCTGCTGGCAGGGAAGGTGCACTTCAGTTCAGACATTCACATGGTCCAAAAAGTAAATGAATGAATGAATGAAGCACAAGAAGCACCCGGTGAGAACCTCCTGTCCAGTGCTGTGTCCCAGTCACCTAGCTCCTCCCAGCAGCCTGTTTCCTGTGTCCTTCCAGAGACATTTTATACAACCACATACGGATATTCCGTCTTTGTTTCATGTATGTATTTATTTATTTAATACTTGCGGTCCTGCTGATTGAACCCAGTGGCCCTCAACCACTGAACTACATCCCCAGCCCTTATCTTCAATTTATTTTATTTTGAGATAGGCTCTAAGTTGCCCAGGTTGGCCTTGAACTTGGTATCCTCCTGCCTCAGCCTCCCAGTCATTGGGATTACAGGTGTGCACCAATGTACCTGCCCGTTGTACCTTCATTTTTTATTTTCCACCAGTGACAGCACACCACATCTAACAACGTATGTGAGGGCTACTTCCTTGTTGCCATCAAAGGACCATTTTTAGAAACAAGGTTCTGAGCCAAATGCGACAGTGCCCACCAGTAGTACCAGCTGCCGGGAAGGGTGAGGCAGGAGGATTGCAAGTTCAAGGCCAGCTGAGCAACGAAGCAAGACCTGGTCTCACAATAAAAAATGCTGGGGATGTAGTTCAGCCACCATCTGTGCAGGCTGATCCTGTCCCAGAGTACCCCTGGATTCAATCCCCAATACTAAAAGAAAAAAAGAAAAGAAAGAAAAGAAACAAGGTTGTGAGTTAGAGGCCTGGGAAACTGTCCTTCCGTTCTCCACACTCTTTTTCCTTTCTTTCCTTCTGTGGCCCTGGGGAAGGTGCCCAGGGCCTCACCACTACACCCTTCTTCCGCTGGCCTACCTGCAGGCTCCTGCCCACTCCTGGCCTTGGGGCTCCAGCTCCTAGGGCTAGTCCGTGGAAGGGAGGTCTGCTTGGGCACCTCTGGAGGTGTAGGGCTCAAAGAAGGCTCCCAGGAGAAGGTGTGACCAGCTGAACACTCCCACACCAGCCCCCCATCTTGGCCCCCAGGGCCCCGAAGACCAGGCACTAAGCTGCATTCCCGGCTGTGCACATGGGACAGGAGCACCAGATACTGCAGACCCTTGGGGGGCAACGGCTCAGGACCTGGAGGGGTGAGGGAGCAGTCAGGTTGGGCTGAGAGACCCCTCCCGTCACCCAGAAAGCCACATTTAGACAACCCTGTCCTCGCAATCCCCAGACCCTGAAGCCCTCCCAGAGAAGAGACTAACTGCCCAGCTCCAGGCCCCTTTCCACCTCATTTGGGGCTTCCAGCCAACTATCCTGGGAGGGAGTTCCGGGTACCGGTCCCTTTGCGCCCCCCTCGCCCCCACCCCCGTCCCCTCTTGATCCTCCTCCACCATCCTCTACCTACCTGCACAGAGGACACAGCCCGAAGTGTACCTGCCAGGGGAGAAGCTGCAGGTCAGATCAGAGCCCGGGTGGCCATCCGTTACCCTCAGCCCTGGGCCACTCACTTAAGAGTCAGGTTTAGTGGCCCCCCCACCCTCACTGGGGCCATGGAGAGGGGCAGGACCCTGGGAGGCCACAAATCACACAGGCCACCCTGCTGAAGTGACAAACATTAGGGTGCAAAGCAGCAGCTGCTCGGCCTGACCCACAGGGGACAGGGGGCTTGCCGCCAGGTCACCGCCCCCGGAACCCTTCCGGAACCCTCCCCGCTTCCGCCACCGGCCCCTGACCGGTCCAGCAGGAACTTGGCGAGCTGCGAGTGCAGAGAGAAGCCCAGCCGCTCCTTGAGGAGGCACCACCGCTCCATGTGGCCGCCCAGGCGGATGCGGCACTTGCTGCGGCGCGCGTCCAGCTGCCTCCGCTTCTCCCGCCGCCTGCGGGACGCGTCCGCTCCAGAGGAAGCCATGGGTCCTGGGCCTGGAGGGGAAGGGGATGCTCCTGGCCGGCGGGTCCCGGGGGCAGAGCCCCCTGCTCCACCGCCCTCTGGCTCGTGTCCACATGGGGACTCCGGCAGGACTCAACTATTTCAACAGCGGCCGCTGCCACTGGAGCCGAACCGCCCTGCACACGAGGGTGTGCGCGGGGCGCGGTGGGGGCGTCACTAGGTCAGGGCCAGGATCAAAGTCAGGACGATGGCCCGCGCCCTCCGGCCCACTCAGGTGTCAAACGTGCGCTGCAGGGAAGGGGCGGGCGACGCGGAGGGGAGTCCGGCTGGGGCGGGGGCGAGGGCACTTCGCCGGCCCTGCTGCCCTTCGGGGCTGGGGTGGTTCTGGCGTGCAACTGGGCGCCCCGCTCGGCCAGGCCGGGGGTGGGCCGCGCGGAGCCCCAGCCCCGCCTCGGGCCGCCGCACTCGACGCTCCGGGAGCGTGGCTGGCCAAGCCCACCGGGGCTCCCGCCGGCTGGGGCCCCGCCGCCCTCCCGCACGGGCCTTACCTGCGCGCCCCCACCCGCCCCCACGACTGCGCCTGCGCCCTGGCCTCGCGCGCCGGCCGGGAACGAGGCGGGAACACCGGGGCCCACCTCGCGCGCGCCCCGCCGTTTCTCTTTTAAGAAACCGTCCCCTCCGCGTCGGCTTCGCCCGGAACTGCGGCCGGCCCGGGAGGGGCGGGGGCGCGGGGGAGGCCGCGATGCGCCTGCGCACTGGGCGCCCGCGCGCCGCCTGCCGGCAGCCGTGACCCTGGCGCGCCACCTATTGCGGTGAAAAGCCGGGTGGCCCGCGGCTGCTACTGACCGCCAAAGGCTTGGGGGAAACTCGGGTCGCCGGGTCCAGCTCCTCTGTGCGTGGACCCGGCCCTCCGGCCGCTTTGCCTCGTTAGCACCCTGGATTTCCCTTCTCAGTTGCCACCGGGAGCAAACACGTGCTGCAGAAAGCTAGCGCCCCTCTGATCCCGAGGCCGCGCCAGCTGGGCCCCCAACTCCGCTCGCATCAGAATTCCTCCGGAAAGTTGCCTAGATTCCCTAGGTCGTTCTCACTCCCATTCTCAAATGACCGCTGGAGCCGTTCCCTCCAAGCCACTGCAGTGGCGCTTCTCGGTCGCTCGATGGCCCTGCTGCTAAATGCAGCGATCGGTTTGGCCTGCCTGTCTGCCCTAGACAGGAGCGCCTCCCTGGGTGGATCCCGCCTGGCCTCCCCGCAGTGGATGCCTCCACGCTTTGCCCAGCTCTGAGACTTCACCTGGTCTCTGGTTCCCCTGCTCCTCCTGTAACAGTGGTCCACTTTATACTTTGAATATAACCCTTGCTGCTCTACCGCGGCAACTTATTTTTATTTTTTTTATTTTTTTAATTTTTATTTATTTTTTTGATGTTATGGTCTTTTTTTTGCCTTTTTTATTGTAAACAAACGGGATACATGATGTTTCTGTTTGTACATGAGTAACAGCATATCATTTGCATATTCATAAATTTACATAGAGTAATGATGTTTGATTCATTCCGTTATTTTTTTCCTTCCCTCCACCCCTCCCACCTCTCTTTTCCCTCTATACAGTCCCTCCTTCCTCCATTCTTGTCCCACTCACACCCCCCATTAAGTGTCATCATCCGCTTATCAGTGAGATCATTCCTCTTGGATTTTTGAGATTGGCTTATCTCACTTAACATGATATTCTCCAATTTCATCCATTTGCCTGCAAATGGCATAATGTTATTCTTTATAGCTGAGTAATATTCCATTGTGTATATATATACCACAGTTTCTTTATCCATTCATCAATTGAAGGGCATCTAAGTTGGTTCCATAGTCTGGCTACTGTGAATTGAGCCGCTATGAACATTAATGTGGCTGTATCTCTGTAGTATGCTGATCTTAAGTCTTTTGGGTATAGGTGGAGGAGTGGGATAGCTGGATCAAATGGTAGGTCCATTCCAAGTTTTCTAAGGAATCTCCACACTGCTTTCCAGAGTGGCTGCACTAATTTGCAGTCCCACCAGCAATGTATGAGTGTACCTTTTTCCCCACATCCTCGCCAACACCTATTGTTGCTTGTGTTCTTGATAATCGCCATTCTAATTGGGGTGAGATGGAATCTTAGTGTAGTTCTGATTTGCATTTCTCTTATTACTAAAGATGGTGAACATTTTTCATATGTTTGTTGATTGCTTGTAGATCTTCTTCTGTGATGTCTCTTCATATCCTTAGCCCATTTGTTGATTGGGTTATTTGTATTCTTGGTGTAGAGTTTTTGAGTTCTTTGTATATTCTGGAAATTAGCGCTCTATTTGAAGTATGAGTGGCAAAGATATTCTCCCACTCTGTAGGCTCTCTCTTCACATTGCTGATAGTTCCCATTGCTGAGAGAAATCTGTTTAGTTTGAATCTATCCCAGTTATTAATTCTTGCTTTTATTTCTTGTGCTATGGGAGTCCTGATAAGGAAGTCTGATCCAAAGCCAACATGTTGAAGATGTGGACCTACATTTTCTTCTGTAAGATGCAGGGTCTCTGGTCTGATTTCAAGGTCCTTGATCCATTGTGAGTTGATTTTTGTGCAGGGTGAGACATAGGGTTTAGTTTCATTCTGTTGCATGTGGATTTCCAGTTTTCCCAGCACCATTTGTTGAAGAGGCTATCTTTTCTCCATTGCATATTTTTGGCACCTTTGTCTAGTATGAGAAAATTGTATTTATTTGGGTTTGTGTCTGTGTCCTCTATTCTGTACCATTGATCTACCTGTCTATTTTGGTGCCAATACCATGCTGTTTTTGTTACTATTGCTTTGTAGTATAGTTGAAATTCTGGTATTGCGATACCCCCTGTTTCATTCTTCCTGCTAAGAATTGCTTTAGCTATTCTGGGTTTCTTATTCTTCCAGATGAATTTCATGATTGCTTGCTGTATTTTTGTGAGGTACGTCATTGGGATTTTAATTGGAATTGCATTGAATCTGTATAGCACTTTGGTAGTATGGCCATTTTGAAAATATTAATTCTGCCTATCCAAGAACATGGGAGATCTTTCCATCTTCTAAAGTCTTCCTTAATTTCTTTCTTCAATGTTTTGTAGTTTTCATTGTAGAGATCTTTTACCTCTTTGGTTAGATTGATACCCAAGTATTTTTTTTTTTTTGAGGCTATTGCAAATGGAGTTGTTTTCCTCATTTCCCTTTCAGCTGTTTCATTGCTTGCGTATAAAAATGCTGTAGATTTATGTGTGTTGATTTTATAGCCTGCTATTTTGCTGAATTCATGGATGAGGTCTAGAAGTTTTCTGGAGGAGGTTTTTAGATCCTCTAAATATAGAATCATGTCATCAGCAAATAGTGACAGCTTAAGTTCCTCTTTTCCTATTCATATCCCTTTAATTTCTTTAGTCTGCCTAATTGCTCTGGCTAGAGTTTTGAGGACAATGTTGAATAGAAGTGGTGTACGAGGACATCCCTGTCTTGTTCCCATTTTTAAAGGGAATGGTTTCAGTTTTTCTCCATTGAGAATGATGTTGGCCATGGGCTTAGCATAAATAGCCTTTACAATGTTCAGGTATGTTCCTACTATCCCTATTTTTTCTAGTGTTTTGAGCATGAAGGGGTGTTGTATATTGTCAAATGCTTTTTCTGTGTCAATTGAAATAACCATATGATTCTTATCCTTAAGTCTATTGACATGATGGATTACGTTTATTGATTTATGGATGTTAAACCATCCTTGCATTCCAGGAATGAACCCCACTTGATCATGGTGCACAATTTTCTCAATATGTTTTTGGATATGGTTTGCCAATATTTTGTTAAGGATCTTAGCATCTGTATTCATCAAGGATATTGGTCTAAAATTTTCTTTCCTTGATGTGTCTTTTTCCTGGTTTGGGTATGAGGGTGATATTAGCTTCATAGAATGAGTTCGGTAGGGTACCCTCCTTTTCTATTTCCTGGAATTCTTTGAGAAGTATTGGAATGAGTTCTTCTTTGAAGGTCTTGTAGAACTCAGCTGAGAATCCGTCTGGTCATGGGCTTTTGTTGGATGGTAGATTTGTAATGGCTTCTTCTATTTCATTGCTTGATATTGATCTGTTTAAATCGTGTATGTCCTCCTGGTTCAGTTTGGGAGGAGCATATGTCTCTAGAAATTTGTCAATGTCTTGGGTACTTTCTATTTTGTTGGAATACAGATTTTCAAAGTAGCTTCTCATTATGTTCTGTATCTCAGTGGTGTCTGTTGTGATATTTCCTTTTGCATCATGTATTTTAGTAATTTGAGTTTTCTCTCTCCTTTGTTAGTGTAGATAAGGGTTTATCTATTTTGTTTACATTCTCAAAGAACCAACTTTTTGTTATGTCAATTTTTTGAATAGTTTCTTTTGTTTTAATTTCATTGATTTCAGCTCTGATTTTAATTATTTTCTGTCTTCTACTACTTTTGCTGTTATTCTGTTCTTCTTTTTCTAGGGCTTTGAGCTGTAATGTTAGGTCATTTAATTGTTGACTCTTCATTCTTTTCTGGAATGCGCTCCATGCAATGAATTTTCCTCTTAGTACTGCTTTCATAGTGTCCCAGAGATTTTGATATGTTGTATCATCATTCTCATTGACCTCTAAGAATTTTTTAATCTCCTCCCTGATGTTTTTTGTTATCCATGTTTCATTCAGTAGCATGTTATTTAGTCTCCAAGTGTTGGAGTAATTTCCTTTTTTTACTTTGTTATTGCTTTCTACTCTTAATCCATTATGATATGATAGAACACAAGGCAGTATCTATATTTTTGCATTTCCTAAGGGCTGCTTTGTGGCATAACATATGGTATATTTTTGAGAAGGTTCCATGTGCTGCTGAGAAGAAAGTGTATCCGCTCGTTGATGGATGGAATATTCTATATATGTCTATTAAGTCTAGGTTATTGATTGTGTTATTGAAGTCTATGGTTTCTTTGGTTGAATTTTGTTTGGAAGATCTATCTAGTGGTGACAGTGGTGCGTTAAAGTCGCCCAGAATTATTGTGTTGTGATCTATGTGATTCTTGAAATTGAGAAGGATTTGTTTGATGTACAGGGATGCACCATTGTTTGGGGCATAAATATTTACTATCATTATGTCTTCTTGATTTATGGTTCCCTTAAGCAGTATGAAATGTCCTTCTTTATCCCTTCTGACTAACTTGGGCTTTAAGTCCACTTTATCTGATATAAGGATGGAAACCCCCGCTTTTTTACTGGGTCCATGTGCGTGGTAGGTTTTTTCCCATCTTTTCACCTTTAGTCTGTGGATGTCTTTTTCTATGAGATGAGTCTCTTGCAGGCAGCATATTGTTGGGTCTTTCTTTTTAATCCATTCTGCCAGTCTGTGTCTTTTGATTGATGAGTTTAGGCCATTAACGTTCCGGGTTATTATTGAGAAATGATTTGTATTCCCAGTCATTTGGCTAATTTTTGGTTTCTAAGTCGGCTTGGTTTCTCCTTTGAGTGCTTTTTCTCTAAGGTAGTTCCTCCCTTTGCTGACCTCCATTGTTGTTTTTCATTTCCTCCTCATGGAATATTTTGTTGAGAACATTCTGTAGTGCAGACTTTCTATTTGTAAATTCTTTTAACTTTTGTTTATCATGGAAGGATTTTATTTCATCTTCAAATCTGAAGGTTAGTTTTGCTGGGTATAGGATTCTTGGTTGGCAACCGTGTTCTTTCAGAGCTTGAAATATGTTGGTCCAGGCACTTCTAGCTTTTAGAGTTGGGTTGAGAAGTCAGCCGCTATCCGTATTGGTTTCCCCCTATATGTAATCTGATGCTTTTCTCTCGTGGCCTTCAAAATCCTATATTTATTTTGAATGTTAGGCATTTTCATTATAATGTGCCTTGGTGTGGATCTGTTGTGATTCTGTGCATTTGGTGTTCTGTAAGCCTCTTGTATTTGATTTTCCATTTCATTCTTCAGGTTTGGGAAATTTTCTGATATTATTTCATTGAACAGCTTGTTCATTCCTTTGGTTTGTATCTCTGTGCCTTCCTCAATCCCAATAATTCTTAAATTTGGTCTTTCCATGATGTCCCATAGTTCTTGGAGATTCTCTTCATGATTTCTTACCATCTTCTCTCTTTGGGCGACTTTATTTTCAAGATTCAATATTTTGTCTTCATTGTCTGCAGTTCTGTCTTCCAAGTGGTGTAGTCTTTTGGTGATGCTTTCCATTGAGAGTTTTATTTGGTTTATTGTCTCCTTCATTTCAAGGATTTCCATTTGGTTTTTTTTTTTCTTTTTTTCTTTTTTTTTTTTTTTTGAGAATCTCTATATCTTTTTTGAAATGATCTTTTGCTTCTGCAGGTTCTCTTTCAGCTTATTGGTATTATCATTTATTGCCTGCATTTGCTCTCTTATCTCATCCTTTGCTTCGTGAATCATCCTAATCATGTATAATCTGAAGTCCTTTTCTGACATTTCTTCTAACATACTGTCATTGGATTCTATTACTATAGAATCTAGATTTGTTTGGATCATTTTCTTCCCTTGTTTTTTCATGTTGTTCATGTGCTTCCCCTCTAGCCCTGCAGATGTGGGGTATTGCAGATTTCCCCCTATAGGCTTATAGTGGCCCTATAGGTTTCCAAAACCCTTTCTTTATGGGGAGATCAATATTAGCAGTGCCCAAACCAGACACTATGCAATCCTAGACCAAATAGCCCCTATAGGGACAATAACATCATGTAAATAAGGGAGAAAGCGACTCTGAGGGAACAAGTAAACAGAAGGAAAAGAAAGGAAGAAACGTAAAAAAATAAAAACAAATATTTTTTTAAAAAAGGAGAAAAAAGAAAATCTACTGTATAATAGTCATATTGTAATGAAACCTCCCAGTGTTCAGTAGCCTGATGCATGAGAGGTACCTGACAATGAGCTTCAAGCCTCTAGCATGCGTCTCAGGATGGGATTTGCCCCACCCGAAGATCGGAGCTATGGCTTCCAGGATTATCCAAGATGGACGCTCTGGCTTCCAAATGTGTTTGCAAATGGGGAGCTGCAGCTCAGGGGTGAACGTGGTCAGCTGGAGGTCCTGGAGACAGGATGCAGTTGGTCCGGCAGGGGTCCTGGAGGTCCGGTGTGTTTTGTGTGGTTGTGGGATCCTGGAGGCAGGGTGCAATCAGTTGGTCTGGGTTCCCGGTGATAGGGCGCAGTCAGTTAGTCTGCGGGTCCTGGTGGCAGGGAGCAGTCAGTGGATGTGAGGGCCCCAGAGGCAGGGAGTGATTGGTCAGGCTGAGGGATCCTGGAGACGGGACTCGATCAGTCCGGCCAGGGGTCCTACAGGGCCTGGCTGTTGTCTCAAAATGGCGGCAGCCACGTGTAATCAAACCTGCAGGTACTGTGACAGTGAACTTCCAGGCAGCAGCAGGCAGCTGGTTCTCCACTGGTGGTCTGCGGTCAATCTGCTGGCAGCTGTCGGACGATCGGGAGGTGAACCTCGAGCCTTGGGTGATGGATAGGGGTAAGGCAGGCGATGGACAGGTGAGAGGCAGGCAAATGGCGGATGATAGACGCCTGACAGTGAGCAATCTGCTCTCAAAAAAGGCGTCGATATGCTGGCAGACTGCAGGTCATCACAGCAGACAAATGGGGTAAGGAGCAGAAGATCGATAAGCAGCAAAAACTGCCTCACCGAGAAACAGATATCCTCTGCTTGAATCCGGTGTTGCGGAGCGACAAGGAACGCAGCTTCCCTCTAGACCGCCATCTTGGATCTTCGCAACTTATTTTTAAAATGGACGTGTTTCTTTCTCTTCCCCTCTCCCTGCTCCTTCCTAATCTCTCACCCTTCCTAATCTCAGGGGAAGCAGGATGGCCTTTCCTCCCCATCCTAGGCAGAGTTATCTGTTCTTGAACACACACCCACCATAGGAAGTCCTTCTAACTGCCTGCTTGGTTTTCCGTGGCTAACTGAGTTCATAGACTCCATCTGGGGAAAGAACTGAGGGACAGTGCTTGGTGCAAAGACAGCCTGAACACGTGCTACCTTGTATTTTCTCTGACTATGAAAGATAAGTTTTCACAGTCCTGTTCCCCTCTCCCTTCTCAGTGAATGGTGCCATCATCTATGTAGTTGCTCAAACCTAAAACCTGGGAATCAGGCTTGATTGTACCTTCTGGGACACCCAGACCATAAACATCAGTGAGTCGTGTGTGTGTGTGTGTGTGTAGCTGTCAGCAGGGCCACATGCCTGTATGCCTGTAAGGGCTCTAGGAGAGAATTCTTTCCTTGTGTCTTCCAGGTGCTGGTCACGGCCAGCATTCCCTGACTTGTAGCAATGTCACTTAAATCTCTGTCTCTGTGGTCACATTGCTCTTTCTCTTCTACATCCAGCCTCTCCGTCTCTCTCACAAGGGAGCTTGCAATTGCATTTAGAGTGCACCAAGTGATCTCCCCATCTCAGTGTTCTAAAATAATCACATCCAAAGTGTTTGCTGCAAGGTGATCTTCACAGGTTCGTCATTAAGGCTTGGATGTCTGTCCTGGGACGAGTTCTCAACGGCACGAGACCACCGTCTTCGCTCTCACAGTCTATACCCACACCTTTCTGGTGGATCTACCTTCTACTGTCACCCTTATCCACACAGTGCGGGTGAAGTGAAGACACATCATCTCTTCCCTAAAAGCTTCCAGGTATCTCTAGTATGATCCAAAGTCCTTACCATGGCTTCAGGTCCTAGGAGATCTCACTCCTGGCTGCTTCTCAGGCATCTTCCTCTGAATTTCCGCAAGTGTGCTCTCTTCCTGGCCACTCCCACTCGCTCCCTTTCTGTTGTGTGCCACGCATGCCAGAGGGACTCCTTTTTCCTCACCTCCTAGCTCTTCCGCTGGGTGCTTCCTTCTCACCATGCACATCTCAGCTGCAAGGTCACCCACTCAGAGAGCTCCTTCCCTCTGCTAGTTTCTACCCCGCTGTCGTGTTCCATCTCCTTATCGCATTCAGCATTCTCTGAAATCATTTTAGGGACTTGTTTGTGTGTGTGTTGGTCTATGATGATGGTTGGCTACCCCAGTCTTCTTCTACGAGCCTGAACATTCCAAGTGTCATGGAGTTCAAACACAAACCACCTTAGGAAGAACCCAGTGTGTTCGGTCCATGTTCCTGTTCATCTGTGGTCCTGATGACTTGACTCAACATACTGTTGAATAGCATCAAGTAGGAAGGAAGATCAGCCACCCTGTTCCAGATACTGTATTCATTAATGAGGGCAAAACCTTATGTGTATATAATCTTCCAGGCACCAGGGTGCATGCCTGTAATCCCAGACTGAGGCAGAAGGCTGAGCAGGAGGGTTGCAAATTCAAGACCAGACTGTGTGACATAGGGAGACCCTGTCCTCAAATAAAATATAAAAAAGGGCTGGGGATGTAGTTCAGTGGCAGGGTGCTTGCCTAGCATGCCTGAGGCCCTGGATTCAATGGAATTCAGGTCCTCACATTGTTGAAGTTCACTGAGTTCACTGAAGGAGGAGAAATACTTACTGACAAACTGCCTCTCCTCCACTCCCAAAACGTTAGTGCTCTTCTGCAAGACTTAAAAAGGTGGGAGCTGGTGACTGCTTTTGAGAGAATTATTCATTCCTTACTTCAATGATGTGAAAACTTAAAGAGAGGTTGACAGAAAAAGAGGATTACAAAAAGAAAAAACAAAAAATGTTATGCCTTGCCTTTATGGCCCCTTAGAAGATGCAAAATCCTAGTTCCTCTGTACAATCACAAACGGGTCCCACAATTGTTGGTTACTCTTGGACAGTAAAAGAGACCTTTACGCACTTTGAGATCCAAGAACATTCTTGGTTCTCTCCGTGGGATCCTGTTGAAAATAACTCTAAACTTCTTCCAATGCCGAATGCTCACCAAGGATATCCTTCTTTTCCCTCGACCTCCCTTCAATTCCTCACATGGTGGAAATTAGAATGGACAATTCGCTTAAAAGCGGCCCCAGCCCCCACCTTTCGAAGTCCCTCAGAAGAGCACTAACTTTTCGCGGGTGGGGAAGAAGAGGCAGTTTCTCTGTAAGTCTTTCTCTTCCTCAGTGACTTCAGTGCACTGAGGACCTGATTTCCATTTTAGTGTCGGGTTACAAAGGCTAAGCTTGGACTTGAGCTATTTGTAGATCTGCTGCTGTTTGGATATGGTTCACAGCCCACTGAAACTGCCAGTCCTTCTTCACATATAAAGTTCCTAACGTCCCCATCACAAACTCTCACAACTAAGGGTCTGTGTGGAGAACGTTTCATTTACATATCTTTTATTTTTCCAGGACTTTACGTGGCACCCCATGGTTGTAGCCAATCTAATTATAATGTTAGCTCCCAATATTCTCTCTCTTAAGAGAAAAATCACTTTCCATTTCCCTGCCCCACAGAGGGAAGAGCCAAGTGGCTATAGCGTTTGAATCACGGAAAGCCTGAGATGATGGTGTGCTGGAACTGCGAGGAGCACCGACTGGCAGTTTGTATGCAAGCCCTTAGGGCCCACAGACTGCTCCGACCAGCACAAGACCCACCCACTTCATTTGTCTACGCCCTCCGACGACTGGTGGGCGGTGCCTTTTCCAGCAGCCAATCAAGCCGGACCGCGGCACACTGCTCCCCCTATGACGGCCTGTGGGCGGGGGCCAGGCGGGATGGTATATAAGAGACGCAGTGCGGCGCCCCCTAGCGGCTGGCCCAGCCTCCAGCGCTGGGTTGGGAGGCTTAGCCCCTCGGTCTGGAAGAGCTAGGGACATGAAGGAGTTGAAAGTGAGCTACAGGTGAGCGCTCAATTGGAAATGTTATGGCAGCCAGGGTGCTTGCGGCCTCAGCGGCAGGGGATGCGGAGAAGCCAGGGACGCCAGCTTCACAGCGACATCATGTTTCAAGTGCTGAAGCAGCAGCTGCCTAGTGACAAGGTGGCCCTGCTGCCCGTGGTGGAATCATACATTTTTGATCGTGTCACCCGGGAGGTGACCGGGCTCAGGGGGGATAGCGTGGGAAAGTCAGACCAGCATGGCCAACGGAGGGCGGTGCGCGCTCCTGAGATCAGAGCCCTGTTAGTGTGGCCGTTGTGCTCTGAGCTGCTCTTGGCACCCACTTGTCATCCTCCCCAGCGCGCGAGGAGCGCATGGTCGGTGCACGACCCTCGTTTTCCCGGAGAGCTGTCCTCTGTCATGCTGCCAAAAGTTATGGGAAATCTCAGATTCGCAGATATACCCCGGTTATCATCCAGACTGTAGAAAAGATCCTGCCACCTGTGTCTTGGATGTGTTGCAGAAGAAATGAAGGTGCTTTTAGTGCAAATGCCCAAGGAACAAAACATATGAAATATTTCGGTCCACACAGATGCAGGAGGTTAGGATGCTGTCTGAGCCACTCCTGCTCCCTGGGGAAGATGGAAATGAAGGGAAATCTGGTGTGCTCTCAAAACACAGCTTCTTGTGTGCTGTTTTCTGGGATGAGGGCTTCTTTGGGTGGGTGAAAAGCTCAGATGATAGGTTTCTCCAACAGAGGAAGCCCCTCCTGTCCTTTCCCCCTTCCTACATCTTCATCCTTTGTACCAAACCTTTGCAACAGTGGGCGAAGAAGCCAGAAGGGCAAGTTGAGGTTGCTGAGGAAACAGTGGGGCTCCTGAGCCAGGTTTGCCAGAAGAGGAACACCGGCCGAAAACTGAACACGTAGGAGACTCTTCAGCCCCAGCAGCACAGTCCATCCTGCTCTGCAGACTTCCTGTGTTTAGTTTGCTTTCATCTCGTTTGTCTTGTTTCTTTTCCTGTTTATTCATAACTACCTTTTCTCCGTTCTGAACTTCTCATTGCCTCCAGCCTCTTATTTTTTCTCTCCTTCACTCATCTGCTTCCCCTCCCAACCATTCCTCTTCTACCGTCTTCCAGTATCAAGCATTCGGTACACAGGGGTCTGTGGGCTCCCAGCATTCTGAGGACCTTTCTCCCAGGTCTGTTCCTGTTGCATTCCTCTCTGACCGTACAGTCCACTCACCACACAAAACTCCCACGCTCCTGCCTTGCTTCCACCTCCCAGGACCTGGCAGATACTGCCTTCCCCAGACTGCTCCTTCAGCTCGGGAAACTGAAGCCCCTTGCACCAGTGGGAATGGGGAAGATGATGGAGACTAGGAAATTCTCCTCCTCTGCTCGTTGGCAGTCTCCAGTTTACTTCAGAAGCACCTAAGGTATCTCTAGAACCCATGTGTAAAACCACCCCACCAGCATCCCTCCCCTTCTTCCATGTATCTAGAAGTCCTAGGAAGGGAGGGAAAGAGGAAGCTTGCTAGTAGCCCCAGTGGGGGAATAAGGCATGAAAAGTGGTAGTTGAGGACATGAAATGGCAAAACTGAGCCACTGCAGTAGAGCCCACCCTAGATGAGCCAGTCTGCAGATTCACAAGCTGCATTAATGCCTACTGTTATAGGCTGAGAAGTTTTGGGGATGTTTGTTATGTAGCACTACTGGGTCATGGTTAATTGATACAGCATTTTACACCTCTATGTCTCGGTCAGGGCTGGCCTCCTTGCAGAGATCCTGGGAGAAAGGCAGGACTTGGCATGAGCCCAAGGAGACCTCTGAGAATTCCTTCTATCTAAATTTTCTGTCCTGCCCTGGAAGTAGGGTATCTCTAGGAGGATCATTCTAACTCCTGGGGGATGAGAGAGGCCACAAGGCCTCGTAGGAAAGACAGGTGGGCCGGGGAGGCTGTAGGGAGATAGGTCATCCAAGGGCTGCTGGTGGAAGAGTGAGTGGGCCTTGCCTGAGTGGAGGGCTGTTTGATGACCTCTGTTTCATTCACAGATTTGTTAAGTACAGACCTCCTTGACTTTGAGGGGGTTATGTCCCTATAAACCCATCATGAATTGAATATATCATTAGCCAAAAATATGCTGAACCCACCTCACCTGCCAGACCCTAGCTTAGCAACGACCCATGGAGCACTAGCCATTCACCCTCCTGAGGCTCACTGCTCCTGCCCGGCTTCGTAAGAATGGACCCTACAAAACGGGCAGTCTAGAAAGAGACTGAAATTCCAAATTAAACTACAGTTTACAAATCCTAAGTTGAACCAGTCTAAGTCAGGGACCATCTGTATATTTATGCACCCCCAACAAAAAGCTCCATTTGCACATGTGCACAAAGGAACATTGTCAGATGGAACAGAAAAAGAAAAAAAAAAAAACCTAGAAATGACTCAATTCATAGCTAAGAAGGCAGATAAATGAACTATGAGTACTGACAGCATGGAACAAGCTCAGGTGGTTAGAAATAAGAAGATAGACCTTTCTATGTCATCAGGGCTGAAACCTGAGGACATGTTGTTGACTTCAGTTCCTTAGCACAGTGTGACTTTTATTTTAAAAAACAAAACAAAACTGAGCCAAACACCGTACAGTAACCTGGCATCACAGTTTCCTTGGAGAGAATGGCTAGATGTTTCGGGGTGGGGGGAAGTGGTCAAATTAACTCCAGCTTTCTCTTTAATGAGATTTAAATCTCTTTTAAAGAGATTTCATTTCTATTATCACTTAAGTCCTTAAAAATTAAACTCAGAATATGAATTAAAAGACTTAGATTGTGGAAATAAGCAGACCTAGTTGAATCCCAGCTATGTCACTGGGCTGTCCACTTCCTGCCTGTGGTTCCGTCTTCCTGCCTCTACCAAGGGAATGGCCATTGGAAGAAGTGAGATGGTGTCTATGGAGGGCCGGCACAATGTCTGGGCCCAGGAAAGGGCTTTCAAATGTCAGTTGACAGTGATGGACAGGTTCACTGGAAGCCACACAGCCTGGTCTGCACGTCTCTTTGGGGCCGTTTCCCTGGGAATCCTGCCACGTCTTCAGAGCACATGAGGACTTTGGCACAGGCCCAGGGTGTGATGGCCCTGGTGCTGCCGGGTCAGCACTCCAACCAGCATGATGGCATCACCGGACATGAGAGGCACATTGCATTCTGTGACCTTGAGGGAGGAGCTTGGGGACATGGTGCTGACAGTGCAACACATCTAAAATAATGAGTTCCGAGCCCCTCGCAGCTGTCGACACAGAGCAGGAGAGCCTCGTCCACTCACTCTGCTGGCTATGGTGACCAGCAAGGGCTCCTGAATTCTCACTGGAATGCTGGCAGTTCTTGGGAGAGATGTGTCCCTGGTGATCCTTTCCTGCTCGAAGATGTGGAGCTCCTGGCTGCCTGGTCTGTACAATGAGGATGATAAGCTGTCCCTCAAAAGCTAGTTCTGAAGACCACATGCAGCTGGGCAAGGTGAACCTCCAGCACTGGGCTCAGTGGCTGTCAGGGGAAGTGGCTTCTTCCCCTCAGCCAGCTCTGCTGAGATGGGATTTTAGATGGAGTTCCTTGATGCAGGCTACTGAGCAACTCCCTAGCAGCCATCTTGCATCTGAGCTGGGTTCAAACACTGCCTGGCCTGTGTGCACTGGGGCTCCCTTAGGTCTTCTCGGATGCTGAGGTCCACGTCTGTGCACTCTCACACACTGCACCTTCCTCCTGACCTTGGCTACCCTTCACCCCATGTCCCATTCCTTCCCTAATGTGTAGGTCCAAGTCCATCTTTCTGGAGGGCAAGGAGTGCCTGGTCCCTTTGGGTTCCCAGCACTTAACTGGAGGTCTGTAGACAGTAGACCCTCATAAAGTGCTACTATGGACCCTCATGTTCTATATCTGCTCGCAGAACCCCGCTCCCTGAATCTTACCATTTTTGTCCCCACCTGCTTAACATCTTTCAAACGCAAGGTGAGACACGATTCCTATGGGAGCTGTCCAGCCTGGTCTGCCCAGCAGGGGCCTGCGAGGGCTTTTGCTCTCTGCATCAGCCTGGCTGGCCTGCTTCTCTTCTGATTCTCAATGATGGAATCTGAGCTGGACAGAACCGGATTCTGGAAATTGCAGCCCCCAGCTCCAGCCCCAGCTGGGTGCCTATGAAGTACCCCACTACGACACCCATCGCCCCCATGGTTGGAGTTCTGGGTTAGCAGCCTGTGAAGAACGCTTATCGTCACCGATCGGCTTGACTTGCTCTCTCCCCATCTCCCAGGCCTCCTTCCATGAGGCTTTGTCTTCCCTCCTCTGACAAATATCACAAGCCACACTGAGCAGACCCCCGTAAGCCTTGATGTCCTCACCACTGCTTCTCTGCGTCTTTTGGAAATTGTGTCTTATTGGCTTCTTCCTGAGGGTCTGATCATGGCAGATGCCACCATAATCCAGTGGCATCCTTGATTCTGGCCAGCCCCTTTCCTTTTCAAAAGCCCGTCATTGGAATCTTGGGGATTCATTCCTTGCACACAATCCATAGGTTTTCTCTTGACCTGGTGTCTCAAGTGCTCCTCACTCACTGATTGCAGGCTTCCTTGCTTGGCAAGGGTTCCATGGAAGAGGGTTCCTTTTCTCCAAGGTAACAGGAGCATCCTGGCCTCTGAGAACTCTGGAAACATTCCACCGCAGGGACATGGAGCCCCTGCCATAAACCTCGAGCGGGAAATGAGGCCCTCAGGCAAGTTACTTACTGTTTCTAAGGCCTGGGTTTGGTTATGTACTGGGTTGAATGGTCTCTTTGCAGGAGTTCGTGACCACTGAATCTGGAAAGTGACCTTCCCATGGTCCCCTTCCACTCCTCAAGGCCTCCTAGTGGGTCTTATGACAAAACATAGCTTTTGGAAAACTTCCTAACTTTTTAAGGCAATTTTCAATTTGGCCTTCATCCAAAAATTATATTGTGACTTTTCTAAACCAAGACACTGTGAATGAAGTTTGGGAGTATCTCTTCACTGGGAATCTAAAGAATGAAGCCACAGGCAGTCTGTGTTTTGATAGCTTTATTGGAACAGAATAGAGACACACTGACTCAGGCCCCCACATAGGCTCCCCCTCTGGGCAGCAGGTACCCTACTTCTGCAGCCAGCAGTCTCCAGGAGGCCCCCAGAAGGGCAGGGATAGCCCAGATGCAGGTTGAAGGCGTCCTCTGCAGTGGCAGTGGCTCGTGGGCACCTAGGGTCGGAGCCCTGACTGGTTGTGCCTGTAGTAGGCAGTTTGCTTGCACTGTAGATCTTCTGCCTACAAATACTTGGCATGACTCGGAGACCCACCTGCCTCAGACTACTGGGAATACTTCCAAAGAGGGGTTTCTGGGACTTCCAGAAGGAACATCCCAGAGACTAAGCACCCTTGGGGCTCACCAGGGCAAATCATGTCTGCGAGTTATTGGCAGGTAAGCCATTGACCATACTCTGCACTCTTTATATTGTCTGCTCGCTCATCTAACAAACTTTCACTCAGCTCCTATTGTGTGCAAACACTCTTCTAGGGGCTAGACTGAGAACTGTCACTAGAACTCATGAGCAGTGCAGGCAGATGACGTTCCACGAGTCACACAAGCGGCAGTATTGTCACCACCATGCCAGTGGCTTCCAAGGAAGTTCTGAGGGCGTGTGGAGGGGCCTGACCTACTCTGAAGAGACAAGGAAGCCCTCCTCAAGGAAGGGCCTTGGTAGCTGAGATCTCGGGAAGTCAGTTGACCCAAGGGCCAGAGCATGTCGTCATGGAAACAGCACTGTGCATGCCTGGGTGCTGGAAAGAGCAGCGAGGCACAAAGACCAAGAGGCACAGGCCAGTAGGGCCCGAGTGAAG
The DNA here is from genome assembly GCF_902686455.1 of Sciurus vulgaris. NCBI lineage: Eukaryota > Metazoa > Chordata > Mammalia > Rodentia > Sciuridae > Sciurus > Sciurus vulgaris. The sequence continues at coordinate 6,521,087 of NC_136466.1, forward strand.
GAGGGAGGGGTGCTGTGCAGGAGGCGGTGGCTGGGCATGCGGGCACCTTCAGCACCAGTGGGCCACGGGCTCTGGCCGCCTCGTGCAGAGAGTGGGCTGGAGGAAGGGGGTGGGGATGTGGAGGGAGGCGTCAGAAGCTGTTCCAATTGTCCTACTGGAGCCCAGGGCTGGGGATGGAGTGACAGCAGGGCAGAGAGAATCAGCAGGAGGGTGGACCCCTGTGGGGCCTGGGGACACTGGAAGCAGGCAAAGGAGGCCCCCCCAGCTTCTGGGGGTTTTGCCTGACAAGTGGAACCTGGGGGAGCAGGAGTGGAGACATGGTGCAGCGTAGGTATGGACACTCGGGTGGGGAGGTGTCTTGGGAACCTCCAGGTGGAGGTGGTGCCAGGCGGAGGGGTCACAGCACCCTGAGGGGCCTGGCCTACGCTAGGATCTGTGTGTAGTCTCCTGGTGCCTCAAAACTGAGGCCCTGGGTGTAGAGGAAGTCACAGACGAGACACAGTCATGTCACAGGAGGGTGCAGACTGAGTGCAGGAGAACAGCCACCTCTAGTGGCTGGACAGAGGGTGATGAGCTCAGGGAGGACTGGAAAGTCCTAGATGGACAGTGAGGGAGGAAACAGGACGGTTCTGTGGAAGCCAAGGGAAGGGTGCCAGGGAGGGAAGAGAGGTGCTGCCCGAGAGCCCCCGGGAGCCCCCGGGCGGAGAAGGCCGTCCACGCCCTCAAGCCTCTGGGGCTCTCACCTCCCCACCTCCTGGGTCTCTTCCACAGCCTGTAAATACAGAAGCGCAACTTGCCCCCTTGAACAGAGGAGTAAAGAGCTGCTGGGAGAGGTCAGGAGATGGGCCCGAGATCGCACAACCAGCAGAGGGCGCCACTGGCCAACAGCTCCACGCAGGCCCTTGCCTCCGGGGTCCTTGCCTGGCGCCCAGCAGACAGTTTGCTCAGGAAGTCCACTTCTTGCTGATGATAGGCAGCAGAGAGGGTCAGACCTTAGCAGGAAAGGCCCCAAGGCCCTAGGGCGCTAGGCTTTGCCAGGAGAGGGAAGGCTGACAATTGCTTCACCTCTCCCAAGAGGCAGTGAGCATAGGGACAGGGCATGGCTTCCCACCCACCTGCCCATCCATCCCAAAACACTTTTTAAGTGCCCTTCCACTCTAGCAGAGTGGCCCCAGTGGGCCCCATAGTTCTCTGACCCTCAGCTTCTACTTTGGGGAGGCTGGGATGGTGGCCCTTTCCCTAAGGACGTGGGACAGGACTTTGAGAGCTCCACAGTTGAGGTACCTGCACATTGTCAGTGTTCGCGGAAGGCAGTTTCCTTCCCTTCCCTCCTCCTCCCTTCCCTTCATCCTGCAGACCCACAAGAGGGTGAAAGGCCGATGGTTCATGCAGCACGCTCTGCCCTGCTCAGAGGACGCTCACAGTCCCACATGTACGCGCACAGGCTCATGCATGCACACATCCCGATGTCCCACTGTCCCTGCCCATGACACTGAGGGCCAGCACCAGCGTGAGCTTTGAACCCGTGGAGTTCAGCCCAGAGGAGTCCCAAGCACGAGTCTGGGAAGCTGAGCACAGAACAGGGTGTTCAACCCTGGGTCTGGTGCCACGGCACCCACCGTGTGCTCTGGGAGGCCCCTTCTCAGCGGCTTTGGAGGCTGGGTCCTCGGGGGCCCCAGAGGGCAAACTCCGGTGAGCAGGGGCAGAATCTTCAGGGTCCTGGAGCCGGATCTAGACAGCTTCCTGGGACAGCGCTGCTGGGGCCTCCTCGGGCAGCGGTTCCACCGACAGCTCCTCTGAGGGGCGTCGCTGCTGCCTCTGAAGGATCTGGAGCCCCCACAGGCTCTTGCAGCAGTTCAGGAGGCTGGTGGAGCACACCGTGCAGGACAGCGCCGGCTTCCTGAGGAGGCACAAGCGCAGGTCAGGGCTGCTCTACTTTGTTATGATTAAGCTGGACCTTGGGAAGGGGCGTGGGATGGGACAGGGCACCTCTCTGCTGGCCAGAGCAGCACAAGCAGCAGATCCTTCTTTCCTCCACACATGGGGTGACTCGATACAAATCCCAGATCTGTTTCTAATGTGCTGTGTGCCTTGGTCAAGTTACTTAGCTTCACTGAACCTCAAATGGAAGTAAACGGTCACCTTCTCAACTCTTTCTCTGGCTCTCTCTCTCATTATATATAGTTTTTGTTTATTTGTTTGTTTGGTACTGGGTACCAGAGAACCCAGGGTGCCTAACCACTGAGCCAGCTCCTCGTCCTTTTATTTCGAGTCAGGCTCTTACTAAGTTACTAAGGCCTCACTAAGTTGCTGGGTCTGGCTTTGAACTTGCAATCCTTCAGCCCCAGCCTCCCAAGCAACACTTTCCCCCCCTTTCTTTGGGTACTGGGGATTGAACCTAGGAAGTCTTTGCCACTGAACTACCTCCCCACAGCCCTTTTTATTTTGTTTTGAGACAGGGTCTCACTAAGTTGCTAAGGCTGGCCTCAAACTTGTGATCCTCCTGCCGCAGCCTCCCAAGCTCTGGGATTACAGGTGTGTGCCACCTTGCCTGGCCAGCTCCCCAGTTCTTGAAGGAATTCTGTGTTATAAAACATGTATACCTAGGTAGGCTCATAGTGGGAGCTTAGTTAAGTGCTGCTACTTCTGATCTGCTTTTTTTCCAGTGCGGTGGATTGAACTCAGGGTCTCATGCATGCTAAGCAAGTGCTCTTCCACCGAGCCACATTCCAGCCCTGTTTCCAAGTCTGACCCTTAGGGTTCCTGGGCATCCCCAGCTTGCTTGAGCTGGGAGGGGTGAACCAGGCCACCAGAGGACCCGGGCACCTTCTCCTTTCAGAGGCAGGGAGCAAGGGCTTCCCTTGGAGTCCATGAGAAGGTAGCTAAGGCCCTGGAGGCCTGAGCGTGTACACTCTGTGGGCAGGGACACGGCCAGCCCACCCTGCCTTCTCTGTGTGGCACGGTCCAGCCCAGGTGCTGCTGGAGGCTCCTCTGGCCCACGCTCTCCCTGCGGGCCCTGCCCCAGAACACCCTCCTGCCCTGAACCTCAGTCACATCTCCACCATTTCAGGGGCACGCAAACCCTTTTCTGTTAGCAGTGCACATATCTGAGCTGCAGGCAGGCACCTGCCCCTGGACTCAAATTCCAGGTGCAGTCCTGCTCTGGGAAAGCCACTCTCGCTGAAATCAGCAGAGTTGTCGGAGAAAAGCCACCCAGAGGCTGGGAAATAACCACCTTCTTCCAGCAGCTTAAGAGCCACCTGAGATGATAACACAGCCTTCGAAACACCCCATGCTCACAGGACCCAGAGAGGGACAAAAAGGAAAACCGACACCTGGAACGGTCCGCACAGCCACGTCTTTTGGTTACATGTGGACTCATCATTGGATATTTCTAAATGAACCACTCAATCCTCCAGAGACTGCAGAACACGTGTATGTGGTTTAAAGAACATTAAAATATGCCAGCGTGCCCCTGTTCAGGGTGAGAAGCAGCACGACGCGTAGCCTGACCTGTTTTGGCACACATTTCTGGTCCCGAGGTGGTACGTTGGGCCGTGCTGCCCACCCGGTGGAATCCTGACCTACGATGTTTTTCTGGCGCTAACTTCCCGTTCTTGCTCAACATCATAACTTTCAGATGAAGCTGTACGGACGGGAGCGCCCACCCTTGATCCTCAGCGCTGCGAGGTACTCCATGCGCCAGCGCGTCTCGGTGGATTCATCAGCTCGGCGCCGGCTGGGCTGCTCCCAGGCTTTACCAAGACACAAACCCCTGCCCGGCTCGCCCTGGACCCGAGTCCTGGCCCATGCTTTGGTTGAGGCTCATGGAGGCTGGCCGAGGAGCTCTCCAAAGGCAGGGCATCCTTCGGAGAATGCAACTCGTGGCATCCTCCCCGCCCTGGATCTTGTCAAGCCCAGGCCTTGTCGACCTGGTGAGTGTGAATTGAGCCTTCTTCTTCTTCTTTTGTAATTTATGTCCCCGGTTACTAAAGAGGCCAAGTCCTGGCATTTCCTTTCGTCTGCACGCCTGCTCAGGTCCTCTGCCCACGTCCTCACCGCTGCTGCCCCACTTTTTCTTTCTCCCTCTGCCCGTCCCCCTCCCCTCCTCTCTCCCTGCCTTCCTGATGCGCAGAGGTCTTTATTTACGTGCGACGCTCATACTTGAATTGTGTTGCAAACCGTTACCCACTTCTGGCTTGTCTTTCACTCTGTCTTTTATGAAGATTTTTATAGATCCTTTTTGTAGATCCGTTCGATACATCTTTTACCCATAGAGAATCTGCTTGGATGATTAATGTATTTCACTTAAAAAACATCTAATGACTGAATCAACATGTAACAAAAAAGTGGAGGGACAATTTGAGATGTCGCTTTTCTTCTTTTTGTTCATCTGTGTTCTCACATTTTACTGTGGACATGTGATTTTCCCAGACACTATTATCTTAAGTGATGTGTCTTTTGAAAAGCAGACTTTCTTAATTTTAATAGTCAAATTCATCTCTTTCTCCTTTGGGGTTTCACATCTTGGTCCTTATTTAAGAAATCCTTTCCTATCCCAAAATCAGAAAGGTAGTCCACATTTTCTTCCAAAAGTTAAATGTTTGATTTTGACATTTAACCCATCAGCCTATCTGGAACTGACTTTTGTTGATTTGCTTTTCATGTGAAACTCCGTGCTATTTTTTTTTCCCCTACGGGCCTTCCTCTGGGCTCCCAACTCCAATTTTAACATCCAAAGATGGCTCAGGGATTTCCCTACCGATCTACAGCCTGAAGTTTTCCTTTGCCATGGGCAAAACATCGATCACAAGTTCTTGGCCTCACTCCTGAACTCTGCAACACCTAAGATAGTAGCCCCGTCATTACTGTACTTTTTATGTCACTTACTCTTTTAACAACTTTTGCCAGATTTTCTCCATCTTTTGATGTTGCTGCTCTTCTCTGTTAAATCTGTCTTCTGTTTCGTCAGCTTCTGCGTATAAATTTGCCTCCATTGTTTCCTTCAGTATTTTTGAATTCTTTGCATTTTACTATTTTGGTTGTTCTCTTTAACTTTCCGAATTGGGTGTTTGGATCATTACATTTCAGGTTTCTTTTTAAATTATGAGCATTTCAAGCTACATATTTTTCATTAAATAAAGCTTTGGAGGTATATTCTAAGTTTTGATGTACAGTGTTGTCATTATTGTTTAACTGAAAATATTTTCTAATAACCATAAGGAATTTTCTTCATCCCATGATCTACTAAGAAATGGGTCTGCAAATAAGTAAAGGTTTGTTGTTGTTTAGACCTATTCAAAGACTTATTGTGTATGCAGACGGTTGTTTGATAGGTTGATTCTTCCTTCTTGGTCTAGTACACAGTCAGCTTTTTAAGTGTTCTATGCATGCTTGAAAGAAGTATGCATTCTCTAGTTGTTGGAAGTTGTGTTTTATTTAATCATATTTGATTTACAAGTTTTTCATTGGCGTTTCTGAAATATTATATATCCTGATTAATTTTTTATACATTTGATCTTCAAATATTGACAGAAGTATGTTATACATTTTATACTATAATGATTTGTTAATTTCTCTTTATAGTTTTGCCCATGTATTTTCAGAGGTAGGTTATTTGGTACATACAAGTTTAGAATATTATCTTTCTGGTGGATTGTGGCTTGTCTCTTTTATCAAAATATGGTGACCATTTTTATCTTTAGTAATGCTTTTTACTTGAAGTTCACTTTGTCTAGTATTAATGGAGCTACTAGATTTCTTTTGATTCATATTTATATCTAGTATATTTTTTTTTCTTTCTCATACTTTCCATATTTTTGTTTCCTTATATCTTAAGTCTGCGTCTTACAAAACATTTGCTTGGATTTCAAAAATCCAATCTGATGACCTCTGTATTTTTCCTTGGCCAGGTTATTCCATTTACATTCAATGAAATTACTGATGCATTTTTGCTTATTTCTTCTACCTGTTTTTGTGCTTTACATTTTCCCCGCATTCTAAATTTCCCTCCTTTCTTTTAAATTGGCTGCTTTTCTTTATTTTTTTTCCTCCACATCTTATGGAATATCTATCTTCTATTAAAAAAACAACGAACGGTTTATCCAAAGCAGCATTCTAGCACGCGGACGTCACCTTAGAGACCTGGTGGCACCAGCGCCTCTCCTCTGCTGAGCTTCCAGCCACGCTGAGCAGAGCTGACTGGATGCCAAGTGGGGCTTCCCCACTGGGCAGACCCCCTCCACATCTGTAGAGGTGCGTTCCTCAGCCCCTCACGCCCCGGGGCTGTTTCTATCTGAGCCCTAACCTGGCGAGGGGACACAGGGGATGCCAGAGAGACTGCAAAAGAGGGGCCCTGGGAGCTGTCTGGAGTTCCAGAGCCCCCTGCGCTTTCCACCCACCTCCCTCTTAGCAGCACCTGACTCTTCTGGAGAGGGAGCCTTCCCTCCCTCTCCCCTTGTGAGCGAGGCCAACATGACCTCTTTCCCTCTGCCCTGGCTCGAAGTTTGCTTGGTGACAGTTGGGTCAGAGGGGCCCATGACCCCATCCAGATAATGCATCCTGAGCCTCAGACTTCTGCAGGAGAGGAGGACAGAGCCTGGCCTGCTGGTGGCCTCCTGGGGCGAGTCTGACAATGTGAAGCTGAGTCCAAAGCTGGAGAAAAACAAATGCCTGTGACATTTGAGCACCAGGACCCAGCCAGCCTTGAAGCCACTCGCCTCTGCAGCTTGGAGTCCATCTCCTGTCCCGCTCAATCCCACACCTCTTTAACTGGGCGTCTGCTACTTCAATTAGCAGTGTCCAGGATACTAGTATGTCCAAATAAATGACACTGGAATCTCCACGCACACAGAGGGTGTTATAATACGGCCAGCCACCAGGGGTCAGGGCGCTGGGCCCTGGCAGGCAAGAGAGCCACTCGCCCTTCACTCCCTCCCTCCACTGCCGCTCGCTGCCTACCAGCGCTCAGGCAGAAGACCCTGCGCTTCCTGCCCTAGCTGACGTGCGTCTGTGTCCGCACATGACATTCCTTTACCGTCTCAGATAACCAGCTTCTCTCCTGATTCCAGGCTGTTGGGCGTCACCTCTGGGCAGCCGTCTCAGGTGACCCAGGTTACTGATTCCCTCCAGAGCCTGCTGCCCTTCGGCCAAGGCTCTTACCCCAGGGTGAGCTGCCCCGTCCTTGTCCGTCTCCCAGACTCAACTCGGTGTCCCCCGGCAGGGGTCACTCCCGTCCCCCACTGTCCACGCTGGAGTGGGTGCTGGTGGCTGGAGGACCTGAGGCTTCTCTGAGCCCCCCGCACGGGGCTTCCTTCCTTCCCTGCCGGCTTTCCTTCTGCACACGCCTCACCTGGAGGAGCCTGCTGTGGAACCTCTGGAGAGACAGGGAGGGACATCGCCGCTCAGCACACATCTGGGCAGTGGCCACGTGCCAGGAGGCTGGTGAAGGGGTGCAGTTTGGAACCAGGCACGCCGCCTTGGGTTGGACCCACGCGCACTGCCCGGCAGTGGTCTCAGACGGTGCCGCCTCCCTGCCTAAGCCCCTCTTCACCTGTGAGCGGCGAGAGCTGGAAAAAGGGCTGTTGAAGCTGTGCGATGATAAGGGAAGGGTGAATGTCTTGAAAATCCTCCTGCAATGCGCAGTCACCGGGCGCTCTGCCCTGGGGTCACCCAGCACCGACAGCTGCCTGGGCAGGCGGCATGTGTGTTAGGCCGTGTGTGGTGAGGGGATTTCAACAGCAGTGTTGGGCACTATTGGGGTTCTCCAGGCAGAGGGAATGGCATGCACGGGGCGCTGTGTTCTGAGAATAGGGAGGAACCTGGCGAAGAGGAGAGGAGGCAGAAAGGGATTCTGTAGCCAGCACAGGATGGCCTGGCCTGAAGAGGCTGGTGTGATCTGATAGGCACTGGGGAGCTATTGAAGGCTGTGGAGCAGGGAGGGAGTCAGGAATTGACCAAGTAAAGGCATCAGCCCATAGCCTGGACTGGACCTTCTCCGAGATTTCACAACTGTGTGGGGCAGTGAATGTCCAGGGGCAGAAGGGAGCTTGCTCTTCTGCTCTAGTTTGGATCTGCAGTGTCCCCGAAGACCCTGTGCTGAAGACTAGGTCACCAGCCTGTGGTGCTACAGGGAGGTGGTGGAACCTGGGAGGAGGCTGGGTCACCGAGGCACGCCCTTGAGGGGACCCTGGGGCCCTGGCCCCTTCCTGGCTGGCTCTGTGCTTCCAGTTGCCATGAGGTGACAGCGCTACTCCTGAGCCTGCACAGACCAGGGAGCAAGGCGGCCAGCTCACCACGAAACCCTGACACCATGAGGCGAAGTCGACCTCTCTCGCCTTTAAGGTGATCACCTCGGGTATTTTGTCACAATGACAGGACACTGCCCTGCACACCTCTGCCCAGCAGTGTGCCCACCCCCGAGAGGCTGCCTGGGTGGTCTGGGAGCACTGGTCGAGGCCTGTCTAGAGTTTTCAGTAAAGTACGTGACTCAACACACATGTTGAGCGTGTCCTCTGCTTGGCCCGGCTCCTCCCAGCAACCCTGCCAGGAGAGTGCTGCCGCCTGCACCTTCACAGAACCGGCCCTCGTGGGTAAGTGACCCGACCAAGGGCACACGCTGACTCCATGCCCTGTCTGCTGGGTCCATGTGCACTGAGCCCCAAGAGCAGCCACAGAGAAGCCACCACCTGCAGAGCACCCTGCGTGCAGGCCTGGCCTTCAGTACTTTGCATGTATTAATGAATTCTCACACTAACCCACAGGGCAGGTAGTATCAGCTCCTCTTCTTAGAGAAGAAGAAACAAGGTCCAGAGAAGTTAGGAACTTGCCGGAGGTCACACAGCCAGTAAGCTGTGGTATGACACAGGCTGTTGGGCACATAACTTGGAGGACAGGCAAAGGCTGGGGAGCCTGGTTCCCGCTCAGCCCCTCCCCTGCCTCCCTGCCATTCAGTTCCCGTGGCTGGACGCGGGAAGGTGCTCGAGGCCACAGCACTCGACACGTGCGATCCCACCTAACTTCAACACGACGTGACATATACGACAGATTACCTCACCTCAGGCAGGTGAGGAACTGGGGTCATTTCCCAGGACTCAGAGCGATGAGGAGGTACAGTGCAGCCTCTGGAGGGCCCGCTGGTCCTGCTGCAGAGCTGGAGGCCCCTGCCCCTCCCGCAGAGCGCAGAGCAGAGCAGAGGGAGGCCTGCACCCCGTCCTGCCTGGGATCTGCGCCACACTCAGCACCCCCAGCCCTGGCCTGCGCTCACTCAGCCCAGTTGCTCAGACTCTCCAACAGCCTCACTTGAGGCTGGCTGGCTTGACCAACCCTGTCTTAAATTTGATTCCTTTTTAAAAATGGGAGGCTATCTGGAAGCCCTGGCCCACTCACACCAGTGGGTGCTCATGGAAAAAGAACCCAAGCACCCAAGACACTTCCGAGCCCGTTCCCGTCACTCACTGCCTCCCGTCCCACCAGGCAGGCAAGGTGCCTGCCCAGCTCAAGATGGGGAAACAGGCCTGCCACGTGCCCGTCTCCTCGCCGTGACAGCAGCGCAGGACCGACCCAGGCCTGCTGGTGCTGCCTCCGGGCTCGGCTCCCTGCCTGGGCACTCTGGGCCCCGCAACCTGAATGGCTCAGGCCTCAGATGTGGGACAGGGCTCCGGCTCAGAGCCTCCTCCTCCGCTCCTTCAGTCTCCCCGGCCCTTCTCCCTGTCGCCTCTGCCCATCCTGAGATGCCAGGGCCTCTCCTCGTGGTCTGTCCCTCTGCTCTCGTCAGCCACCATGACACCTTCAGCATCCACTGTGAGGTGGCTTTGCCTAAGTGACACCTCCAGCAGGGAAGCCGTGTGGCCGGTCCTGGAGACAGATAAGGTGAACAAAGGCTTAAAGCATCCCTTCCCGTTGGCCAGTGACTGCTTCCAGAAATCCAGTTTCTAGAACAAGCTGAAACACATCAGAGTGTTCTCTGCACAGCGATGGTCACTGCAGTTTCCCATCACAGCAGAACAGCCCCCGACGATGCGGGCAGACGCTGGGAAGCTCCGCCCAGGCAGGGCCCACAGCGCCCACCCCCAGGTGGGCCAGAACCCGTGGCCTCTGGACCCCCGTGGGCCCGTGCTTCCCTCAGGTCTCTGTGTTCTGCCCTTCCGTCCTTACAGTGGGTGCCAGCGACACCCCCCTTTTGCAGAGGAAGAACCTGGGTACCGTGCCCAAGGTCGTTCAGCTCCCGGGCAGACTGACCCCACTGGGTTCAAGGGCCAGGGTGGTGGTGGTCACTCCATTTCAACAACCAAGTTGATCTCAGGGACACTCCAGTCCAACACCCCAGTACACTGCCACAGAGAGCCACTGCGAGTTCAGTGAACACCAGTGTCACCCCAAAGCAGAGCCCCGTGACTCACTGCTGTTTCTTAGGGATAGGAAAAGCTGTCAAGATCTCTCTTTTACCCAGAAGGAAATTAGGATTCAGAGAGCAATGCGACCTTCTCAAGGTCACACAGCCATCAACCCCACGCAGAGGCTTAAGAAACCCAGTCCCCTGGCCCCGAGGCCGGGCTCTCTGTGGAGATGCCTGGGCCTCGCCCGCCCCAGCTCCAGCACCTGCAACTCACTCTGTGACAAGCACACATCCCGCTGGACTGCCCCCATCCCAGAGCAGCTCATTAGTATGGAAAACACGCTCTCCCTGTCTTTCCAGGAGACCCTGACACGGCACGTCGGGGTGTGGGCGTGATTTCTGCCCCTTGTTGAGCGTCTATATACGGTTAGGGATGGAATGGTCCCTTGAAGCTAATCCAAGTCCTCTTTTCAGATGAGGGACATGAGGCACAGGACCCAGCTTGGGGTCTTCAGTAGCACAGCTGGGACACAGTCTGCAGAGCCTGCCTCAGACTTTTCAGCTGCCTCTCTGCAAAGAGGCCGTGGGAAGAACAATCACCAAAGCTGCCACTTACTAAGCACTTACTCTGTGCCAGCACCTTGCATAAACTGCAGCTAAGTCTCATCAAAATTTCCCCAGTGGGGCATTTTAATCCCCATTTTGCAGATATGGAAGCCAAGCTCAGAGAAGGTGAGGTACCTCCCCCAGGTCACAGAGCAAGGGGTTGAATTGCGACCCATTTCTTTCTCCAATGCCAGGGTTGGCCAATGACAAATCTAGCCCAGAGACCAAATCTAGGCTACCACCTATTTTTTAAAATAGAGAGTAACATTTCATGACTCATGGCGATGAGATGCAACTCAAGTTTTAGTGTCCATAAATAAAGTTTTAACAGAACATAGCCACCAATCAGTTTATATATTGTCTACCATGACAGAGGTGGCATGGCCCGGTGCTGTTCGGTGACAGGGACACCTCCTGAGAACCCTATCATCAGGCAATACTGGCCTGTGTGAGCCACACACAGCAGGGTGGATCCCTGCCACACGGGGCCTGCTGGGCACCGCCGACCGCTCAGGCTGCCGACCCAGGCAGCTTGGAATGTGCTGCAGACCGTGGGCCATGGTAAGCCATGGCATTTGGCACATCACTGAAGGTAGAAAAGGCACGGTAAGAGCAGCAGGCATCAGGAAGGGTTCAGCCCACCCTCTCACGGAGCACCGTGCTGTGTGCAGTCCCTGTGGACCGAGTGGCTGTGGCTGAAGCAGACCGTGGGCTGCAAGGGTAAGACATTCACGGTCTGGTCCTTGGCAGAAGTGAGTGGACGCTGCCCTGGCCCTGCTCTCCCCTGTGCCAGCAGGGCCAGTAGGGCTGCCCAGGCTGCTTCTGCAGAGGAGTCAGGTGCCGGGGTTGAGAGGGGCTGGTCGGACCCTCCCTGTGATGGCCAAGTTGTGTCCTGGGGCTGGATCCCTGAGGGAAGGGCCCTGGGGGAAAAGGAGACGCTCCTTTTCTTAGGTACAAAGATACTGGCCGGTGCCCTGGAGATGTAGCTGCCCTTCCCTCAGTCGCAACCCTGGAGCGCCGGCCAGACCGCCCAGAAGCAGCCAGAGTGACTGGGCAGGGACACTCTGGGAGGCAGGGGCTGGCCAGGCCATGCCGGGCCTCCAGCCGGCAAAGCCCCGCAGACAGTGAATGCACTTGCTCTACCTTTCCAGTGGCTCCCGGGGCCACGGTGCCTTCTCCTCGACCTCTGAGGTTGTGGAGGGCGTCCCACCGCCTCTCTGCTCTCCTCTCCCTCACCTCCTCTGGGGCCGGAGGGGTCTCACTCCCCAAACTCTCTGAAGAGACAGAGGCGGGTGGATTAACTGGCTGTAGCTGCCTGCTCTGCTGGGCCGTGTGCAGAAGGTGGCTCTGGGGATGGGCATCCTGAGTGATCCTGGCAGGGAGGGAGGGATTTGGGTCACTGGAGTCCTCCAGTCAGGCCTCCAAAGGGCCAAGAGCTGCCACGAGGCCTGAGCACTTGGTGAAGGAGAAATGAGATGGTGGAGGGGAGGACGGGGAGGACGGGGAGGATGAGGAGGACGTGGAGGATGGGGAGGATGGGGAGGACGGGGAGGACAGGGAGGATGGGGAGGACGGGGAGGACAGGGAGGATGGGGAGGACAGAGAGGATGGGGAGGACGTGGAGGATGGGGAGGACGGGGAGGACAGGGAGGATGGGGAGGACGGGGAGGACTGGGAGGATGGGGAGGACGGGGAGGACTGGGAGGTGAGGAGGATGGGGAGGATGAGGACAGAGGACGGAGAGGACGTGGAGGATGGGGAGGACAGAGAGGATGGGGAGGACGTGGAGGACAGAGAGGATGGGGAGGACGGGGAGGATGAGGAGGACGTGGAGGATGGGGAGGACGGGGAGGACAGGGAGGATGGGGAGGACAGAGAGGATGGGGAGGACGTGGAGGATGGGGAGGATGGGGAGGACGGGGAGGACAGGGAGGATGGGGAGGACGGGGAGGACAGGGAGGATGGGGAGGACGCGGAGGACAGAGAGGATGGGGAGGACATGGAGGATGAGGACGGGGAGGACGTGGAGGATGGGGAGGATGGGGAGGACAGAGGATGGGGAGGATGAGGAGGATGAGGAGGATGGGGAGGACGTGGAGGACGAGGAGGATGAGGAGGATGAGGAGGACGGGGAGGATGGGGAGGATGGGGAGGACAAGGAGGATGAGGAGGATGGGGAGGACAGAGGATGGGGAGGATGGGGAGGACAAGGAGGATGAGGAGGATGGGGAGGATGTGGAGGACGTGGAGGACGAGGAGGATGAGGAGGATGAGGAGGACGGGGAGGATGGGGAGGATGGGGAGGATGGGGAGGACAAGGAGGATGAGGAGGATGGGGAGGACAGAGGATGAGGAGGATGAGGAGGACGGGGAGGATGGGGAAGACAGGAGGACTCAAGCACAGAAGGGAGTGTAAGGACAAGACGGCGAGGACAGAGCCTCGGAAGCTGAGTGGGCAGGGACGACCACGTGGGGTGTGGACTGTCCAGAACGAGAGATCTGCAGGCAGAAAGCAGGTCGGAGCCGCTCCGCACAGGGGTGCAGGGAGTGGAATGTGGGCATCGGGGGTGGCAGTGGAAGGGCACCGGGTCTCTTCTGGGGTGAAGATCTGTTCCAGACTTGGCTGTGATGGTGGCCACATGGTCTGAGTCTGCGAGGGTCACAGCACACTTTACACGGGGGAGGTGCAGAGTGTGGCGCTACCGTGGGGGGGGGGGTCGAAGTGGGGGGAGGGAGGCAGGCGGAGAGCAGCCAGGGGCAGAGGCTGTTCCTGCCTGCACTCCTCACTCCCGTCCTGGCCTCCTGCACAGGCAGACCACGGCCATGGTTCTGCAGGTGGACAGGCCCTCGGAGGGTGACTGACTTCCTCCAGCCAGCAGGTGCAAGACCACCACCTGACCCCCCAGGCAGCCTCCGCATGCAACAGCCGGCAGCAGAACTGCAGGCAGAGCTAGAAACTCCCGTGTGAGGCAAGAGGCCAGCGGCCGTCCAGATGCGGGAGGGGCAGCCCTCATCCCTTGGTCTGAGGGCAGGGGGTGGGGCCCATGTGCCACAGGCACTGGTAAAACTCTCAGAAATGTTAACATCAAACATGCTGAGAAGCCAGACAGCTGGCAAGCTGATGGCAGAAGTCGACACGTCTGGGTTTTTGAAGTGTCGACACACAGGCTGAGGGGAACTTCCCTTCCCAGAAGCAGCTCTTCTGCAGAAGTGTGTGCCAGACGCTGGCTCGTCCACCCACAGCGCTGCAGCCTGTCTTCCCGCGCTGGGCTTGGAGCCGTCAGCTCCGCCTGCCCCCGTGCCCTCCACCTCTGTCCAAACAGGACATGCCTTGGTGACGCAGGGGGCACCGTTCAGGTGGGGCAACTTGGGACAACAGTCTGAGCCCACTTCCTCTGCTAGTGACACGCGCCCCTTCGCTTTGTGGCCTGTGACGGGGCTGGGGAGGCAGGCAGGCCCTACCCCGAGGTGAGCAGTGATTTCCAGCTGTCCCTGGAGGCTGCTGTGCAGGGCAGCCAACGTGGCGCCTGGGAAAGGAGCCAGTCATCTCTAAACCCTTCCTGCAACTTCCCTCCTAGAGACCCCGTTTCTGAAGGCTACGGTGCAGGTGGCTTATTCATTCTCAGGGCTCTCTGGGACCTAGAGTAAGGTGTTGGCTCATTTATTCATCGTCTAAAACGTCCTGGGCTGCTCCCTGCTGGGCACACCATGAGGTGTCAGGACCCAGCAGCCAAGAGCACAGACATGGGCCTCCCACGTAGGAAGAGGTGTTAGCGTGTCAAGAGGGAGCCTGCATGGGCCCGACGGCGTGTGGCCCGGGAGGCTGGCCGCTGTGGACCTGAGAGGGCAGGGGCAGGGCAGCAGCCCTGGTGCAGAGCCTGGCTGCATGGACCTGGCCAGCTAGATGGACCTCATATTTCAGTCCAAGTGCAACAGAAGAGGTGGAGCAGAATCTGCTGGAGTTTTGGAAATGTTGTCTCTGGCTGCACAGGGTAGGCAGGTGGACGTGAGGGGCGCGGTAAGAAGTGGTTCCCTGGTAAGGGGAGGGCTGGAGGAGGAAGGGGAGGCACCACAGCAGCCGGCCAGGGGTCTGGGGGTCTGGGTGCCTCCAGGCCCCTTGGCACAAGTGCAGGGGCACTGAGGAATGAGGAAGTGCCTGAGGGCTGCTGATAGGCCAGGTGCTCATGAGTCTTATCTCTGACTTGGGAGATTACAGGGAGCAATGGTGGGGGGGACCCAAAGAGCACTGGGCAGGGTCCAGCCTCTCCTCAGCCCGTTCTACACTGCAGACAGGTCCCCTGCCTCCTTGTGCCTGGGCTGCCCTTTATGGTGTCTAGAGGACAAGCTGAGGTGTTGGTCGAAAGCAGGCCAAGTTCAAGTTCAAGTCCAGGCAGCAAGATCCAGAGGAGGTGAGGAGGTCCAGGCAGCATGTCACTGTGGAAGGAGCCCAAGCTCTGGGTTTGACCAGCAGGGCTCGAGTCTAAGCTCTGTCACGTCTGAGGCTGTGAGACACTAGCTGCTGTGTGTCCGGGAGGCCAGTGCTGTCCAGGGCCGACACTTGGAGAGCCACTGGTCCCTGGGAGAGCAGGGCTGCTGCCTTGCTCAGTGCCGTCCCTGGGCAGGGCTGCAGCCCGCAGGCCCTGGTAAATGCTGGGGCTGAAGGAGGGTAGAGCCCATTGCTTTGGCTGGGGGAGGGTGGGTCTGGCCTAGGGATGCTGATAGGAAGTGGAGCGGGAAGGTGAGGTGGTCAGGGACCCAATCGTTAAGGGCCTCTGCTACCAGGTTGCAGGCTGGGGCTCACGGCAGGCTGAGGAACAGGCCCAAATAGTCTGTCCTAATCACCAGAGAATGTTACCTTATGTGGCAAAAGGGGACTTTGCAGACTGATGGAGTTAAGGAATTCAAGATGGGGTGATCATCCTGGACTGCCCAGGTGGGCCCTCAAGGGGTCCTCGCGAGAGGTCGGGCTGCAGAAGGGAGGTGAGGATGGGAATGAGAGGTGGGGTGGGGGCGGTGGGCGGCCTGAGCCCTGCAACCCTGGTGGCCTCCAGTGCTAGGAAGGCAAGGAAAGGGATGCTGCCTGGAATTCTCCAGAAGAAACTGCCCTGCTGATACCTTGATTTCAGAGTTCTGAATGTGTGTTGTTTTTCAGTGTTAAAAAAAAAAAAATGGTAGTTATTTTTAACATCAGCCACAAGAAAACCTGAGCTGTGCTCTACGCAGCAGGTGGCAGGGTTTGGTGGAACCTGGGGACAGCAAGGGGATCCGTGCTCCAGAAAGCTCACCAGGAGAGACGGAGCAGAGTGGGAGGGAGCAATGAGACCCAGACGGGGCAAGAAGGTCCGGGGCACAGGGGTGAGGATGGGCAGTGGGCTGTGGCTGGCCACAGGGAAGGCGCAGTAGCCAGCCTGGCCCTCTGCCTTGGACACCGCTGAGCTGACCATGCCTCCACTCTGCCCAGGCAGGCTGGATCAGTCCCCTTCAGCTTTCTTGGCTCAGGCAGACAGCCCAGCCCTGGCAGTGATAAGGGCTGCTGGTTGGCGCTGGCTCCTGACCCCAGCAGAGAGCAGGAAGGACCTGCTATCAGTCAGCAGGGAGCCTGGGAGCCAGCGTCCCGGAGCCCCGCTGCCCGGCAGCCTCAGTGTGAAAATGGACCTCTGGCTGCTCTGGGCTGCCGGCAATTTCCGTGCCCTGGACCTTGTGGGAGGTCCTCTGACTGCCCCCACTCCTGCTTCTCTGCCCAGCCCTCTGCCCACGGCCCCAGGGGCTGTGCTCTCCCGGAGCCTCTACTCTGTTCCTGGCTCTGCACTGCCAGGTGGGCACCGCCTCTTAGCTGACCTTGGTGGACGTGAGGATGAGAAGAGACGGTGGACGGGCCAACCCGTGGTGTGTCTGGAGCCCAGCGGGCACCAGTTCCTGAAGCTGCCCTCTCTATGGTCACTCGGATCCCAGCTTGGGCGCATCTTCCCAGTTGTGCCACTTGGGGCTGGAATTCTCCCAGCCTCGGTTTCCCAACTACAAAGTGGAGCGTAAGCAGACCCTTCCTTCCGGGTGGGGCTGAGAACAGAGGAGGTCCAGCCCCTCCCTGGATGCGAACAGCTTTCTGTTTGCATGTGAAGGCCCAACTCAGAAGGCCATTCTCTGGGACAAGCCGCAAGGATGTGCCCTGGCCCTCACTGCTGGGGACACTGAGTCTCAATCTTCGGCACCTGCTGCTCAGAGCTATCGCCTACCTGCTCTGTGACTGGACCATGAGCAACTCCAGGTGGCCAAAGCAGTGGTGTGGGAAGGGAAGGCTCCGTCTCCCCGTGCACCTCGGCCTCCGGGAAGGGATGGGAACAGGGTGGTGTGAAGGCGGCTTATGAACCCAGAGTGGAACAGGGCTGAGCGGCGCCGAGCAGCATGTGACAACCCCGCAGAGTGCCGATGCCTGCTGTTCGCCCTTCGCCCTGGTGTGTGCTCACCACCTTTGTTTTCTTTTCTTTCTCTTTTGCAGTGTGAGCTAAAGCAGCTTTGACCTCGAGGCTGCCCTCTGGGTGAGGGACCGGAAGGGACGTGGAAGAACGTGGTCAGATGGGCGTCATGTGCATCAGATGGCGCAGGGATACCCTTAGTGGGCACAGGAGGAAGGACTTGAGAAGGAGAGCCTAGAGGTCAAGAGGCCAGAGGGGAGGCTGCAGAATAGCTCGGAGCAGAAGCAGCAGCACAGGAGCAGTGGAGGGCAGAGGTTCTGAGTCTGTGGGGACACACCATGCCTACAGGGGTGTGGCAGCTGCAAGGAACAGAGGGATGTGAGACCTGGGATCCAGTGAGGCAGGCTGCCCACGAATTTCCATCAGAAGCAGAGCCCTGGGTGTGGGACTGCAGCACCTGTCCACGTTCTCACTGAGCCTGTGATGCTCGGAGATTGACAGCCAACTCCAGGCCCCCTGGGTCCACACCTCTTAGCTCAGGGGGCTTCAGGTAACTGCACATGGGAGGAAACTGAGGTCCAAGAAGGACAAGGACTTGCTCAAGCCACAGGGTGAGTGAGGCCGAGCTCAGGGCAGAGCTTGCAGCTCACCTTCCATAGCTTCTCATCACCATCAACACAGAGTGTCACTTCTGCATCCCAGGCACTCAGCATAGGCCTTGGAATGTGATGGGAATGTGACGAGTGTTTGCAAATAAATGAATAAGAAATGAATGGATGGATGGGTGGGTGGATGCATGAGTGGAGGGATGGAGGGATAGATGAGTGAATGGAGGGATGAATGGATAGAGGGATGGATAAAGGGATGGATGAGTGGATGGAGGGATAGATGAGTGGATGAGTGGATGGATGGATGGATGGATGGGTGGATGGGTGGATGGGTGGATGGGTGGATGGGTGGATGGATGGATGGATGGATGGATGGATGGATGGATGGATGGAGGGATGGATGGATGGATGGATGGATAGGTGAATGGATAGATGGATGGATAGGTGAATGGATGGATGAGTGGATGGAGGAATAGATGAGTGATGGATGGATGGATGGATATATGGATGGTGGATGGATAGATGAATGGAGGGATGGGTGGATGAGTGGATGGATGGATGGATAGATGAGTGAATGGAGGGATGAATGGGTAGAGGGATGGATAAGTGGATAGAGGGATAGCTGAATGGATGGAGGGATGGATAAAGGGATGGATGAGTGGATGGAGGGATAGATGAGTGGATGGATGGAAGGGTGGGTGGGTGGATGGATGAATGGATGGATGGATGGATGGATGGATGGATGGATAGATGGATGGAGGGATGGATGGATGGATGGATGGATGGATAGGTGAATGGATAGATGGATGGATAGGTGAATGGATGGATGAGTGGATGGAGGAATAGATGAGTGATGGATGGATGGATGGATATATGGATGGTGGATGGATAGATGAATGGAGGGATGGGTGGATGAGTGGATGGATGGATGGATAGATGAGTGAATGGAGGGATGAATGGATAGAGGGATGGATAAGTGGATGGAGGGATAGCTGAATGGATGGAGGGATGGATAAAGGGATGGATGAATGGATGGAGGGGTAGATGAGTGGATGGATGGGTGGGTGGGTGGATGGATGGATGGATGAGTGGATGGATGGATGAGTGGATGGATGGATGGATGGATGGATGGATGGATGGATAGGTGAATGGATAGGTCGATGGACAGGTGAATGGATGGATGGATGAGTGGATGGAGGGATAGATGAGTGGATGGATGGGTGGATGGATGGATGGATAGGTGAATGGATAGGTGGATGGAGGGGTGAATGGATGAGTGGATGGATGGGTGGATGGATGATGGATGGATAGATGGATGGAGGGATGGATGGAGGGATAGATGAGTGCATGGATAGGTGGATGGATGGATGGATGGATGGATGGATGGATGGATGGATGGATGGATGGATAGGTGAATGGATAGGTGGATGGAGGGATGGATGGATGAGTGGATGGATGGGTGGATGGATGATGGATGGATAGATGGATGGAGGGAGGGATAGAGTGATAGATGAGTGAATGGATGGATGGATAGATGGATGGATGGATAGGTGGATGGATGGATGGATGAGTGGATGGATGGATGGGTGGGTGGATGGAGGGATGGATGAGTGGATGGATGGATGGGTGGGTGGGTGGATGGATGGATGGATGGATGGATATACGAGTGAATGGGTGGGACCAGCATGGAGGGGGAAAGGCATGATCTTTGGGAAGAGAAATGAAAATGACATTTACTGAGCAACTTGTATGTGCTGGCATTCTACCAACACTCTTTCCTGTACTCTTCTCGACATATGACATGGGACCAGGAGCTGTCACTCACAAGATGAGCGTCCTCAGTGTCACTCAGCTCCTGGATGTGGTATCCCCAAATGCCCTCCCTGGCTTTGTCCCAGTGGCTTTATCTAAATCTCATTCTGCCTCTTTACCTTTTGTGAGAGTGTCTTCTTTCTTTCAATAGCCCAGCAATTTGGCTTTCTTCTCTTTCCCCTCCTGGACCAGCACCCCAGCCTTCTCACGGAGCCTCTGCAGTTTCACCTGACTCATCCATATGGAAGAGTCCTCTTTCCAAAGCACAGATCTGCTTAGGTTACCCTGATCCTTTTGTCTAACTCTTGCATCTTTCAGGAACAGCTACTTTCTTGGTCTGGCCTTCAAGGACCTCCTCCCGACTCTGCTGTCCTCTTTTCCCACTGACTTGAGCAACCCTAAGGTAAGAGTTGGTGCACAGTGGGAGCTCAATAAATGCTGAACAGCATGGGTTTCTCCTTTAGCCCCTCAACAGTCCCATCAGGTGACATCTGTACCTAGCTATTCAATGCTACCCTGCAGGGGTAAGTTACGAGGCTGGGCCTAATTGGAGGCCCAACTCTGCCATGACTCCTAAGTGGCAAAGCTGGGCCTCCAACTTAAGTCTCCATATTTCCAGGACAACATAGCTGGAGAGACAGGCCCATGAGTTCTGGAGCGAGGGCCCTCTGTCCACGTCCTAACTGAGTGATCCTTGAGAAGTTCTCTGAGGGCTTTACGAGGATCCTTTTCAAATGGAGGCAAAATGCTCTACTTTATGGCGCCCTGGGAGGGATTAAATGAGATGTGGTTTGGGAAGGGCCCCTGGAGACCTCTTGGCCATGCACGAGCAGGACCCCTCCCAGAGTCCCTCCTGTGTGCGAAGGCAGCCTTACCTGTCTGTGTCTCCCTGGGGCACAGTGACTTCCGTCCCGCTCCACACCTGCAGCTTCAGGGCTTTCTCCTCCTGCCACCTGGGTCCACGGCTTTGGCCCCGTGACAGCTGAGAGCTGCTGAGCCTCAGGGAAGCCTCGTGGGAGCCGCGGCCCCTGGGCCTGCAGCGGAAGAGCTGCTGGTAGGCAGTGCGGAAGTCTCTGTTCAGGGTGGCGTACAGGATGGGGTTCAGGGCCGAGTTGGCGTAGCCCAGCCACAGCACGATGGCTTCGAACACCTCGTTGACTGCATCGTCCCCTTTCAGCCCTCGGTAAACAAACACTGTGAAGTACGGGAACCAGCAGATGATGAAGGCGCCCAAGACGGCGGCCAGCGCCACGGTGGCTTTGTGCTCCCTGATGGTGACGGCCCTCCAGGAGCTCATGTGGTTGATCCTCCGGGCCTGCTCCCGGGCGATCTTGAAGATGCGGTAGTAGGTGACGCACATGATCAGGAGAGGCAGGTAGAAGGTGACCAGCCCGTCCACCAGCCCGTACACCTCGTTGACCTGCACCTGGCACCTGCGGGCAGTGCCGTTGCCCTTGGTCTCACCCCTGCTGTTCCAGCCCAGGTGAATAGACAGGAAGGACAGGGTGATGGAGATGACCCAGATGAAGACCAGGGAGACGGCCACCCGAGCCGGGGTGACCAGCACCGGGTACCGCAGTGGGTCTGTGACGGCGCAGTAGCGGTCAAGGCTGATCATGAAGAGGTTGAGAATGGAGGCCGTGCAGAGCATCACGTCCAGGCTGGTGTAGATATCGCAGAAGACCCTGCCGAAGCTCCACCTGCAGGACAGCTGGTAGATGGCAGAGAAGGGCAGCACCAGGAGGCCGAGGAGCAGGTCAGTGACCGCCAACGACACGATGAAGCAGTTGGTGAGGCTGCGGAGCCGGCGGTTCAGGCCCACGGCCAGGCAGACGACCACGTTGCCGGCGACGGTGATGAGGATGAGGACCGAGAGCACCAGGCTGATGGTGACCTTGAATGCAGTGGACTCCAGGCCACAGGAGGGGGCAGTGCCATTGGGCGCCATCGTGGGGCCCCAGCTCCCGCCCTGCCCTCGGTCTTGCGGCTCCAGCCTCTGGGCTCCAGCCTCCCAAGAGTGCCCAAGGCAAGTCCACGTGGGGAGCTCCAGTCACTGCCACAACACCGTCTTCTAGAAATAAGTCAAGCGGTCGCGCAGGCGTGGGGCACAGGTCTGAATGAAGAAGTGCTGCAGGCAGGGTGGAGGCCAGGCTGGCGGCTCCGACTCCAGTCCTCAGAAGGCCCCGAGGAGCCTGCTCCCTCCTGCGGCTGGGGCGGCCCTCCACTCTCCAGGCTGGGCATGGGGACAGAGGCGTGAGAGCGTGGCGCTGAGCTGGCCTTGGTGCTACGTGCAGGGGATCTCACGAGAAGCCGCCGAGGCCTTCTCCACAGCCGGCACCTGCTCCCGTCCACGTTATCGGGTCGAGGTCTCCCTCTCTGGGGTCACCGGAGCAGGAGCTAAAAGGGCAAAGAGCAAGCGTTGAGCACTCTGAAACGCGACCAGGAGCGCGAGCGGATTCGGGGGGAGTGCTCTAGCCCTGTTGGGGCCTGGGGCCCATCGGGGTGCCTCTCCTTGCAGAGACGGGGTAATCAGGATGGGGAGGGGCGGGCAGGACGCAGGGTGAGCCGGAAGGGCTAGGAGTCTCGATACACACGGGGAGACCTGACACAGGCGCTCGGCCCCACAAGAACGGGGGCTGTGTGGGTCTCTCTCCTGCTGCTCCAAGCTCCGGAGCCCACAGACGGGTACGAGGCATCTGGTGAATGAATGACAGGCTGGATGGATGAGCGACAGCGCACTGGCTTTGCTCCTCAAGTGCTGGAGCCAGGCCGGTGCTGCTATTCTGACAAAACTCATCGCACTCCAGCTAGGGCCACGCTCCTTCAGGAAAAGGGTGGGCGGTCCACTTCCTGCTTGGGGGCCAGCAAGGCATCTGTCCCAAGGACCCGACTGCGCCACTGGGGCACAGAAGCAGCTGTCAGAACCTGTGCCAGAGGGCGCGGCTGTGCGAGGACTCGCGGAGGACACCTTGAGGACATGCAGAGGACACCTGGAGGACACAGGGAGGACACGTGGAGGACTTGCGGAGGACACGGGGAGGACTCACAGGGGACACATGGAGGACTGGCAGAGGACACGCGAACTCGTGAAGGACACCTGGAGGACCCGGGGAGGACATGCGGAGGACACGCGGAGGACTCGCGGAGGACTCGCAGAGGACATGCAGAGGACCCGCGGAGGACACCTGGAGGACATGGGGAGGACACGTGGAGGACTTGCAGAGGACTCGAGGACACATGGAGGACACGGGGAGGACATGCGGAGGACTCACGGAGAACACCTGGAGGACACGTGCAGGACACACGGAGGACATGGGGAGGTCACACGGAGGACTCGCAGAAGACACGTGGAGGACACCTGGAGGACACAGGGAGGACACATGGAGGACTTGTGGGGGACACGTGCAGGACACGCAGAGGACACGGGGAGGACATGCGGAGGACTCGCAGAAGACACCTGGAGGACATGGGGAAGACACGCGCAGGACACGCGGAGGACATGGGGAGGTCACACGGAGGACTCGCGGAGGACACCTGGAGGACACGGGGAGGACATGCGGAGGACTCGCGGAGGACACATGGAGGACACGCGGAGGACACGTGGAATGTACGTGTCGTGAAATCTTTCGTCTTTTCCGATGATTTAAAAATCTGAAGACCTCCTTTCCTTCCCTCCTGCTGCACCACAATGCCTCTTGGTTAAAGGACAGTCCCGTCACCAGGTAACCTCCAGGGCTCCTCCTGGTGGCGACAGTCTGTGCCTGCAGCTGACCAGCACAAGCTAAGCTGAGCCGACTCCTGGCTGTCCATGCAGGCTCATCCTGGTGCCTGAGCTGCCCACAGGGACGTCCGTCCCCAGGTCCGAGAGGCAGAAGCAAGCTAGTCTCCTGGGGGCAGGAGCTGGCCTCCCCGGCCTCCCCGGCCTCCCCAGCCTCCCGCCTGTGGTGGCTTTGCAGCCCGGTATGAGAAGCACCATTTAACAGTAAGGACTGAGAGGGGCAGGGGTCGTGGTTCCTGGTCACCATCTGCTGCCCTGCCCAGCCTCCAGCCCTGCAGTTGGGCCTCCGGGTGTTAGTTTTAGAAGATCTTTTCATTACAAAAGTGGCCCCCAAAACAGGCGTCTCGCCACCACTTGACTCACTTTGGAGGGGTTAGCAATGGGATTGGTTTTTGAGAAACCCTATTTCCGACCAGATTTCTCTGAGTTTCCTGAAGAGCTGAGTATAGAGGCCACTTTGGCATTGAGCTGCCATTTCAGTCAAAGTTTGGGCAAAACTTCGAAGCTTCCAAGCCGGTTCCCCTGCCCTCCCTCCTTTCTCCCTCCCCCCGCCTTTCCTCCTCTTCCTTTCTCCTCTTCCCTCCCTTTATTCTCCTCGACAAATATTTCCTGGAGCACCGCCCCCGCGCCAGGTGCTGCTCCGGGTGACGGGTCCGAGGCATGGTGGGCAGCAGCCGTGACTCCTTCCTTCGTGGGGTTTGCAAAGGAGCAGCTCCCAGGCCATTGCAGTCTGGGGGAACCTCCTGTGGAGGCAGGAGTCTTAGGCAAGGCTCACGCACCCTGGACCCTGTGGGAGGGTGATCACCTTAGAGGGTCGTGTTGCCCACTGGCTTTCAATGGCTTCCTTTTGCGCACAAGAATTGTCACTGTCACCATCACAGATAAAATGGAAGACACTCTCCCCAACTTTTTCTCAGACTTCCAAAGCGATGACATGTTCACTGCGGTACAGCGAGCACCCCGGAGGCAGGCAGGGAGAGCTGGCTGTGGGGCCACAACACGCCCACGCCCTCACGCGGCCAGGGGAGGGGCGCTGGCCACCTGGCGTGATGGGCTCGCAGCCGTCCTCTGCGCCTCCATTGTGAGCACGCAGGAGGCCACACCACCTGCGCGTCCCTCCACAACTTCCTTAGTTTCTTTTAAATCCCCAGTGCATCGTGGATGGCCCTCTAGGCCACTTGGCTCAGCCCAGTCCTTCCGGAGCCAGCCTGTGGCCATGCAGGCCAACCCAGGAGTGACCTGGGCAAGGACATCTGCACTCACGGGTTTGCAAGTGGCAAGAAATGGAAACACTGGGAGCTCCCGCCAGTGAGGGTCAACGCACAGACATACACGCATGTCAAGCATCACTGACCTGGGTAACCATCCCACCCGGGCAGGAGGCCACCCACTCGGTGTGATAGCAGGAGATCAAGGCTCACAGAGGCCAAGTGACCTCACAGTCCTAAGAAGCAGCATAAGCCTGGGTTCACTCTCAGCACTAAGGTTTGGGCAAGTGTCCCCCCAAAGGCCATGTGTGGAAGGCCAGGTCTCCAGAGCGGTTCAATTAGGAGGTGCTGGAGCCTTCAGCAGGTGGGGCCAGGGAGGAAGCTGGGTCACAGGGTGTGCCCCCAAAGCGGGTGCTGGGACCCGGCCGTCCTGCCTCTCTCTGCTTCCTAGACAGCGAGAGTGCCCCCACCACGCAGCAGGCCAAGTGACCCTGGACTGAAACCTCTGAAACCGTGAGCCAAAAAACCCCTCTTCTCTCAAAGATGATTACCTCAAGTATTTTGTCATAGCAATGAAAAGCTGCTCAACACACTCAGTTCAATGCCTTTCATCTGTTTTTAATGCCCAGTCTTCTATCAGACAGCAAGCTCTTTCTAACTGCCTCTCCGCAAACACTCCTGCACTGTCCCCGGCTTCACCATTAAGGCAAGTGAGCATCCCCAAACATAGCAGGCCATCTTTCTCTCCTGCATCTGCCTGAGCCATCCCCATACCTGGGGTGCTCTCTGCCTGGGTTCACTTAAGCTCCTGGCCTCTCTGGTTCAGCCCAGGTGACTTGTCTCCTAGAGCGTGGAGGAGGGAGCAATGTCCGCTGCACTGTGGGTTGACTTAGATTCTGAGCACCTGCCACTCTGTACTGTCTCGCCCCCCACCCCCCACTGGAGAGGGAACCACCGAGGGCAGAGGCTGGGTCTTTCCCACCGTGCTCCACCCCTCCCTCCCTTCACCTGCCCTCAGTCCTTCCATTCATCCATCTCCTGCCTTCACCCGTCTCTCCTCCCTCCCTCCACCTCTCCTTCTGCCCCTCCCTCTCTCCCGCCAACACTTCCTCATCTCTGTAACAGAGGAGTACAGGCTACATGCAGCCTGTGTGTGTATGCTGTTTTCCTCCTTGGGATCCTACCACAAGCTCATCTTGGGGTCTAGTGGGACACTGGCGTGGGCAGGGGAGATTGGGCCCGTGCCCCCAGCATTTTACAGCAAACATTTCTGAGCACTTGTGGAGAGCTGACGGAAGCAGTCCAGTGTGCGTGACACCTGGTCTGCCTGCTGGAGGTTCAGCAGGGCTTCTCTGCTCTTTCCGGTATGTGTGTACGTATGACGAAGACCCTCGCTTTGCTCAGCCTTCCTGCCTGCAGCCAGTTGCAGGCTTCACTACTTCCTGTGCATCTCCCCATCTTGCCTGAGTACCCACAGGAAAGGCACCTTCTGAAGAATACGCTCCACACAGGGCCTCCCCTCCACACAGGGCCTCCCCTCCACTGCCTGCTAGGGAGACTTCCGATCTCCACAGACAGGCGTCACCTGCCACTGCAACCTCAGCAGTGACGTGGCGGCTCACGTGTGCGCCTCAGCTCAGGTGGCCCCCCCGAGCTGCGTGCAGGGGCGGTCATGGCAAGGCCTCTGTGCAGCCTGCGGACGTGAGCTGAACCTGCCTGGCCGCGCTGGCTCTGCGTGGGGGTCTGCCACGGCACTTCCCACTAGCCTGGCTGTCCTTGGTGCGGCACGCCGTGACCTGGCCTTGCTGCTTCAGCCTCACTTCTGCCCAGGGGCTTGGGATGCTCTGAGTGCCAGCAGCAGCCGCAGTGACTCAGTGCCTCCTGGTCCTGAGACTGCCAGGCCCGTCCTGCACTCCCCTACCCGCCCGGAAGCCCCTCGTCCTCCTGCTCCTCTGGCAAGCCTAGCCTCCTGTGTCCACCTCGAGTACTCCAGGTGGCCTCTCCATCCCTCTCCCTCCAGCTCTTACCTGCTGCACCACGGGCAGGGACTAGGAAGGGGGCAGAGTGCTGAGTTTCCAGGGCCTCAGGGGACTTTCCTAGCCGGGTCCTTGGTGACTTGCCATCAGAACCGAGCCCGGGTGAGGTAGGGAGACCTCTTGCTTCTCCTGTCCTGCCTGATGGCCCTCTGCCCTCGCTGCTCCTCCAGGAGACCCCGGAGAGAGCTGCTGGAGGGCTGTGCTTTGGCACTCAGAGCGCGACCGGCGGGGGCTGGGTGTTCTCTGGCCATTTGGTCAGACTGTCCAGGCCTCCTTTTCTCTCTTCTGTGGTTTACACTCTTAACCCCACAGCCACATGGGAAGCAGCACAGTCCGTGAGTTGCTGAGGACAGGCAGGCTCGGTGAAGGCTGAGCTGACGGGCTTCTCCTTGGCCTAAAGGCACATCGCCACCCCAGGTGGTCAGGAGCAACAGAAGTGCAGACTGGCCTTCACTGAGGGCAGGTGGTCAGGTCCTGACCCTCTAATAATAGAGGCTCCAAGCCACAAGGGGGAGCCCGGGGGCTTTGACAGTGAACAGTCCTGAGTTCTAATCCCTGCGCTTCGTGTCAGGGTGAAAATTCCTCCTTCACTTTCTGACTATGAACATGAAGACGCAGAGGAACAGGAGCCCCAGAGCCTGCCCCCGACTCACTCTCTCCAAATGTGACTCTCTTAGTGCCCGAAGCCGCACCAGTGTGTGAGCACCTCCGTGCGGTGGCCGTGCCGAGGCCTGGGGATGCAGCTGTGCACGTGGCGGACACACTGTGCAGTGTCTGCTGCAGGGGTGGGGACAGACCTGAGCAAGCGGCCAGAACGGTGCTTCTCCATTGCAGCCGTGCCGAGCTCTGCGCAGGGGCAGTGGAGCTGCGTGGTGGGGCATCCAGCTGGTCTCTGGAGGCTGAGGCCTCCCCAGGGAGGTGATTTTCGTGGAGGGGATGAGGTCCCTGAGGAAACGATCCCAGACAAGTGGGTTCCAGAGGGAGAGGACAGCCCTGCAGAAGCTCACAGGGGGAGATGCTGGACGTCCCCAGCAGAGGGTGAGGACTCCGGGTCCCTGCGTGCCCTCGGTCCATCAGGAGCTGGGCATGGCCCCTGTGGTAGGCCTGAGCAGGCCCCAGGGCCACGCCACCATCACTGCAGTGACGTGCAGGGGCCACAGTGCCTGAAGGCAGATCCTCGTCTTCACAGGTCACAGGTCCCCAGACCCTTCCCATGCCCCTGGCTCCAGTGACTTAAGCACCAAAACCTCTGACTCAGCAAATAGCTTCCAGGAGTTTGTCTGGGGTTCCCCGTGGCACCGCAAGAACACCACCCGATTGCTGGCTGACTGCGCCCCAACGCTGGGATTTTCTGGGCTGCGGCGGGGTGGATCCAGGTGCGCAGGCTTGACAGTCAGGGGTGCAAGCATGCTGGACCCAGGCAGCCACCCGTGTCCACCTGGGTGGCCAGGGAGGGAAGGACATGCGTGAGGGCTGCCTCTGCGGGGGTGGGTGGTGGGACAGGAACAGGGGACTGCATTCCCCTGGGGAACTTTCCCATCTTTTAATCCTGTGGAAGTGCCTTTCACTGGCCAGGAGAAGGGAAGGGGCAGGTGTGCAGGGCAGAGGGAATGGCAGGTAGAGGGCTGATGGCAGTCCCTGGGCTGTGCTTGGGAACGGGTGGAGCCACATGGCTGGAAGGGGCTGCAGCTGGGGCTGGCGCCTGGTCCTTGCCCACAACAGCCCCTTTATAAGAGGTCTTCTGAAGCTCACAGCCCTCCAGGGCCACCCCTCTCCTCTGTCCCTGTGAAGTTTGTGTTCAGACCGTCCTGGTCTCTGACCATGCCATGCCCCTCCAGAGCCTCCTCTTTAGATAAAAAGAGCAATGCCTGCCATTCCCGGGTGACCTGGCTTCTGCTGACCCCTCAGCTGGTTCTCAGGAGGAACAGGAGCTGGGGACAGATCTGGGAAGTCTGGACTTGGCTCAAAGGCAACAGGGACTCGGCGCTCAATCCGCCAACCCTGGGTCACCCAGGGAACTGGCGACAGATATGGAAGTCCGCCTGTCGATTCCAGCCAGCTAACCCTCAGCGAGGACAAGCTGTCAGGAGCTGGCGCAGACAGGAACGCTGACTTCAAGTTCGGCCCGGGTGCTGTGTGTCTTGCCTCATATAATCTCTGCTGCAGCACCAACAAGCAAGGCGTTCACCTCTGCCACTTGATATACAGAACCTAGTCTCAAGACCAGGAGGAAAGCCCAGGACTTGAACACAGGCCCGCCTGCCCAGCCCTGCGCATTTAGCCTCCCCTGTGAACAAAGGCAGGTTGCCTTGTACCTGCGGCACAGGGCACTCCCTCCCTTGTGACCACACTCCAGGGCACTTTTCATCTTGTGCCTGCAGATTTCTAACTCCTTCCTCACACGTGGTGGGCTGAGCACTTGGTCAAAGCCCTCAAGGCAGAAGAGCCGAAGGCTGTTCCTCATGAGAAAGGCCTGGCCTCCCAGCAGGGCTGATCCTAAGCCTCCAGGGGCCCAGAGCCAGGGTTGGGTTTTACTTCTGTCCTCAAGCATGTCTTGTGCCACGCTGCAGCCCTCCTGGGGAGACCCTGTGCCCAGGCTGAGCAGGCCTGAGCGAGGTCTGGAAGTCAGGGAGCCCTAAAGCCCAGAGCTGGCTGGTGGGATCTGTTCAGACAGACCAGGGAGAGAAGGGATATGCACCAGGAGGCATCCCTCGTCCTCAGGAGCCCTCTGCAGTGCCAGAGTCAGGGACTTGGCTGGCCTCGCACACCTCTGCGGACAGGGAGCTGCCTTTCCTACAAGGACCTGCCAGGCGGTCACGCCCTTTAAGGACGTGGGCAGGGCCCCCACGCTCTTTTTCTCGGAAGCCAGACCCTTCTGCAAGATGGATCCATTGCGATGCGTGAACAGTCCACGCAAAGTGCAGTCTGCATAGGATGAGCTGCCATCAGTGAACGGACAGTGTGACGTTTGTGCACGTGCAACTAGACACTCATTGCTGTGGCAACTTTGTGGTTTTCTTTTTCATGTTTTAGGTCTGGTTGTGTGTGTGTGTGTGTGTGTGTGTGTGTGTGTGTGTGTGTGTGTGTGTGAACACTCTTGTAGGCCTGAGAATGAGCCTGGAGGCTTGGCGAACAGGCCCCAGTCCCTCTGCCCAGGCAGCGCTGCAGAGCTCTGCGCACACTGAGCGCCCATCCGGTCCTGTGATGGCCGTCCTCACGGCCAAGCCTCGCCAGGTCACCTCCTGTCACCACATCACCTCCTATCACATCGCCTCCACCGCTGCAATCTCCCAGGCCTTGGCCCAGAGCTGTCCCGCCAGCAGGGTCCCTCCTGCCTGCTGTCTCCCAGCCTCGTTCCTTCAGGGTGTCACCCTTGCCTCTAGGCACGGCTTGCTCTGCGGGCCAAAGTCCTGCCACCTGGCCAGCTGGGGCACCTTGAAGATTATCAGCAGCAAACAGCCACCTCTTGCCAGGGCCATGCGCACCGAGGGTTATCTTAGCCATTGCTCCTCCCCACCTTCCGGCCCCACCTGAGTCCTGGACAACCTGAAGCAGTCAGCGCCACAGTACTGCCCACTTTTGCAAATGTGGCCCAGAGAGGCCAAGGGCCTGGGCAGAGCCCAGCACCGGTGGCTTCTGATTCCTGATATCTGCCGCATCCCACGCCCCGTGCTCCCCAACTCCTATCTGTCCCCTAATACCTCCTGCTTCCTCAGATTCACAGAACACCATCCTGTTTTGTTTTTGACTGAGTCATTTTTCCTTCTAGTGTTAAAATCGTGGCAAAAGAACTTTGATCATTACAGTGATCACCGGGATCACTTTCCTTCAAGTAGGTCACCCTAAAAATAAACACAGTCGAAGCACAACCTGTGTAGTGGCAGTCTCCCTAGGGACCCCTCGTTAGAAAGGGAACCTGCCTGCACTCCGGGGCCGGAGCACCGAGGAGCACTCCGCTCAGACCTTCTGTGTCATGCCGGGGCGGCTTTGGAGAAGGGGGTTTCTGTGTGACTGGATGCTGGCCAACACCTGTGTCTTTGACCCCACATCCGTCCAGGGACCCCCCAGGGCTGCTCGCACTGGAAGAAGCACCCTAGGAAGCAAGCCCCTGCAGCGGGAAGGGGTCAGCCAGGCCTGGATGCAGGCTTAGCAGCTTCTCACTGTGCTGCTGGGCATTGGCTTCTCTCTGCACCTCTCTGAGGCTGTCCTGCCAGATGCAGCCTGCGGTGCTGCAGATGAAATGTGGGGGTGAACAGCAGTGCTGGAAGCATCCTGGCTCATTGGTGGACAGCCCGGCCCGCTTCTCCCACGCATTTCCCTCTTGGAATTGCAGTTTAAGTCCCACCTTTCCTGTTGGGGAGGGGCGAGGAGCAGGCCAGGGAAACGCGGGCGCTGTCTGACGCAGTCTCAGCTCCAGGTGCTCTGCCAGGGTGAGCCGGGCAGCAATGCTGGACGGAGGTCCTGTGTTCAGCTCCCTGCGGAAGGGCAAGACCTCTCGGGCATGCAGCCGGGAAGGGGCGGGGGGAATGGGGCAGGGGGCCTCTGCTGTGCAGGTGCTGGCAGGAAGCGGGGCAGTGGAGGTGGCAGGGTGGTTACAGAGCTGGGTTGGTCCTGGAGACAGGGTGCTGCCAGGTTTGCAGAGGGGAACAGCGAGAGAGGACTGTGAAGGACAGGAGGGCCCTGAGACTGCAGGCAGGAAGAGACTTTGCAAACCCTCTGGCCTGAGCCCTCCCTCGGTTCTCCTGAGAAAGCCCACGCAGTGAACCCCAAAGCCTTGGGGGATCAAGTCCTGGAGATGTTCCTGGTAAAGTCCCCAAACTCCTCTTCTCCCAGCTCAGGAGTTTCTGCCACCAGAGCCCTTCCGCTTCCCGGGCACCGCCCATCCCCACCAGCCCCCTCAGAGATGATTCCTGTCCTCCCTGCTTCCTGCATGACAGAAGGATGCCCGTCACCAGCACCACAGATGCAGTTCTTTGCTTCACTTCTGGCCACAGAAAGGCAAGTAGAAGTTCACGGGCAGAGGATCCAAGTCTGCTTGCCTAACGTCACCCAAGGAGGAGGCTCCAAGGCATGGTGACAGGCCCAAGTCAGGTAGTCTAGCAGAGTAAATTGCAGTCCAGACAACTGTCCACCTGGAAGGGACTTTTGCCTTCCTGATGTGTCGGCTCTGGGGAAGTGATGTGGTAGGGTTAAGCAGCCACCTGAGTGACGCAGAATCTCCAAGGGTTTCTGGGGGGCTCCAGGAGGGTGGGAGCATTTGCAGCCTGGCTGTTAGAGTGTCACAGGCACACTGCTGGTCCCAGAGGAGTTGGGGTGGGGGAGAAAGTTCGTGTGTGTGTGTGTGTGTGTGTGTGTGTGTGTGTGTAAGAGGCAGGGGCTGGGGTTGTGGGACCTCTGAATCACCTGCTAGTGTGACTGAGGACAGCAAGTAACCCAGTGATGGCTCATGTATAGGAATCCCTGTCCAGCACTCCAGACGGATGGCCAGCTGCCTCCTTGGTGACCTGTAAGGACCAGGCTGCACTCCATTTCAGTAATGTACACCTCCTTAGTTTTCAAGTATCTGGATGCAACAGTGAAGCCACAGACTGAGTTCAACTTGCTGGAGAGTCCTGCTGGGTCCAGACCATGCTCATGACCTCTTAAGACAGCAACAGCATTTAATCATCAGGAGAGTTCATGGAACCTAGGTTTCCAATTATAGACAGCCCTCAGTCTATGACGGTTCAGCTTAGGATCTTCAGCTCGACAGTGGTGTGAAGGCTACACCTTACAACCATTCTGTTTTCATGTTCAGAGGACAGTCAGCAACTCATAGAAGATATTCCACACCCTATTATGGAACAGGCTTTGAGCTAGACACTGTTGCCCAACTACAGGCTAACATACACGTTCTGGGCATGTTTACTGAGGCTGGCAAAGTCCAGCTGGGTCCCTGGAAAGGCTTTGGTGGCATTCCAATGCTGTGTCAGAGTCCCGGCATCTGGGAGCCACACCTGAACCTTGTGTGGCTCTTGATTTGAACCCTACCACAAAGCCACCTTGAGACAACCAGGGAAACTCGAGTCCAAACTGGGCAGTGAATTACACTGAGGAAGGGGTGGTCCTCCTGTAATTCTGGCCATTGAAATGGGAAGGGAGTCAGGCGCTCAGCAGCAGGAAACGGACACTGAGGTGGTTCAATAGAACAGATTTCCTCGGACTTTTGCTGTGCTGGGACTTGGCACAGGCTAGGCAGGTGTTCTGCCACCGAGCTACGCCCCCAGCCCCTGATATCACAGATCGAGGACAATGCTCAAGAGAACAAGGGACAGGTGGAGGAGGGAACGGGAAAGATAACTGGCAAGCGAGCGGTGCTCTTGAGCGGAGAAAGGGGACCCAAGGGCTCCTCCCACCTTTGCCCGGCTGCATATCCAGGGAAGGTCTACGATGAGCAAATCTCACAGGGGATCCTCCGCGAGGAGCATCTGCCAGGGCTGCTCTGCTCCACCATGCTGCGCTGGGATGAGTCTCACCCTCGCTGTCCCTCCTGCTCTGGGGACATCTGGCCTTCCTGCTTCTCCCACCCCACTTTCTAGGGGGACAATTCTGCCCGAGGCCTGGCTGCTTCTCCCACGCTGCCTTTCGCGGTCACGCTTCCTCCTGCACTGGGCTCGGACCCTCTGCCCTTGGAGAAGCAGGCGTCTCTGCCCTGCCCTCAGCTCCACCCCCAGGCCCCAAGCAGAGGAAGCCCCTTTCCCAGCAGCTGCCTTGGGTGCCACCCTTGCTCTGCTACTTGCCAGTTGGGCAACTCGTGTTGGTGGCTTTGCCTTCCCTCTCACTTCCCCTCCTGCCAAATGGGGACCATAATGCCAGCCTCCCGGGGCTGAGAGGCCCAGGCGGGGTGAGGACAAGGCTCTCCATGAGCCAGCCTTTGGGTTCTGTGGTGGCCCCCACCCTTCCACGCTAAGCGGTGGCTTGGTCACTCTGCCTCAGACCCATCCACTGGGTGAATGAAAGCCACAGTCGTCCCCATGTTACGTGGCCGACTGCTGGGAGGAGTCGCCAGGGAACAGGCGTCAAGCACTCACGGGAGTCTGCGTACAGGTGAGGCACAGCACTTACGGCACCTGCCCTCCTCCAGCTTGCCGCCGTGTGTCTTGTCCTGTTGCTTGCCTTCCAGGACCTCAGGCACATCCCTTGCCTCAGCTGTACCCCAGCAGCCACCTGTCCCCACGCCTCGCCCGGTCTACCCAGTCCCTGTCCTGGCCCCTCTGCTTCTGGCTCAGACACCTGGCTTCCTGGACATGCTCAGTCAGCCCAGCTCCAACTGAGTAGAAAGCTCCTCTGCTCCCGACAAGAGCTGTGGGCTACAAAGACGTCTACATTTAAAACCAGAAAAACGGTTGAGTGAATTACGTCTTAATGGAAATACTAGACAGCTGGTATCACCAATCTTGGATACTATAATAAGGGGAAATGCTTCTATTCAGATTAAAAAATAGCAAGATTCCAACTGCATATAGAAAATGACTAACTATGAACTCCTAGCCTGGCAACCTTGGGGGGGGGGCGGGGATAACCAAAGTTTATGCCTAGAAAGACTGGATGGTAATAATGATTTTCTTTGGATACTGATAGCAGTTGTTATTATCTTCTTTTCATATTTGTTTATTCAAGATTTTGTACCTTGGGAGTTAATTCTACATTGCCTAAAAATCAACACAAAGGGTACTGAATGAACAGTGTGCAGAATATGCTTCTCTTTGGGCCAAAAATAATACAAACACATATAATATGAATGCAATGATATAAATAAATACAGTAGTCCCTCTTACCCACAGTGTTGCTTTCCCTGTTGTCAATCATCATCTGAAAATATTAAATGGAAGAGAAATAAAACAATTCTTAAGTTTTAAATTACATGCTGTGGCAGGATGAAATCTCATCTGTCCTACACGAAACAGGAATAATCCCTTTATCCAGTGTGTCTGTACTGTATATGCTACCCACCTGTTAGTAGCTATCCTTATCAGACTCACTACCCTGGTACCACTGTGCTTGCGTTCAAGTAACCTATTTTATTTAATAATGGTCCCAAAGCACGAGGATACTGATGCTGGCAATCGTATTAGGGTGGTATTGTTGTAATTGCTCTTTCTTATGATTAATTATTATCAATCTCTTACTGTAACTACTTTATAAATTAAACTGCATCACAGGTGTGTATTTTAGGAAAAAACATGGGATTCGGTGCTATTGCTGATTTCAGGCACTGGCTGGGGAGAACTGCTGTACATTTTTTGCTTACGTTTTCATAAAGAAGATCTGGAAGAATGCACCCCAACAAACTAACAGAAGTGATCTCGTTTCTGGGGGAGGTGGGGAACTGGGCAGTGGGGGCCAGAGGCCAGTGAGCCCTTTCTCTCGAGCCTCTGCACACTGCACTTCTGAACCACATGAATCTTACCCAGGTGGAGAGACAGCATGACCACCTCGAGCAGTGTCAGGAGGACGCAGCGTGTTTCCAAATGGGCTGCGTTTGTTAAAGGCATCAATTCAAAACAAGGGGCCCTGTGCTGGAGCTCTGTCTCATCGACCGGGCTCTCCACTGTGGACCTGACTGACCCCGCCAGTGTGCACCATGACCAAGGAGGCTGTGGAGGAAGGACTTCCACAGAGCCACACAAGGCCCTAGAACGCCACCCTCTCCAGAGACCGATGCTCTCCGGGACATGGTTTGGGGACAGAGGGGAAGGGCTCTCTCTGGGCGCCAGGTCTGGGTGCCAGGGTGACAGGACAGGGATGGTGCTGGGGTCCTGGGCCCCAGGGTAAGAGGTCCCAGGCAGGAGAGGAAATGAGGCAGCCGTGCAGGGACTGCATGCAGCTGCACCACTGTGTGGGTGGAAGGCCGCGTCCAGCGGGGTGGGCGCTACACAGCTGTGCTAACTGTGGGCCGAGAGCCCTCAGTGGCCACATTTTCCAAGAGAAGCTGGAAATCTGCATATGAAATGGAATCTTTTGACTTTAAAATAAAATGTCCAAACTTTTCAATGAAATCTCATTTAAAGTATTGGCTCTTTTTTTTTTTTAAACATCTTACAGGCTTTGTAAAATTCTCTGCTGGCTGCTGGTCTGATCTCTGCCCATTTCTACAGAGCCAGATCAGCTTCCGGGATTTACTCATCCTTTTCTAACCCCTCTGCAATGTCATTATTGCTTTGGGACTTTTGCATCTGATTGGTATTAAACCCACTGGCCAGTTGCCTGGGGGAGACTGACTTGCCCCTGCTGGAACCCAGGCTGGACCTGCCCGTCTCTGGCCTGGGGGTCTGGTAGGGGGAGAGCTGCGGCTCTAGCCACGGTTCCTCGTGGGCCCTGAACGCTCTGCGTCTAGAAGCGAGAGGCAGTGGCCTTGCAGCTGCTCTGGGCGCTATCAGCCAAACTGTGCTGAGTGTCGATCCCTTTCCACTCTCCTGCCTCGGTTTCCCCTCCCCTCTTCAAGTATCCAGAAGTCTCCCTCTTGCTTTAACTCTCTACATTCTCACCCACTTTCCTGCACAGCTGGATCCCTCCATCTGGACCACCCTCCCCGGCTGCCTCCATCTCGTCTCCAGCCACTTGGAAAATGCCGCGCTCAAATGCCAGCTTCCACGGCTCGGGTGAGTCTGGGCAGGCGGATGGCAGCTGTTCCTCCCCTTGGCTCGTAGGCTCCCTCCCTGCATGCGACCCCCACTGGTGCGGGTAGTCTGGCCTCTCAAAGCCGCTTGTGACTCTGCCCCTTGTCTTCAGCTCTGCTCCAAGTGAAGGGCAAGAGCCAGGGCACCTGACTAGGCTCCCAGGTCTCCGCCCTCTCCTCCCCTGCTGTGTCTGCAGAAAGGGCATTTTAGAAACTGCAAGCTGATTGCCTCTATGGGAACCCCCATAGCCTACGGGGCAAAACCCAAACTTCACCTTGGCAGTGAGGGCTCTTCAAGACCTCCCCCCACTTGCCCATCACCTCGTCCCACTGCCCAGGGTCTTGGATGAACCCTGACTGCTCTGAATGCCCCGAGCACACCTGCAGGTTTTACAGCTCTGGGTCTCTACACAGCTCCTTCACCCAGATCACCCAGCCACTCTGTCCACCTGGGGACACTCACCTAAAAACCCAGCTCTGCAGAGCTCTGGATGCGGACTCCCCAGGACAGCAGGCACCGGGGTCTCCGAGGTCTGCAGAGGGCAGGAGGGTGGCACTATTCCTGGCAGCTGCTCACGGGTCTGTCTTCTCACCTACCCGGGATCCTTGGCAGGAGTCAGACTGATCCACCCCCGTATCTTCAGTGCACTGCTGGGGACTGCTGCAAGCAGCGCCTTGGTGAGGGTCTGTTGAATGACCGAGTGGACAGCTCTGCGGCTCAGAGAGGGCTTGGAGGTCAGGTGATGACTCTACCAGGGGAAGTAGACAGCCCTGGAGTGGGAGGTGACCAAGGTGTCCAGCTTTTGCTGGAGTGGGTGTTTACAATCTTTCCCGCTGTTCCTAGAGTCTGGGAACCAGGTCAAACCTGCCATGTCCTCTTAGAGACTGTCCTGGGGGGTAGCGGCAATTGGCCACGCTGTCTGCTCCAATGCGTGACCAACCTGGCATTAGCCACCCTCCTTTCACTGTGGCAGTCCAGGCTGTGCTGTCACATAGCATCAAACCACGGCAATGCTGGACAGACCCTTTAAGATCAGTCAGTCAAGGCCCCCTGTGGTTTTCAGATGGGACAGTTGAGGTTCAGAAAGGGGAAGCAGCTTGCCCAGGGTCACACAGTAAGAGAAAGGTATAGCTATGCCTGGAGACCAGGACTTCAAGATCTGATCAGGAAAAAAAGATCGAATGATACTTTGACATATCCAAAGGGTCTGAGGGGACGCCCTGGAGATTGGGAGGCCAGAGAGGCCTTTCTGAGGCGTAGCCTGGAGCTGCTGTGCAAAAGGAGAGCTGGACAGAGGAAAGAGCAAGTGCAAAGGACTGGAGAGGGGATGAGTGTGGGGTGGCCAGTGGCCGGCACAGTCAACACCATGGGCGGTGCCCCATGGGGCAGTGCCCTTAGATGTCTGTGGAGTTCGCATTTCAGTCTAAGTCAGGGAACCACGCAATGGAGATCAAAAGGTGACTCTGAGGAGATGCTCTCCAGAGCAGGCACCATGCGATGAGCACACCAACCAACCCCGAAATCCGCGGGCCACCAGGGAAATGCAAACCCAAACCACAATGGTTTCATGCACACACCGGGGTGGCTGCGATCCAGAAGACGGTGCCACGGCAGGTGAGGAGGCAGAGACATGGAACCCCGCGCAGGGCTGCTGGGAATGCAGAAGGGTG
Source organism: Sciurus vulgaris (assembly GCF_902686455.1). Classification (NCBI taxonomy): domain Eukaryota; kingdom Metazoa; phylum Chordata; class Mammalia; order Rodentia; family Sciuridae; genus Sciurus; species Sciurus vulgaris. The sequence goes on from NC_136466.1 coordinate 6,559,213, forward strand.
CCGCTTTGGAAACAAGTCCAGCAGTTGCTTAGCAGGGGAAATGGCCTTACCTCGTGACCCCACACTTCTACCCCTGGGTAGAAACCCAAGAAAAATGAACGTATACGCCTCCAAAAGGGCTGTGCACAAGTGTTCACAGCAACATTAGAAGTGAAAACAACCCCAAAGCCCAGCAGCTGGTGAGTGGACAGGAAGGTTGTGGGACTGAATGACCAGCAATGCAGCACCATCAGCCACAGGAAGCATGTGTGCTGACGTGCCCCAACATGGATGCACCTCAAAAACATCACGCGGGGCAAGAGGCCACTCACACAAGGCCACACGTCATTCGAGTCCATCGACATGAAATGTCTGGAAGAGGCAAATCCAGAGAGGTTGCCCAGTGGCTGGGTGGGAGTGGGTCAGGGAGGGCACTCCTCACATTCACAGGAAAGTATTCTGAAATCAGATTGCAGTGGAGGTTGCCCAACTCCGTGAGGATACGAGACATGGACCTGCACAGTTTAAAAGGGTGGGTTTTAAGTACAGCATCTCTATAAAGCTATTATGATTTAAAAAAAAGAAAGACAGCCTGGTTGCTGATGGGGGCAGAGAGAGTGGAAGCAGGGAGACCTGGTGGCCCTGTGGGCCGTTAAAGGACCAAAGTGCCCAGCACGGGAAGCACTCGGAATCTCTGAGGCTTCCCTGCACGTGCCGATCCCGGGCCAGGAAGGCCCCTCTTCTAACCCAGCCTTGGAATCGCGGCACCAGTGCTGTTTTGGACAGGCTCATTCTGGGTGTGCTCTGTGGAACACCTAGCAGCCTCCCTGGCCTCTCCTAGATGCCAGAACACTCCTCCCCAAGCTGACAGTCAAAAATACCTCTAGGCTTGACAAATGCCCTCTGGGAGGCAAAGTGGTCTCCACCCGAGAACCATCGCTCTAGCCTCTCCCTGGGGAGTCCCTGCCTCCCGCAGAACCACTTCAGCCATGGCCTCTGGGAGCTACCTTGCAGCCCCTGAGTCCCAGTTCCCTAGACACGCAAGCCAAGGCCTGAGGACACTGCCCACACCTCTGAGACCCTTTAGGTACCACAAGGGCCCAGCACCCAGAACAGAGCTGAGCTCTTCAAGGTCACTCTGGAGCCCTTCCTTCACCTGCACAGTGCAGAGACAGCTTTCTTCTGTAACCGGTAACCTGGGGACCCCGGAGAGCAGATCTGAACGGGATATTGAACGACAAGGAGGAAGACCACTAAGCAAAGGAGGGTGCTGTGTGTGAGAGGAGCTGCTTGTGGGAGGCTGGGTGGGGGTACGGGCACAGCTGTGTGCAGACCACTGCAGGGTGGACCAGCAGAGGGCAGGCAGACAGGTCTAATCCCACAGCTGGTAGCTGCAGGGGACCAGAGGCAGAGACTGGGCCATGGTGGCCAGGACTTTGTGCCTGACCCTGGGGGAATGGGGAGCCCGGGAATACTTTTGAGCGGGGGAGCAGAGTCTCAGATCTGCATTATCAAATTGACAATGGGACAAAGTATGCATCCGAATTAGAGGAGACAAGACAGGAGACAAGCGGATGGTGAAAAATTCAATCTGGCAAACACGATTTTGAGGGACAATTCGGTCTCCAGGATGGACGTAGAGGCCCTCTGAGAACGGCCATCCATTCTATAGAACTACACAGCACCTTCATGCATGCAGCACCCCCTTGCTTTCCCAGCAAGATCTCAACACTAGCAGCAGACAGGGCTATGTCTGTCAGTCATTAAAGTGCATGCTCGCTGCCTCCAACCTGCAAAGCCCAGGGAACAAATCTCCCATAATCCTAACGCCCACAGGCAAACACCATTAACTTTTAGCTGATTTCCTTCCTGTCTTTTGTCTAGGTCTTGCCACAAATTTGGGGGACCATACTATACATATGCCAATGCATAAGCACGTTCCTATTCATTGAAAACTCTCCGGTCTTGGTAGCCCCATGGCTGTCCCTATGGCCGAGCATTACAGGCACTCTGTGACTGTGGATGAATAACTTGGCAACTGAAAGAGATTTTGTTTGTATCCCCACCATTTCATCTGGATGTACTCTTAAAACATTTTTGGCAAAGGAACCTCCCTGGCTTGTTGAGACATCCTTTCCCTCATCATCAGCGACTTCTTTCCCAAGAACAAGCTAAATCCTTCGGATTGGACCTTAATCCTGCTTTTCCTTCCTTGGGGCATTGGTGGAGAAGGACCACAGCTGGCCCTGTTTTCCCTATGGACATGTTGGCTGGGAGGGTTGGTTCCTTGGTCATCAGCCTAGGACAGAGACCAGAAAGTGCCTGCTAGTGACCCCAGGGAAACCAATCTAAGCTGAGCCCAATGGAGCCAAGTTATCTGAACAAGACAAGGGAGGAAGGAAAAGCACTGCCGGCCAGGGTGGGGTCAGGGTGGGCCGGCCTCACGTGGGCTTCCTATGTGGCACTGAGGAGCAAACGTCCTTCCCTCCAGACCCTAAAGAAACCGCCTGACAGATGTACCTGAGGCCCACTGCCAACCTTCAGGCTCACCTTCACCAGTGATCATGAGGCAGCTCTTCCTACTACAACACACAAAAGAAACCAACACTGTGCAGCTGCATGCCAGGGGCCAGGCCCTGTCATGTAGTTTACGCAGTCCTATTTGGGGATCAGCGCTGTAACGTCAGAAGCACCTGGGAGGCAGGTAGACGGGGGTCCAGTCCCACAGATGGCACTTTCCACCAGTGAAACCAGGCAAAAGTCACTCGCCTCTAGGAGCCTCAGTTTCCTTGTCTGTAAGTTGGGGTTCAACGTCACTGGCTTCGCAGGATTGCTGTGATTACTAGCCAGTACCATACACATAATGCACCTAGTACCAGGCTGCACAGAACAGACCCTTCAGAAAAGTTATCTTCTCATTATTTTCGATTCTTCCACCCCAGGATCATATAGGTCAAGAAATGTAATATATTCAATTGCCTCTGATAAACTCCAGGAATGAAGAGCTCATTACTAGGCAGGAATTCATAACTTCATCTTACAAATAAGGCAACTAGGCTTGACAAAAACTGTCCTCTGAGAGATGGCCTGTCTTAGAGAGCACCAGCTTCAGGGTGTGAATGGGGTAGGGAGCGAGGTCCTGGGACCCCACTCTCTGGCCCTGCTTCAGTCTTAGCTGGGCTACCACCAGCTCTACCCCTTGCTCATTCCTGGCAAGGGAGAGGAAGAGGACATGGTGCATACAAATGAGTTTTCTGGAGAGAAAAAAAAAAGAGGATGATTCTGGGGCCACTTAAGTTTGGTGACAGCTGTCACTGGGGGACACCACAGCTCACAAGCTCTTTCTAGCCCCACCTCTTTATCTTCACAACCACCTCAAAAGGGGCATTAACATGGAACTTGTCACCAGGGAGGAAACAAGCTCACAGGCTCAAGGTCATTGGGATTCTTAAGGGGCCCAAAGGAATCAGAGAGGAAGCCACTTGCCCCCTCTTCTCACAGGGGAATCCCTCTCCAGATGCCCGGGAGGAGTCCCGCCCAGCTGAACGCTGTCGCGCTGGCTACCAGGCTTCAGCAAAGCAGCCCGGGAGGTCCAAGGCCGGTCGTTCTGATTCCTGAGACACTGGGAGGTCCCCTCCCCTCCAGCCCCGGGCCCTCCGCTGGCATTTCTAGAGCAGAGTCGCTCCGTGCTCCGACACATGCAACGCCCTGTAAAATGCCACCCACCGCCCAGAGCCAGGGACAAAACAGAGACTTTACGCGCAAGTGGACTTTCCAGATCTACCCCTGCGCGGGCAGTGGCAAGGCAGAGCCAACCCGCATCCCTTGCTATGCCTCTTGCTGGCGACGCCCGGGGGCAGCGGCCACGATCCCCGAGGGTCAGAGAAGGTAACTGAGACTCGCGGGCAGAGGCACCTGCCCAAGGTCAGGCACAGGCAGAGATGGGGCCACGACAGCCGCGAAGACCCAGGAGCCGCAGCCAAGGCGTCCCGGGCGCCCCGCCCCCGGCGACCCTCGGCGAGCCAGACCCGCGGGCAGCGTCGCCACCTTACCTGGGGCTGCGCCGGGCGGCTCCGCACCGGCTGGGCGCTGCGCCGCGCCCGCTGCGCTCGGGGCTGGGAGGGAGCGGGCGGCGCGCACGGCCCGCGCCCCGCGCCTCGCACCCACTTCCTCGTCCCGCCCCCGGCGCGCCTCCCGCGGGCGCGCCTCCCCCTCCCGCTCGCTCCCGCCGCCGCGCACACGCACGCACGTGCTCCGCTGCCGGCTCCCAGCGCGCCCACCTGCGCTTTTCGCTCCTTTCTCCCGGACCTCCTTCCAGTGCCCTGCCCGCCGCTCCCTTCTTGGTTCCTGCCTTCACACCGCCCCCTCTTCAAAGCCTGCACTTCGTCCCCCTGCTCCTGCCCACTCCCTACTCCTGCACTGAGACGCGCCCCCATCCAGGGCCACACCCTGGCCCGAGGCGTCCACCTGTGCACGCACTGGCCCGATGGACAGGGACTCTTAACGGTGACCCAGCGCTGGCCTCTGGTCCAACTTGGGTGTCAGGGTCTTAGGCCCAGAGATCAGCTGACATCCCTCACCTTGGATGCCCAGGACCCAGCTGCTGGACTCAGGCAAGGAGGGAGAAAAGCACTCGATTTGATGGAAAGGCCAGGATAAGTTGGAGATTTGAAATGTAAAGGGCAAGGGGATAAAGGGCACATAGGAGTCAGTGAGTCCAGGGAAACTCCAAAAAACTCTCAGATGGATTTGTTCTGATGGAAGGATGCACGGGAGGAAGTAGGGAGGCAAGTCTTGGGAAAGGGATTTGGGGTTAGGGAAAATAATACCCACCTTCAGGTGAGGAAGTGGGAGGCTCAGATGGCAACACCTGTGACCTACATATCACCACGTGAAGGCCATGGTGCTGACACAGACCTCAGTGAGGGGGCCTGTTAGGATGGCCAGGGCGCTGTGCCAGGCCCAGGGCAGCAGCCCACTGTAGGGGTGGCAGGTGGTCAGATGGGCAGCCCCTGGTTGCTTGGGAATCTGGTATGTGGATGGGGGCGTTCTGCAGAGCTTGGCAAAGAAGAGCAAACTGAGAAGCTTCAGCTGGATGTGAATTGTAGACATGCAACTGCAGCTTGATGTGCCACCTGTGGCCATTCTGTCACGTGGCCCAGCCCTGTGCAGGGCTGAGAGGCAGAGACTAAGGGCCACTGTCCCCTCGCGCTCTGAGCCCACAGCCTCCAGCGAGGGAGGCTCCTGTTGCAGCGTGTGTCCCAGTCACATGTCTGAGGACGAATCAGAGCCACCGAACTGGTCCTGTGGCCTCTCCTCTTGCTCACCTGCCATTCACAAAGCAGGCACGTCTTCTCAAGGTGTAAGTCAGATCCTGTCTCTACTCCTCTTCTACCCCTCCTGTCACTTCCCGTTGTCATCAAAATAGAATTTAAGCTCCTTCCAGTTGCCAGGAGCGCCTTCCCAAGATCACAAGACCCACCTCTTGGTCCTCATGTCTTGGCACTCAGTGCCTCTGTCCATGTGTGTTATAGTTTAGGTTGGGAATGTCCCCCCAAAGGCTCGTGTGTTGAAGACTGTCCCCCAGCTAGTGGCACTATTGGGAGGTGCTGGAAACCCTAGGAGGGTGTGTAGTTGGAGGAAGTAGGACCTTGGGGACATGCCCTTGAAGGCTTGGTCTTGTCCTGGCCTCCTCCCCCCGACTGTCCCTCCCTCTGCCTCCAGCTGTCGGAGGTGAGCAGCTCTGCTCCACCATGCCCTCTCCACCATGATGTTCCACCTCCTCCACAGGCTCAAAAGCAATGAAGCCAGCTGGCCATGGACTGAAACTCAGAGCCAAAACAAGTCTTTCCTCCTTCCGAGTTGCTTTTTCTCAGGTATTTTGTTACGCCATCAGAAAGCTGATGGACAGAGTAGGCCTCAACTACAGTGGCTTCCTCACTGTTCCTGGAACAGGCCATACCGGGCAGACCACAGACCACGGGCCGGTTGGTCTCTCTGCTTGGAATGCTCTTCCTGCTTCCTGGGCTGTTTGAATGCCACCTTCTCAGAGAGGTCACCTCTGGTCACCTTATCTAACACAGTCACACTTTGCAAGTGTTTTTCATGGCACCCTTTTTCATCGTCATGGACAGATTTATCACTGTCTAAATGATCTTGTCTGTTCACGTATTTGTGCGCTCACTGTCTGAATGACCTCACCAGCACATAGCTGGCGAAGGATCAGGGGCCCTGTCTGCATTGTGCCCCGCGTCTCCCCACAGCCCAAACAGTAAAGGGCACATAGCTGACGTTCAGCAGTGTCCACTGAATGAGTGCTACGGTCTGGATCTGGAACGTGCCCAGAGACTGCTGTGTGGAAGGCTTGTTCACCAAGGCAGCGATGTTCTGAGGTGGGGCTTCGAGAAGTGACAGGTCAGCGAGGGCTCTGCCTCACCCGTGGATTGCTCCGTTGATGGATTCATATGGGAGTGGATAGTTGGGAGATGGCGGAAGGTGTTGGAGGTGGACCTAATTGAACAGAGTAGATCCATGGGGGCGTGCCCTTGGAGACTGCCTTGTCCTCTTCTGCCTCCCTGACCTCTCTCTCTGCTTCCCAGCAGCTGTGAGCTGAACAGCTCTTCTCGGCTGCTTGGCCGCCACGTCTCTGCCTTGGTGCCAGCTGACCATCGATGGGAGCTCAGAGACTGTGAGCCCAAATCAACCTCTCTTCCTCTTAAGGAGATTTTCTTGGGTACTTGTCATAGCAATGGAAAGTGGACTAACAATGAGTGAATGAATAAATGCTATAATTAAGGGTTGCAGAAAAAGGAAACTTGGTCAACCCTGCTAGGGGAAAGGAAAATTGTCTTCAGAGAAGAGCTTAGAGTTGGGTCTCCCTGTGTGCAGTTCCTGCAGCTGACAATTTGATCAACTGCAGATTGAAAATAGGAGGAAATAATCATATCTGCTCTGAGCACATAAAGACATTTTCCTCGTCATGATTCCATAAACAGTATGGCGTGACGGTTATTTACAGAGCGTTCTCATAGTATCAGGTATCCTGGCCAGGCAGAATGAGTTAACACAGGAGCGTGTGCGTGGGTCAGGTGCGGATGGGGAAAGGATTGGGGCATCCCTGGATTTGGGCATGGGGAAGGGTCCCAGAACTAATCTACTGATATGGAGGCACAACTGTACTTTATGGCCAGATCATAACAGGAAGGTAGCATGTCACAAGATGAGAGAGAGGAAGGGCCCTGGAGGCAGAGGAAACAGCACAGGAAGAACCCTTGGGGCACAAGGGCCTGGGTGCTTGGGGATGCTCACCTGCTTGGCACAGCTGCCTACTGAGGTACAAAGAGCAGAAAGCACAAGGCGATGCAGGAGAGGCCAGAAGGGAGGAGGTGGTGGAGGTTTTGAGGACACGGATGGGCTGGGCTTGACCCTGTGGCCAATGGCTCTGGCCAACCCAGCGGACGGCGTTGTGAGGGAGGTGTAAAGGTCAGGGTGGAGAGCCAGAGAAAATCGCAGGTGGCCTCGGCTGGAATAGGCAGGGGTCCTGCTGAGTGTTAGGTGGACGAAAGGATCAGTGGGGCTTATCTGTGTTTGATTGGTCGCTCTGGCGCACTGCCCACTGCCCTGCTCCCTCCCATGCAGCCGCTTAAGTCTGACCTAACAGGAGAGGTAGCCTTGCTGTGAGCCTGAGAGTTTCTGGAGCCTGATATTGCTGGATGGTCATGGTCCCTGAGTCTGCCTCACCAACTCAGGCTCAGGCTGTTTGCAACCCTCCCTGACTGAGATTTCCCACGATGACTGTCACACTTCAGCTCAGACTCCTTTGCAATGAGACAGCTGCCCCCTGTGAAGAGGTGGCGACTAAGGGGTGACTCTGGAATCTGGCTGGGCCTGTGGCTTGCTCCAACCAACAGCAGCAACGCTGACTTCTGAGCTCAGGCCCTAAGAGGCCGTGCTGCCCCAGCTGCCCCTCTTGGAGCAGTGCCACAGGACCACCACACTGACGACGCTGGGGAGGAAAACCAGGAGGAGACAGGTGCCCGGCTGTTCCAGCTGTCTTAGCAGACCCTCCGGATGACCACCCACCAGCCAGCCTAGCCTGCGAGTGAACACAGGAGACCAGCACAGGAACCGCTCAGCCAACTCCAAACCTGGGGGACTGGGCGCATCACTGTTGGTTGAAGCCAGGAGGGTTTGAGGTGGTTTGTTACGCATCAGGGAATAACTAGGTAAGAGGCTTTGGGGGACCAGTTCAGGTCTCATTTCCTTGATTATAAAGCAGGCAAACAGTAAATGTCTGTTGCAAAGAGTTTGAACGAGACTCAGATTTTAAAAGGAGGATACTAAGTCATCCATTCGTATGTTCATTCAGCAGCTGTGTACCGAGTGCCTGCGTGTGTGTCGTGGGCAGCTGGTCTGCTCTGGGATTCAGTGATGGACAAGGTAGACACGGACTTGGGGTGCTAGAGGGGCATGAAAAAGACCAGGTAGTGTCAGCTGAAGATGATCACCTTGAGGATTAAAACTGTCATGTAGTCTGGAGTGACTGAGGTGGGGCTTCAAGCTACTGGGGTAGTTTGTTCTGAGCACGTGACCCTGGAGCTGAGCCAGGCACATGAGGGCAGAGGGAGTGGCGTTGTTGGGAGTGGGGGGCAGGTAAGTGCAGATGATGAGGCGGGCATGCGCTTGGGCTCCCCAGGAGTGTCAAGACGTCAACATGCTGTGAGTGAGGACGGGGACGATGGTCAGGTATGGCTGGTGCAGGACCTTTAGGCCATGGTGAGGTGTGTGGATTTCATCCTGCAGGAGTGGAGCCACTGCAGGGTGACCAGGTGGTGGCAGCTGGTGTGCCTGCTGGCAGCCCGTCAGGAGTGGCCACCCGGCTGATCAGGATGGCACTGACTGTTCCAAAAATGCCCAGTTCTGCACTAGCTCGGAAAGCCGGGGACGTTCCTAAGCCTTTCATCATCCGTGTTAGCAGTGGCCATAACCGAGGCTCCCCCGCTGTCAGGGACTTTGGGCTCTGAAACCCCAGTGCCCAGCTCTGAGTGGGGACTGAGCCATCTTGCTAGGGAGTAGGAGGAAGCTTCTCATTCTGAGGAAGCCCAAACCACGATTTGACCAAAATAGAAAAAAAAAAGTTCTTCTTTGAATGAGTAATCTCTGAGTCTCTGAAATTGAACAAAATACAATTTTAAAAAACCAACAATAAGACAAGGAATGGCACAGTATGGCGCTGACATTTGGTGAGGTGGCCCGTGGACAACACCGTGAAAACCCGCTGTTTTGTCAAGGGTCGTCTCTACCTGGGTGCTGAGGGGCCATGGGCTTGGGACCGGGCACTGAGCCGCGGTGAGGATGTGTGGGTTCCAGACTCCCCGGCCACGGTGCTGGAGAGGTCTCAGGGCTGGGAGTCCCCGGGGTGGAAGCCAGGGCCTGCCCACCTGCTGCTGTGGGCAGCCCGGGCCTGGCTGTTTTCCTGGCACCTCTGAACTAGCGCGGTTCCCGGTGCTGGCTAGCAAGCCCAGGAGGAACGTCACGGTTGAACATTCACCATCTTCTGCACCCACTGGGCTTTCTGCACACATCCATCGTCTGAGAAATTCTCACCGCAGCCCCAGAGGTAGATATTCCATTTCCTCTGGGCGCCGCTGAGGTGGCTGAGGCTTATGCAGTTGGCGGCATCTCCACTTCCCACACCGAGTTCAGGACCCTGCTAGGGCACTCTGCCCTCCTGGTCCACTCTGTTAGCAAAATAGACTGTTTTGTGGGCGTGGTCGACCCGGAGCAGAGAGGGCCCCAGAGGGGCCCTTTACGCAGGTCTGGAAGCATACCAAGCCTGTTCGTGGGTGGTGGGGGTATTCCATGCAGGGGAAGCATACGAGGTGCTAAGATTCAGATGTGGTTTATCCCCCACGGGTTGGTTCCTGTGTTGGAAGTGTGGTCTCCAGACATGGCGGGACCTTTAAGAGGCTGGACAAGTGGGAGGTCCCTAGGGCAAGTAGACCTCAGCCTCCTCTGCTCCCTCAGGCAATATGCTCGGTCCCCCTGGAGTGTGTCCTGCTATCTGCTTTGAGGTCCCCTGGTCCCCAGGGCCAGGCAAATGCAGGTGCCATGTCCTGAGCCTCCAGAACTGTGAGCTAAATAAACCTCCTTTCTTTATTAAGTTAGCCCGCCTCAGGTATTGCATTATGGCAACAAAGATGAGTGAGTCTGGAAGGAAGGAAAGTCCTAAGGCACTGCTCAGCGGCAGAGCACGCCTCAGCATGCAGGAGGTCTCAGTTCCACCCCCAGAACCCAAAGCAAAACACAGAAAACAGGAGGCAGCCGTTTGGCTGGAGAGCAGGTGGGGCTGCTCCCCCGAGTAGGGCTGAGGGGCCTGGACTGCACCCTGGCGGTGACAGAGAGAAGCCCCGTGCATTGAGGGATGGTGAGGGGGAGGACGTTTTCCCTGGGAACTGCAGAAGGTGGACCAAGGTGAATTCTGACCTCAGGGAGCAGAGGTGCCCCAAGAGCTCAAGTGTGCAGGACTTTAAGGAAAGGAAGCTGGGGCTGACGAGGGGCCTCACCGTCTCAGAGAGCACTGTCCGTCCCCTATGTCCCCCTCATTGTCTGTTTCCTTGAGCAGCATGCCTCCCCAGCTCCTGGTCCTCCATTTTCACTTCCATGGTGTCTCTGCTGGGCTGCGACTGGGGCCTCAGAGCAACTTGGCTTACCTGTCCTCCACAGTTCTTGTCTCTTAATGCAGATCCCAGGAAAGAACGTCCTGTGGCCGGATTCACAGGGCACCCAAGAGAAGGGAAGCAGGGCGGTGCCTCTCCATGCTCTCGGGCACTGGGCAGGCACCGGGCGGGCACATGCGGAGCTCACCCAAGAGCAGCACGGAGCGGCTGGTCCAGGTGCCAAGGGTGAGTCATAGAGCCTGCAGCTTCATTTCATGTGTCAGCTTGGATGGGCTTGGGGCCGGGATATTTGGTCAGACGTTATTCTAGATGTTTCTGTGAAGGTGTTTTTACATGAGATTTGCATTTAAATCATTGGATTTTGAAGAAAGCAGTTGCTTTCTGTATTGTGGGTGGACCTATCCAATCAGCTGAAAACCAGAACAGAACAAAGGGAATTCTGGCAGCAGGATCTGGACTTGAATTACACCATTAGCTCTTTCCTGGGTTCCCAGCCTGCAGCCACCTCCTTACAGGTTTTGGACTTGCAACCTCCATAGTTGCATGAGTCAATTCCTTCAAAGAAACCATTTCTCTGTCTCTCTGTGTCTCTGTCTATCTCTCCAAACACACACACACACACACACACACACACACGCTCCTGGCACTACCCAGACTAAGACACAGACTGTTAGCTGCCTCCTAAATCAGGCAGGGGAGAGTAAGTCTAGAACAGGGGAGGACGTGGTGACAACAGGCAGTCCCCGGGATTCGTGAATAGAGCCCAGCAGAAGGGGAAGAAGGGTCCTGGAATTGCTCTGGACAGAGCCGCTGGAGCCTGGCTGGGTGGTGAACCAGACTCTGATGCAGACAGAGCGTCTGGTGAGCCCGGGGCCCAGCCACAGAAGAGGTGGGCAGCCTGCCCCTGGCCCAGGAGGGTCAGGGAGCACGGACGCCATGCACCTCCAGGACCCAGACCCCTCTGCTCTGCCCTGGACCACCCTGAAGGCTGGCAGACAGCGCTCAGGCCTCCCCCTGTGGCTAGAGCCTGCCATGTGATCCAATCTGGCCAATAAGACGAGAGGGTGGGGAGAGTCCCTCTGGACCCAGGACCCACAGCTTCCTTCCTTTGATCCTCTGGTGGGGGCAGCTGCGTTGTGAGCAGGAGGGAGACCATGAGAACGGAAGTGGACTCGGTGCAGGTAGTGTGGGACCAGCCCCAAGAGCACCATGTCCAGCGTTTCTCCGTGACGGAGCCGCCGTGAATCAGCTCTGCCTTACATCTCACCATCCCTGTTCAAGAAGCAAAGGTCTGAATGTGCAGGAAGTACGCTCTCCACCCAGGGTGCTCCCCTTCAAGGGTTCTGTGACCCGACTGGCCTCTGTTGGGACAGTCTTCTCATCCTCCACCTGCTCCCCTGCCAGGCTTAGACATGGCCTTGTCTGCAAGGTCAAGGTCAAGTTCACAGGCTGGCTCCCACACCCGCTGGGCACATTTGCCTTCAGGGCTCATGCTAATGGTCTTTTAATGGCGCTTCCCCACAAGATGCCTGCTGTGAGGCAGGAAGGAGGAGGAGTGGAGCCGGGTGGTGCCCCTCAGCATACTCCCACCTATGTGCAGGTGCCCGGCTGCCCTGGCACTGCCCCTATTGCCAGGAAGCCAAGTGCCCGTCACCCTCCCGCCTCTGCAGTGGAAGGCAGGCGAAGATGAGGGTCAGAATGAGAGCGTCTGCCCGCCTACCAGACAGTTTCTGCCGCTAACGGTGAAATGTTTTCTCAACTAACTTGAAGCTTTAACTACATCACTCTTATTTATTCTAAAAATGAAATATTTTTATCATTTTTTAATCAAAAAGCAATAAAGCTTGTAAAAATATTAGACGGTATGGGCTGCAAAGTGGGTGTTCTGAAGTCTCCTTCAGAGATCACCTTATGAACAATTTATGTATTGTTCGAGATTTTGATCTTGGCATGAAAATATTTTTAGTCACTTATTTGTATAAAAATGACCCCCAGTCAGTGTAGAGGGGTCCAGTGGTCTAAAGCAAGCCGTGGGTCCTGCCCACATGAGTGCCGAAGCGCCAGGAGCTGGGGTCACGGAGACCCCGGCCTGCTGGTGTCCTGCCTGGTCAGCTGCTTCCCCTAATGAACTGGGTGGTCTGCAGTTGCCCACCAATGTAGACAGTGTCACCCTCCTGCCACTCATGTCGTCGCGAGCTGGTCCCAGCTTGTCTTGGGAACATTCCTGAAGGTGGTGTTTCTCGTTCTGAGGGCAGATGGATGCTGGGTAAATGTTTTGGAAGGTTGGCATAGACGTGGGCGCGCCCTCACCCACTCGCGCCGCGCAGGTGATCATTCGTTCACAAGGCTTCAGGATGGTCGATGGAACTGGGGTCCCTGTGCGTTAGTCGGTAGTTCTTTGTTTCTCACTGTTTTTGTGTGTGTGTTATCAGCTGCTTGTTTTGGCCAGGATTTTTCGGTATCAAGCACTGAAAACCATTCAAACTAGCTTAAGTATCACAAAAACACATAAAAGCAAAAACCAGAAGACCGTGCTCTCATCAGAACACAGAGCAACTCCACAGGCCAGCTGCCTGCCTCGTGGGACTCGAACAACCTCCTGCCTGCTCCTGGGAGTGGCTGTCCCACTGTTCACTCTGCTTGGTGCCCAGAGGGCCCCGCTACTCTGTGTTCTTTCCAGACTTACTGGTCAGCTCTTCCTCTCACCCGGAGAATCAGCCTCCTTGGAGCTTTCTTTTAGCTTCCTATGAAAGCATGTCCTTGATAAGGGCTGCAATGAACGTAGGTGTGTATGAAGGCAAGTGTAACCAGGTAACCTTCCCCCAGTCCTTTTCCACAGGGGCTCTGGTGATTGACAGTTTGGTGTGTATTCTAAAGTTTTGTTTTTGCCCTGTGGGTCATGATGATAATGACGATGATGATGTTGAGGGTGATGAGGGTGATGGTGGATGGTAATGGTGATGATGATGGTGATGGTGGTGATGGTGGTAATAATGATGGTGATGGTGATGGTGAAGGCAATGGTGATAGTTATGATGGTGGTGATGGTGGTGATGGTGATGGTGATTGTGGTGATGGTGGTGATGGTGGTAATGGTGGTGATGGTGGTGATGGAGGTGGTGATGGTGATGATGATGGTGGTGGTGATGATGATGGTGGTGGTGATGGTGGTGATGGTGGTAATAATGATGGTGATGGTGATGGTGAAGGCAATGGTGATAGTTATGATGGTGGTGATGGTGGTGATGGTGATGGTGATGGTGATGGTGGTGATGGTGGTGATGGTGGTGATGGTGGTGATGGAGGTGGTGATGGTGATGATGGTGGTGGTAGTGATGGTGATGGTGGTGGTGGTGGTGATGGTGGTGATGGTGGTAATGGTGGTGATGGTGGTGATGGAGGTGGTGATGGTGATGATGATGGTGGTGGTGATGGTGATGGTGATGGTGGTGGTGATGGTGGTGATGGTGGTGATGGTGGTGGTGGAGGTGGTGATGGTGATGATGGTGGTGGTGATGGTGGTGGTGGTGGTGGTGATGGTGGTGATGGTGGTGGTGGTGGTGGTGGTGGTGGTGATGGTGGTGGTGATGGTGGTGATGGCGGTGATGGCGGTGGTGGTGGTGGTGGTGGTGGTGGTGATGGTGGTGGTGGTGATGGTGGTGGTGGTGGTGATGGTGGTGATGGTGGTGATGGTGGTGGTGGTGGTGATGGTGGTGATGGTGGTGATGGTGGTGGTGGTGGTGGTGGTGGTGGTGGTGGTGGTGGTGGTGATGTGGTGATGGTGATGGTGGTGATGGTGGTGATGGTGGTGGTGGTGATGGTGCTGATGGTGGTGGTGGTGGTGATGGTGGTGGTGATGGTGGTGATGGTGGTGGTGGTGATGGTGGTGGTGGTGGTGGTGGTGGTGGTGATGGTGGTGATGGTGGTGTTGGTGATGATGGTGGTGGTGGTGGTGGTGATGGTGGTGGTGGTGATGGTGGTGATGAGGGTGATAGTGGGGCTGTGATGGTGACGACAATGGTGATACTGATGGTGTTGGTGAGGGTGATGGTGACAGTGATGGTGATGGTTCTGAATGATTATGATGGTGGGGATGTAGTTGGTGGTGATAATAGTGATGATATTGATTAAGGGGATGGTGGTGATGTTGGTGATGGTGATGATGGTGATGATGATGGTGCTTACCAGTTTCTGAGTATTTAGTATGTTCCTAGCATTATTCTTTTTTTGAGGAAGGTACTGGGGTTGAATCCAGGGGTGTTTAACCACCAATCCACATCCTCAGCCTTTTAAAAAATATTTTATTTTGAGAAAGGATCTCACTAAGTTGCTTAGGTCCTCACTAAGTTGCTGAGGCTGGCTTTGATCTTGTGATCCTCCTGCCTCAGCCTTGCATGCAGCTGAGATTATGGGGTGTGCCTCCATGCCCAGCTTGTTTCTAGCGTTATTCTAAGAGTGTTCCATGTTGTGATATTTCTTAGAATAATGATTTGAAGAAGACACAATTATTCCCCATTTTATAGACAAGGAAACGGAGACATAGAGAGGCTATTTAATTTTCCCAAAGTCATAACAGTAATCATGTCAGATCCAGGATTAAAGCCCAGGTGACTTAAGACTTAAATGCACAACCAGTACACTACAAATGTGAATCTTTAGAAGTAGAGCTTTTAAAAGACAAAAAATAGTCTCACCCTTTTAATGTTCTGTATTTCTCTCTGTAAAGCTTTACCTCCTTGTTTTGCGTCATGAAGTGGCGTTCCATCTCAGGGTGAACTGCAGTCTCCTCTCAGCCGGTTCCTCTGGAGAGATGTCTCGTTGTTCCCAATTCGACATCTCACGGCATCCCTCTGAGTTCAGGGAGGTGACTCCAGCCTCGTCCTGACATGACCTTCCAGCTGCTCTCCCCATAAGCTGGCCGCTTGGTGGCTCATCTCTTGATTCGGGTGTTGAAGAGAGAGGATCCCAAGGGCCCCAGCCCAGCCAAGCACCTACGACTGTCCCTCCCAGGGCTGCAGGGAGCAGGAGCATCAGAGGGGTTGGCCGGCGGGCAGGCGGCTTGGCCAGCGTCAGAGCTCGCTGGAATGCTGCCTGTGTCTGTCCTCTGCAGTCTCCCTTTCTGGTGCCGCCTTTTCCTCGATGACTTGTGAAACCACGTGAGCGAGAAGCTTTGCAAGCTGCGCTTTGTCGTTTGGTCTCCGTGCCTCGTACTGAGGTTCAGCTTTGGTGTGGTTGGGTTTATTGGCCTTTCGTTCATCATTCCTGACACTCACGGTATGCTGACAAAGGCCTTTCTCAGTCCAAATCGTGACACTGTTCTCTTCTTATTTCCTCGTTACTTTTATGGTTTTTGTCTTACATTGAAATATCGAATCCTTTTCAAATTTGTTTTGCAATCAGATTGATCACCTCTCAAAGAGTGGCCCCAAAGCAGTGGCTTGGGACGGTTCCCTCCTGTCCCCACTCACCTGAGCCTTGGCATCTCACCCAGCTCCTGTCTGCAGCGGTCATCAGCAGCTGGACACACTTGGGGCTGGGCCCTTCCTGGCTGCACTGCACTTCCTGGCTGTGTGACCTCGAGCAGTTGCTTAATGTCTTTGGGCTTATGTTTCCTCATTTTTAATGTGGAGGTGGCTCGGGTTCCTGATTCACGGGATTGTGAAGTGAAACCCCGTGGCACAGGCAAGTGACTCCATTGCAGGTGACTCCATGTGCAGCCTCAGGGCCACCGTCTCCTCCTCTTGAGCCCTGCCTGGGCTCACACGGTCTTGTTCTGTCTTTCCGCCTCCTCTGTCTGTCCTTCCTGTTCCCTGGCCCATTCGGCATCTTCTATGCTACAAGCTCTTAGGAACAAGGATGCTGTCAGTCATGGAAGCTGGCATCTGGCAGATGCTCAGAAACGACCCCCTGGAATGGGCAACGTGAGCTCCCCTCGTGTTCCGTTTCTCGGTCATTTTCTTAGCCACTCTTGAGCAATTTTTCTCCCAAATTAATTGTGATTAATCTCTGAAAATATTCTCTCAAGGACTATGGGATATTTATTGGCATTACAACAATGAATGGGGTAATTTGAGGAGAATCAACGGTTTCCCCAGCCCCTGCTCCGTGGCTTTGCAGAGCTGCGCTCTGTCCTGGCTCTTGGCTGTGTCTGCCCCCGCACATGTCCTCCATCTTGAAAGATGTCTCTTCTGCATCACTGTGATTGAGCTCTGGGTCTGAGGTTGGACTTCCTCTTCCTGGGATATACACAGAAATGACACTTTACATACCAGGGGTTATCAGTGCTTGGCTTTAGAGTCCAGCGGATCTGGGTGCGAATCTACTTAGTCAGTGTGTGACCTTGAGATATCTCTGGGCCATCCCGAATCTCAGTGACAGAGAAGAGGTGACATCTGCTCCTCCACCTTGTCTTGTCCCTCAGACATTGTGGGCAAAGTTCTTAGGGTGCTGCCTGCCCTAGTGGAGATAGAAGAGTTTTCTATGAGGATTATTTAGTAATATTACTGAATAAGTATTTTATAACCCTGAGCAGTACACTATCACATTGGGCGTCTTACCGTGACTAAATACAAAGACGTGGCCCCACGCGGTCTCTTTGACACTCAGCGGTTGCGCTGTTGGCCAACACATCACGTACCCCAATCCAAGGACCGTGCAGTGCTTCCAGGGGACGTTGATGGGTGTGGAGACCCAGGGAGAGAGTGGAGATGGGGCAGCGCATCTTAGGGGGACCAGATGGAGTTAGGAGAAAGGGAGAGGAAGGTGCACAGGCAGAGTAGAAGGGAAGGGTCAAGTTCATGGAGATTGGGAGGGAAGCCCGCTCTCCCCATGGGGTGCCCTGCTCACTTTCATAGCCAAACAAGGGGGTCTCGAGCACCCTGCGGCACCAGCCCTCCAGACCTCTCTCCCAGGGCCTTCGCGCTTCCGGGCAGAGCAGCTGGACGACCTCTGAGCAGCAGCTGCCTACAGCACATCCTCCCTTGGAGGCGGCGGGTCCCTTTCGGGGCCCCAGATTCCCAGGCCCTGCAGAGCCCTGAGCACACTAGGAAGCCATGTCCTCCCTGTGGCTCCCAGGGGAGGGCGGCTCCCAGGGGAGGGCGGCTCCTCAGCATCAGACCTGGGCCCGTCCCAGGGTCCGGAACAGGACCGAAGGGCTGCAGGGTGTGCAGAGAAGGAGGTGGGAGGGGCTCCTGCCCCAGCGCCCGACTGACTTCCAGTGTGCTTTTCCAACGGCAGTGGAAGTCCTGGGGCTGGGGGATCTGCATAGCCTTCTCTGGGGTTCCTGGGATTTTCCTGCGGTGGGCTTCTGACCTGCCGACACTGTGTTGTGGCTACTCTCTCACCATGGCCCCCGGAGAGCTCCTGACACACCCCTAAGGGAACCTGTGTTAGAAAGCGTCCCTGTAGGGAGGAGTCAGCCCGCTCCAGTCTGGGCCTTGGAGGAGTGAAGGAGAGGAGATTTTCCCAAGCGACAGGCAGGCTGAATGGAGGCCACAGGAATGGGCAGTGACTGGCCACTGCTGGGCGTCTTTGCCCATCCTGCTGATGGGGAAAGGGAGAGCATCTGATGTCAGCGGCTCTGGGTGTGAAGAACAGCTGGGGGTAGCAGCCACCTGGCCTGGTAGGGGTGACTTCTGCAGTGGCCCCTCAGTGGGAAGGTCAAGGGGAGCATAACCCAGCCTCCCTCTCCCTGGCCCTCCTGGTGGTGCAGGGCACCCCATGGCTGTGTACAACAGAAGCCAGGCACAAGGGAGCCCTTTGGTTATCAGGCCTTTGGTGTAGAGAGAGGCCACACATCAGACCTGGCTCTGTTGGAAGCACTTGATTTGTGCTAACTTATTTAATCCCAGCACTACCCTCTGAGCTAGTTGCTATTATTAGTAGAATTCCTATTTTGCTCATAGGAAAACCAAGGCCCAGAGAGGTTAGGCACCTAACCTAGGTTGCCCAGCTACAGAGAGCAGCCTGCACCACAACGTGCTGAGGTCAGTGCTTCCAGATACTGACGGGGAGCCCTGTGTAGGCCTGGACCATACCAGGAAACCAACTCAGAACTGAACCAGGCAGAATCACGGAGCCCACCACAGCAGGTGGAGTGGGCGCCAGAGGTCTGTGTCCCCAGCATGCTGAAGCCAGTCTTCACCTCCCGGTCCATGACAGCCATGTCCCAGCTGGCCCTGCGTCCCAGGGTGATAGGCCGGGGAACTCCCCTGGCTGGATCCTGGCTCTGGTGCTTCTCAGCTGGGTGACCTGACAGCCACCTGCCCCGTGGGTGCTTGTGAGGCCCAAGAGCTACACCTGAGCACTGTCCTCACTGGACGAGCCCTTCAGGCGCCTCCCAGCCTCCACGAGATGTGCCGAAGGCGACCGTGAGCTGAAAACCTCTCCTTGCCCAGGCACCGCACCCCAGGGCCATGCAGGTGTGAACGTGCCCACGAGCACCCAGCGCCGCGTGCCAGGCGACGGCCTCAGGCTAGTCCCTGCACCGCGGTCTGTGCCTTTGCTTTGACGGTGTCTGCTGGTGAGCCTGGCGTTTGCTGGAGGCAACGGCCGTGCTCGCTCTGCAGGTGTCTCAAGCTCACCAGGTCCTGCTGCGTGGAGAAGCCGCGTCAAGCCTGCACCAGGACCCCAGGGCTCGCCGGAGCGCCACAGCGTCGCCGTACCCCGCGATTCCCAGGGCCTGTCGCTGTCTCAGAGCAATGTCGGCTTTGATTTCAGTCTGCCCCATCGTGAACATGTAACTACTGACTGTCGTTTCTGGTATTCACTCTTGGTATTCGCTGGGAATCGCCTTCTGGCCAGAGCCTCCAGTCCAGGGCTCCTCAACCCGGCTGTGTGGGAAGTCTCAGTCACACCCAGCCCGGCTCCCCCAGACACCGCCATCGGGATCCCTGCGTGGGGACCCGGGCTTGGGTAAGAGGCAGTTCCTGCTTCCAGGAGCTTAAATCTAGCAGGACAGACAGGAGGCGGCGGAGGGCTGGCTTGTTTCTGCATCCGAACGTGAGTGTGGAAATCTAGGGCGGGTTTCAGGAGGGAGGGGTAGGAAGTGAGCAAACACTGGACAGAATGACTAGGAAGCTGGACGCAGGAGCCACGGTCAGGAGCACGGCCTGGACAGGGCTGGGCTCGCGGTAATGGAGAAGGGAGGCCCAAGAGTGTGTGCCCCTAAGAGGAGCGTTCTCTGTGGGCTGGTTTCCTGGAGCTGTGACAAGACAACGTGGTGGCTTCAGCAAAACTCTCCTGCCCACTGTGCCGAGGCTGGAGGACAAAGTCGGGTGTCGAGGGTCCCATTCCTCTGCGCTGCCAGGGGCTCTGCCCAGTCCTCCCCTGCCCTCGCCAGCCGTGGCTGAAGATGGATGCTTCCTGCCTTCGTGCCACTTCCTCTGTCTATGCTCTGTGTCCAGTGCCCCCTGCTGATCAGGACCCAGTGGTAATGGCCCTTCTGGGTCACTGCCAAGATCCCTGCTATGGATATGACTGGTGTGTCCCCCAAAGCTCATGTGCGGGAAGCCAGCGTGGTGGGGATCTCTGAGGTGGGTTCTGAGGAGGTGAGGTGCTCAGTTGCCCGGGAGGGATCAGCCGGATCCCTGTGGAGTGAGTTCTCGTGGGTGCTGTTGTTAAAACCCAGGGACCCCACAGCTTGGTCTCTTCTGCACCTGGCGATGTCCCCTCTCCTTCTTTGCTGCGTTGTGACAAACAGTCACTACAGTGTAGGCCAGAACACTACAAACGCTCTTGGACCTCCAGAACTCTAATCTAAATGAACCTTTTTTCTTTACAAATCATGTAGCTTCAGATATCTCACTATAGCCATACAAAATGGACTAAGACAAACAACCCTATTTCCAAATAAGGTCACGTTCACACATATTAGGGGTTAGGACTGAAGTACCTTAAGGGGGACACGATCCAACCCACAGCGTTGTTCAGGTGAGGGCTTAGAGACCGACTCCCTCCCTCCATGCTTCTGCTGAACACCTAATGTGGGCCTTGCCTTTGCTTGAGGGCTGGTTCTGGTGTCAAGGAGCACCCAGCCTAGAAGCAAACCCCTGCTGGGGAGGCAGCCAGCTGGCCCGCAGGGGGAACAGGGCACCGTAGTGTGCACGCAGGGCTGGGGCTGCTGGGAACAGTCCGAGCTGTTTTCAGGGCATGTTCTGCTTCCTGTATAAAAAGCTCTTCTGAATATATTTGCATTTATTACCCATGTTTGCTGGCTTCGAGTTCCCAGGCGTCTGGGGAGGCGCTTCCTTTTCGTTAGTGAGCAGGAGGCTGAAGGAAAAAATAACAGATCCCCAACGCATCTCCAGCTGATTCTCTTTATTAGGAGAATCACATCTTTTATATTCTCGAATCTGAACCTTGGGCTCAGGTGTCTCAGAATCTCTTTTCCCAGGATCTAATTTGGGGTCATGCTGTGACATAGGAGAAGAACACGCCCTGTCTGATTGGACCCCATCCCGGCTCTAGAGATCAGGGATCCCCTTCCACCCAGAGGCCCAAGGGCCAGCACGTCCAGCTCGGGTCAGTGCCTGCTGAGCTGCTGTGGACATTCTGCCTGAGTTCTGCTTCTTGGCAGGACGGGGGGCTTCTCTGGCTTTCCAGAATGTCTGGTGCCACAACCGGACTGAGAAAGCAGAGGTGACCTGGGTCAGTGGACAGATGATGCCTCAGTCCACTCTGGAGCTGTTGACAGGACGGGACTGGGCGGGCAGGCTTGTTCCCGGCTGAGTGTCACGTGGCTGACCTCCTGAGTGAACGGGATTCTGGCCCAGGACCCCAGCTGCTGGCCGTCCCACTGTGCAGGCTATTCATAGATCCCAGAGGGCCGGGCCCCAGGCCCACTGTCCCAGGCTGTGGTTTATTTCCAAGTTCCTACCACTTCGCCTTCTCGGACGCTCAGGAAAAAGCTCCTGATGGCCATTCCATTGGTCTGGGTCACGCTCACTACACTCCTGGCCCACGCAGGCTTTGTGGCGTGGGGTCCCTGCCTGGTGATCCCATGGGGAAGACAGAAAACAAGCAACAAGTCACAATAAAGTATGCAAATGATTCAAATAGAAACAATAAAGAAAGCTGCAGAGAGTGGCGAGATGCTGGGACAAGGAACTATGTGACCCAGAACACTGAGCAGGCGGAGGCCACGTAGAGTTGTCCTCCAAACAAGGTGGCCTGTCATGCGGTGTGCGGGGGGCAGAGGGCACTGCTAAAGCCCCTCCAGGGACCTCAGGAGCCCTGCTCCCTGTAGCCAGGGTGTGCAGCTTGCCAGAGGAGGAGCAGGCACCCCAGAGGGACCCCAGGAGCAGGTGGCCGGGACACAGATCCTTGGAGAATTTGGACTTGACTTAATGAGTCTAAGGTGGGAACAGAAAGCAGGGATGTTGACAGAGAGCAGCGCCGATTCGTGACTGGGTGTCTGGGACATCTTTAAAAACAAAATGCATTATTCACTCCTGTCAGGGTGTGGAGTCATTGACGTGGCCACAGAATGGCTTTGTCCCTGCCGTGTTTGGAACCCAGACGTGGCACGGCCTGATGGCCTGGTCTGAGCTCCACGTCGCCGAAGCTGTTTCCATTCTGTGAACATCGAGCAGCGTTGACTCTCAGATGGGAACATCGTGGTCTGGACAACTTTACTTTCTCCTTGATAATAGGGGAAAAAAAAAAAAACAGTTTCATATGTTGGAAAAGACTACTACATACAAATGGAGAAACAACATGTATCCCATTTGTTTACAATAAAAAAAAGAATTGAAAAAAAAAGACTACTACTACACACACACACACACACACACACAAATATGACGCGTGTGTGACAAATTGATGAAATGGTTTGTTAATAGTGTTTTCTTATAGAGAGATTTTTGTGATATTTTTAAGATCTGGAAATTTCACACACACAAAATAAGATATTTCTGGCTTCTACTGGCAAAAGTGGGAAGATTTATCAAGATCGGCCTTAGAGCAATAGTTATTTTCTGAAACAAAATATTCCAGGGTTTTGTGGCAAGGCAGCTATTGGGACTTCCCAAAGCATGCCCTCTAATATCTAAAACTGTAACGCCTCGTTGACGCTCCTACTGGGGAACTGCTCATAATCCCAGAGGAGACTTCACCAGTAACAAGGGAGTCCAAGTTCACAGGAGGAGCTGTGTTTGGGAGGCTAAAAGCCCTCTGGAGCCAGGCATCCTGGTTTGGCTGGTGTCTGAGAAGGAAGAGCTGAGTAGGAGGATGCGCCCCAGGACAGCTGGAATCGGGCGCCTGGCATGAGTACAGCTGGGCCTCAAAGGAAGAATCCCTCCACAGGGTTCCACCTGAGAAGCTCCGTGGCGGCAGTCACAGAGGCCCAGGACAGAAGGAGTCAGAGAAGCCACCCCGCGGCACCAGCAGAGGAGGGCCAGCCAGCTGCAGGGAGGAGCCGGGGGCTGGAGCAGGCCTTGCCTGCAGCAGGCAGGCCCAGGGCTCAGCAGGCCCAGGCTGCACACCTGTGGCCACGGAGCCACTGAGGGTGTCGGCTGGTTTATGCTCCAGAGAGGAGTGTCTGGACTGGGACGTGGCTGGACACCAGGAGGCTGCTTGAGAGAGAACCTCGGCGCTGTCAGATGCCAAGGGCCTGGCCCAGGTGGTGGCCATGCAAGTGGGGAGATGAGGTGACCTTGGGACAGCGTGGAACTGGCAGAGCCTGTGGGACAGGCAGCCCGCATTCCGCTACCTGCCAGGAGGCGGGCACATGACTGCCCGACTCAGCTGTCCCACAGGCGCCAGCCCGCTCTGCTCGTAGGATCTGGAGACATCAGTGGCTCCGACTCTGGACCTCCCATCTGCAGGAAGTGGACCGAGCCGTTCTGCTGACCTGAGAACTTTCATGTGTCAAGCTGTCCCTGGGCTCCAGGACACAGAAATGAAAATACAACCCTGTCCTTACCCTCTGAGGCTCTTGGAGTCAAACATGCTCAAAAATAGCTGCCAGATCAGGCAGAGAGTATGTGGTGTTCGTAAAAGAGCACAACTCGGATGCAAGAGAATTCTGAGCTGAGTAGCCACTCCTGAATCTGCGGAGGCACACCGCAGAGCAAGGCAGCTCGGGCCCCAATTCCACTGTCACTCTCTCTCACTGCACTCCCACTGTGTGGCTTGCTTTCTGTTCCTGGGGCTTTCTAAACCATTCCTGCCCCAGGGCCTTTGCCCTCACTGAGGCTGTTGTCTGGAAACTCCCCCCAGCCCAACTCTTGCATGACTCCTCCTTTATCATTTAGACATCCAATCAGGTGTGTTTCTTGAGGCATTTATTTCTTTCCGATCTATTTTCTGAGCCTCATTCTCGGCACCAGTAGAACTACCCAGCGGCCCCTGCTCTTTTCTGCTCAGTGTTCCTCGGCCAGTGTTGGTTTGTGGATTTGGGACTCATCTCTTCCTCCCTTCCCAAAGCAGCCTGCCCTGCCCCATCCTGCCTGTCACCCTCGGGTGCCCTGCGCACTTCGGAACTGCCCACGCCTCCCAAGTTACCTCACTTGACGTCTTCATTTCTCGATTCCAAAGCAGCTGCCTGAGATGAAGGGCCTGGCCTCTCTCCTTTGCAGTTATTTCCACAGAGGCTCAGACAGCGCCCACGAAACCAGTGAGTAAATAAGTTCCACATGGACCCAGGATCGAGGCCGCCAAGACTGCTGGCTGCAGGAGCGGCCTAAGCCCTTGGGAAATGAGGAGTGGAGGTCAGCAGGGGGCGCTCCCCTAACCCCTGCGCTTCCCCGCAGCCTCAGGTGTCTCTGCTCAGAAGCAGGCGGCTGGAGCTCCGGCGGCCTGTCCCCCGTGGTCAGCGGGCAGGAACAGGAGCGGCATCTGCACGCTCCCCTTTCATCTCCAGCAATCCCGAGGTGGGTGTCCACACCCCATGGCACAGGCGAGAAGCGAGGCCCAGGTGGGTCCACAGAGACCGAGCCCGCCCCGCTGCCCCTGAGACCCTTGGTTGCTGCCCACTGCTGTTCCAGGCTTCCCAAGGTGTCCCACCAAGTCACCTTGTCTCCCCCCTCGATGGCCACCACGCTGTTCAGGCCTCCCTTCCCCACAGTGCGCATCGCCGAGGTTCTCTCTCGAGCAGACTCCTGGTGTCCAGCCACGTCCCAGTCTAGACACTCCTCTCTGGAGCATAAACCAGCCGACACCCTCAGTGGCTCCGTGGCCACAGGTGTGCAGCCTGGGCCTGCTGAGCCCTGGGCCTGCCTGCTGCAGGCAAGGCCTGCTCCAGCCCCCGGCTCCTCCCTGCAGCTGGCTGGCCCTCCTCTGCTGGTGCCGCAGGGTGGCTTCCCTGACTCCTTCTGTCCTGGGCCTCTGTGACTGCCGCCACGGAGCTTCTCAGGTGGAACCCTACGGAGGTTTCTTTTTACGTTCTTATTTACACATGATTGTAAGTTGCATGTATTTCTGGCACGTGCACACATTCCGTAATGGTGCAGTGGGGGACTCGGCATCCCAAAGCCTGCACGGCACCATTTCCCCATGTGAGAGCGCTCAGAAGCCTATGCCTGGCATATTTGGGCCACGACAAGCCCACTGTCAAGGGTCCACGGCCTGCCCTGCAGCAGACACTCCTCTGCTTCCTGTAAGCTCGGACAGGCTCGGACCGCCTCGGACCGGCTCGGCGGTCTCAACAGCCAGACCAAATGTAAACTCTGCAGGCTTGGCAGGCACAGTTAGCAGCCAAATAAAATGGGACAGAAAGTGGCCGAAGCAAACTTTATTGGAATTTGGCTCTCGGGCGAAATTCCCAACCCCCTGGGGTATAGGGACCCGGAGAAAATCGGAGAAAATCGGAGAAAATCGCAAGTGGCCCTGGCTGCCCAGGGTTTTTATAGACTGGGATGGGAGGGGGTCCTGTTGAGTGACAGGTGGGTGTGAAGGGTCAGTGGAACTTTCCAGCCACCTTGCTACGAACTTTCTGGTCACCTTTGGTGAGCTGGTCTTTGTTCTAGCTGCTCAGCTGTGCCCCCGACAGTCGTCTAATTTGCGACCTAACACTTCCATCTCCGGAGGGCTCCTGGGGCCACGTTCTCCTCCAGGCTGGGAGCCCGTGTGCACAGGCAGGAGGCGTGGCCCGACCCGGCTTTGGCTGGAGGCCACCGGCATTATGGACAGAAGGCCTGCTTAGTCCAGAGCGTGCCAGTTCAAAGTCCAAGACCAGTCGTGCGGAGGCACAGGCTGGACGCCGGCCTGGCCTCTACTGAGGGCAGCAGATGACCCTGGTGAGAGCATGTGACAAAGAGAGTGGTCACAAGTCAGGAGGGAGAGGGGAAGGGCCCTCTGTCCCCTTCCAGGCAGGTCCCCACCACCCCGGACTCTCGCATCGTAACGCCTACAGCACCTCCCCCGCTGCCTCCCCAGGGACCAGCCTTGACACAGGGCTCTCGGGGGCTACTCTCCCCAGCCCTGACGGCAGGTTGCTCTCAGACCGAGGTGGTGCCCGGCTGCTCCCCATGTCTGCTCCTCGCCTAGCTTCCCGTCTTCCTCGCAGCCCACAGGAGGGGCCGGGAGGAGAGCCGCCTTGTGGGTTTGCGGTGGAATTCAGTGAACACATCAGGGGAGTCTGGGGCAGTGCCAGACCCCAGGCAGAGCCCCGTAAACAGCAGCACCTTTGCTTCTGTCCCGCTGGCTGTGACCTGCCTCGCAGCCCGCCCTGCGGGCCCCACCCAGTGGCTGAGGATGAGGCCCTGGGTGGGGGAAGGTGGGACCATGCAGAGGACACAGTCAGGAGCGGTGGCAGCCTGCCTGTGGGCACACAGAAAGTCCCGGCCAGAAGCAGGAGTCCTGCTGAAGGTCAGAGGCCAGCTCCCAGCTGAGCCTGGCCACCACTCAGGGATGGAAGAGGCCCTGCTGAGCCCAGCCGGGCAGCAGCCAGGCCAGCGCCTCTGGTCTCCTCCGTCAGGGTCAAGGCCAACAGCTCTCATGCTTATTCAGACGTCCTTCTCCCAGGTTCTCCCTGGGCACAAGGCCAGCCAGGTGACTGGGAGACGTCGATGGCTGCGGATGTCCTTGGGGCCGCAGGCCTGGAGAGAGAGGTGCAGCCCTAGATAGGGAGACACTCCCCCGGGTCCATTCTAGTGTGTTACCAGGCGCCCTGGTGTGCCCAGTCCTGTGCCGACAGCCTGCCCAGCCTGTGGCCTGGCTACCGCCTCACCCTCTCCCCAGCAATTCCCGCCTCTCCAGCATCCCACTCCAGGGCCTGGCGTCCAGAGCCTGTATCCTTGCCCATGTCTTCAGGGGCCTGAAGCTCTCTTAGGTCCTTGCCCACTGTCCACTTGGCCATGGCCACCTCCATCCTCCACACCATGGGCTATGTGTCCTGCGGAGGGCTGTGTCCCCTGCGCCCTCCTCAGCGCCTGGAGCCTTGGGGTGCTCGCTGGATGCTCTCTGACCCGCGAGTGAACCCTCTGGGCGCCGGCCACCTCTGTAGGTGCACCTCCTGCAACTGTCCTCGCCATGCCCCTGTCCCGGGTTCTGCGTTCCAGCAGTGCCCGTCCCCGCCTGTGCCCACGGGGCCCAAGCCTCTGCCTACGGGACCGCCCTTTCTCGACCTGTTCACCTCCAGGTCCCACCTAGCTCTGCACCTTTCCTCGCCCTGCCTGCCCCGCCTCCGGTCCGACCCTCCTGGCCTCTGCCACTGTTCATGAACGTGTCCTGCCCTCCATTCTGAGCTCTTGGAGGTCTCACGTCGGCTCCGTCTCCTGATCGGAGCTGCCCAACCCTGGTGGCCAGTGGGCAAGAAGCCGCCTCCACTGGGAACGGCCCGGGCAGAAACCTCGCTGCACCAAGACCGAAGGGCGCAGCTGGCAGCCAGAGGTCCTCTGAGGGGGCAGAGCTGCGGCGTCACAGCCTGGATGGTGACTGACAGTCTCTGGAGCCCACGTTGGGAGCCGCAACCCAAGCCCACGGGTCTGCTGGGAGGTAGGAAGCTGGGTCAAGGGCGGGCCCTTAAAGGGGAGGCCCCCTTCCTGTCTCGCTAGGCCTCCCAGACGCACGGTAACTGAACGGCCTCCTCCCAGGCCCAGGGCGATGGGCCCGGCCTCTGGACGGAACCCTCTGGCTCTGCGAGCCACGTTGACCTTTCCTCCCTACGAGGCAATTGTCTTGGACCTTGCGTCACAGTGACAGTTGCCTGGCCCATCGGGGTTAGAACCCCTGTGGCCTAGCTGGGCTTTCCACATGGGCTCTCGTGATGTCCCCGCCTTGCTCCTGAGGACATGCCATAGGACACACGCAGCCCAGAGAGGGAGAAACTAGGACCACCTCCGTTTATAGGATGGGGAGTGGGAAGTGCCTCTCGGGCCCCCAGGTGGAAGCCCAGCTGCCTCCCTGAGAGCCTGAGCTCCCAGCCTGTCCTGTCGCTGCCCACAGTTCCTGCTGGAGCTGGCTGTCCTGGACGGGGCTGCCACGTCCCCAGGAAGCGCTCGCTGAAGCCCTGACCCCCAGGGCGGCTGCATTTGGAGATGGGTGATCAAGTGATTCAGGTTCAGGGAGGACACAGGGCCTCGTCCCACAGGACCAGGGGCCTCATGAATAGCAGCAGAGTTCTCCACATGCAGCCAGGTGGGGGCCGCCTGCAAGCCGAGAGGACGGCTCTCACTGAAAACGGAGTGGGCCGACCCGAGGACCCCGAGAAACAGTGACCTGGATTTTGTGGTCTGTGCTCTGGGGCCACAGGCAAAGCTCCGGGGTCACAGGCAGAGCTCTGGGGTCAGGCAAAGCTCCGGGGTCAGGCAAAGCTCCGGGGCCACAGGCAAAGCTCCGGGGTCACAGGCAGAGCTCTGGGGTCACAGGCCCAGAGTCACAGGCAGAGCTCTGGGGTCAGGCAAAGCTCCGGGCACCACGCAGCTCTTCCGGTGCCCTGTGCTGAGATGCACACTGGTCAGCGAGGCTCAGTGCCCTCTGACCCTGAGGTCCAGAGCCCACAGCTGGGGCTGGGGAGAGTTTGTGTCCAGTGTGTGGCTGGAGCAAAGCAGGGGCCAGGGGCGGGCTTGCCGGGACTCCTTGCCTCCTCACTTGAAGAGCCTCCTTTCCCCATCCAGGGAAGGGCCTTGCTCCCTGGAGTCGTGGTGAGCCTTGGTGAGAAGGGAAGAAGCAGCCAGCTCTGCTGAGGGCCTCACCTGCAGAGGCCACGGCGCCATGCCGCCTACTCTGGTCACCTGGGCCCTGAGCCTCTGCCAGATCATCAGGAAAACCCTCAGGGAGTCCAGGCCAGCCCAACGGCTCCAGGGCAATGCAGCCAGCTATCAGGAGCCACAAAAAGGAATCCCACACTGGACAAGCAACACAGGAAGCGGGAGGGAAGGTGCGATTCATGACCCAACACTGGCCCATCCCCGGCCAGACCCAAGGCTCTGCCGCTGCCTGGCCACACCTCAGCCCTGCGCCCCTCCAGGCATCCCAGCGGCCGTGGGGCCCAGGGCTTCTCCCTGCCCCCCTCCTGCGCCTCAGATGTGCTCCTCTCTCTGCTGGTGAGCCCCTTTCTGAGTCCCACAAAGGCCCCCAAGAGGGGTCATCTGCGCAGGCTAAACCAGCGGTCTCTAAAACACGTGTCTAAAACTCCTTCCACACCGCACGGATGGACCGTGGAACTCCATGCCAGGAGCCAACCTGTCTCAGGAGCCCGTTTACCAGAAGGTCCAGGCTGACTCAGGAAGAGGCCTTGGCTGCCAGGCCTGGGGGACAGGTTGGCTAAGGGCCACCAGGTGCCTCCCGGGTGGTGGAAACGCCCTAGAAGGGCCGCGGATGGATGCCCACTGGGAACCCCGGGGCCACTGAGCTGCGCGCCTCTCGGGAGCACATGTGCGCTCATCCCTGCTCTGTGGTTTCAGCCGCCCCGTCAGCTGTGGCCTGAGACTATTACATGGGGAATTTGAGAAATCAGCAATGTGTGACTTTTTAAAAAGTTTCATTACAGCGTATTATTACATCATTACTCTCGTTTATTATTGGGTTTACTTGTTGATCTCTTACCGTGTTTACTGCGTAAGCTCAAGGCTACCATGTTTCTGTATGTACAGGAAGGCAGACTTGGTAGGGTTGGTCCTGGCCACCACATGGGGCCTCCCCAGGACATCTTGGGGATGTGCACCCCTTTGGATATGGGGGATACTATAGTGGAATTGCATCTCAATAAAGTCATTTTTTAAAATTTATTTTTATTGTAAACAAATGGGATACATGATGTTTCTGTTGTACATGGAGTAACAGCATACCATTTGCATATTCATATATTTACATAGAGTAATGATGTTTGATTCATTCCGTTATTTTTTCCTCCCCCCCACCCCTCCCACCTCTCTTTTCCCTCTATAGTCCCTCCTTCCTCCATTCTTGCCCCCCTCCCACTCCCCATTACGTGTCATCATCGCTTATCAGTGAGATCATTCGCCTTTTGGACTTTTGAGATTGGCTTATCTCACTTAACATGATATTCTCCAATTTCATCCATTTGCCTGCAAATGACATAATTTTATTATTCTTTATGGCTGAGTAATATTCCATTGTATATATATACCACAGTTTCTTTATCCATTCATCAATTGAAGGGCATCTAGGTTGGTTCCACAGTCAATAAAGCCATTTTTAAGAAGCCCTTCACATACCAAGGGTGAAGCAGAGCCCTGAGCCCGGGCCTCCCAGGGCTGCCGTCTGACTTATTTCGGGGGTGATTTTGGACTGTGTGGAGAGTCTTTTGCATCTGGACCGGCTACCAGCCCCGGGCAGAGACCAAACGGGGTCTGTGCCGTGCTGGGGAGAACAGTTGCTGCCTCCCATTGCTGTGAGAAATGCCTGACTGGATCAACTTGAGAGGAGGCAAGTTTCCTGTGGGTTCGGGGTTCAGAGTTTCCAATCCATGGTCATGTGCCCTGTGGGTCCTGTGAGGACAGTACCACGGAGGGGCATGGAGGAGGCAGACGGGAAGCGGGGGGTGGGGGTGCGGGGCACACAAGTCCTCCTCCTCTCTCGGCTTTGGTGTCCAAACTCCAGACCAGGGCTGCAGAGCTGGACTCCCTCTGCTGCTGTCTCCGCACGGCCTCGGCTTGCGTGGCCGCCCTGGTGCTTTGCAGTGTGGTGGGAGGCAGCTTCTCTCAGTCTCTTGCTCCCTGACTGCTGGTCTGAAGCAGGAGGCCACTTGACTCCACCAGGGACTAAAATCCTCTAAGCAGGTGCAAACACCCCTTCTGCCCTTCAACTTGAGACAGCCCCAGTTCCAGCAGAAGGACTCGGGTCCCCATCCCCCTGGGGTCCCTTTCGCCCCATGCAGGGTGAAGAAGCCATTTCTTTTCTGGCTCTGGCGGCTCTGGAATGTCCAATCCTGGCTGGAATTCTGGGGAGGCTGAGCTGCCTGGGGCGAGCCCAACAACGACACGAGCCTCATCTGCCGCCTCATTAACATGGAGCAGACGGCGCGGACCTCAGCACCACAATGAGGGTGACATTAAGTGAGATAATATATGCAAAGTGCCAGATGCAAAGTGGCGCTCAGGAATGCGGCTATTTTTACCTCCATAAATGCATCTTCAGACTGTGCTGGGTTTTTCTGAAACTCATCCACTGAGAATTCTGGCTGGGATGTGAGTGCTGCCCGGGGTGGAGACTCGCCTGCCCTA
Organism: Sciurus vulgaris; assembly: GCF_902686455.1. NCBI lineage: Eukaryota > Metazoa > Chordata > Mammalia > Rodentia > Sciuridae > Sciurus > Sciurus vulgaris. The sequence goes on from NC_136466.1 coordinate 6,590,498, forward strand.
TGCGCCCTGTGCGGTGGCGTGGTCTCCTCAGGCGGGGTGAGGCTTCGGGAGGAGAAGGGGCAGAGCTGCTCCAATCTCCTCCGACTCCCTGTGCAGGACTGGCTGGCCCACCCTCTCGGTCCCCATGGTCACTCTGCACTGTCACTCTGCACTGTCACTCTGCCTGTCACTCTGCACTGTCACTCTGCACTGTCACTGCCCCTCACTCTGCACTGTCACTGCCCCTCACTGTGCCTGTCACTGCCCCTCACTCTGCCTGTCACTCTGCACTGTCACTCTGCACTGTCACTGCACTGTCACTCTGCACTGTCACTCTGCACTGTCACTCTGCACTGTCACTGCCCCTCACTCTGCCTGTCACTCTGCACTGTCACTCTGCACTGTCACTGCCCCTCACTCTGCCTGTCACTCTGCACTGTCACTGCCCCTCACTCTGCACTGTCACTCTGCACTGTCACTCTGCACTGTCACTCTGCACTTTCACTGTACTCTCACTGCTCTGTCACTCTGCACTGTCACTCTGCACTATCACTGCCCCTCACTCTGCACTGTCACTGCACCCTCACTCTGCACTTTCACTGTACTCTCACTGCACTGTCACTCTGCACTGTCACTCTGCACTGTCACTGCACCCTCACTCTGCACTTTCACTGTACTCTCACTGCTCTGTCACTCTGCACTGTTACTGCACTGGGGGCTCCAGGAGGGCTGCTGTTTGGTGTTGGGTGCCCCTGGGTCCTGCAGACCCTGGGTAATGGCAACAGTAAGAGGCAGGAGGCTGGGAAGGGTCATTCAAAGCTGGTGCCCGTGAAGCAGTAACGGGTGCCTGGTCAGAGAACTTAACGGTAATGAGACCAACTAACAGTCACGTGTTTTTTGTTACTGCTGTGACCCGGTTGGGATGTGGTCTTCTGTGTCCTCAGGGCTTCACAAGTGGGAGGCTTGGTCCCCAGTGTGGAGATGTGAGCCGTGTGAACCTTGGAGGGTGGGGCCCCGGGAGGCCTGACGTCTTGCTGGGTGCTGCCCCGGGAGGCAGAGGGGAGTGGCCCCAGGACCCTCGCTTAGCCCTTTCCAGAGGCTTCTTACAACAGGAGCAAGCTTGGCCCCCACGTGCCCTGGCTGCCTGCCTGGCACGATCCCTCCCTTGTACCCAGCTTCTGCCATGATGCCATCTGCCCTAGGGTCCTTCCCAGCGCCATGCCACCTGGCCCATGCCCCAAACCTCCAGAACTGTGAGTTAAATAAGCTACCCAGTCTCAGACATTTTGTTATAATAGAGGAAGATGGACCAATACAACCTGTGATTCTAAATCATGTTAGGGATAAAATATTCCTGCAAAAAATTGTTGTTAATCTAAATTCTAAACAATTGCCAGGGTTACTGTTGAGATTTCCACGTTGTGTGTTTCTTTTAAATTAGCACGTTGACATTTCTTATCCTTTAAAAATACTATTGTACCTGGAGCTTAGTTCTGAGAACTTGTGGTTGATCGCAATGCACGCAGACCCAGCTGTGTGACCTGAAGCTAGAGGATGTTATGAAACGTTGGAATCATTCGGATTCACTTCGTGCGGGGTGGCTACCTCCAGCACCCTTGACACCACGTGCCCCGTTTGAACAGTGGATGTGAGGAAAGCACAGAGATGATAAAGGGGAGAAGACCAACTGAGTTTCTTCAACTCTGTCATTCTACCACGGGCAATTGGGGGTTTATTAGTGTTTAATATTTAAAGCGCTGGGACCAAGTGTCAACTATGAAGACTTCATATTTTTGCTTAATATAGCAAGTTTTGGTTTATGCATGAAATCTATCAGTTTCACTTTAGATTTTAATTTTATTTTAGGTTATTATCATTCAATGCTTCCCTCGTATGAAGGAGGAGATGCTAAACATGTTACCTTCTGGGGTCCAGTGTGGTCAATTTGGCCCTGTCCAGGAACCAGCAGGACTGAGGCCAGGTCCCTGGGGTGGCTGGGGCCACCTCCCCACCCTCTCTCTCAGATCAGGACATCCAAAGGACCAAGGGCCTGGAGCCATGTGTGGTCAGATGCAGGAGACAAAACCAGCATGGGGTGAAAACATGGGCACGACCAAGTTTAGATTCCAGGTTGTGTGTAGCCTTCAGTGAGTTGCCTGTCCTCTCTGAGCCTCAGTATCTTTACTGTAAAACAGAGATGATAGCAACACCTACCCCGATGTGATTGGAGCATGAAGCGAGAAAATGTGGCCAACTGCTTGGCCCGGGGTTGGTGCACAGGAGTGGTGGCCATGGTCAGTGAGAAGATTCCCCTCCACTCAAGGACACAAGGAAGGAAAAGCAGAGAAGCAGAACAAAGAGCTGTGTGGGCATTTCCGGTGTGACCCCAGGTCTTCTGTGGTGACCAGAAGACTCTGCCCGGGCTCAGAGTCCCAAGAGAATGTAGAAATGGGGGGTTTTAGGCAAATCGCACTTTAAAGTGTGGTTCGAATTCTTTGGAATCCCTGTGGGGGTGGAGTAGAACCCACCCGTGTGAGTCTGAAGCCCGGGCCGTCAGCAACCGGCATCTAAGGAAAGGCCATCCTGAAACCAGGAGGAGACGGGGGCTCCGAGGAGCCTTGGTGGCTCTGTCCCCCATCTGTCTGTCTCTCCCCAACTCTCCGTGTAGCTGCGAATATGTCAGTGACTATCTCTGAAAGATACGGACTCTTCAAAACACACCCACAATTCCGGCGTCACACCCAAAATGCCAACACTCGTCCATCACGCCCCCAGGTTTCGACACCTCCCCAATGGTCTCCTGTACGTACTTTACTATTTGGTTCAATTCAGTGTTTTCAAACCTTTCTTAAGATTTTGGTCACCCCAAGGAGATTTTTGTGCGCAAAAATTTTGCTTCCCTATGTAATTTTAATATCATGTACGTGCAGTAAAGCCGGCCCCCCGTATCCATGGCTTCTGCATCCATAGATTCCCTCAACTGCAGATTGAAAATGTTCTTTAATTTTTTAATTGTATTTGTTCTAATTTGTTGTACATGAATACATTTATACATTTTGATAGATCATACATAAATGGAGTGCAATTTCTCATTTTTCTTTTATTTATTTTTTTATTGTGAACAAATGGGGTACAACTTGTTTCTCTGTTTGTGCATGAAGTAGAGGCATACCATTTGTGTAGAGGCATACATTTACATAGGGTAATGGTGTCTGATTCATTCTGTTATTTTTTCCTTCCTCAATTTCTCATTTTTCTGATTGTACATATTGCAGGATCACGAGTCATGCAGTCACATATGTCCATGAGGTCATAATGTCTCTTTCACTCTGCTATCATTCCTTCCCCGACTCCTTCCCTCCCTTCACGCCCCTCTACCTAATATAGAGTAACTCTATTCTTCCCTATCCACCCCTTATTGTGAATTAGCTTCCGCATATCAGAGGAAATGTTTGGCCTTTGTTTTTTTGGGAATATTCTTTAAAAATCCACCTATTGAGCATGGGTAGACTTTTTCTTGCCATTATTTCCTAAATAATACAGCACAGCATATGACATCATATTTACATTGTATTAGGGGTCCCAATGTGGTTTCAGGTCCCTGGAGGGTTTGCAAAGTTTACAGGCAAACGCACCACCGTTAAGCACCTGTGGATTTTGGTGTCCTGGGCCTGGGTGAGGGTCTAGAACCAATGCCCTGTGGATTCTGAGGGATGACTGTGTATCTCTTTATGAACCGCAGTCCTTGTCAGGGTCCGAGACAATTAGACTCGCCCAGAATTCCCATTCCCCAAGAAGCAGTGTTTGCTGGCTTGGGGGTGATTGCCCCCCAGGTATATACCTTAATGAATCCAAGTAAGATCCACACATGACAATTGGCTGAACACCTTTCAGGTTCCCTGTCAAGTTTTAAAAGCAGGGTTTTTGTTCGTTCATTTTGTTTTCTGAACGTGCTCATTACTCATCTGGAATTCCCACAGTCTGACTTTCGCTGGCCGCATCTCTCAGAAGTTGTTTGGCCTGATCCGCTGTCTCCTTATTTCTGGCACCTTGCGCTGGATGCAGTCAGGGCTGGATCCGAGTGAGGACTGCAAGAAGCCCTATGGATGGGAGCAGACGCGAGGTTCAGTCTGCGTCCACCGATGTTTCAGGAATTTCTCTCCCTGCCCGTTAATTCCTCAAATGGCTGGACATTTTAGCAGTTCCTAAGGGCTTCCTGTGGGCCCTCCTTGCAAAGTTGGAGCCCCTTGGTCTCAACACAGACTAGAATGAGAAATTCGGCTCTGGTGGCTTTGGAAAGGCAGTGATTCACTGAGAGGTGACGTCCGCCCTCCCGGTCTGTCTGTGGCAGGAGGGGACCATGGCCCCTGGGCTCTGGGCGCTGCCTTGTTCCTCCATCAGGCAGTCCAGAGCATTTCGCCGTGCTCTCTTCTGTCCTGCATTTGGGATGCGGGGTTGGGCGCACAGGTGGAACTTGGTTCCCGGTGGGCTGGCCCTGGCCCGCGCTCTGGCCTGGATCGTCTTCCCTTGCCTTGCTCTCCTCTGTGGCATGACCAGCAATGTGGACTGTTGGCTTGTTTCACACAGACCTTGGGGGACAGAGGCTGACCCTGCTGGGGCCGGCAAGCCTGCCCCTCTCTCAGGAACAGAAGCTGTCAGGGGCTCCTGGGGCCGGCGTGTGCCTTTTCTGTACCGCCATGGGGGAGTTCAGCCATGTGGGGGCAGAGCTGTCCTGGGAGGAAGGGCCTGGGGCCTCTGCCTCAGTCCGCCCTGCTTCCTGTCCCTCAGTGTGATCCCCTGGCACTGCCAAGCGGCTGCTGAGGACTGTTCTGCCCTCTTTCCTGCCACTTCTGACTTCCTCTCCTTTCCTGCCTAAGATGCCAGTCAGGCCTGAGGGGAGGTGGGGCTCCCCATTCTGCCCACATAGCATAGCTCTGAGCTGACCCATCTGCAGTTCTGCCCGCGCCTTCTGACCACAGGGCCCAGCTTCCTGCTGCCTCCCTGCAGGGGAGGACACTGGGCAAGGGGAAGCCCTCTGCGGAGGGACATTCGAGACGCCACTTCGAGATGTTTCCAGGGGAGGGAGCAATGACTTCTCCAAGAGCCACATCCAAGCTTGGAAGGGCATGAAGGCGATCTTGAGCGCAAAGCGGGACTGTGCCCGGCTGGGCGTCCAAGGCTGGGTGTCCAAAGCTGGCCTCAGTGCTGATGGATTAGCTGAGCTCCGCTGGAGAGCAGGCCTGAGCCTGGGAGTCCAGGTGGGCTCAGAGCAGGGGCTTCTTCCTCCCTGGCTGAAGTCTCTGTTGGCCAGTGGGTGATCGGAGCCAACTCCGTCGCTGGAGAGCAGTGGCCATGTACATAAGAGCCCCTTGGTGCTCTTCAGAATGCTGTGATCAGTGAGATGAAGCTTCATTAGGGTGACTTCTCCTGGCCTCGGAGGGTGTATGGGGTAAAGGATGCAGGGAGGGAAGGGGACTGCCATGTGCTAGGCACTTTTTGAAACGTGGCTCTCCTTTGAATTCCTGTGTCACTCGGATGAAGTAGGAAGCCTTCTTCTTCCATTTGTCAGACGCTGGGAATTCACTGGTTATATATGTTCCAGAAACATCCTATGTTGGGTGCTAAAGCAAAGACGGCCTTCCAGATGATTCTCCCAATCTGTTCTCTCTCTATGCACCCACGTGTTCCTTCATTTAATAGATGTACTCTGAGGTCTCGCCTCAGTGACTGTTCACAACGGGGGCACAGGAGTGTGAGAGCCAAGTGTGCAGCAGCTGGGTGACCTTGGGAGTCCCTGCAGCCCCTGGACCGCAGCTTCTTTATGTGTGAGATGGCTTCGCCCGCCTGCCTCCAGGACTCAGTGAGAACCTAGCACACGGTAGTGGTTCAGTAAAACCTTCCCCTTACTGTGCAGCCGCAGAATCTCACCTGGATGATGCCACCCCTTGGGGGCATTCTGAAAGTGGCGGGCAGCTTTCCTGTATTCACAAGGATCATGAATGCTCGAACTACAGTGGTCACAAGAACATTCGGAACGTCCCCAGGCTAGAGGGTTGAAATAAAATCAATAGCACTTCCAAATTCTTTTTCTCTGCGTGCTTACTAAACTACAAGTTCCAAGCTTAGCATGTGCATGATCTCATCTAATATTTATGACAGGCTATTCTATACGATCTTTTGTTCCTCCTCCTCCTCGTATTATTATTGTTATTATTAATAATATTATTATATCTATTTAAAAGTAAATAAACTGGGTCTCAAAGAAGTTGAGAGCTTTCCTAAGACCCAAAGAGTGGTTTTCTGACTGTAGATTGGGGTTCTTATTAGTCACACCAAGCTTTGGGTAAGAGAGGCACAGGCCCTGGGCTCCTCCGTGGGAATGTTAGTATCAGTTCTTCTTGAGAATAAACAGCATGAGATTCTGCCTTAGGTTTTTAAAAGATTCTTAAATATATGTCTACAGGGTAATAATGTCTGTCTCCTACCGACTTCCCATCCCCACCGCCCACCCCTCCCCTCACGCCCTCTGCGTACTCCGGCGTTCCTTCATTCTTCCCTACCCCACGTCTCCCGCTATGGATCAGCATCCGCTTGACAGAGAGAACATTCAGCCTTTGGTTTTGGGGCTGGCTTATTTCACTTAGCATGATATTCTCTAGTTCCATCCGTTTACCTGCAAATGCCAGAATTCCATTCTTCTTTAAGGAGCACTTCCAAATTTTAATAAGGATGCCGTGTGAAATCTGAGGAGATCGGGAGAACTTCTGAATGGAGGGAGGGGCCTGGGAGAAATCTACTGTCTGGGGATGACCGCCGGGCTTCTCTACGTGCCCCTGTGTGACTCACCCTGGAGCAGGGTTCCCAGCCAGCAGTGCGGTACTGCAGCAGCGGTCCTTGAACCTTTGTCATAAGAGCCTGAGAACCAAATTGTGCTGAATTACAGGAGACAGCGGGAATGCGGATGTCTCCGGAATTGCATTAACGAAGATCTCAAAGATATTTAAAATGACTGCTACTCAAGACCATTTTAATTTTCCTCGAGGTTAATGAAAAGAGAGCTAAGTTCTGGAAATTGTACACGAAAAGATTCTGGATTTGTCTGCTACTTTCTATCTTCACTCTGATGTGTTTTCGGCGGGTCACCCAGCTTGGCTACGGTCTCTGGTTCCATTGCTGTTTTCCTTTCCTATGTTCTGTCTTCTGTCAGAAGATATAGGTTCCCAGGGCTTTGAGACAGAATGTGTGGCTCTGCGTGGGCTAAAGTTTCAGGTCAGGGACGCTGCCTTGGCCTTGTCACACACCAGGAACTGCCTGGACACTATGCTTGCCAATCAGGCGCTCTGACTTTGGGAACAAGTCACATCTCTTCATTTCCTTTGTCTTGGCCAGTTACTTGAACTTCCCTGACGGCCATTCCCTTTGTCTTACCACGTACTAACAAGCCTGTCTTTTATAGTGACGGGACATTGTGTTGATGATGTTGATTTTGTGGTGCTGGGCATGGAACCCAGGGCCTGGTCCCTGCTAGGCTGGCATTCTCCCACGGAGCCGCCCTGGGCCCCTGACACAGGTCCATTCCGCCTCTGCCCCTCCACTTCCCTGTATGTGTGTGCCTCGCGCGCAGCATCTGAACGCGTTGTTCCTCTTGGTCCAGCCTCTTTGCATGTTAGGAAGAGGGACGGCAGAGGGCTCCGACTGAGTGTCTGATGTGTCACACAGTGACCCCCGTGTGGAGGCACTCATTATGGAATGTGCTGCTCTATTTTCCATTGCAACTGTGAAATATTTGTGCTGAGGAACTCAAAAGAGCGGGGTTCATGCGGCTCCCAGCTTAGGACGCTGACAGTCCGGGCCAGGCAGTCTGGGGCCCATTCTGGTGAGCACCCCTGACCCTGCCATGGAGGCAGGTGGGCCAGTGAGCAGAGCTGGGCGATGGGAAGCCAGAGGCCAGGTGGGGACCAGGCTGGCTCTTCTGTAGTAACTCACTCTGCCTGATTCTGTTTAAGGGCCACACCCTGTGAGCTGATCCTTCAGCACTGGGCCCCTTGTGAATACCACTTCCCAGCGCCCCCCACTGAGGACCAGGCTCCCAGAGGAGAAACCAGGGTCACAGGTGCACACCAGTCACCTTCTCCTGAACGTCCCGTGGTGGATTTCTCAGCAGTAAGGGCCTGTGTATGTGTGCTTGTAAATCGTGAGTACAGTAGGCTATATTATCAAAAATTGCAGGATAGTAAAAGGCGCACTTTAAAAAAATAAACCTAGGGTGGGGGTATAGCTCAGTGGAGAGCATTTGCCTGGCATGCGGTGGCCCTGGTTCAATCCCAGGTATAGCCCAAAACTAAAACAAGCCAAACCAAACCATAGCCGTGGACTTCCAGCTAGGAAATAACTCCTCCATAGGGCTCGGGTTGGTGGTTTTCTGATTTGCTTTTAAATGCCGACCTTGAAACTCTATGGGAGACGGAGCACCCTCGGCCTGGGTAAGACCTGCTTGCCCTGGGGCTCTGAAGCCCCAGGGTCCCATGGCATCCCTCCTAGCAACACCACCCGGCCTGGCTCTGGGCCGCTCTGGGTGACAGGCCCTGATCCCTCCCTGATACTGTAACTGCATCCACTTCACCTCTTGAATGTAGCCCTTGCTACTTATTTTAAAAGGGGGTGGTTTTCTTTCCTCCTCTCCTCTCCCGCTCCTAACCTGGGGGACATCACCTGGAGTTATCTGCCCTTGAGCACCAGCACAGGAAGAGTGTCACCTTAGGATCTAGGAAGTGACCATCTCCCAGCTTAGCCAGGGTGCTCCTGAGATCCCGCTCAGGGCGCACTGGGAATGCAGCCTTTGAGGAGCTTTAAAAACCCTCCGTCCACCTTGTGGGCAGAACCACAAGAGTCCCTGTGCTTCTCCTTTGCTAGCAAAACAATAAGCCCTCGTTTTCCTCCTTCTCCAAACCACATCCTCGTTATTGGATTGGCCTTGGGGACAAGGACGGAGTTTTCGGTAACCATATCAGGTCAGAAGGACTGTCCAAGGTAAACCACAGGGATCTGCGATGCTGGGGGACACTGCACACCTCTGTGCTCCTGGCGGGATCCAGGTGCAGGTGGGTGCAGGAGGTTGGGTGGGGAGGGCGACTCCCGCATGTGGATGTTGGCGGGCTGTCGCCCACATATGCTGTGTCCTGCCGTCGTGGTGAGCACTGAGAGCAGAACCTGGAGTTCCCCCGCCTGGTTGGCGTCCTCCCTCTGCCACCTCCTGTGTGGCCTTGGCTAGGGGCCAGCCGCTCTGTGCCTGATCATCCATCTGGAGTGGGCGCCCCAACAGCACCCGCCTTCAGGGGGTTGCCTGGCCCTCAGTGAGCGTCAGCGACGACTAGAGACCCAGTGACCAACTGACGTGTTCTTGAGATCAAATCGCTTGTTAAACTCTTACGTTGGGTTTCATCTAGGAAATTGTTCTCCATAGCCACAGGTGGGTATGCTGGTGACACGTTAGTCCGCCCACTTTCACGTAAACGCATGGCCATGGAGGAGGGTCGGCCATGCTGTCACACCTGGGGAGGGGATGACTTTGGGCCCTGCCACCCAGAAAGGAAGCCCATCTCAGTCCCAGCATCCAGGGACGGGAGCCAGCACAAGGCATCACCCTTGACTAACTGAGCTGAAGATGAGGAAACCGAGTCCTGGATTCCAGCTCTGCTTGAGCCTGGTGCTGCCTCGGGGCCGCGGCCCAGCCCAGGCAGGGGTGAGGGATGCCTCTGCCTTCCTCAGCACCGCTGCCAGGGCTGCGGAGCCACCGCGGGGAGATCGGTATTCTGTTTTGCTGAAGTCATGCGTTCCAGAGCTATTTGGTTTCTTTTGCACCCACCCCTAGCGGGGGTGGCTGTGATTTTCAGGCTCTGGTGATAATTAAAATTTCAAGTAAGTAAGAGCTGGAGGCTGCATCTTCTGTGGGGGATGCGAAGGGGCTGGGGTGGGGGCTGCAGCTGCGTGGCCAGGGAGAGGGCCTGAGAGGACACGGAGCCGCCCCGACTGTCCCCGCCTGGGGCTGCAGCCTGGTCCCCCATCCAGCCACACACGGTCCTCTCCAAAGAAACCGACTGTCGTTCCTGACAAAGCCCTTCATGGCCACCTGCTGCCTATGCCACTGGTTCTCAAAGTGGGGCCACTGGACCAGGCTGCATCCTCTGGAAGCTTGTTAGAAAAGCAAATTGGGGGCCCACCCCAGACCTACTGACTCAGAAACTCCAGGCGGTACCCCAAGTCTGTGTTTGACAGGCTCCTCACACGGTCCTGATGCTAGCTCAAGACTCAGAGCCTCTGCCCAAGCTAAGCTCCAACCTCATCAGCTGGGCAGCCTGGACCCTGGGTCTGGGACTAGACCAGCTTTGGTGGCAGCCTCTCTGCTCTGGACTTCAACCGGCCTTGGGCAGACTCCTGCTGGGGACCGGTCTGTGCCCTGGGGCGTGGCCCTCCACCTGTGCTGGCTTGCTTTCTCTCTGTACACAGGGTGGTCGAGACTTCCCATGAGATGGCTGAGTGAGGCGGCCTGCCCAGGGCCTGGTACTGGGCTGTTCAGCAGCAACCATGATGACCATTTAGCAGCCACTCTGGGCCAGGCACTGTTTGGGCAGTTATGGTTTGGAACTCAAATGACCCCCAAAGGCTCCTGTGTGGGAGACTTGGTCCCCAGGGCAGGAGTGTCCGGAGGTGGGGCCGGTCGGTTGGAGATCAGGAACGGGTCCTTGTTCCCTGGCCTTGAAGACTAAGCACCAGAGAGACACCGAGGCAAGCGTAGAGAGTTTTATTTAAGGATGAATAGAAACAGACTTCTCCAAAGAGAAGGGGCCCCGGTGGAGCAGGGCGGCCATGGGAGGGTGAATGGCTGTCTTACAGACCCCAGGAGCCCCTCTCACAACTGTCTTCTCTTTCTTCCCCACAGGCACGAGTAGGAGCAGGAGCAGGAGGTTAAGTGTTAGTGACCCAGAGTGTGGAGCGGCACATCGGGAAGCTGACCATCAGCACCCAGTGTTCCTTCCTTGAAAACCAGGCTCACTCTCGACTCCATCCTGCATTGCCCACACTGACTGCCTGACCTTTGCCCCGCCTCAGAGGAATGTGACATCCTGTCCACGTAGGCCAGGCAGGGCTGCAGGCGAAGTGCTTTTTGGCAAAGGAAGCATGTGGGGTCAGCAGAGTGGGCCATTGCCTAGGGTCATTCTCAGCCTCGTGACCCCACCATCCTCATCTGTCTGTCCCCTAACTATTGGACCAGGGCTCTGACTTCATGGATAGACCGATCCCCTGAGGGTTTTGGGGCTGATGGGAGTCCTGGGAGGTGGTGGAAGCCAGCAGGTGGAGCCCAGCTGGGGGAGTGGGTTCTCAGGGCCTGTCCTGAGACCACGTCCATGCCTCGCCCCTCTCTGCCTCCCAGCTGCCACGAGCTGAGCAGTTTTCCTCCACCACACTCTTCCATCATGATGCTCTGCCTCATCTCAGGCCCAGAGGAATGGAACCGGCCAACCACGGAAACCTCTGAAACCGAGTCAGACACATCTTCGTTCTCAGGCAGTTCGTCACAGTGATGGAAGGTCGACCCATGGCATTTGTGATAGACCTATAACAGAACAGATCATGACCCCCGCTAACGCCTGTCTAACGAGGGAACACAGGTGGTTCTCAGCTCATGACGGTTTGGCTTCATGCTGTTTTGGCTTTCTGTGCACTTTTTGAAAGTGCACAAGGAACCGTGTGCTGACTTTGGGCTGGGATCCCCTCCCAGGCGAGCAGTGCGTGGAATGATACTTTCCTGAGATGCTGAGCAGCACCCTCTGCAGCTGTCAGTCCGCTTCCAGAGCCCAAGGGGAATCGATGACCCTGGACAGAGTGCTGTTGCTAAGCTAGGGTGTTTGATAGACTAGGTGCACTTAACCCAGCACCCCACCTCTGTGTGCAAGGGTGCGCCCAGGGATTGCTAAAGATGAACCCACAGCCTTGTGCATGCCAGGCAAGCACTGTACCACCGAACTACATCCCCAGCCCCAATCAGATGCATGTCTTACTTGTGACATTTCCAGTTTCCCATGAGTCAATCAGTAGCTCTGCTTTGGGTCGAAGAGCACCTGTGCAGATGCATGCATGGGAAGAGCGTCGGGCCGTGCGCTGTACAGAGTGTCAGAAGCCTGCGTGGTTATGGGGAAGAGAGCAGAGAAGAGCCAGGCAGGCGGGTCCGCTGCTGTGAGTGGGCAGGTGTGGCTGTGTGGTTCTGAGATTAAAAAGGGGGGACGAAGAAAGAGACATTTGAGCAAGGCTGTGGGAAGGTGGGTGGTAGCCCCAGATGCCTGGAGAAGGGTGTCCCACGCAGCAGACAGGGCCTAGCACAGCCCCCTTGTTCACTCAGCTTTTTTGCTGCTGTGGCTAAAGGACCCCACCAGCACAACTGTAGAGGAGGAAAGGTTTACCTGAGGGCTCCCGGTTTCAGAGGACTCAGTCCACAGAAGGCCGGCTCCATCCCTCAGGGCTTGGGGTGAGGCTGAACATCATGGCGGAGAGGGTGGTGGAGGGAAGCAGCGCACACCATCAGGAAGCAGAGAGAGTCTCCACTCTCCAGAAACAAATATGTACCCCAAAGCCATGCCCGATTCCCACCTCCTCCAGCCACACTCCGCCTGCCTCCACGCAGTTAATCCCAACAGGGCTTAATTCACTGACTGGGGTAAGACCCTCAAAACCCAGACATTTCTCCTCCGAACCTTCTCATTGTCTCGCACGTGAGCTTTTGGGGACACCTCACATCGGCACCATGACACCCCTGGAGGGGGTCGTGCTGGCAGGCTGGAGCAGTGACTGGCAGTGGGGCCGTGGCTGGTGCAGCAGGGGCAGGGCGCTGTGTCCGAGGGTGAGGAAGGGGATCGGCTGGGGCCTGGTGGGCCTGGGGCCCCGCGTAGAGCCGAGGCAAGGCCACGTGCAGTGGGAGTGTCCGGAGCTCTTCAATGGAAAATGACCCCAACCAGACTGACCGTTAGAAAGGCAGACAGCAGGCTGCCCACGGCGAGGAGTGGTAGCTGGGGACTCTTCCGGAGGCTCGGTGGAGTCCGAGCAGAGAAGATGGAAGCCTGAGCTGAGGCGGGAAGCCATGGCACTGGGGACAGTTCAGTGGTGGCCGCAGAATTTTCTGGCAGATTGAAAAAGCAGGAGGGTGGAGAGGACTCTAGGGTTTCCGCTGAGCTGGTGGGAAGGCGGAGACACCCACGGAAGCTGGAGGCCGCGGGCAGAACGCGGTTCTCAGGGGCGTCTGCCTGCGAGACCACCCAGTAGAGAGGGCGAGTGGGCGCTCCCCTCGAGGCTGAAGGCCAGCGAGTGCCCTGGAGATGGGGCCCTGGGAGGTGTGCAAAGCCTTAGGTGGGACGGAGAGCTGCAGCGGAGAGCGTGTGGCTAGCGCAGAGGACCAAGGCTGGAGCCGTGGCCCAGGAAGTGAGGGGAAAGGAAGGGGAGCCGAGGAGCTCAGGAGGTGAGACGGGGACCAGGGGCAGGAGGGGCCGGGACCCCTGGATGTGGACCAGGAGGACACTGTTCCTAGGAGGCTGGTGACACACCGGGCCCAGCACAGCTGAGGGTGCCGCAAGGTGAGGACAAGAAGCCCTGGACTCCGTCCCAAACAGTGGGACGGCTGACGGCCTTGGCAAGACGGCTCTGTGTGGGGCTGAGGCAGAAGCCAGGAGTGGGTTCGAGGCGAGTGGAAGAACCAGAGACCACGCAGGCAGCAGGAGCTTCCCTGTGCAGGGGAGGGAAGCAATGGCGCGTGGCTGAGGCGGGAGGGGTGTCGGGAGTGGGGTCCAAAGGGCAGGATTGTCAGGGCTGGGCCTGCAGAATACACGGACGAAGGGTTAGACAAAGCACTCGTGGAGAGCCGGGGGCATGAGAGCGCGTGAGCAGCGCTGGGGTCTTCACTCTCCACCCAGGGAAAACGCTGGGTCTGCACTGCAAACGTGGAAAATTCAGCGAACGCAGGGCCGGGCCTGGGCGGGCTCAGTTCTAATGGCTCTTTATATAATCGTACCAAGTACCGCCACTAGTCTAGAAGTTTCTTTGCTGGCAAATTTCTGCTCCTCATTCCAAGTCCAGTTTAGTGGGGAAACTCTCCCTGGGTGATTTTGGAGGAAAGCTGAAACAGGTGTGTGGGCATGGAGGGCGAATGTCCTTGGGAGCATGAGACGCGCTTTCCCAACTGTCCTTCAGTGCCGGGGGCTCAGAGAAGGGCGAGGGGTGTCTGGGTGTGGCAGGCCCTGGGGGACCCAGTTCTGGGGCCTTTCCTGGTCTGTGACTGAGGCGGTGCAGCAAATGACTCTGGCCCTTGGGATGCAGATGAATATCACCCTGGAGACGGGTGACTTCTGCCCTGTGGAAGGCCAGGTCCGCATCCGCAAACAAACGCATCTCCGCACATCTGACTGCTTCTCGGACTCTCCTCTGACTCTGCTGTAACATTTTCTGGGGTCTTCATTATCCGTGAAGTAGGTCGTGCCTTTCAACGTTTTCCTATTGTATCTGAATGGCAGTCATGATCCTTAAAAACGATTTTTCAGCCACGGTGGGGGTTTCAGTGCTGGCTGACGTGGGCCAGGAATAGGGTGAGACCGGAGAGAGAAGCAGCGAGGAGAATGCCTGGCTTGCAAGGGGTGAAATCTGGTCAGACTAGCTCAGCGGGAGGGAGTTCAAGGTCCTCTAATGAAATCCAGGCTGAGCAGAACCACTCGCACCAACTAACTAGGAAGAGGTGGGGAGTAAACTTGGCTGTGCTGTCGTGTGGGTTTGGAATGTTCCCCAGAGGCCCAGGTGTGAGAGGCTTGGTCTCCAGCGTGATGCTCTTGGCAGGGGGTGGTCCTTTTAAGAGGTGGAGCCCCAGCCCTTGAAGAGACCTGTGGGACCCCATCTCCTCATGTTTTTCTCTCTGCTTCTCTGCCGGGAGGCAACAGCTTTGCTTTACTGCATGCTCCCCGACTGTGCGCTGCCTCCACACTGGCCCAGAGGCAATGGGGAAAACTCACCATGGACTGACACCTCCAAAATTATGAACCCAAGTAAACCTTTTCTCTTTATAAATTGACTTATCAGGCATTTGTTATAGTAACAGAAAGCTGACTAACACGGGCTGCATGTAAGAAAATAAGCAGAAGTTTCTTTCTCCATATGAAAGTGCAGACATCTGAAGCTCAGGGCCAGCACGAAAGTTCCTCGATGCCTTCATGGACTATAACCCCTCCCATTTTCCTGCTTTGTCATCCTCAGCAACCTTTCTTTCTCAAAGTCACCTCAACAACTAATTCAGTTCCTGAAGCTCGAGACATTATTTTTGGATTCCAGGCATCAGGAAGGATGAAAGGAAGGACATACTTCCTCTATTTGAAAGGACTTCCAGGTAATTCCATGTGATACTTCTATGGGGCAGCTATGGGACGCAGGCATATGGCCAGCTTGTCTCCACAAAGGGACATTCAGCCTGCAGAGGAAGTCAATGTGGGAAAAGCAGGATCAAGAGAAAGGAAATTGGGAAGAAATCCAGGTGACATCCAGTAAGTCCCATCAGGACTCGAGGGCAGGCCTGCTCCAGATGAGAAGCCTGCAGACTCCTCTCCGTGCTGACAGGAACTAGTGTTGGTTTTCTGTCACCTGGGCAACTGCCAAAGGCCTAGTGCAACTGGTAACCAGAAATGAGAGGCCTGTGTGAGGCGTGAAGTGTTGCCTCAGTACTCGGTGACGTCCTTGGTCCCCTGGTCTTACCATCTGAGCTGGATGTTGCTTGTCCTCCCTTCTTACAGCTTGACCCAAGGCAGCAGCCTCCAGAGCTAGACATTGGCCAAAAGAAGCATGTGGCACTCACCTGAGTGGCTCGTCTTGTTTCCCTAGCAGCCTGCAGTGCTGGGTTAAGAAATCGGTGTGGAAGGGTGCTGGGCTTGATTAGTGATGTCTGCCGCGAGCCGTACAGAATGCAGGTGGCTGCAACATCCCTGCCAGTGTGAATTCATGTTTGATTGATGCTCTCCGTCCCAAATCAATAAGAGCTAATTATGATGACTTCCCAAATTGGTTTTCTAAATTGGTGCCACTTAGCCCAATTCAGGAGTTGGAGAGGGAAAGAGTTGTGGCCAGAGGTGACTAAGGCCACTATAGCGCAGGGGAATCCGTGGGCCGGGCAGGAGGCCGAGGTCACTGAGCTCCACCGTTCACGGGGTGGTGTTGGGCAGATCTCCCCAGCCAGGAGGGGACTGTGGCTGGGTCTGCAGTGAGAAGAGCCTGAACCAGAGGCCGCGGTGCATCTGTGGGAGGCAGGCTGTGCGGCCACCATGCTCCACGCTCTGGTGGCACTGCTCTTCCTGTCCTCCCCAAGCACGTCACCTTGCCCTGTGCGTCGCTCTCTTGAGTGACGTTGCTTCATCAGCCTCTTGGCGCTCGGCCCTGCTGTCCTACCTGCCGCCCCACCAGGCTGGGGGTCCCAGGCTGGGAAGGCAGTCCAGGCCCAGGGCACATGCTCAGTCCGTGTTTGTTGACTGAATTTCCAAGGACCCCTGCACAGCGCCACGAGACAGCTGGGAAGTTGAGGGAAAGGTGGGATTCCGGGGGCCATCCCTCCTCCCTCCCTCCTCCCCCAGCTCTTCCTCTCCTCCCTCTCTTCACTCCCAAAGGATTTCAAGCCAAGAGAGCCTTTGGGATCATCACCCTTGGCTTTGGGGGTGACCCCCACAGGAGGTCTGAGCTGGGGCTAGGGGTGCCGGTTCTCCTGGTGGGACTTCCTCCCAGGAAGCCTTGTGGCCGAGGACAGTCCTGAGTCAGTCAGAGGCACTGTTTACAGGCTAAGGCCTGTTTTTCTCTGAACTTCCTGCAAATTGGACTGAATGTGCTAAATACATAATGAATCTGCTAAACTCTTTAATGCACTGGCGGTACTTATTGATTTCCTCGTTGATTACATATAATTTGCTGAACTGATTTGGCTGTATGACTTGAAAGGCATTTGGGAAAAATCTCTGTAATTTGTCACTCAACTTGCCCTGGACTTTAAAATGAATGTGGCAAGATACATTTTCAAACGTGTCGGGGTTGGGTCTGGATTATGTTCAATATATGACACCACATTCAACGGAGCACATTTTTCACTGGGTCCCAGTTATGCGCAGGCCCTGCGAGAGCTACTGGGGTTTCACTGAAGAACAGGGGTGCGTTTCTGACCTTGAAGTGCTCAGCATGGGGCCCTGGGGGAGGGATGGACAGACAAGTCTGAGAGGAGGAGGGCACGGGCGAGGAGCAATTGGCCAAAGTCAAATGTTGGTCCCCTGGGACAGCATCCTTGAAACTCCTCATCACCCCGCAGAGCCCTGCCCGAGCGTCCCACCTCTTCCACCTGGGGCTCGGTGCGTCAGAGCCTCCTCTTGGGTCGGGGCCATGCTGTGGCCGGGGCCTCAGAGGGAATCTGACTTCTAGCTGGCTCTGGTTCTCTATGGGGCTCAGGTCTCCTGAGCTCTTCCTTCTGCCACCGAAGCCAACAGTCCTTCTCAGGGTGGTTAAGCCCACGCTCTTGAGGTCAGGAGACTCTGCCACGGAAGGGTGTGCTGAGCTGTTAGGATCCCTACCAGAGCGGCTGGGGCCTGGGTCAGTCCCTGCCGCTCCCAGCAGCAAGGCTGGGGACGCCTGAGAAGTGGTCACCAACCTTGAGCTACGGCATAACAGAAATCGAGAAGGAAGACATGCTGTCACACCCATCCCGCTCCAGCCGAAGGTCGGGGGCGGACAGTGCAGCCCTGGGGTAGGAGGCGGCTTGTGGGGAGGACTTGGGGCTTCTGTGTGGCTGGGCTGTGGACACCAGGTTGATGGGCTCATTCAGGAGTGAGTGGCCTCTGCACTTCTGGCCCTCGGCTGTTATCTGATCAGTGTCTCCTGTCACCCGCTTCCTATCCTCTGGCCCTGGGAACTAAATTTCTGACTTCTTAGGAATTTTTCCTCATGGGGTCTAGCAGCAGCTCATGGCCAGGCTGGTTTCTTTTGCTCATTATCCCAAGTCCTGTGTGAGGTGTTAGGCGTAAGGACCTTACTCCTGCCTGCAGGACAGTGACTGCAGCCAGCCCTCTGCTGACTGGCCCAGGACTGGGATTAGGCCTCCACCCAGAGTCCTCTGCTGAGCTCTGACCCTGGACAGTCAACCAACCCACTAACACAGCCACTGGTTGACTGAACGTCCAAGACACTGCCCTCTGTCCCCACTTCCCCCTCAGTGAGAGGCATGCCACCTGTCCTTCACTCAAGCCGCCTGTCCGTCTGTCTTCCAGGACCTCCCTGCCTGGCTGCTGTGGCTACAATATGGAGTGTCCGTTCTGGCGCTCCCGTTGAATTAACTCCCACACTGAGGCACTGAGAATGCCACTATGGCATTGGGTGGGGGCCCCTGGGAAGCGACTAGGATCAAGGAGGTCATTGGGTGGAGCCCCTGGTCAGTCCCGGTGGCTCTGCAAGAAGAGTCAGAGACCAGAGCACATAGCACCTACTGCAGGTGCAGCATGTGCAGGGCCCGTGTCTCCACGAGGCGCCTGCACCTTGGGGCGCTGCTAGCTCGGAGGCTAGCACTGGTCACAGGTCCTCCACTGGCACCTGCGCAGTGTGAACCTGACCCCAAACCTAGCCTGCAAGTGGTACTGTGTCACCATTGAGGGAGACAGGACCGGCTCCTCCGCTCCCTGGCACCCCCTCATGCCCCTACCTCAAGCCCACCAACTCAGGCGGAGGCATCTGCCACCGCCCTGCGATCTCTTCCTCGGCTCACACACACCCCACCTTCCTGCGTGCGCCCCCGCGCCGAAGGCCTTCCAGGTTCCCCTCTGCGCTTGGGATGGCCGGAACCGCTCCTGCCCCTCCCCTCCCGTCCTCACCTCCTGAGTCCCACTGGCCTTGCTGTCCTGGCACCCATAGGGCCCTCCGGGGCCCTCTCCTGGGACGTCTGCGTGCCTGCGTGGGCTTCTCGCAGGGATCCTACCCAGGCTGGCAGGGGCTCAGCGGGGCCCAGCCGTCCTGAACCCAGTGCGGGTGTTTGGGGGATGTGCGCTGGAAGACTCCAGAAGCAGAGCGCACGTGCAGCCCCAGGGCGCTGGGGGCTGCGCTGGGCCCAGCGACCGCTCTCTCCACCCGCAAGCTCCGAGGACCGGGTTTCTATGGCGCTGCGATCGTGTGCCAGGGCGCAGGGTATTTTAGGGAGTGGGGGAGCAATGGAGTTCCGCCTGGCGCACCGCTTAAAATAAACCCTCTTTCCCATCTGAAGAGCCCAACAGAAACGATTCCCAAGGACCGAGTCCAGAGGGGGAAAAGGTGGAGTTGGAAATTTTCGAGCAGCAGGTGTGGTGAGGGGAATTTTGATGGAGTCCAGGATTTTTAAGATTGCAGGATATAAAAGGGACTGAGCCTTCTACACGAGGGTCCTCTAGTGCTCAGGACCGCCGCAGACCCCTGGAGAGTGTGATAAGGGCAGACTCCCGGGCTCAGCTGGAGAGTCTCATTCAGCAGGTCTGGGACGGGTTTAGATCTGGGAGACTGCACCTTAATGACCACCTCCAGGTGCAGTGACCCAGGAAGTCACCAGCCCCAGACCACAGCCACCGGGAGACCAAACAAGGCTTCTTGCTGCCTGGACTGCTCTCGTCAGTGCCCCTTCCAAAGGTTGGTCATCTCCCTGGGGCAGCTGGGAGTCCGAACCTCTAAGGGTTAGGGATTTTGTTGCTATTCAGGTGCAGGAGGCTGAGAGCAGCATGGGAGGCAGAAGAGGCAGCACCTACCTCCCAAGCTCCCAGGGAGGACAGCTGGGTGGTGAGAGGTGTGGAGTCAGAGGTTCCTGGGCTACAGGAAGATGTGAAGAACCTGAAAATTCAAATTGCCGGTGGAAGCTAGACCCGGGAGGCCTTGTGTGCCAGGTGGTAGGAACTCGTTGAAGAATTTTCAGCAGAGAAAATCTTACCCAAACCAGCATGGGGCGGGGGGCGGGGGGGGGTCATTCCTGTGTGGCACAGTTGACACAGGACACAACTTCATTCTCTCCCTTTCTCCGTCTCCTCATTGTTGACCCCCTTATCAGGCCTCATATCACAAGATGGATGCAGCAGCTCCAGCCCCCACATTTTATCTTATTCTCTCTAGATGGGAGAGCCATCTACATAGCATATTAGTTAAAGGTGCAGAAAGGGTCGAAGGGCATAGCGTCTGCTCTACTTGGGTCAGGCTGCCATCACTGACCTAACCATGCCGTCTAAGGGAATACAATATTTGATTGGCCAGGCTTGGGCCACATGTCTGTGGAATCAGAGGTGAATTCAACCTCACAGGAAACAAAAGGACCGATGGTGAAGGACAGTGGCCCCTTAGAAGATCTGATGAGTGGCTTAGAATGATGTCGTCCAGTGTTTCCAAATATCTGTAGCGGACTGCTGTGCTCTGAGACGTGTACGTGGGGTGGAGGAGGCCACATGCTCCTTGGTGGCAGCACACAGATGTGTGGAGGGGAGGGGAGAGTGTGCGTTAAGGCAGCGGAGCAGCAGGGCAGGACTGCCTTGTAGAGGGACCAAAGTGCATGGGGCTTGGGCGGTCAGGCCTTGACTCTGGTGCCCTGCCTGCACGGCCCTGGGTGTGTGCTCATTTCTGACCTCATCTTCTTCTGTACAGGAGCGTTGCTGCGGGGGGTTGGTGGATTCATGCATAGTCCCCTGTATGTAACAGCAACTCAATACAAGTAGCAATGACAGTATTTCCTTGCTTTGAGATCAGCATTACTTGAAGATGAACCACTGATTTGATAAGCTGTTGGAGAGGAGGGAAGAGAGTTGTAGTGTTAATTGTAGGAAGAACCCTGATTTCAGAAATGGTTTAGTGTGAAATAAAAAAGTATCTTTGAATTGGGAAAATGGATGCTGATGACAATGATTATGGTGATCGTGGTGATGGTGGTGATGGTGGTGGTGGTGGTGGTGGTGATGGTGATGGTGATGATGGTGATGATGGTGGTGATGGTGATGACGGTGGTGACGGTGATGATGGTGGTGATGGTGGTGATGGTGGTGATGGTGATGATGGTGGTGATGGTGATGATGGTGGTGGTGGTGGTGGTGATGGTGATGGTGATGATGGTGATGATGGTGGTGATGGTGATGATGGTGGTGATGGTGGTGATGGTGATGGTGGTGATGGTGGTGATGGTGGTGATGGTGATGATGGTGGTGTTGGTGATGATGATGGTGATGGTGGTGATGGGGTGGTGGTGGTGATGGTGATGGTGGTGATGGTGATGATGGTGGTGTTGGTGATGATGATGGTGATGGTGGTGATGGGGTGGTGGTGGTGATGGTGATGGTGGTGATGGTGATGATGATGGTGATGGTGGTGGTGATGGTGATGATGATGGTGATGGTGGTGATGGTGATGGTGGTGATGGTGATGCTGATGGTGATGATGGTGGTGGTGGTGGTGATGGTGGTGATGGTGGTGATGGTGGTGATGGTGATGGTGGTGATGGTGATGGTGATGGTGGTGGTGATGGTGGTGATGGTGATGATGGTGGTGATGGTGGTGATGGTGGTGATGGTGATGGTGGTGATGGTGGTGATGGTGATGATGGTGGTGGTGGTGGTGATGGTGGTGATGGTGGTGATGGTGGTGATGGTGATGATGGTGGTGGTGGTGGGATGGTGGTGGTGGTGATGGCGATGGTGGCGATGGTGGTGATGATGATACGTATGCAGAAAGTCAGTGGGAAAGAGTACAGACTTGAAGTTTTCAGAGCTGCACATAAATTCTGGTTCTGGCATTCAGTAGCTGCCAATGTAAACTATGAAAAGAATCTTACGTGTGGTTGCTTCCTTTCCTGTCTTCTCTGTGCCTATTTCTCCTCTGACTCTCCTGTCGCGTGACACTCCAGCTCACTATTTTTGCCTTCCTTCATATAGGAAAAATACACACATTTGCATTCACTCACTTTTTTACACGTTTTATAATCCAATCGTTTTGCTAATTTGGGAAAATTCCTTCCAGAAAAGTAGAAGGAAAAAAATCATTCACATTTCATTCTTGTCCCCTAAATATAACTAAGTCTCTCTCACCACACCTCTGTGTGTAAGGTCTTCTTGCTGCTGCTGCTGTGATCATCCTGCGGTTCTAACTGCATCCTGTTCCCTGTGTTGGTGACCCACTCTCCCTGGATAGAGCTCTCAGACTGTAAGATCGTGCATCATGTGTCTGGAAGCAACTCAATCATTTTCTATTTTGAATGCTAGGTAGTTTCAAGTTTTCTCCAGGGGTTGATAACATATCAATGATCACTTTTCTGTGAAAACTTACTTCATATCTCTGATAGCATTGGGGGACAGTCTTGGATGTAGAAATGCTGGGACCAAGTAAGGACATCCTTTAGGTTCTCGGTCGCCCACGAGCTTCTCAAGATGACTTCAGCACTCAGATCCTGTAGATATCCGTCAGTCCTTTGCAGTGCTCAGCACATCCACAAACGCACTTGCGAAACCACACACGTGCACGCAGCATTTAGCATTTGCCATGAGTCACTCCTGAGACGGGAAGAGCACGCTGGTCTTTGTAACTAGGGAAACTACCCTTTCAGGACTTGCTGTCTCTGGAGCCATGTTAGCAGAATCTGAGCTTAAATAGGAGCAGACTGGCAGTGGAGACGCCATGTGTAGGGAATTCTGCTCAGGCCCGGGGTTTCAGCTGTCACTCAGTGCTTCCCCCAGAGCACACATGTCCTGAGCAGAAGCACTCTCCTGCCCTGTCCTCTCCTTTCCTCCTGCCCAGTGTCCTCCTGGGCTCAGCTGCACATCTGCCCACACCTGAGCCTAAGGCAGGTACCTTTTCCAGGACAGTGTGCTCCAGAAATATCCCTCACAGGGTGAGAGGGAACACAGGGGATATGAGAGCAAGCGTTCAGATTTCTTACATTTTTACAAAATTTAATTGCGAAGAAGAGGACACACGTACCAGTGAACAGCTTGATGAATTATCCTAGGACCAATGCCCATGTGAACCCCAGGCCAAGAAACACCAACAGTCCATGTTCCAGAACTTTCTGTGTTCTCCCTTTAATCACACCTCTCTCCATCCTGGCACTGAGAACCACAGTCCTGACCATTACAGTCATCTCTTGAGTTTCTTTAGAGCTGTGGCCTAGGTAGATACCCTGCCCACTGTAGTTCAGATGGGCGTAGTTTTTAATTTTCTATAAGTTGAACCAGAAGTATGCATCTGACTTCTTTAGCTCAAAAATGTGTGCTTAGTTTTCATCCTACCTGTGCACCATTTTCATTGCTGTATAGCATTCCCTTGTATGAATATATCACAACTAATAGGATATTCTATCAGGGTTTGCCAAGTGTGGCTCATGGGCCAAATCCAACTCAGTGCCTGTTTCTTTCTTTTTGTAAATAAAGTTTTATTAGAACACAATGTGGCCCTTTCTTTTTTGTGTTCTTTGTGGCTGTTTTCACTCTACCACGGTGGTACAGGGTGGTTGTGGCAGAGACTGCAGGACCCATATGAACTAAATATGGCTGACCTCAGGCACTGCCTGTCGGTGTGTCTGTCCCTTGGATTTGATCCACCACAGATGGAAGATAATTGAGAAAGAGTCACGTCTGCATTGGCCCCAAGCAGATTTCTTCCTTGTCATTATTTCCTAGGCTCTAACGCTGTTCGACAATGACTGACATTGATTGCATTGTGTCAGCTACTGTGAGTCATCCAGAGGTGCTCTACGGGGTACAGAAGACCTGCAAGTTTCCGTGTAGAGGTGACACTGCTCCGTAAAGGGACTTGGGCATCCGCAGCTCTGGGTGCCTGTGGAGGGCCTGGACCCAACCCCAAGGACACCACGTGGCACCCTTGCGCTTGGCCTTTGGCAGTCTCAAGCCCCGCCCTCCCCAGTGGTGGCCCGGGCCCTGCCCTCCGGTTTTTCTTCCGTGCACCGTCCATGCCTTTCTCTCAGGCAGTCGCCCCAGGCCCGGGGGGCTGCTCTTCAGCTGGGCCGGGCATTGGGGCTGCTCTTCCCCTCCCTCGGGCTGGGTCGGACTGCACAGCTCACGACTGCGATGGCCTCTGGGCACCTGCGCCCTGCTGACCAGCGATGCCCAGCCTCTCCCATCGGCCATTTGGCCCCGATGTCGCCTCTCTGTGGCTTTCCTGCTCACGTTGCCTGTTCTTCATCTGGCTGTCCGTCTTGTGAAAGTTGTCAGAATAAAACAGTCACTCTGCTTTTCCCTAGTCACCCCCTTATTGTGAATTAGCAGCTGCATTATCAGGGAAAACTTTGGGCCTTTGGTGTTTTGGGTTTGGCTTATTTCACTTAGCAAGATGTTCTCCAGCTCCATCCATTTACCACAGGTGCCAGAATTTCATTCTCCTTTAAAACTGAGTAATATTCCCTCCTATACGCACACACGCTCCCCCACCCCACATACCACATTTTCTTTATCCATTCATCTGTTTGAAGGGCACCTAGGTTGGCTCCACAGCTTAGCAATTGTGAGTTGAGCTGCTATAAACACTGATGTGAGGCATCACGGTAGGGTGCTGATTTTAAGTCCTTTGGGTATAAACTGAGGAGTGGGATAGTTGGGTCAGTTATAAAAGGACTTTCCACTTTACATAACATTAGTACTTTGTAGGAAAAAAGGAGTACATTGTCCACTACTCCAACACCTTCAAATTTCCTTATATTATGTCATCATAGGTGAATAATTTTTCTACTATGTACAATAATTTTATTTTGTAAATAATATTACAGTAAGCAGCATTGTAACTAAATATGTTTATATTTCCTTTCTTCAGTGGAACACTAGAGTAAAATTACCTGGCCTGGAGGTCTAGAGGTCAATAGATGGGTCTCAAAACATACTATGCCCCAGAAAAGTCGTTCCAGTTTAAATCACTGTAGTTCTTGGTATATGAGACTATATATTTTTATAGAAAATTTCTTAAATAAAAAATATTAGAAATGTAACCAAAAAAAAAAAAAAAAAAAAAACCCCAAAAAAGTCACCTTGGTCCAACCTTCACACTAACAAAAAACAATGCGTAAGTTCAGGAGGTCGGGAAGAAAGGGATCTCACGCGCCCGTGCCTGGTGACAAATGCTGTCACAGAGACTCTGCCAGGACCACAGCCTCGCACAAAGGCCACTGCCATCTCACACATAGATGACTTTTGCCAGCACTGGCCCAGCAGCTGCCTGTCCCACCTTGGGCTGATGCCACCCTCGGGACCTCACGTCGCAGCTGGGATAGTGGCTGCGTGATGACTTATGTGACCTTTTCCTCTTAGCTTTTAGAACCTTTGTCTTTGAGCAGGCATGGTGGTGCGTGCCAGTCATTCCAGCTACCGGGAGGCTGAGGCAGGAGGATCACAAGTCCGAGGCCGGCCTGACCTTGTATCAAAATAAAAAAATAAAAAGGCCTGGGACACATGTCAGTGGGAGAGCATCCCTAAGAAAAGGAAAGGCACGAAGAAACTAATCCCGCTCCTTAGCCTCCCTGCTTCCGTCTGTCCCTCTGCCAAGTGCATTCCTGGAAAGCTCACGGGGTCTGGAGCCCCCACTCCGTGACTGGTGGGCAGCCTGTTTGTCCTTGATCCCTGGGACTCCTCTACAGGTGCTGCGGGTCAATCTCTCTCTGCGACAAGCTCTGCAAATGTCTTTTCCTCGCTGTTGACTAATCACTTCACTTTCATGTTGGTCATTTTTACTTAGAAATGTTATATTTTAATCAAACCGACTCCTTTCCCTGTATTTTGTATTTTTTATATCTTATCCAAAAAATAATTTCCTATTCTGACATTAAAAAGTGTTTTTCTGTGATTTCTTCTAGAACATTTTCTGCCAGATTCGCTATGTATCTGCATCTATGTCCTTAACATAGGTCTGTGAAGGGAAGCTTTATGTCCCCAGGTTAGCTGAGGAGAAAAGTCCAGAGAGGCCAGTGACTTGCTCAAGGCAGTCCAGCGGGTGAATGCCCCACAATGGAGTCAGATGAAGATCAGCCACACCCGGGACCCTGGCTCTGGTTCCTCTCCTGGCCACAAGTTTACTTTCTTCTCGGGGTCCTTCTAGAGACAGGGATTCTTTAGTAGGGGGAAGTTAGATCTCAGAGAAAGGAAGTGGGTCCAGTTAACTTTGCCAGGGTCAAAGGGCAAGGAGTGCCCACCTTTGCCCGTCTGTGCCTTCCTGGGGCAGGCGCGGCCAGGTTGGGAGCCACGGCACAGCGCTCCTCTGGGCTGTCCCAACACCATGCCTGGGTACCAGGCCAGGCCAGCTTCCACAGTTTCTCGTAGAAGCAGCCTCCAGAATCAGCCTCCCAGACCACTGGGCTCGAAGGGGGAGCCTTCCTGAAGGTCCTCTGGAACGTGTCGATTGCTTATCCAAAAAAAAAAAAAAAAAAATTTGATGAACGGTCTGGAAAGAATATTAAAGTTTTGCATATAAGGGTTTCAAATGAAGCGAAAACAGAAAGTCCTCTGGGGGTTTCCCTGGAAGTCTGCACCCTGTCTCCAGCCTGCCGGTTCCTGCAGGAACATTCCTGAACTTTCCTGGCTTGTTCCTCCCTTTGGAGGGGGCTGTCTGGGACTGGCTGAGACCAGCTCTCAGTGGCTCTGAAGGAACACCAGATAATTCCGTGTTTCTTGAATACCTCTGACGTGGGCTCGTGATTTGAAATGAACACCAAGCCCTCAAATGTCCAGACCCCCTGATGGGTTACCTTTGGTCATGGGACCTAAATTCAACATTTCCTATGGAAGTCCAGTATCCAAATACATCTCTGAAGCACAAAAATGCTCCCCCGCTTGAACATTTCATCACTAAGGAGAGAAGTCTCCGTCCTCTCCCTGGACTCCCCCAAGCGGCCCCACGGAGTCCCATTCTGCAGGAGCAGGTGAGGCCCAGTGTTTGCACGCCGTTCGTGGAGAGACCTCGACTGGAGTCCACTTTCAGTTGGATTACCTGTCTCTCTGCTGTTGAGTTCTTTTACATTCTAGATGCAGGTCCCCCTGCAGATCTAGCTGGGCAGACCCCCGTGCACAGGGCTGTCCTTTCACTTTTCTGACTGCCTTTCTGCGAAGCACAGACGTTTATGATTTTGGTGACGTTCAATCTGTTAATTGATTTCATCGCTGTGACTTGTATCTAGTGTCACTTGTGAAAAATCGTTGCCTCATTTAAGATCACAAAAATTTACCTCTGTTTCTTTTAAAGAGTTTTATAGCTTCAACCTTTGTTTTTGGCTCCTGGATAGATGCTAAGCATATTTTTGTATGTGGTTTGAGGTAAGTTCCAACTTCACTCTTTCACACAGAAAAGCGTAAGGTGTTGAAAGGATGGTCCTTTGTCACTCCTGGGGCTCTTGTGAGGACCCCATGAGTGGCAGGAGGGGCGAAGGACGTGGTGGGGGTTTCCCTGGTGCCCTGCCTCATGTGGTCATGTGGCCAGGGCTCCCTTGTCTCTCTCAGTTCCTGGTGTGTAATGGGCTCAGGCTTCCGCGGGGAGCTCCCTGCTGCCCCAGCACTTGCAGAATGAGGCACTCAGAGACTGGAACGAGGGCATCTGCAGGATGCAACAGTCTCACTTTCCTGCGGAAGCGTCGTGCTCTTGGGGAGAGGTGACCTGCCCACGTGGCCTGCCACAGCTGGACCACAGCAGCCTCAGCACTCTTTGCTGAGGTCTCTAAGCAAGTACAGACCCAGCCTCCCAGGGCAGGCGGCCTCCCAGGACTTGAGGATGGGAGAGGAGTGGGCTACTTCTCTGGCACAGTCTTGGCAGGAAATAGAATAATGAGCACTTGTCTTCTTAAACTGAGCCTAATTGCAACATGAAATATAATTACAGCTCGTGAAAATGCAAATGTTTAAATCTGCTTCCCGTGGAGGTCTCTGTCCCTCTCTCGCATCAGGAGCAGTTCTGGTTCCAGGCTGCGCCCCCACCCACCCGGTCCTCTGCAGGAGGGGACAGTAATTCCTGGGGAGCCACACCCGTGGGTGGGGTCAAAGGTGTCTTAGGAGACAGGGCTTGGGGTGGGCCTTAGTAAGACAGAGGAAGGTCAGGGGAGCAGAGAGGAGGCAGCCTGGAGGTGGGACGGCAAAGGAGGAGAGCTGGTTCTTCCGAGGAGGCTGAGAAGTTCCTGGAGAGGGAACCCTCCCCCCAGGATGAGCGGCACTCTTGATAAACACTGCAAAAATGGGTTCACGGATGTGTCAGTCAAAGACCCAGAGCTTTATTCAGAAAAGGAGAGACACATGCAAGATGCTACGTCAAGAGTGAGAAGCTTTCGAGGTAAAGCAAGCGGTTCCCACTCAGGAGAATTGGGCCGTCTTGAGGGTGCAGACACTTTGGGGTTCTCAGGCTCTGAAAGGACACTGTGAGGTTGGCATGGGCGGGTACGTGAGGGTGACATCAGTCTGGTGATTACAGGTGGTTTACAGAGGTCTAGCAATTCTCAGGATCCTTAGGTGGGCGAGGTTTCCATATCTGATCAGTAGATAACTCTGAAAAGTCCCTTAAAGTGCGGTTTTCTTAGAATTTCACATCTGTCTTTGTTTATTTATTGCCTGGGCTAATTAACAACTCAGAAGTCATTTTCCTCAGTGAGTAAATTCATAGTAACTATGAGTTACAGATTCCCCAGAAGTGAGGGCTGGGGAGAAGAACGGAGCTGGGAGTGGTCTTGGAAAGAGAAACACCACCCTTCCTGTCCTTCCTTGGCCTCCTTTCCACACATCTTTTATTTTCTGTGTCTCAGCTTTTCTACCTGAGATCAGGTTCCTTTTCTGTAAAGTAGGGAATGTCCATCAAGATGCTTTTGGCTGCAAGTAGCAGGGTACACAGCAGGGGCCTAATTGGTGTTTATTACCCCTCCCCCACAAGAAGTCGGAGGTCAACTGTATAAAAATGCAAACTTCAGGCACTTTA
This sequence comes from Sciurus vulgaris, assembly GCF_902686455.1. Lineage (NCBI taxonomy): Eukaryota > Metazoa > Chordata > Mammalia > Rodentia > Sciuridae > Sciurus > Sciurus vulgaris. Next base: position 6,619,457 of record NC_136466.1, read on the forward strand.
CATCTAACGGAATTCAACTGAGCCAAGAAGGATTCGCCAATTAGGTTGTCCCTAGAACCTGAAAGGAGGCGGCCACGCCCCCGTTGTCACGTGGCCGGGCAACGCTGACAGACAGCAGCGGCAGTGATGTGAGGGGCGGGGCAGGCTCAGAGCCCCGGCCAGCTGGGGCCCACGCTCAGACCCGGCTGGCCTGGCTCCCACCTGGGGCAGCAGCGGATTGTGATCGGCTCAAGTTCGGCTGCGCCTCCGCCACATGTCACGAAGGCCAACTCCTCAGGCAGGTTTTGGGTTTCCCTAGGGTTAGGGCCGGTGCACGTAGGAGCTCTGGGTGCAGAGGCCGCAGTCGGCTCCATTAACCTTGTGCTGGTCCCGGGGTCCCGCCTCTGCCTTGTTAGAGCTTCCGGCCAACCCTCAGAGAACTGTTCTCACATAGCAAGACGGCCACACAGTTCTCCAGTCTCAAGGGAGGGAGGACAGGCCACCGGCCAGACAGCAAGCTCCTTCTGTTGTGTCCACAGCGTGCTAAGAACCGACCCTCCGCACAGCAAGCCCAGGACTTTCAGAGCTCAGGCCCAGTCACCTCCCAGAAAGCCTTAACCCACTCCCCACCGAACCCACGACCGCCGGCCGGTCATCTTGAATCTTCTCCCCAACCCGGGTGGCGTCTGTGTGGCGTGGTCTCTTCCCTGACCCTTGGGAGGACTCCCAGAGGACTGCATAGCCGGCTCCTCTCCTGGGACTCTTGGTCACCTGGTTTTGTTAAAGGTGCCGACTGTGGCTCTCCTGGTTATTCCGTGGGTGTCTGTAGGAGGAGCAAGAGATTGAGGAATGACCCTCCAACGTGGTCACTGTGTTTGGCTTTGCCCTTTTAGACTGGGCCACGCTGTCTTTGGAACCAGAATTAAGGACAGGTAGTTAGCGTAGAAATAGGGGATCGGGCCAAATCGAGGAAATGGAGCCATGAAGCCGTCTGCCTCTGTAAGTTGGAGATGCCCCTGGAAGAATGGAATGTCAAGGATCTCCAGAGCCCATTGATCACCAAATTTACCTGCCTTTATCAAGGACTGCAAGCAAGGAGCTGCTAATTAATGCCCCCTGGCCCTTACCTGCCTGAATCACCTTGGCCCTCTCCCTGCCCATGGCTTCTCACTAAATGCAAAACCAGGCCTAGTCTCGGAGGCAGGAAGGAGAGATGAGGGGGAGAGAGCTGGAGAACAAAAGAGACCTTAACCTATAAAAGATGGAGGGTGCGCTCACTTCTTGGGACTTTAGAACATCAGCCATGGCCCCCTTCTTCCTGCTGGGAGAAGTCTGTACTATTACCTTTAAATAAAACCTGCTTACTATGCTTGCCTTGGCTGCTTCTCTAGTGTTCAATCTTCAACATTAGAAGGAGCAGAACTCGTCCCCGGTAAACGGCGGTATCACTGGGAGCCAGGTCCTGGCCAGGTGGCCCCATGGCCTCACTCCTGCACATTCACCTTCCCCGGGTCTTCGAGCCTTTATTTTTCTATTTGTGCTCCTCAGCGCTGGCTCTGTGCATCTCAATCTGCCTGCTTTCATTTTCCTCTTTGCCATACCCAAGAAGTTCTTCCACTCTTTTTCTCCTCCCTTCCTTTGTCCCTCCCTCCTTTCTTTCCTCTCTCCCTTCCTGTGTATCTCCCTGGCTTTTTCTGAACTGCTTTCTTTGTATTGCAGTTGAAAAAAAAATGGGATTCAATACCTTCCCCAGCACCTCACAGGGACCTTCTTGAACTGCCAATCTCACTCTCTCCATTCATAAAATGAAGACACGTCTAGAACTTTGAAAAGGTAAAAGATGGTAGGTACATTAAACTGCATCTCCAACTGGTCATAACATTGAAGCCAGGGACAGGCAGTTAGTGTAGAAATAGGGAATCGGGTCAGATTGAGAAGATGGAGGCCATGAAAGCCACCTGCCTCTGGAACTTGGAGACCGCCCTAGGAGAATGGAATGTCAAGGACCTGCAGAGCCCACTGATGACCAAATTTACCTGCCCTTGTCTGGGACTGCAGGCAGGGAGATGCTAATTAATGCCCCCTGGGCCCTTACCTGGCTGAATCACCTTGGCCCTCCCCCTGCCCCCTCCGCTTCTCACTTTTTACATCTCCTGCAAAGCCGGGCCTAATCCTGAAGGCAGGAAGGAATAGATAAGGAGGAAAGAATTGGAGAATAAAACCTATAAAAAGGACAAGATTTGCTCATCCTATGGATTCCGCCTTTAGGTCCCCTTCTTCCACCTGGGAGAAGTCTGCTTTCACTTTTCTTTAATAAAGCTTACTGTCTACGCTGCGCTTGCCTCAGCGAGCTTCTCTGGCACTGTACTTCAACGCCTGAGGAAGCAGGACTCGTCACCGGTAAATGGCGGTATCAACATTGAAACTTAAGTACATTTTCAAGTATTCTTGCTTACATTTATTGGATAGCGTTACAGTTTGTTTTGTTTTTAAACATGGATGTGTATTCAGAATGTTTAAAATTTGACTCCCCATAGAGGGTGGGGAGAGAAAAGAAGAAATCAGAAATCGAGTTGTTTTTTCCTTCAGAGCTGCCCTTCAGAGGGCTCTGGAAGGTAAAGGCTTCATGCATTTAAATTCAGTTGCCTCTTTTATTATGCAAATGTGTCCCCTCTGAGTGTGCCCGCCCTGCAAGATGGAGTGGAAGTCCTCTCAGGAGGAAGGCAGCATAGCCCAGAGGCAGAGGCTGGCTGCTCCTCAAGCCCTTTCCTCAGAAGCCCAGCAGCTCTGCTCCCCAGCAGTCCCAGGGGCTTTCTTTAAACAAGGTCCATACTCCCTGGGGAAAACAGTTTTTGAATTATTGCTCCTACCAAAGAGCCAAAACCAAAAGCAAAACCCCAGTCCTCTGGTCTCCTAACCCTGCTCCCTCTTTCCAGCTTGCGTGGAGTGGTGCTTCCTGCCTGATAAGGGCACTTCCGGCTCCTGTGTTCCAGAGCTTCTGTGTGCCAGGCACTGTGCCTGCTGTCCGGGCATTGCCTGCCTGTCCTCTGACAGCTGCACCAGGGAGAGGCTTGCCCTCATTATCTTAGTGTGCAGATGAAGAGCTGAGACTCACCCAGATAGTCACCGGGCTAGTCAACACCAGGATTTAACCCCAGAGGTGGTTTAAAGTCGGAGTCACACTAAGCAGCTTGTGCAGAGTCCTGTGGGCTTTGGGACAGGGGCACAAGCCTGCTTTATACAATACTTAACAGTGTTTAACTGAATGCACAAGGTGCCGGGTTCCATCAAGGTGTACAGTGTGATGATTTTACACACATAAATATGAACACACGGGTTGTAATGATTGTCAATGAGACCAGGGCAAAGGACAGGTAGCTAATTATCAAAGAACAGGAAATGGGTGGATAGTCCTCCCCATCACCTGGTTGCTAACAGCCTCCTGGGGAGGGAAAGGGCACAGTTTCCAACACAAGAAATCACCCTCTGGACGACTCTCTTCTTGCTCCTGGGCAAGATAAGGAGGTGGGGACATGAGAAGAAAGGAAACCTAAAATCTATAAAAGGGACAAGACATCCCCGCTCCCTCAGAGGAGTCTCTCTTTCTCTTCTGTCCTTTAAATAAAACTTTTTGCTCTTGCTTTGGTGGGTGTTTAATCTTCAACACCAGGAAAATGAGGACTGGATCCTGATTTCCAAGATGGGTTTCACCACAAAGTAGTTGATATATCGGCTACCCCCCCAGCTGTGCATTAGATCTAGAAACTTGTTCATCTCCCGAGGGAAAATGACTGTGCTGTCCCCAGCTCTCCCAGCCCCAGCCCCCAGCTGCTAAAAGTTTGACCTTTTTAGATCCACCTACTAATGAGCTCATGCAGTATTTGCCTTTCCGTGCAGGTCAAGCCTGCTTCTTGTCATTCTGAGCTCCGAGTTTCCAGAAGCAGAGTCAGACACGATGTATTCGAAGTCCAAAGGATGAGCCAGTAAGTGAAGGAACGAGTGAACGGGTGAGTGTGTGTGTGGACATCGTCTAGAACAACCAGGAAGGTCAGCAGGCGGAGCCTGGGCTTTGGAACCAGGCATCTGGTGCTGGTCTTAGCTGTGCCCAGGCCTGCGATGCAGCCTCTCTGGGTCTCACTTGCTCCTCAGACAAATGTGCCAGAAATGGTGGAACAGCTCCCTCTCAGGGTGGTGGGGAGAATAGATAAAATAACCTGCAGGGAAGCCCTTTGTTACTCTGTGGCCTTCTGTGAAGAGGATCTGAATGCCAGACCTTCTCCCTCCTCCTTCTGATCCACAAATCGTTACTTCCTGACAGAGGAAGAAAGTCCTCCCAGGTGCCCTTGGCTTCATATGCCCAGGTGTCATAGGCATATGATGCCTTCTGGGCCCCGGCTTTCGGCGTCTGGCTCTGTCCACTCACTTGGCAGGCCTCGGCCTGCCTGCCTTGTCAATCACACTCTTGCAGTCCAACTCAGGGGGACATGCCAGGTGCCAGAGTCTTATTTTGTGTATTTGAGTCCCCGCTCTGCCTCTTACAGGCTGTGGGATCTTGGGCAAGCTACGTAACCTCTCTGCACCTCACTTTTGTTCCCTATGAAATGGGCATATTAACATGCAATTTCACAGGATGCCGGAGGGCTGTGTGCCCAGCAGGCCGGGGACACAAAATCCGGAATAACTGGCAGTTCCCTTCTTTCCTTTGCACTGAATCATGGAGTCTGTTCAGAAATTAACCAAAATTCGAGTGTCGCAGGAAACAATGAAAATGGGATTGAGTTGCTCCTCATAGTCGGTGACACCTCAGTGGGTAGCACCAGAGGGTATACCCTGTGATGCGTGCTGGCTGATAGGTCATAGTAAGGGTCACAGCAGTGAGGATGGACAGCTCTTCCCCCTTCCCCACCCTCCTAAGTTGGCTGGCAGCTGACCATGCTCTCCACCGCATCTGCAGCTCTCTGCGCTGCGGAGGGCTTCCTCCCTCATGCTGGTGACACACACGTCCCCTGCCTCCAGGGCAACCTCTGCAGGTGGGGCTGGGAGCCTGTGGACACCTGCTCGACTTCACGCCTTCTGATGTGCTGGCCCTGAGCCTCACAGTGCCTGCAGCAGGCACCCCCTCAAGATGAGGGCTTTCAGTGTCCACTGTGCTTCCGAGGATGGCCTTGTAAGCCCACCACGAAACTCTCTGGGACCCCTGAATAAGATGGTGACTGCTATGGACTGGGTTTGGAAACGCTGCCCCATAGAGCTCATTTTTGGGAGGTGCAGTCCCCCGTGCAGGAGGCTCAGTCGGGGGTCTTCAGGCACTGTTAGAGCCGTCCCCTCACCAATGGATTGATAGGATGGGTTAGTAATTTGAATGGAATCCTGGGAGGTAACTGCAGGAGGTGGGCAAGAGGAAGTAGCTCACTGAGGGCTTAACTTGGGGACTATATCTCGTCCCTGGCTCCTCCCGTCCGCCCTACTTCCTGCTTCCTGGAGGTGAGTACCTTTCCTTCATCTTCCCCTCCTGCCATGATGTTCCACCTCATCTTGGGCCTGGAGCAATGGAGTTGGCCAACCATGAACGGAACCTCTGAAACTGTGAGCTCAAAACAAACTCTTTCTCCTCTAAGTTATTCTTCTTGTGTATTTTGTTCACAGAAATGAAAAGCTGACTACATAATAGCTAAACTATATCAAATGCTGGCTCCATTCCAGGCCTTGTGCTGACTACTCATAGGCTCCCACCCCTGTGTGTGCTCCCCCCACCAGGCCTCTGAGGGGCACTGTGGCTGTCCCCATCAGTGGCTGAGAAAACCAGGGCTCTAAGTGGTAAGTGATGGACCCAGGTTCACACAGTGACTTAGCCATTTTCCAAGACAGAGTACGTGGGCCAGGAGCCATGCTCTGGCTGACTCCATTTCCATAGGTCTCTCCCATCCATTTGATACGGAGTCTCATATTCAGAGAGACTTTGGTGGCCTGCTCCTTGGAGATCTCTAAGTCAAAAGTTCCCGGCCATGGGATACAGATGCAATTGGGATTCTGAGCAATAGAAGGGCTTGTTGGCACCTCTCTGAGGTTCCTAAGGAGGCATCTCTGTGTTTTCATGATACTACTCGAGGTTAAGAGGTAAGTTCTTCAACAGAAGTCACGAAGTACTGACCCCTGCTCCCACCTTAGCTTTCAGCCTCCTCCCACCCACTGGGCTTAACCACATGATTTACCTGGGTTAATGCCACATCCACCAACAGGTCACAAACTGGACAGCAATAAAGTTTAGGATGCTGTCCTGAGGCCACCGTGCAAGGGCTAGTTTAGCTTTGCAGGTGAGAGGCCACACGGGGCCACGCCAGGGGCGGTGCCCCCGCCTCCAGCCTGCACCAACAGTCAGCTGAGGCTCCCCTGTGCCTCCTGAAGTCACACGAGCTGGGTCAGTGAACCCAGGAGGAGCAAGTGTGCCACGACCCCAGCAACCGTGGAATCAGGAGGCAACACAAGTCCATGTTTGGAATGGTTTGTGTGCAGCAGGAGCTCGCTGGAATACAGGCTGCAAGGGAGCTTCTACCACAAAGACCTTCCAAGGGGAAAAGAGCAGCCTCTGGAACCCTCGGTCCACTGAGACCAAACATGCTTCCTAGGCACTGCCCCTCCCATGATGCCAGGGGTCAGGAGCTCAGAACTGCACAGCACGGAGTACAACTGAGACAGTCCCCTCCTCCAGCCTCTGCTCTCAAACTCGGCCTCCCAGCACTTGGGAACAAGACCCACGGGCATCACTGAGCCACATGTGCAGCAGCTACCCAAGACCAGCTCTGGTGTAGGGTTGCGTGCACCTGCAGGGATCCAGCGTGATGTGACTACAGCCATCTTGGTCATAACCTGGCAGGCACCCGAACCCCATAGGGTGAGTCCTAAGGTAGTCAGTTAGGCATGTGGTGCTGGCCACGGATGCCTGGACCGTCTCTTGACTGATGATGGTTCTGAGAAAGGCCAGGTACGACGTGCTGGCTAAGGCCCACCTTGTGCAGCTCAGCGTATAAACCCCTTCCCCTGCCTTGGGGTGCGGGGTCCCCTGCCTCGCTGCTGTCCTCTGTGTGGACCCTGGGTCTGCCTGCTCCCTCAGCTCCTTCTCTTGCCATGCCTTCTGCCACCAGCTGCTGGGCTTCTCTAGCCCCCCTCCCTGCCCATGTGTGTAGGGGAGGGGGAGGAGCTTAAGCCGGAAGGTCAGTCATGCTATTTGTGTGTGCTCTGTTTTTGCTAATTAACACCTTCAGTGCTCATGTGCCAGACACCCTGGAAATTCTATCAGAGGAAAAGGAGTCCTAATTTGTCCCAAATGTGAACCAAGAGTGAAGCCAAGATTCTTCTCAGAGAGAACTTAAATTATCTAAATCGGGGCCCTAAAGCACTAATTCATGAAGCACAAACTAAAACATTTCAACTGAAAGACGCTCGCAAATTAAACTTACTTGATTTTTCCTACATTAATGGAATAGCAACTATTCATTGTGCAAGCACGAAAAAGTAAAGCAGACAAATAAATAGCACTTGCAATTTCTCTGTCACTATTAAGATTTTGGTGTTCTTCTTGGTTTCATCCTGGCTCCAAAAGGAGTCATTCTAATTGTACTTTGAAGAATGAGTAGGAGTTCACCAGGTAAGTCAAAGATGCAAAGGCCTTTCAGGTAGAGGAAACCGCGTGTGCGTACAGGCCTAGAGAGGTCACGTGGCATGAACATGATTCATAAAGATGATGAGGAGGGACAGGAGGTACAGAGAGGGACACTGACTAGGACAGGCCAGTAGGAATGAGGTCAGGGGAGGACTCTAATGGTAGGTTAAGGAGCTAGGAGTTTCTTTCAGAGGCGGTGGGGTGAGAGCAAGGCCTTCAGGAACGGAGTGCTCAGGCAGCACAGGGGGGTGGGCTTCAGAAGCGGAGTGCTTGGGCAGCAGGGAGGTGGACCAGAAGGGGGCGTGCAGGAGCAGAAGCCAGCAGAGGTGCCAGTGCAGATGACAGATGCTCAGCCCCAAGGGACCAGAAAGCAGACCAAGAAAGAGGTGATTTAGGTTCTCAGTTCTTACTGGAGAGTGCGAGGGGATGGGCCTGATGCTGGCGTGAACGTGGGTGCCTGCAGGAGACAGCGCAGTCCCCAGGTGTGTGACTGCGATGGGGAGGTGAACTCCAGGCCTCATTCCACTGACGGAGATGCAGATGGTGGCAGAGTCCACCCACCGTGTGGGGCAGTTGATTGGTTAAGTGGGGAATGAATGTGAGACCCCTCAACACCTGGTCGTCAGAGAACGCCAAATACAGTCAGCTGTGTCGCCGTCAGCGTCAGCATCGAAATGCCAATGCTTGGGTCCGCGACCTCTAGGAACCTGCTGTACAAGCGACACGATACGCCATACAAAGTGCACCTGGGGTTTTAGTACAGCAGCAGAAACATGGAAATAACCACGTGCCTGTCCAGTGAACACTGAAATGTCTGCATGCGTACGCAGGGGCAGGGATGGCCGCAAGAGTCACCCCAGTGACCTCTGCGAGATGGGGCGTGGGGCGGGACACTGTTACTTTACTTCTGTGTTCTCCTACTCTTTTTTCCCCTCTCTTTTTGGCACTGGGAACGGAACCCGGGGCCCCCACATGCCAGGAGGAGCTCCACCACCTCCAACCTTAGGAGTCTTCCAGGCCAGGGAGGGTGAAGCGCAAGGGCAGGCAGAGAGAGGATCCTGCTGAGCGGGGAGCGGGTGCCAGCCCAGAGCAGAGCGCGCGCTCCAGACACCGTTCCTCACTGCAGACTCCCTTCACGCCGGAGTCTTTTCCAAGCCACATTCGGCAGTGGCAGGGGAGTTGCCGTCTTGGGGACATCTGCTGCTGCATTCACTGAGCTGCTGTTCCTCTGCCCGGGCTGCTGACTGGAGTCTCAGTGTGTGAACTTGGGGACAGAAGCCAGCTCCGCCCGTCCCTGCTGTGGGAGGTGGCTGAGAGGCTCTGGACCCTGACAGCCAGCTGGTCCTTCGGCCAGAAGCAGTAGAGCTGGATGCCCCAGCTCAGTTCCGCCTCTGGCTGATCTTGAGCAACTTCGTCTGTGAAACAGGGATGACCAGAGCAGCTGATTCCTGGGATTGTGGTGAGGTTAAATGAGGTGCTGTCCAGGGCAAATGGCTCCTCCAGGGACGTCAGTCCCCTCTCTTAAACCGGGGCCCCTGGAGGCGGAATGGACTTAAATGAGATAATACAAGTCAATACGCTTAGCTCTCCAGGCTGGACACTCATATCACTGTGGTGCATTTTAAAACACCACCTGGTTGGTCCCAGCAGCTCCAGAGGCTGAGGCAGGAGGATCCCAAGTTCAAAGCCAGCCTCAGCAACAGCGAGGTGCTAAGCAACTCAGTGAGACCCTGTCTCTAAATAAAATACAAAATAGGGCTGGGGAGGTGGCTCAGTGGTCAAATGTCCCTGAGTTCAATCCCTGATACAAAAAAAAAAAAAAAAAAAAGCAAATAAACAAACAAGCAAAAAACAATAAACCAATGAAAAACAAAAAAACAAAACAAAACAAAAAAACCCACCAGCGGGCACTCCCAAAGTCATTAAAACATGTCGAAGTAGGTTTCTATCACGGGAACAGAAGCGCTCAGCCGTGGCTGTGCCTTGCAACAGGCCTGGGGAGCTAACATGCTGATGCCCAGCATTCAGACACAGCTGGTTGGATGACCCCGAGCCTCATCCTGGTCCTGAGTGAAGTGGTGACAGGAGAACTCACTGCACACCCAGCAGGGGCTCCTGCTCACCTGAAGTGACGCTTTCCTTCCCAGTGCTGCCCGTCTGGGCGCCCCTCCCTCCGTCTCCGCTCCCCACGCCAGGCCAGGGTGCTCTCTGCTCTCCACTCTGCTCTGTGGTTGGGAGCCTTCCTGGGTTTGCCCGGTGCCCAGTGTTTGCCTCTTGAAGGAGCGTGGGGAGGCTGTGGGTCCAGTGTGGGGCAGTCCCAGCTCCTCCTCCCCGCAGCCTCCTCACCTCTTCCCAGATGGACTCCTTGGACTGTCCTTCCCGCCTGGCCCTGGCCCACGCCACTGGGTGCCACCGGTAAGCAAGTCCTTCACCTCCACGAAGCCCTTCTCTCTGCTCTAGAAGTGGATTCCCAGAATCCCCCTCCCCCCAGTTTTGGACCAAAAGTCCTATTCCAAGTTTGTATTCCAAGGTTGATTTTTTCCTATTTCAACAGAGTTGGTGTTTTCTACTCTATTTTTAGTTTTTTTTTTTTTTTTTTTTTTTTTTTTTTAATTGTTCCCTGCATGTTACCATCTTTTCTGGAGATGTTATTTTTGTAATCAGAATAAAATACATTTTGTTACAACTGGGAAGGACAGGGCAGAACTTGATTGCAATCAATGTGAGGAAGCTGACTCCTGACTCTGGACACTGCTGGGCAGTCCTCCTAGACCCCAGAAGGTTGCTGAGCTGAGCCTGCAGCTACATGGCAGTGACCTGCCTGGCTGTCTTCCCACGTGGGTGTCATTACAGAGAAACGGAGGGACGAGACAAGGAAACCCACAAACTGGACACTGACTTAGGATCCTCCACTCATGGCTCTGAGCCTCCCAAGGTGGTAGCTTGGATTCTATTGTCCCAACTTTACACCTGAGGAAACCAGGCTCACAGAGGGGAACGGGCTTGTCCCCTGTCAAAAGCAGTAAGTGACAGAGCTAGGATTTGACTTATGCTTCTCCCATGCACAAAGCCCTTCAGAATGAGCCTCAACTTGAGGCTGACACCCACGCTCCTTTGGGGTGTTGTGGGGCACAATTTAAGAACAGACCGATCACCACTGAGAAGTCCAAATCTGAGAGTCTGTATTAGCCAGCCGGCTGACTGTCACACAGCACCCAAAATGGCTACTGGGAGAACAGCCTGGAGTACGGGGTGCAGGGGTTTGTAAAGGTAAAACCACAAGAACAATTGAGGCCCATGTAGGTCAGAAAAGACCTTGTTGAGGCAGATACTTTGATTACGAGAGAAAGTTTTGATCACACATTTTTTAGTTATTTGTGTTATACATCAGGGCCACAGTCAGGGACGGGGAAGGTCCCCCTGTCCTGTCAACACAGACACAGCTCCAGGAGGCTGAAAGGAACACATCGCCTGCAAGCATGCAATGGAGGCAGGTCAGAACAAGATGGCGTTACCTTGGTTCTTTTCCGTTTCCAGGGTTCACTGTGGGAGCCTCAAGACCTGCCCGCTGGTGGCACCTTGTGGCCCTGGAGGTGTCCTCCTGCCCACATCTCCAGGCCTCAGGGAAGACCTCCTGCAGGAACCTCGCTGCCGGCCTCCGGCTGAGAAGTGGCCCGAGGCACCCCCGGTGCCGCAGCCCTGGGCACCCGGCTCCCGGTAGGGCCAGGCTCATCTGTACTGCTGCAGCGCCTGGCGTGCCACCTGTGTTGCTGCCCAGATGGCAGCGAGGGCAAGGGCCGGGTCTGGTCCCAGGCATCCTGTGCAAAGTCCCCAGAAAAACGCACAGGGAAGGGGAGGGGACGGTCGGTTCCGTCCGTGGACGCCCAGCTCTCGCGCAGCGCGGGGATAATGTTCTGTCCCGCTCGCCTACTCGGCCTGGGAGCCCCTGAGTGCGCGTTCGCGGCGGGGCGGCGGCAGTGGTCGCGGGGCCACCTGCGGGCGACGCTGCGCCCTGGCGTCCCGGCCCAGCGCCCGGGCTCTGCCCCCTGCAGCGCGGAGGCCAAAGCCGGGTGCTACCTGGAAAGGACCCAAGAGGTACTGGCTGCTTCCACCGTTCCCGGGGGGCAGCTGGGATCGCGAGGGGCCGCGATGCCTCGGTTTCCCCAGGACGTTTGGGGTGGGGGCTGAGTTCACCCAGGGCGCTGAGCCCAAGCCGGGGTGCGATCGCTGCCCACCCCTGGGAGCAGGGGAGACAGGGGCCTGCCTCAACTTGGGCCCGACTGGGAGCCCTTCACCTAATGTTTTCTGTTCAAAGCCAGCCTCAGCAACTTGGCCAGGCCCTAAGCTGTTTAGTGAGCCCCTGTCTCTAAATGAAATACAAAAATGGGCTGGGGATGTGGCTCAGTGGTTAAGTGCTCCTGGGCTCAATCCCTGGGGCCCCCGCCCCACAAAAAAAAAAAAAAAAAAAAAAAAAAAAAAAAAAGGATGAAAAAAAATGGATTCCAGGAAAAGCTGAGAAACGCAAACTGCAGCAGATAAAGATCACCTGGAAGCTCAGAGACACCAACTGATAACCAGGCTGGCCTGCATTCTTCTAACTGGCCTTTTATAATGCCCCTGCATTTATTGTAACAGTGGGATTATGCTGTCCTAGGGATTTTAAAAACTAGCAGTTCCTATGTCGAGCTCAGAAACAACAGAAACTAAGTAACATTAGATAAGAAGGAAGGAGAGAATTTAAAACCACAGCTGACATTCCGGCCTAAGAGCCTTTCTCCCCAACTTAGTTCATATTTGTGTCAATCAACTGCAATGTGTGTGTGTGTGTGTGTGTGTGTGTGTGTGTGTGTAGCAGAATCCAAATTAAAAACTTGTAACATTGTAAAGGAAAAATTTATTCTTATATTTTCAATTGATCAATGTAGTATATTCACTTTCTTTTTCCTGGCTGGAAATTTCTCACCTCTTCCAACTTCCCTTCCTCCACCGCCCTCCATGCCCCCAAGCCCCTCCTCCACATGGCCGCCATGGGGGCCGCCATGCTCCAGCAATAAAAGCGTCTACTCTGTGGGGCAACTTCTCAGGGTGAGGCTGCTTTAAGAGGACACCTGGCTTTTTTTTTTTTTTTTAAGAACACTGCAGTTATACATAGTAGCTGGGTAAGTGCTGACAAAACCATACACATGTGGAATTCCATTTCGGTCTTCCTCCCCCTTTCCCTCCCCTCCTGCCTCCCCCACTCTCCTTCTTTACTCTCTTGGTCTTTCTTTCCCTCGTCTCTTTATTTTTGACTGGTTCTTCCTGCTTGTACATACAGGTGAAATTCCCTGTGCTATGTTCGCATAGGCACATACCATGCATGCCCCTCCCTCCTCCCTCCCTCTCCCTCTCCTCCTCTACGCTCCCTGCCCATCTTCCTTTTATCTCCATGATATCTGACACGCCCCTCCTTTTCCCCTTTTACTCTAGCTTCCACTTATGACAGAAAACATTCAACCTTTGATTTTTCGACTGTCTTATTTCACTTGGTGTGATGTTCTCCATTTCTGTCCATTCTCCAGTAAAGGGCATGTGCTTTTATAAATCTTGATAGACACTGCCAAACTCTTGCTGAGAAATGTCAGTTTGCATGGCAGCGGTCATGAGAGTGCCTGTTTCCCAGGAGGGTCACCAATGGAATGTTGTCAAACCTGTGGCCCCTGGAATGACACAGCTCCGGCTTAGACCAAGTGCACTGAGGGTGCTCTTGGGTCCGGGCAAAGTGCTGCCTGCTATTCACACTCACAGACTCCGCGCCATCCTGTGAGGGGGGACGTGGTATTGTCACCTCATGGATGAGAAGCTGGAGATTGGGGAGGGCAGCCCTCTTGGGAGGTCCTCCCAGCCATGTCTTTGAAGCTTGAATATCCTTTAGAATCCTCAAATGGCTTGTGAAAAGTAGGTGGGCCCCACCTCCAGAGTTCCAGATGGAGAAGGTGTGGGATGGGCCCTGGGATGGGGAGTTCTAGGTTCTCAGAGGAGAACTAGGGTGCTGATGCCGTTGTCCAGGGACCACTTTGAGAACCACTGTCCCTACTATCTTCATATGGGACCCTACCTGGACACGACCTTGCTGACCTGCCCTGGCCCTTGGTTGGGTGATCGTTGGAACTTTGTATGTTTATAAACCGTATGCACATGTGTAACTGGAACTTCCATGGTCTTCTGAATGTCCCAACCAAGGTTTGTGACCAATGATGTACTTCTCCAAGGCTGCTCCCTCAGGTCCTTATTGGAGATGATGCTCAGAAGACACCACAAAGTTGTCGCAGGAATGGAGGATGTAAACCACACTTGGAGGAAGATTGTAAAAGCTGTGCCAAGCTAGTGGAATTGTTCCTACTGATGGAGAAGCCATGAGGCGTGGTAGAAAGCACTCTGCAGTTGGGCAGACTGACTAAGATTGTGGTTCAGTCACTGTGTGACACTAGAGAAAATCCACTTCTCTGAGCCTCAAATGTATGTCAATTTTGACCCAGTACTTCCCTGGGATCCAGTGACGGGCAAACACTTGAATTCATGGAAAATCCCAAGTTGATCTCAAATCAACTTAATGAGCTCGCTGACTTCTGAGAACACCTGAAACATAGCTGTCACCAGAACTTCTCAAGCCCATGATGGGTACAGAGATCACCTAGGGCCCTTGCCACCTGATAATTCTGGCTTAGTGAGTCTGGGGTCCACCCAATAGTTTGCATGTCTAACAAGCTTAGCTGGTGCTGGTCCACAGAGGCCACCCCGATGGTCAGGGATTAAATGCCAAAGGTGGCTTGCTTTCTCTTCGATGTGAGTAAAATTCTGAACCTGCAGAGGAATATTAATTTTGTTAGGACCTCCCAGTTGCCCACACTTGCAGACAGGGCTGCAGATTTGGGTGGAGGATCCAGGCTCCCAGGACCTCCTTGAGCACAGCCTTCTCCCCTGTGAGCAGAGACCCTCCCGCCTCTCACTGAGGTGAACCCTCAGTGGTTAGACATCGTCAGGCTGGACTTGAGTGTCTCCATTTGACCACTTTAAAGTGACACTTAGTTAAGCAGAGTCGTGTCTGACCAAGCTGAAATCTTCCTCTCCCAGGGCTGCATGGCCATTCTGCATGTAGCCTGGGGCCATTCACTGTCTGCCACGTGGCAGACAGTGTGGCTGCTGGGCAGGTCCTCTGCCATCCTCAGGATCTGGAATGTCCCTCCCTAAAGGTCCATGGGCTAGGGCTTGGTCCCCAGGGGGTGCAGCTGGGAGGTGGCGGAGCCATCAAGAGGTGGCAAGGGGCACCGGCCATGAAGGCAGCCGCTGGCCCAGACTGTTCCCCTTCTCCGTGCACGTCCCCATCCACAGGGCAGTGGCCTCGCTCTGCCCTGTGGGCCCACCACTGCCATCTGACGCCACCAGAGGCAACAAGCAAGGACTCCCCTGACCATGGGCCTCCGACACCACGAGCCACAGCAGGCCCTTTGCTTTCACAAGCTGACCACTGCGGGGCTTCACGCAGTGTGGGGAAGCTGGCCGACGGGCACACGGGGACGCCGGAGCCCAAGGGCACTTGTCCCAGCAGCCGGTAGGGCACAGCCGGCCGGGGCTCTCCAACAGGCCTACGTGGCTTCAGTGAGAGCAGACGTAGCCCAGGAGGCTGAAGATGCTTGGCCCCTCACCTGCACTCCCAAATTCAGGTTAGACTTTCTCTGCTAACACAGCCCCCGCCAGGCCTGCGTGAGAGTCTGACTGCCAACGTGCCTCCACGCCTGGTGACGTCGGGCAGCAGTGTGAGTCATGGGGCCTGGAGGGACATCACTGCCCAGGCCCACCCTGACTGTGGCTGGAGTTCCATGGCTGCGGGGCTGGGCCCTGGCATGCGGTCCTTCTCAGCCTCGCTCTGGCTTTGCAGTTCCACTTATCCATGGTGCACCGCAGTTCAGAACTATTACAAGGAAAATCCCAGAAATAAACAACTCATAGGTTTTGAATAACTCGTCTCATGATATTTTGTTGTGATCATTGTTATTAGTCATGGCTGCTCATTTCTTACTGGGCCTGATTTACAGACTCATAGGCATGTTAGGGAAAACCAGCCTACACGGAACTCGGAGCCACCGATGGTTTCAGGCACCCCCAGGGGGTCCTGAAAATCGTGGCCCGAGGATAAGAGGTTGATAGTAGATGGGGTTCAAGAAGGCGGGACACTGGCAGCCCAAAACAGAAAGGCGTTTCTCTTGAGGGGATAATAGGAATATTTTTTCACTGGGAGTCACTGAGGGTACCACACTAGCAAGTCTGCCCGGAAGGTACCAGTGCCCACAACAAGCTGTTCTGTCCTCTGCGTGCAAATAAAAGACAGAATTCATTTTCATTCTGAGTTTATTTGACATTTCAACTGGTTGAACTGAAACAACACATCGACTCCAACACTGGCAAGAGCTGTGCTAATACTGAAATAGTAACTGCCAGTCAGTAACTGCTGACAAGGATGATTCTCTATACCACGTCCTCAGAAACAGTGACAAGATGTGCCATCGTGAGCCTACTGCACTTCATGTGGATTGTTTTCTTTAGAAAAGGTATTCCTAAAAGATGGGTTCATTTGTTCTTCTTTTATAAAACATGATCACACCAGACAGTTCATACTCCTACATGGAGGCACAGAGTCTGAAGCCTCGTAACAGGTTAAAAGGACACCCTCACCTCAGGTTCTCCACGCCTTTTGCAACTGGCTTTGGTCACGTCTTCCCAGTGTGGGCGACGTTCTGGGGACCCAGCTGGCTTCCAGTCAGTGCCCGGACTGTCCCAGAAGGTGCAGGCTCGCCAGAGCCCGGGCAGAGCTGGGTGTGGCGGGGAGGACCCGGCTTCTGACCAGCATGCTCTCGAGCACCTCACCCAGCTCTGCCGGGACTCTCAGGCTTTTTGCCGAGCTTGAGAGAGAAGGATTGATGGCTGCAAAACCTGCCCACGGCCGGGACGCCATGGGGAAGCCACTCTGCTGTGACAGCAGATCTAGCAGATTCCTGCAGTACCGGGAGACTCAGAGCTTCAGATCTCCTAACCCTTTCAGAGAAGAGAGACTCAGACACAAGGCACCACAGCTCTGCTCTATCAGGAAATTCAATCTGGACACCGTCAGGGAAAAGGAGCTATCAAAAGTAAATAGTGTCTGAATGTGTTATGCTTACAGGTCTCTGAATTACAATGACAGCGACGTACACTCAATCAAACAAGCGCCCTGTTGAACAGCTACAGACCGGAGGTCCTCTGCTACGTTAAGTATTCTACGTGAAATCACGACCGCGGTGTCAACGGCGGCCTGTGGTCCAGCCTTCACACAGGACGGAATGTAACGCACCACATCTGGCTGACTCACACGCGTGTCGACTCTGTATCCTTCGGAGAGCCACCGCGCTCTACGAGGGTGGCAGGGGGAGCCACACAGGGAGGGGGACTGTCACTTCTAGAAAATGCAGCCAACCAGATTCATGCCTGTCACGTAGCCCTGGCACAGAATGCACTTCCAAACGGTGGCACTGGTTATATTTAAGCTACTTGATTACTGGATGGAAGTCACCGAATATAAAGCCAACAACTGCAAAGTAAGATCAACATGTTTATAAGAATAAAAGTCAATCAAGAAAATGCACCGACGATACGAATGTGCCCACCGTCGGCCGCGGGGTGAGATGCCCTGGCCTGCGGCTGTGCTTCCGGAGGTCTGTGAAGGCGCCTTACCTACAATTCCAGAGTCTGCGCCACCACGTCAGGCCTGCCCACTGCCCGCACAGGAAGCAGCGCCCCTCAGCACCGGGAGCGAATGCCTGCACTGCCAGCTCGTGGCTGAGGTGGCCTTGTCGGAAGCACAAGTGGGACGGGGACTGGACTGGTCATCTGCAAGTATTCACCAAGCCCATCCTGAGCTCCCACTCAATGCCCACGGGACCTTTCTGAAACCCTTGGCACAGGCTGGGGTATCATGTTTGAAAAGCAGTCTCTGAAAGCTACGGGAAGGGTGCTCTCTAAGTTGAACGTGATTCAAACGTGAGGGGCCAACGGGTGTCAGGCGCTGGCCCGGGCCAGGGGCAGCGTTGTCACAGCAGGTTTACTCTAAAAGGCTAACGTGGAGCTTGGAGAAGCCGGGAGAAGCCAGGCTGACCAGGGCCTTCCTCACCGACAGGGCTACGGCGGGCTTGCAGCTGGCGGGATCAGCGGGCGAGGGTTCTGTCCCGCCTCACAGCCCCTTGTTGAAGTACACGCGCTGCAGTTCAGGATGGCTCTCCTGGATCCTGGCTTGCAGTTCGGCCTCCAAGCTTGTCACAGACATGGAACTGGGGAGGGAGAAAGGACAGGGTCGATGTGGGCAAAGCGGGAGCCCGAAGTAGAAGGAGGGGGAGCGGATACAGGTCTGGAAACCACGCTGGGTGGTGAAAACAGCCCTCGGGGGACGCCTCCCAGGGCTGCAGAACTACAGTCCTGCGCCTTCCACCAGCTCCACGGTCAGGAACAATCCCAGACACGCAAGCCAGCGCCACCCGCCTTGACCTCTCCTACCGCCGAGGGCCAGCCGTCTCCCCTGCTGGATCACAGCGATGGCACTCAGGCCCGCTGGTGCCGGGGAAGCAACGGGTGGCCGTGCCCCTCCCCAGGGAAATGACGACATTCACCACGGAGAAGAGGCATGAGCATGCAGCGGGGTGTCTGGCACCACACACGTGTACACTGCATAACACACGCTCCCACAAAACTGCAGGAAATTCCAAAGTGCACCAGAAGAAGAGGAAAGAAAAGATGGGGGAGAAAAGGAAAGGAAAAACCACACTGTGGCTGCACGGCCACTCCTGGGACCCCAGGCATGGGGACCTGGGACAGGAGAAGCGCAAGTTCAAGGCCGCCTCAGCAACTGAGCCAAGACCCTGTCTCAATGTAGAACAAAAAAGGGGGGTCTGGGGGTGCGGGCGGTGGTAGAGCACTTGCCGAGCATGCGCCAGGCCCTGGGTTCAATGCCCGGTCCGGGGTCGGGGGCAGAGGGGACTTGAATGCATTACAGCAGCAAATACATTAAACTTTATTTATTTCACATGTATGTATTTGAGATATGGTAACATGCGAGCTGAGAAGTCGGCATATAAATTTGAAAATATGCAAAACGAATAAAAGAAAAATTGTGAATATAGAAAAGGATAGAAAAAATATTTGGTAGAAACCCTACAGAGGCTGTTTTCCACCAGTGGGACTGTGAGTGCTCTAACACGCTGACAATGACGTGATTCCAGGCGAGGACGGCACTCCTGGAGAGCCCGCCCTGCCTCCCACGTCCGCAGCACCGGCGGTGCGGAGGAACACTGGAACAACCGAGGCTGGCTGGGGGTTCAGACCTGAGACCCCTCGACCTCAGGAGCAGACACCGTCTGCTTGGGGCTCCTGGTGGGAGGCACCCTTCCTCGGTATTCACGCGCACTCTGGCCCAGCCCGAGCGCGAGGGCAGCTGCTGGCCACGGGTGTGCTGGGCCGTCTCCCAGAGAAAGGAAAGACTCAAGCTGAGCCAGAGATTCTGGGGTCTGTGCAACTGGCTGGGCATGAGCCTTCCACCTAGAGACGAGGACCATCATCTGCTCTGGTTTCCAGAACAGTCGAAGGCACCCTCTCCAAAGGGTGCCTCTCTGTGGCTATCAAGGTGACGAGTGCTTCCCTGTAAGAATTAAACCTCTACCCACAGGCAGGTCAACGACAGAGGGCAGCAGAGGAACGGTGGCATCTGACAGGGGAGGGCTGAGGAAGTTCCTCCTAGAACAGAAGAGCTGGCCCGAGGCTGCCTTGCAAGGCCAGGGCAGGAGGACCCGCTGGCCACGAGGGAAAGAACAAGGCCAGGGCATGGGGCACAGCAGCTGGCCTGGTGCCCTGGTGGGGGCGAAGAGGAGGCCCAGGCGCAGACCGTGCTGACCTGTGCCAGCCAGTCCTGATTTGCCCCAAAGCAGATCTGAGTGGCCTGTGGCGAAGGCGTGGGCACCGCAAGCCTTTAAAGAGGCACTAAGCGGAAGCCCAGGAACTCCCCAGCCAAGCGCACACACCTGGGTCGGGGCTGGAGTCCAGCGTCTGGGCAGCGGCTGCCCAGCCAGCGGGCAGACCGCAGTGAACTGCACTTGTATTTGATGAAAGCCTTAGGCTGGCTCTCAGAACACGTGAACGCAGCCTCGGACCTAACACGAGAGGGAGGAAGGGAGCTGGCGGGGGCTCCGGGGACAGGCAAGGTCCCTTGCTTCCCGAGGCCCTGGCCTCACTGTCTCCTGGAGTCTCCGCTTCCTCATCTGCGAAACGGAACAACTGCCCCTTGTCTTCCCCTGGTCTTTAGGATCAAAACTCACCATCGTTCTCGACAACAAATACAGACCTTTTCTGAGGAAACAGGGCACAGCACAGGGGCGTGGCGAACACCAAGCTTAAAAAAAGAAAAAGAAGAAATCAGTGTTCTGAAATGGCCAGCTTCTCAGATTCTTGATTTTACTTTTGTAACGATCCCCTTTCTTACAAAAAATGTCCTGTTCGTGTATATTTTATTACCTAAATTGCCAAAATAATGAAGCAGAATGAACCAAACCAAATCAAACTAAAACCCAAAGAGATAACAGGAGTTTAAGAAGGTGTCCCACAAATTGCCCCAGAGGTTGCGGGTTTCTCTAGAAGCTGTTTACTCCTCTCTGATTATTGGGGTCATGAGCTCCTGAGGTTCTGGGTGGTCTCTTCTCCAAAGATCTGTGCCCCGTGTCCACCCTTCCTCTCGCCCTTCATAGGTGAGGTTTTGGGGTTTTATTTTTTTAAGAAATCAATGATCTAAAAGAAATCTCTATGCTAACCACCCTGGCTGCACTTCACACACGGTGTGTGCCGAGTGATCACACTGTTCCCCGCAGACACACCCACGATTAAAAACCGAATCTGTGTTTTACAAGCAACGCCCACTCACCAGAAGCCCACGAGGCTGACTTGGATGGGCGCGCTCAGCCACGGGAACCTCTGTGGAGAAACACAGGGCTGTGAGCTCTTCTGAAGGGCCGGTTAGCCGGAGGAAGCGCGCACAGCTCCAGAGCCAGGTGCACTGCGGTTAGTCGGCTGGGCCACGCGAGCATTAGTGCTGACTTCCGGGGCCAAGTCTGCAGGTGAGCACACGTGCACAGGGCCAGGGGCTGGCGGCTCCTTCCCGGCACACGCAGCCAAGTGCTGCTTCCTGCACCCAGAGGCAGATGCACAGGCCGCCTGATGGTGACTCATCTCCTGGCGGGGAGGCTACAGCCCGAGGCCGGGGTTAGAAGGCAAAGGATGCGCACTCAAGCCGGCTCCCTTCCAGCTGCTTCCTGATGGTGGGTGGGGAAAGGGGAGGCAGCTCCGGGTCCCCCTGAGCTTCCTTGTCCTTGCCAGGGTGAAAAACAAGTGTCCTAACGTTTCTCAAAGTGTGTGGACGCAGAGGCGCGGAGGACCCTCTGGGAGCACCTAGCAAGTCCTGGGTGGGGCAGACGCCCGCGAGCTCGCTGCCCCGCGCACCATGGTTCTTGGTTTTAGTTGCTGTCAGTATGGCTAGAACTCTTCCTGGCACAAACTTCCTTAGCTGCTCACTTCCTTTTGAGTGAAATACAAATGCGGTTAGATCTTTAGTTTTAAAAAAGGAGTGGCACCAAGTACACAGGCAGAGAGCAATGGGACTCAGTTAGCTCAGGAGGCTGGGTGCTGCGGCCACGCCTGAGGGGCCAGGGCGAGCCACAGCAATGCGTGCAGGGGAGGCATACCCTGGTCCCCACGGAGACTCCTCCAGGGAAGAGGAACAGCAGGAGGGTCGAGGTAAAGGGAGAAGGGCAGGGGCTGGAGAGAAAGGCAGAAGCGTCATGGAGGGAGCGGACCCACTGGAGGAGAGCAGTCCCTGCCACTGAAGATGGACGTCCTGGGCAACGCGTCCTCAGGCAATCCCGCCCGTACACCAACGTCACAGCAAGCTAACCCGGAGGGCTGTGACACCACTAGGGAACGTGACCCTGGGGACTGCCACCATTCACGCCCACTGTGGACCGGAAGGCCCTACTACCGCCCGGGAAGGGCCGGCTCAGGCAGCTGGCTGTCTGACGGAGGGCTCCCCGAGGAGGTGGTGGCTCTCACCCAGATGTCCCTGGACACTGACAGCTGGGCAGGCACATAGCCTTGGCCATGGGCAACCCTGGCAGTGGGCGTCTCCTGGTGGCTCATGTGGTTTTAATTTAATTTCTGCAATGACGAAAAGTACTGAGCGTCTCTTCTTTCTTTCCTTTTTGCTGGTGGTTGACCCTGGGGTACTTTTCCACTGAGCCTTACCCCCAGGCCCCCACCCTTTTCTTTGAAACACAGCCTCACCAAGTTGCCCAAGTTGGCCTTGAATTTATGATCCTCCTGCCTCAGCCTCCTAGGCTGCTGGGATTATAGGCATGCACGCCCCTGCGCCTGGCTGCCGGTTGTTTTCCTGAATGAGTACTGACAGAGTTTTTCACGCATTTAGATGCAAGTCCTTTTTTCAAAACAACTTGCTTTGCAAAAATTTCTTCCTCATCTGTTTCTTATTTCTTCATTTTCTGTAGAGTTTTTGAAGAAGAAAATTTTAAAGGTTTGACAAAGGCCAAAATTATCATTTTTTTCTCGGCTGGACTTGAAATTTGAGTGTTGTTTAAGAAGAAATGTTTGCTAACCTAAAGTGTTCCACATTTTCTCCTAGTAGTTTTACGATCACAACTTTTACATTTAGATTCTGTGAGCACTGAGGGCTTATTTTTGTTTGTGGGTCTAGTCCCCATATATTGCCCATCTCTTTGCCAAGCTAAAAAGTCACAGCTCTCCTAACACATCATGCTGTGCTCTCGGTAAGCCTGCGTAGACCACATGTCTTGGCTGGTCCTGTCCAGGTGACTGCCCAGCTGCCTCGGTAACACCCCCTCTGTGCTCCAGGTCACCGTGCATGGAGACCATTTGTCCTGGGCCCCTCTCGGCTACCACACTGCTCCCTGGGAGTGGGGCCTGTGCCCTGCTTCTGTGACTCAGGTCCCTCCCAGTTGCTTGGCATAGGACGGGCACGTGGGAACGGGCTGGAGGATAAACAGTGACTGAGTGAAAAATAAACGCTGTGTTCAACCAGCAGACAGCCCTGAAAAGCCACCTGGCAGGCTAGCTGTCAATTTTTGTTAAAGGGAAAAGAAAAGAACCAGATTTAAAAGGAACGAGAGCTGTCACAGGACGCATACCCTATCAGCTTCGTCCCCAGAGTGTCAGTGAGACGGCCCTACATTAAAAGTGACCACAGGGCCCGTCTTTAGGGAAACCATTTACGGAAGCACCACGTTTAGGCAGTGGACTCTGTGGTAGCTGCAAAATTTTCCATGAGTCACCTGCCCCATCGCGGGAGCCTTTTCCCAGTGCTCCACTTGGGGAAGATGAAGCGTGGGGAGGATGATTCACGCAGCCGCCCCCACGCACTGCCATTTAGAAAGCCCAGAATGCTCAGTTAGTTCGCGTCTGCAGGGGAGTTGGCCATGTGCACACGAGGTGAAAGCCCAGATGGGTGCCCTCTGAGGAGGAGGGCAGCAGGCCCAGGAGCCGGGCCTGGGCACCGTGTGCTGCTGCGGGAATCAGCTCTCCAGTCTTTGTGAAAGGGGCGCAGGAAAGGACGGAGCCATCTCTGCAAATGTTCCAGAACAGGCTGCTGTCCAGGGAGTCCAAGCCGCACCTCTACCTGGGCAAGACACAGCGTTCACCTGCCATGCGGCACGGACCCCGGCAGTGCTGGGCCATTATTTTTTCAAAGTCACTTCTTCCACTGAAATCTGAAGTATGGTGGCCACCAGACCCCCTGCCTCCAGGGAGGGGCTTGGGCAGACCCGGGGGCTGTTGGGAAGGCCTCTCTCCACCGTGCCACAGGGCTGCAACATCAGTGGCCCCTGGCAGGGTGCTCCGAGGGAAGAGGGAGCGAGGCGCCCCTTCCAGTCACTGAGGGTACAAAGCTCCGTGACGGCCACGGATTACAAGGTGGGGAGAACACCGTGTTACTCTTTCCAGTTCTGTGAAGGTCGAACAGTGTGGCCGTGGTGGCGGGCCCAGGATGCGGGTTTCATTCAATAGTTCCTTTCACGTGAGAAAACACCGGGACGCGTCCACAGCGACTCCGCCTGTCACAGAGAGTCCAGAAGCTGCAGGCTTCCCCACATGAAGGCCCCAGCGGCGCGAAGGTGAGGCCGTGCTGGCAGGAGTCCAACGGGAGACTCGCTGCTCGGCCTTAGTGTAGGCAGAAATGCAGACCGCAGGACTTCTGGACTTCTCAGCATGGTCAGGACACATGTTGGCAGCCGGAGGGCACCGAGGGTCCACTGGCTGGAGCCAGACAGCTGAATAATGTCCACCTGGCAGTGGCAGGTGTAAGATTCTCAGCCTCAACTCTACAGTCAAGCCGCTAAGATCCTTTGGCCAGCTGAGGTTGGGTGGTACCTGAGAGGCTGAGAAAAAGGAGCAGGGACGCTGAAGAGCTGAGGGTGCTGACACCGCAGATGGCTCCCAGCTGGCCTCCCAGTCACCCGCAAACCAGGACCAGAACCTGGAAAGTCCAGGTGAAAGATGCCTTCTCCACTCTGGTCTTGCAAAGGCTGTCACTTTAACGCCACACAAGCTACATAAGTGGGAGTTTCCGAGTTCTGCACACTCCTGGAAATCCGGCCCAGCTTTTAAAGTCTGATTTACGTGTGGCAGGAGGGGAGCTCTGCTTCATTAAGCATGCCTTTGGTTCCCTGCTGCTTCCAGAGCCGTCTGAGCTGAAACCTGATGGGTTAACGGGCCAGAGGGCTCCCTGGGTGACCGTGCAATCAGAGGGCTCCCTGGGTGACCGTGCGATCAGAGGGCTCCCTGGGTCATTGGGTGATAACTGGGTGGAAGTACTGCAGACCTGAGAACTTCTGGGATCCAGAGGGCAGAGAACGGCCCAGGCATTAGGCTTAGGACCGTCAGTCGCGTCACCTGTGACTCCAGTGCTGTGAAGAGCAATGTCAATGGCCCCAGTCTGCACTTACTTTAAGCTCTTCTCCCTCGGAGCCTGAATCACCTCTTATAAGTCAAGCAAAGATGGACAGATGGACTTTTTTTCTGGTCTCTTAAATCATGGGATGTCAAACCTGGTGGATGCCACAGTGTGGGTCCCTCCAGGACATAAATGAATCCTCTAGGAGCTTTAAACCACTGATCTTTACTAATCTTGGCACCAGAAAGAGATTTCGGCAAATCCTTTTTATGAATCCTCAAAATAAAGTTTTACTGAAGTAGAATGTGACATGAGCCTGCAGCTACCATCTGGTGCACACAGCGGTCCCCCTTGCCCAGGGAAATTCTGACCCCACGGGCACCTGCAACGCCGGGTGGGATGAAGCCCCCCCCCATGCGCTACGCTTCTCCTGTTCCTACGCACCCATGGCACAGCTTGATTCCAAAGTCAGGCACAGTGAGAGACTGACGGTAATAACTACCAACAAAACAGAACAATTGTAACAACACGCTGTCATAAAATGGCCAGTGTCACTGCTCTGTGCTTTGGGGCATGAAATAAATTAAGGAGCACTTAATGCAACCACTGTGGTACCATGTTGATCTGACGACGGCTGCTGAGCATGCTGGGTGGGCCGTGAGGGCAGAGTGGGTGCGCTGGACACAGGGCTGAGCCTCCTTTGGGGCAGGATGGAGTAGGACTTCTTCACACTGCTCAGAAGGGCGCATACTTCAAAACTCACCAATCGTCTACATCTGGAGTTTTCCAGTTAGTGTTTCTGGACCGTGGTGGACCACAGGTAGCTAAAACCAGGGAAAATGACCCCGGGGACCAGGGGCCTGCTGTTGCGGGAGACTGCTGCTTGGGCACACACGCAGCTGTTCGCGGTCCGCCTGCCTTGTGACTACGGCTGTCAGGAACCTACAGAGGAGACGGATGGACTCGGCTTTTGCGGGTCAGCTTCCCGGCAGGGCAGGGCCTGTGGACTTCCACTGGGAGCCGTCCAAGGAGCAGAGACGGTGTTGTCCCTGCAGGGTGACAGTGCTCTGGCACGCAGTGCACACTGACACGCAAGACTGCCGGGGTGGTGGTTCCCGAAACGACAGCGCGGGATCCGAGGTTCTCCCAGGTCTCCGAGGCTCTCGGGAACAGGAGAGGCGAGCTGGAGACCGGGTCCCTCCCGTAGGCGGGCATCCACAGGCAACGGTCCGAGTGTGTCCATCAGCTGAGGTGCTCTGGAGCACGGTTCTTCCACGGCAGTGTTTTCTAGCTTATTTTCCAAAGCATGCACTTGAGGAGAAAGTGCTCACCAAGTGCTCCCCTAGCACTGGCCTCGGTTTCCCCCCGGGCCCCCCGGGGTGAGACCCAGGGACATGCCTGCAGGTGTTCAGAGCTCCACTTGCCCCTGGCCTCACACAGGGGGGTTTGGGCTGTCGGTGGCCTTTCTGAAGCTTCACCGTGCCCCTGGCAGGTGCAGGTCTGCTGCTAAGACTCGGAACAGTTCACCCGGGGACCCGCCTCGCTCCCCGCGGCCCCGCTGCCCTTGCAGGGAGGACCCAGGCCACTGCTCCAGACACAACGTGCCCTACTCACTCGAGGACTTGGGACCGAGGGGCACCACAGTGCTGCTCCTCCCGCAGGGCACAGAGCGCAATCCGGAAAGGACCCTGCAGCGAGCGGGGACGTCTGGGCTACAGTGTCAGGCCCTCAGGGCCGACAGCTGAGAGACAGCGGGCCACCAGATACCACCACTTAACAATGCACACCAGGGCTCCGCGTCCAGTGTCCCGTGAGCTGCCATCCCAGGCTCGCTCTTCACTCCCGAGACTGAGGATAGCGAGCTACGAGCGGAATCCAACTCACGCCGCCTTCTCACGTGACCTAGCTGGGGTGCGATGGGGACCCTGCCTGCGGCTGTGAGGCACCTCTCAACAGAGGCGCTCTTCATTTATGAACGCTGCCCCAGACACCGA
Source organism: Sciurus vulgaris (assembly GCF_902686455.1). Taxonomy (NCBI): domain Eukaryota; kingdom Metazoa; phylum Chordata; class Mammalia; order Rodentia; family Sciuridae; genus Sciurus; species Sciurus vulgaris. Next base: position 6,646,113 of record NC_136466.1, read on the forward strand.
GATTGGGGTGCAAGGTCCTCGGCAACGTCACCACACTCACCGGCCTTCCCATTCCGTGCCTGCTGTGTACCCAGGAAGCACTCTGCACGGAGGGAAGGGGACCGAGGACTGGCAGGCGTGGGACTCACCTTCAGGAAGGCCTTCTTCTCCAGAGTGTTCATGATGAACGGAGGGATGGCTGGGAGAGAGCACAGAACAGGAGACTTCTGTTTAGAGACTGTGTGCAGCTCAGGGTTTCTCAACAGGTCAGCAGGAGGCCCATGTCGTTCGGGCTGCTTTTACTGTGGCAGGGTGAGAACTACTTGTAGCGATTCTTTATTAAACTTATTGATGATGACACAGCGTATGTGCATCACATGGTAACAGGGTGTCTCATGCATTTGTCCAATTAAACCAGTAAATATAAAATGAATTTAAACTCATTACACTGAACACTGTTTCCATTCTCCAGAAGTCTACAAAAATGACATAATGCTGTCAGCTGAACAGGTCTATAACCTTGAAAAGAATTCCAACTGAACTTTAAAAAGGCAACAGCACGTGATGTTCTCCCACAGCCTTCCTTGAGCGTCCACTGTGCATGCAGGACAGCTGGAGGATCCTGCCTGGAATCAGGCAGAAGTCGCCTGAGTACAGGCTGGAACACCTATGAGCTGGATGATCCTGGAAAGGTTGCCTGACTTCTCTGGGCCTTCAATTTCTGTTCTCTGGTCTATGAAATGGTGGGCACTATGCTAAGCTGGTGATCACAATGGGACCGAGGAGCAGGGGCTACATCTGGGACCTGGGCAGCAGCACTGGCTCATTAGCTCACAGCCATTGTCAGACTTAAGGCCATACCAGCTACATGGATGTGTCAACTACCCTGACAAATCCCCCTGGGACGGAAAGCCGGAGTTCTTCTCTGGAGACCAGTGTTTGGAGTACTCGAGTCACTGGAGATGGCCTGCATGGGGGCTGACGCCAGGCAGAGGCCAGAGCCGCCACTCGGTCCCCACAAACGTGGGCCAGGGCTCAGCAGGCTTGTCCGTGCGGCCCTGCGGCCTCCTGGTCTGGTTCTGGGCTGTGGGCACACTGGCCTAAGTTCAGGACGATGGCTTCCTGGAGGTCCCACAGAACACTCTGGCATCCCCACGGGGCCCAGAGGTGCCTGCGCTGAATCAGACAATGCTGACCCTGTCCCTGGGGACCTGGGGCGGACCCCTGAGGGTGCCCAGACCCTGGATGTGCAGGTCCCCGTACAGAGGGCCCGGTCTTTGTGGTGACCTTCTCAGCTCCTCCTGGGTGCTTCAGGCCATCTGGAGATTACATGTGCTGCCTGATGCCACGGAAATCTACGGGAGCGGCTGTCACGCTACGTGCTCAGGAAGAACCACAAAGGAAAAGGCTGCCATGATGCCTGCAGACGCCTCCTTCTGCATTTCCCCCCATGGCTCTGACGAGGGCGCAGGGTGCCAGCAGGGTGCCCCTCAAGGCTGCCCTCACCCGCTTTCCCTGACCTCTGCGGCCTAGTCCTTCCCGGCTGCTGAAGGGCATCCATGGTGACAGACGGGATTTAGAAGCAGCGGCAGGCGTGGTGGGGAACCTGACAGTGGCTGATCAGGGCCACTTCATTTGGGAGCGAGCTCTTAGAGCCACGTGCTCTTTGCATGTGGCTGAAGTGAGACACTGAGACACTCTAATATCTGTTCCTTGCAAAGACTGAGAGAGTCCGGGAACCTCCACCAGTGCTTGTCTGAAGGTAGTGTCCAGCCACCTTACGATGGGCAAGCCAAGAGCACCAAATGCAGGGCCTGCTGTGTTTCTGGTCACACTGACTGCAAGCCCTAAAGAGAAAGCAGTCGCTTGGCAACACTAACCAATGGCTGCTCTACGTGCTCCCTTTACTGTGTTCCAAGGGTTTCCAATTGATACGGATGAATCTTCAGGAGAAGCTATCTGTCTTAAGTTTTGGAAATTTTAAGATTTATACAGATCAAATACCTTCTCTGTAAATCTTTCTCACCAAGCAACCTTAAGGGAAGAAAGATGCTTCCAAGTGCAACACAACTTTGATGCACAAAATTATTAAAAATGTCGCACGAAATTACCTTTAGACCATGTGCATAAGGTGTATATGAAACGTCAATAAATTTCGTGTTTAGATGTATGTCTCATCCCCAAGATGGCTCGTCATACGCTCATTATATATATGCAAATATTTCCCCAATTCAAAGAAACCCTACATCTGGAACGTATTTGGCCCCAAGCCTTTGGGATAAGGTTACCCCTGCACTAGGTGTTTATTTACTTGTCTCTTTCTGCAGCCCCTGCCAGAGGCGACTTTCCTCAGGGTAATGGTTGCCCCCTGCCTCCCTGTGGCTGGGACGTAAAGGCCTGCCCAACCTCTAGTGCGGGTGAATGAACGGACAACGGAGACGGAGTGCCACTAACCCATGCCCGGGGCCGCCATGAGGATCCTGGAGACGACCACCTGGGAGATGGCCTGCTGGGCAGCGTGCGTCGACTCACCCAAGCGGGTCCCACTGTCGTCGGTGACCGGAATGCCAGCTTTGAGCTCCCTGCAGAGCAAACACAGGCCAAGGCACCACGTGAGCCTCCTCAGCGCCCGGGACAGCGCTCGCTGGCTCCATCAGGCCCGCTGCCCCCGGAGCCCACTCGGGTGTCACCTCTGGCACTGCCAAGTGCATTTGTAAATGCCATGAGCAAGTTCAATCCCCTCTGATAGACATAGAGGGAACATAACACCAGCACGCTTTAAAAAGGGTGAACCTTTCCCAGTAACAGTGTGATCCGAAGGCTGGGGGTGCTGACTTAGGGATGCGGCTGATTCCTATGCCCACATACAAACTGGAGCGACCCTCTAAAGCAGAAGCAAAAGAGACACGGGAGGAAGCCGGCCAGCGGCACCCACGGTCACTAGGCCACAGCTGCTGCAGAGGTATTAGCCAGGCACTACACCAGAACGCCTGTTGTTACCCTGTTTCTCGTTTTCTATTCCAAAATGCTTTTCCTTTTCTCCTTCTTTCTTCTCCTTTAATTTTTTTTTTTTTTGCCAATTCTAAAAAAATACTTTCAGAAGTAGAGATTAATATTACTTTAAGCCCCCCTCAAAAAACAAAAAAAAAAAACAGGGGAATAAAGGGAACCTAATTTGGAGCCGTCGTCCCCTGCGTAGACCTTCTCTGTCTCACCCGGGCTCAGCCCTGAGACCCTGGTTAGGCGGAGTGGGGAGCCACCCTGGACCGGCTCTCACCAATGGCAGGTGCGACCAGCAGCCCACCGCCAGGCCCTGCGCACCCATGCGCCTACCCTCACCCCAAGCCGGGATTACTCTGAAGCACATCCCAGGTCTCACTTAATTTCATCCCTACATGTGAAAACAGATTTCGGGGCATTTCCACGAAGCCCGAAGCTCATTACAAGAGACCCTCGGCCAGCCCAGTCCTGCTGGGAGCGAAGGCCCGCCTTACCTTTGCCGCATCAGCGGAATGTTAATGCAATTGGCGGCGGCGACAGCCGCGAAGGGCACGAAGCGTCCAATGAGCGGAGACACGCGCTGCAGGGAAGGTGATTGGCAGCGTCAGCTCCCCGCCCACGGCCAGCGGCTCCCCGCCCCGCCCCGTCCAGCCACGCTGCCAGCCTGCGGGCAGGAACTCGGCCACCAGCACCTTACACTGGTCTCCTCAGGGCCCTTTTATTTTCCTGGCGTCAAGGCACACCCAAGTCACATCAGCAGCTTGGTGTCCCTGCAGGCAGGAGGCTCTGGAGTGAGTCCCAGAGTCCCCACATGTGAGTTCAGATGCCGCCTCTTCCAGCTCTTCGGAGGCCATGGCCGCCTCGCTGCCCAGGGGCTGCCAGGACCGGGGCGCTCGGTGCTCAGCACGGAGCCAGGCACAGGGGCGGTCCTGGTGAGGCCACGGGTGATGGCCCTTCCCGCACTCAGAGCGGATATAACTAAAGCATGCGGCTGCACCCGAGGGTGTAACAACAAAGGCACGGGACCAGGTCACTCCTGAGCAGCGCCGGGCCTGGGAGCGACAGGTGCTCTGCCACCAGGTGGCAAGCCGCGTACCTTGGTGAGCGCGTTCAGCCCCAGCGCGGTGGCCACAGCGCCAGTTGTCGCAGAAACGTAAGCTGTTCCCAGTTCGCTGAAAAGGAAAAGGGAGAGCGCATAAGAGACAAGCGCTGCCAAGAAACCGGCGCTTCATCTGAAGACATGGGAGCGAGCATGATCAAAAACGGGGCGTCCACGACGATGCTCTTCACCACCCTAAGAGCGGAGGAGCCAGAGGGCAGAGGGGACCCCAAGAAAGGGCTCCTTCACGCACAGAGGCACAACCCCGGAGGGCGGCCCACGCTGAGCCTCAGGGTGCGACAGCGGGGAGCCCCAGGTGGGCAGCCAAGCATCTGAGGCCCGCACGCAAGGCGGAGGCTCCTCCAGGTTAACTCGCTAGGGAAACCAGGAGGGCATGCCAACAATGGCGCCCCGGTGGATAAATACACACGGCACAAGGCTCACCCTAAAAGGCAACGAGGACAAGCGCTGGCTCTCCCTCCTGACAAATACCGCTGGGTGGCAGATTTCAATACTCTTTGTTCCATCTGATGAGAGCGGAATGGAACTGTGGTCTCTCAAAGGCAATTCTCAATGATCAAAAGAAGAACATTTTTTTTCAAGTGTTACACACATTACACTGACATATTTTTCAACCTGTCTTCTGTTCATCTCTCTTGTTTTAACAGGAGGCAAACTTGTGAACTCACTGCTTTCTATTGGGCTCCAGAGACAGAGCAGGCGTAGGGTCACACCACCATGCCCTTGTGATCTCTGCAGAGACCACACTGCTGACTTCTCCTTCTTGATTGTGGGGGCTTTGTTGTATGCATGCTCAGGGGATGACATCATGTCACTTATGAGTGATCAGACCTGAGGACTTCCCAGACTCTGCTGTGCAGGGGCCCTGAGCTCCAGGGAGCGGGAGAGAAGTGCCACTAGCAGCAGAAGAGACAGACGGCTGGGTGGAAGGAGGGGCTGTCTTGACCCAGAGGGAGGAGAACCTCTACCCTAAAAGATGCCACACAGATTTCTGCGGCATAAACAATTCGAACAAACACACCTTCTGAACAGGAGAGTATTACCACTCAATCTAAAGGGCACTGGGGAAGAGGGAGGAGGCTGAACCGGCCAGCTTACTTCACAGTGAGAGGGGCATCTCCGCTTCTGTTGGTGTAGTTGACGACGGCGTTGAAGGACTGGTTAATCCACTGCCAGAACAGCACGGCTGGCGTGGTCCTGAAACAGAGCAACCGTCTCATACCCACCACCTGGGACCCAGCCCAGTCCCGGAACAATGTGTGCACGCGACCACCAGGAGGCGGGGGCTGCAGGAGAAGGCTGGGGCAGAGGCGCCGGGGCCACAGGCTGGGGACCCATGATGGGCTTTCCCGTTGTCGACTCAGAGGACCACCGTGATGATGGAGACAGACTGGAGGCTGGCGCAGAGCAGATAATAAATGGCAGGCTCCCTCTCTGAGGCTCAGCAGTCCTGGACCTCCCAGCTGCAGTCCCGGTCGAGACCTGCGCCTGTGCTCATACCCCTACGTAGATGTGCCCGCACATCAACAGGTTAAAAGGAGGATTTGCTCTTAGACTATTTTGGGTTTAAGTTTTAGGGAAAACTTTCACCTCCCTTGAACAACAAAGAAAATGCTAATTAGCAAGGGAGAAGGTACTGAATCTTTAAAGTGTTTATTTAAAGGCATCAGACAGTTCTGCTGCGGAGCAGAGGTCAAATATTTACACAAAATAGAACTAAAAGTGAAATGACATTTTTTTCTCCCCAAAACAACAATATTGTTTTAATTTTTAATTCTGAGACAGGGCCTTGCCTAAGTTGCTGAAGCTGACTTTGATCTTGCCATCCTCCTGCCTCAGCCTCCTGAGCTACTAGGATTACAGGTGTGCACCACTGTGCCCAGCTCCCCTATTTCATTTTTAATCATTTTAAATGTTATTTTTGTTGAATATGTTCATAGGGTAAAACATGATGTTTGATATCCTTTTGAATAATTAAATCAAACTCACTGACATACCCATTATCTAGTATACTTGGGAAACAGCATTGTTTTAAAAACTTAACTAAACACATAAAAACATACTTTGGAAAAAAAAAAAAGAAGACAGGAGGGTGTACAGCCGTGCCACTGCAAAGCCACTGCTGCGTGTAACTGAAACGCGCCGGTCGGCAGGGGCCCAGCTCACCTGTAGAAGGTCATCATGCAGCCGGTGATGGTCATGTTCATGGGCACCTGGGCCGACATCCGCCCGATCAGGACCATCTTTTCTCCGGTGTCCGGGTGGAAGGCAGACTCGTACACGTACTTGGCTCTCCACAGCTCGTTCTCTGTAAGACCCGGAGGGACAACTCCTTGTCTAGGGACAGGACCACAAACAACACGGTGGCTCACTTCAGGTCCCCACAGGTGCCCTGCACGGGCGCCCTGCATGCATGCCTGCCTGGCACGCCGTGTGGGGGTCAGCGGCCAGCTTTGCTTCTCAGTGGGCACTTACGTACTTGTGTGCTTATTTACATATTTATGCATTGTTGATGCTGGGGATTGAACCCAGGGCCTTGGGTGTGTGAACACACTCCACCACCGAGCTACATCCCAGCCCCTGTCAGTAAAAACGTAAAATGCACAAAGGATAATAAGTGCTTAAAACGAACACTTCAAACCTATTCATCTCAAATTATCTGTAATTTGAATTTTTTTTTTTTAAAACTTGTATACCAAAGAAGTATTCAACTTGGAAATATTCTTTGTTTTAAATGACATTAAAAACTGTAGTTTGAACTTTGCAAACTCTAAAATATTTTAACCAATTAGACAAAAGCTATGGCAATCAAGAATAGTAATTGATTTTAAACCTATAATTTGCAACCTAGATTAGGAAGACTCTTTGAGTGAAAAAGAAATGTCAGGTACATCAATTATTATTTCTTCTCTCTGTCAAAGAAATACCTGTTCATTGCCAGAAATTCGGAAAATGTACAAATTCATTAGAGCGATTAAAATCACCCCAGCCTTAATGCAGCCGTTGCCCCTAGCAAAGCTGGGGAACAGCTTTAGTCTCACGTCTAGGGCCCATATAGAAAATATTCATTTAAAGGAAGTACACCAGACCTGCTGCTTCAAAACCACCTTTGAAATCCAACAATATTTTGTGAATGTTTCTGTGCCTACAGATATTCTTCTAAGTCACTTCCACTGAGTGGGACAGTATTTTCCCCACCTGGAACAACAGAATGTGACCTTATTTGGAAATGAGGTCTCTGTGGATGCGACTGGTTAGGACGAATCCAACTGGATTAGAGCGCTTGCTCAGTCCAGTGATGAGCTCCTTATAGGATCGCCTTGCCAACGCACTGGAAGACTGGAGGGGGTGGAGCTCGGAGCACACGCCCTCGGCCCCAAGGCACGCTGGAGCCAGCGGGGTCTGAGGGGATGCCAGGCCCTGTCTCCCCTCTAGTCTTCAGAGGGTGTGGGGCCTGCTGGCATCTGGATTTCAGACTTCCAGCCTCCAGAAACCAGAGGCTGAGTTTCTGTATCTGAAGCCACTTAGCTGGTGGTTAAGTTGTGGCAGTCTCAGGAACCAAAGACACCACCTTTTAAATGCGCTTGGCATATCCTGACTAATTTTAATACAACGTATGACTCCAGCCTGGCGTGGGCATCTGAATGGATAAAGAGAACTTTCCCCCTCTGTGAAGGATGAGGAAGTACAGATAGCTCCCTGGCAAGTAAGTCTCCCCACACGCAAGACTGCCTAGCAAGGGGTGTGCAAATTTTCATACTCAGAAGCTATGCAAAATGTTAAGCCTCAGACAGCTCTGTCTTGGCCATCAGCATTGCTGTTTAAGTAACTTGTGAGTGTGCTGTATACACTGGGGATCACGAACCTGAATTCTACTTGCTAGTGTGTTTTCTGCCATCCTGGATGATTCTCTTTCCTATGTGGCTGCGGGGCAGGTGAGGCTCTTGCCTTAAAGTCCTGCAAACATTCACTGGTGCTTCCGGCACTTTCGGAACACTGGTTTCCTTTCTGTGGTTTGTGTTTTTCATTCGTTTGGAATGTGTCTGGAGATGTGACAATGTGAACCTTGTCAACCCTCATCTCCCAGGTGGCTGCTTGCTCTGGCTTGAGATTTTGTGAAGACCACCTTGCCTCCTAGACCTTCCACTGTGTTCCCATTTATCTGCAAACCCTGACACCAACACCCACAACTTAAACTTAACAGTCCATCTTCATTCTTGCTAAAGCAATTGTCACTCTGATGGGGGACAAAAAGATGTCAGTGGTGGGAACACGAGGTTAAGGGAATAATTCTATAAAATGGGCCCCCTGTGCTGACCCCACATGCTTTCTCTTCCGAGAAGCAATTTACTCACAGCCCTGCCTGGCCTAAGTTGGACAGGATGCGTTAACATCTCGACAAACCACCTGTTGTCTGCAGGAGACGTGCAGGCCCAAAACAACACTGGCAAGAGGAACCCAAGTCACCCTGAAGGGGAGACCTTGGTGATTCCTTTCATAGACCGAATCCCAGGACTCAGGGAGATGAGGCTGATTTCTCGCAACCATAACATCTGTAAGAACTTACAGTTAAGAATCCCATTAGAACTGGTCAGCGTGGACCAAAGTGACCTAGAGTTGTCATGGTGGTGGGGACTTGAAAGTCTGATGTCATCCTGCTGTCAAAAGTCAAGCAGTAGACCTGAGCAGACTCTGGAAAGTTCTCTGGGATCCCCAATAAAACTGGAGTGCAGGAGAAACACACTGTCCCTCTCCTCCCTGAGACTGTCCCCTTTTCCATCCTTTCAGTAAATTCACTGCCTGTCATTCTGAGCAACACATCTGAAATCTTCCTGACTGGATCACAAGAGTCAGGGTTGAGGGGGGTCTTCGTGCGCCTGTTTCCCAGAAGGTCCAGCTCTGTAACTCACTCCGTTGTTCTTTTTTTTTTTTTTTAAATGCCTTAATTACACTCCTTATTTATTCTTCCAGAAAAACCTTACGAATTTCTTGTACATTTTATAGGTGTCACGCCATGGCATACCCTGACAGTCCCCGTCGGCTGGAGAGCCGGCAGGCCCAGCACTGCTTCTAGACTAAGAAGGATGCGGGCGCAGGGCCTGCTCCCCAGCTCCAGGGCGAGCACCTCTGGGCGCCCTCCGGGTCGTGAGTGGGTGTTACGAGGAAGGCAGGAAGACCTGTGCTCGAGTTTGGGAAAAGAAATCAAACAGCTTCTTCACTCCTCGACTTTCTGGAAACTTTAAGAAGTTATGGGATGTGACACCCTCGGGGACGGAATGTGAACTTCTCCAAATCCAACTACAGAAGCCACCTTCCTTCCCCTCTTCTCCTCCCGCGCCACGTTCTGCAAAGCCACTTTGGGAAGTTCTCTGGCGGCTCGCTCCCTGCGGTGGTGCAGCGGTGGGCGTGGGCTGCGTGCCCTTTGCCGCCTCCTCTTGGGTGGTGCTCTCGTGCATGCTGGGCGAGCGCCCCGCCCCGGGGCTACACCCACAGCCTACTTTAGAGAGGCGCTCTACAGCATCCCTAGCTGCGGCCTGCAGTACCTTCTTTGGGTGCCATGGGGATGGGGCTTTGTTTTGAGACACTGACAAGGAGTCCTGCGGGGGCCTGCGCCTGTGACTCACGCTTGCATCTGCGTTTCTCTGGCCACTCCCAGCCCTGAACGTCTTCCCCAGGACCGCTTGCTACTCCTGGCGTTTCTTTGGTGAAGTGTTGCTAGTCTGCTCAAATCTGTCGCCCATCCTTAAAAATTGCGTTGTCTTATTATTATGTTCAAAGAGGTTTTTTTTTTTTTTTTAAATTTTATTTTCTGGATACAAACCCTTTGTGAGATAAGTTTTGCAAATACTTTCTTCTGGTCTGCGGAGTGCATTTTTGCTTTCTAAACAGAGTCATCTGCAGTGGAAAGTCTTTGACGTATGAGGAAGTTCAATTTATCAATGGTTATGTTCCTTTTACTGTTTTCCAGGATCATGATCCCCCTCCCCCCCAAAAATCTTGGCGTTTCCCAAAGTCACAAAGAATTTCTCCTGTTTCTTTCTAGACATTTTACAATGTCAGCTTGGACGTTTAGGTCATTGTCCACTGGAACCTCCAGAACCATGGGCCAAATTAAACCCTTTCTCCTTCTAAGTTGATTATCTCAGGTATTTTGTTATAGTAACAGAAAGCTGCATGATAGTCTACACGTCTGCCTTTTTACCAGGGCTAGCTTGTCTTCACTACTGGTGCATCAGGTCTTGAGATCAGGTAGTGCAAGTTCTTCGACTTTGCTCTTTCTCAAAAGTGCATTTAATAATCTAGGTCCCCTGATTTCCATGTAAAAATTTAAAATTAGCTTGTCAATTTCTATAAAAACCCTGCTGGAATTCTGCTGCTACACTGAATCAACACCAATTTGGGAAGAAATGACATTTTTGGGGTCTTCTGAACCATGAACACAGTATTCTCTTTCCAAGTAAACAACCAACCAACCAACAGATCCCTCTCTGTAATTCTGGTGTGGTATGTTTTGGTATGTATTTTACATTTTACATGTGTTGTTAAAGCCATCTTGAGCATTTTATATTCTTGTTGTTTTGGAAAGTGACATCATTTTGATTATTTCCAGTTCACACTGTTAACTGCCGCTGGACAGAATGAAATTGATTCTGAACACCCATCTTGCCGTGTGACCTTGACACGCTCACTTCTAGTGTTCACATGCTTGTATTTCCTGTGGATTCTCTCCACATGGATGGCTCTCTGCTGTCTGATTCTGCTGCTGCTCTTCTAGTCCTCTCTGTGGCCCTGGCTGGTGGCACAGTGCTGAGCCCTGGGGCTGGACACCTGCCTGCTCCCAGCCTGGGGGCTGCTCTCATTCACCACCAGGGACGTTGCTCGCCTCCCCTGCTCTCATTCACCACCAGGGACGTTGCTCGCCTCCCCTGCCCCTGGCTTGAGTCTTACCACAGAAGCCTGCTGGCGGGCTCTGTCAGCGTCACGGGCCTGCTGCACCTGGCTTTCTGCTCTGTGGTCCCTGACGGGGACTGCAGATGTGGGGCCAGCATTGCTCATGGGCAGCGTGGGCACTGGTCTGGGAGCTGTGGCCAGCTGTCACCCGGGCTGTCTGAGGGATGCCATCCAGAACTGCGGCTTGTGACCCCCGTGTGTCAGGGACCTGCAGCTTCATCCCATGGCAGAGGACGAGCTTGCCCCCCTGTTTCCTGACATAATTTGAGGGCTATTAACTGCTATTCTTCCTGTTAAAACGTTTTCACCTGCAAAGCCCAGCAGCCTTGGAGATTTCTGAGAAAGACTTTTGATGGTTGTGCTTTTTATTTTTCTATTTATTTTGTCTCATCTCCTGCTTATCCTTTCCCCCTCTTTCCCTGCCTTCTTCTGGATTGAAAGAATTCTGGTTGTTTATACACTCTTAGAAAGTTAGATACTGCACTATGATTTTCAAACTTTTTAGCAAAAAAGCTCCATAATAGGTTTTATTTATTTTGGTGCCAGAGATTGAACTGAGGGTGCTTAACCACTGAGCCATCCTCAGGTCCTCTGATATTTTATTTTGAAACAAAGTCTTGCTAGGTTGCTTACGGCCTCACTAAGTTGCAGAGGCTGGCTTTGAACTTGTGATCCTCCTGTCTCAGCCTCCCAAGTTGCAAGTTACAGGCATGCGCCTCTGCACCCTGCAGTAGGCTATATTTTAATATCTCCATTTCTTCCTTGGGTAACTTTCTTTTTCTCTTGTATACTTGGAGTTCTCTTTGGCTGCTTTATGTTGATTAGACTTGCCAGAGGCTCAGCCTTCTCTTACTCCTCGAGGAACTGATTCTCCCACTTACTTTTTGGACCCTATTAGTTGATTTCTGACTAGGACAACTAAGTCCCCTCCATCGTCTTTGCAAGCCTGTGTGCATGGCTGTGCACTGCAGGGACGCTGTGGCGCGCCCCCGAGGTTCCTGGCCTGGCTCTGGAGGAGCTGCAGTTTGTGCCTTTGCTCCTCCACCTGAGGCGCAGGAGGACGCCGCGTCTGCCTTTCCCACTGCTGAGCTGTGGCGGGCAGCGGGAAGGGCGTTGCGGAACCGGCCGCAGGCGCCGCTCTGCTGAGGTTGGGTTTCCAGGCTGAGGGCTCAGCCCTTCGCTGTCGGCTGATGCGGGACGCGGGACGGAAGCCTCGGCGCAGCGCACTCAGGCGGTTCCTCCAGGTTTCCCGGGAACTTCTCGCCGGTCTCGCCTGGTCATTCTACCCTTGTAAGGAGAGTTCCACGTGCACACTCGTCAATGCCGCCTTTTGCTGACCTCCTGGATCGCGTGGCATCCGACCTCCTGCAGAACGTCTCTCCTCTCACTCGCCTTGCCTTCCGTCTCTGGCGCGCCTGCGCTTCGGTCTCCTCTGGGACCAAGCCTGCTGTGGACCTGGCGCCCGCACGGAGGAGCCGCGGCCACGCTGCTCTCTAAGGCCCGTCCTCCCCCGCTTCGCGGACGCCCGCAGCACCTCGGGTTTGCTACAGGTGCCGTAAGCACCGCCACGCGGGGTCCGCAGGCCTCCGGGATCCCAGACCTGTCCTTTCGAGGACCCGGGGTTCCTTCCGCAGCGCGTCGCGGCCGCCGCCCCTCCTGTCCTTACTCCCCTCTGCGATCTCCTCCCCACTCCCCTTCCCGCTCCGCCGGCAGGGCAGCCACGGCCCAGCCTGGCCTGCGAGCGGGGTGGGCTCGCCTTTCAGGGGTGGCAGGAAGCCGGCAGACTGAGCCGGCTGCGGCCTGAGACCCTCTCCCCCGCGCCGCAGGCCGGGGAGGGCCCGGTCACTCCCGCCTGCGGTCCACCGTCCACAGCGCCGCTCCTGCCGCTACACCGTCCCTGGCGCGCTCGGGTCCTGGCAATCCTCCGGACGCCTTCTCTTCCGCCCACACGGGTCTTGGCATCTCCATCTTTCCTTACGGCTCCCGCTCCGGGTTCTCCGACAACAGAGACTGTTCCCCGACTCTGAAACGCGCCTCTGCGAGGTCACCCTTACCTCCTTGTTCACAGGGCCGGCTGTTCTGCGGCCCTGTTGGCCACGTCCGACCCCCAGCCTGAGGCCGACCGCCTGCCTCGGCGGTGACTTAGGACATTTGGGTGCAGGGCTTCCCACGGCCCAGTCCCCAGCCGCTGGTGCCTTTTCCTAGAGCAGGGGCGGCACCACTCCCCCGGCCAGTGTGCCCTGCTGGACCAGGAGACTTTCATATGTTTAAAGAGAATTGTTTTAAAAAAAAGGGGGGGGGGGGTGCTAAGATTAGCTCAGGGGCAACGTGTTCACCTCACAAAGCCCTGGGTTCCATCCCCAGTTCCGAAAAGAAAGGAAAGAAAGGAAAGAAAGGAAAGAAAGGAAAGGAAGGAAGGAAGGAAGGAAGGAAGAGAAAAGAAAGGAGTAAGTAATAAAAAAAAATTAATAATATGCAACAATGTGTTAACTTTCTGTCACTGTGACAAAATACCTGAAAGAAGCAACTTAATTGAGGAAAGACATATTTTGGCTCAAGGTTTCAGAGGTTTTGGTTCATGGTCACTTGGTCCCCTTGCTTTGGGCCTGTGGTGACAGAGGCCATCATGGTAGGAGGCTGCTTACCTCAGGGCAGCTGGGAAACAGAGAGGAAGTGGGTGGGGCCCAAAGCCCTCTTCAGGGGCACCCAGCTTCCTATCCTAGCACCTCCTGAGCAGAGGCGCCAGCTGGGGACCAAGCCTGGAACACATGAGCCTGTGGGGACACTCCAGAGTCAGAGCAGAGCGGAGACCCACTCGGTCCACAAAGCCTGAACTCTTCGTCATCTAGTCTTCTGGGAAAAACTGCCAACTGCTGCATGAGAGCAGATCATCCCTGGGAACCCATGGGGACTGGTTCCAAGACCCCCTACTGATGTCGGCTCTGTGATCTTGAGCCCCTGATGTAAGGGGACTGTGTTCACTTGCAGCCACACCCCCCCAGGTGCTTCAGGTTCCCTAACACCTGCGATCCTAACGTGATACATGTGCCTCGTGAGCAGCTGTTACACTGCAGTGTGCAGGGAACATGGACAGAGCGCAGGTCTGCATGTGCTCGTACGGACACAGGATTCTGCCTGTTGTTTTTAATACCTTCGGCCTGTGGCTGGCTGGATCAGTGGCTCAGAATGGGTGTCCTGAGGATGGACTGTGTCCACCCAGGTGCTACTCTCACCTCACACCTGGAGCACATCCCAAGTCCACCCTGAACCCTGCTCTGTGCTCCCTGACACCTCCCTACAAACTCCTATTTGCTGGGCTGTATTTCAGAAGCAACCACCCTGACCCTAATTCTTGGTAACATGTTTTTTGCATGATGCTGTTTCTGTCCAGAAATGGAAGAAAGCATGGGGTGGTTATGGTCCCAGGGGTGACAGTGACAGAGGCTGGGTGGGTGGGGGCTCACACACTGATACCAGGGCATAGGGTCTCACTATAGCTGCTGAGTCCTGGCGAAGAGCTCAGGGGGCCAATGAGCTAAGGCTGAGCAACAGACCTCCCACTTTTTTTTGGTAAAGATTTCATTGCAAAAAAAAACAATGTTGCAAGATCACTAAGTGAAGGTTTAAAAACCACCAATATGACAATCAGTTTAAACATTAGGCCAATAAAACATAGTCGCTGACGTTACCTGTAGTCATGTACTATTTTCTTTGCATTCTCCAGTTGTTCATTTGTTAACAGAATGTTCCTGGGATCCGTCACGGTGAAGAAGTGATTGGCTCGTCCGACAAAAGTGCTCTGATCCCATCGAGGTTCCCGGATGTTGATGTTCAGTGGCAATTCCCCAGACATCGTCCCGAGCTAGAGGCAGAAGACAGACCAGTGAGGCCCACCGCCACTGCACAGACTCCAGACCAGCAGCTCGGTCTTCACGGTGTCCTAGATCTTTCTGCTCACGAACATCATTCTGGCACAAGCGGCAGACAGGCCACCTCAACCAGAGTCGTCACTGCCCATGGTCCTGAGGCATCTTAACCAAACGCCAACCATTCTCCACACACTTCTCTCTATAGGTACACGGCACTACGTATTCCTAACTTGATGGGAAACCTGAACTACTTCAGGGAAAACAGAAATACCAAAGGGTCTCACGTGACATCCACAGCAACAAGGTCCGAGTGGGAAGCCCTTCTCCTGAGGGAAACGCCCCACGCCCGGCTCCGCCTGCCTTCTGCCCCAACGGGTGCCATTCCCCCACATGTGACTCCGGATGCAGAGGGCGTAGGACCTCAGGGGGTCCAGCCAGGAGGCAGGTTCTCGCCTGATCAGCACACCAGCCGCTAAGAGGAGCCCACACACCTGGGCACGGTGAGGAGAGCACCCGCCTCAGCCCCAGATGCCCATGAACATCTCTCCTTTTATAGCAAAACGGTGTTTATACACAGAGCCTCGTGAGCTTTACTCTTCCCCACGGTAATTGACCCTTTCTCTGGGTAACATACGCTAACTTTAGAACTGCACTGTGGTGCTGTAGTACATGCTTACTGTTCTGAGAAGTACAAGCTTGTTTTAGAAAATAAAGTCTCCCATGACTGAGTCCCTGGGAAGTAAGCACCACAGATGTTCCCATTTGTTTCCCTGCAGACGTCATCTAGATACGTAGTCATGTGGTTTGAAAAAAAATTAAATGTAATACCCTACTTTAATATCATTTATGCCATGACATCTTCTACGCCACTGAATCATCATCTGAGGTATAAAATAATGTTCACGTTGTCTGTTTTCCACCATCATATAGAACACTGCATCCTTGTCTGAGAATTTCTTCACCCAACTGACGATTTTCTTGAACTTGACCTTGCTGCCTGACGTTAAGAGTCAAAGGACCTAACCTCTACGAGGGCTGGGAACCACGGCTTTCCTGTACCCATCTCTCTTCCGGGTCTAACGCCTGTTCTGGTGGAGCTCTCTCTCCGGGTCACCGTGACTTACTTCTTCAGTGCCTCCTAAGCCCTTCCGTGTGTTAAGACGTCAGGTGCACGCCAGGCACGGGGACATGTCAGTGGTCCCGGTGACCCAGGAGGCTGAAGCAGGAGGACACAAGTTTGAAGTCAGCCTGGGCGACTGAGAGAAACACTGTCTTGACAACAAAAAGGCTGGGGATGCAGCTGAGCGGGAGAGCAGCCCTGGGTTCCATCCCCATTATCTCAGGAAGAAGGAAAAAGGGCCGATGTAAACACCAGCCACCGTGTGATCTGCACTCGGTCAAAATCTCCATGAAACGCGGCAGAACTGAGCCTGTAGGTTAGGGCCACGGCTGGAGGGATCTAGAGTGCGTGAAGCAGCGCGGGCCTTACAGCAGCAGCGGTGACGGTGACAGAGAAGTCGGGCCTGCCACTCTCCAGACGGCTGGTGACAGACCAGACAAAGCCACTAAATGCTGTTGGGAACACTTCCTCCAAGGTCATGAGGTACCTAAGCAGTGCCACACGGCTCCCTCTGCCGAGTGACCACTGCTTCGTCCTCTGGTGGAGAAACCTCGTTCTGTGACCCCGGGATCACACACTTGGCTACCTGGAATCTCAATGAGGAGGTGGGAGTCTCCGCCCCGGCATGGAGGGGGCAGGCTCTGCAGCCCAGGAGCAGCTCTGGATCGGGGCTGGTGGCCCCAGCATTCCAAGGCCACCTTCGCTCAACAGTTTCCAAGGACACAGGGATGTGGGACCACACTGTGATCCCTCTCTGAGCCCCTCAAGATACTGCCTCACTCAACTCCACACAAACCTGGCAAGGGCACAGGCTCCAGCACGCCGCTCTCCGCTGCGGCCAGCCAGCGAGAAGGGTCTGTGGCCCGCGGCTTTCTCCTGCTGGTCTGGGCAGGCCAGGTGGTGAGCAGAAACCCAGGGACACACGGACTCAGGGGAGCAGGTCACTGCCCTCCACCCCCGTGTCTTCTCACAGGGCTCTCTGCAAAGCGGTCTCTACTGCTGGGGAAATCGAGAAGAACGCTCCTTAGCAGAAGACGACCCTAGGACCGGGGACGTCCAGGAATGTCTGGAGGGCCTCGTGACCCTCGGGTCCTCCTCTCGGCTTCCTAAGTTAGCCCTGGCGTCCACCTGACGAGGACATCATTAGTGTGGGGAGGACCGCGTGCCTTTTCTAATCCCCAACCCCATCAGAGCCCCGATTTTTATGATTAGAGTCGGCAGATTTCCAGCGACTCGGTCAAACTCTTGTCTGGCGTTCTCAAAGCTAATTTCAGCAGCTGGACCTCATGATGGACCTGTGGCGACTCAGACTCGCCCTTCAGGCCACACTTTGAACTTACTGTCACGTGTAGACTGAAAGTTGTCCATCCTGAAGGATCACTGAATAGAGGCCGATCACACGGCTGAAGCAAACCAGAAACCAGCACGGCTCCCTCCCATTTTCTCATGGCCCAGGAGGCATGATTCCCTCCCCTCCGTAGACCGTAGTTTAAATAAAGAACAGAAGAAATTCTTTGCAGGAAGTCTTGTGCCTTGTTTTTCTAAAGGTCTACCGAGCCCTGTCATCTCTGGGATCACTGATGGCACAAGGACTCCGTGAGGGATTCTTCAGCTACGTCAGTAAATGAGGAAGACACTTCCTGCCCCGGAGTTGCCACTGGGGAAAGGTAACGAGAGGCACAGACAGAAGCAGACCGCTCGTCCCACTGGAAGGTGACATGGTTTGGGCAGAACCAGAGTGGACATGAAGGATCATGAGTACGGCAGATTGCATGTCCAACAGGCGGCCTGAGCAGGCCTCGGTGGGAAGCCAACGCTGCAGCAAGACCAGAGAGCCATGAGGGGTTAGGTCCTGTGGGAATCTGGGTGAAGAGCCTTCCAGGAAGGGGGAAGGGACCGTGCAAAGGCCCTGAGGCAGGCACATGTCCCGAGTCTTCAAAGAACAGCAAGAAGGCTTACCCTGGGGGAGGTGAAGAAGAGGAAAGTGACGAGAGGGAGAGAAAGGGAGAGAGGGAGAGGGAGAGGGAGAGAGGAGAGAGGGAGGAGGGAGAGAGGAGAGAGGGAGAGGGAGAGGGGGAGGGGGGAGAGGGGGAGAGAGGGAGAGAGGGAGAGAGGGAGAGGGGGAGAGGGAGAGGGAGAGGGAGGGGAGAGGGAGAGGAAGAGGGAGGGGGAGAGAGGGAGGGGGAGAGAGGGAGGGGGACAGAGGGAGGGGGAGGAAGTTGGAGGGGGAGGGAGGGGGAGGGGGAGGGAGGGGGAGGGGGAGAGGCTCCACAGGAGGGATCTGGGCTGGGTCAGACTGCGGGGTCCTGTAGCTGCTGACCGCCTTTGCCTTCTGATCAGAGGAATGAGGTCATCTGACTTAGAATTTAGGGCATCTCTGGTGTCCCATGGGGACAGTGGGGAAGTCAGAAAGGGAACAGGGGAGGTGACAGCCACCAGGGGAGCCAAGGCAGGCAGCGCGGGCTGGAGTGCAGCAGGGAAGTCCCGGGCAGTGCTGGCTGCTGGGCGCCCTGTCCACGGAGCCAACAGGCCTTCCCGACAGCTCCAGGGTGGGCTGTGGCAGCAGGACTTCCGAGGATTCCGGTGGAACGACTGGAGGATGGTGAGCCTTAGAGGGAAAATGGGAAGCTCCGACACGGACGTGTCAAAGGTGAGATGCCGAAGGGCACCCAAGGCAGGGGAATACTGAGCGGAGATGTGGAAGTGGTCAGCGGGAGCGGGCAGCAAAGGCAGAGAGCCAAGGGACCCAAGGGCTGGACGGGAAGGTCAGGAAGGCAGTCTGAGCAAAGGAGGCTGGGGCGGGCTGGGTGGGAGGTCAGGAGGGTGCGTTCTGCAAGGCAGGAGAGGCGAGCGCTCGGTAGCCTGGTGTCCTGGCAACTGTCACCTTGGTTTTGGGTAGTGAGGCGGGGCCACACCTCCCGGGGTCAGTCTGGCAGACAGGACACTCTGAAGACAGCTGCCCTGCCTTAGGATTCTAAGCAGCGGGGGCAGCAATCGTGGAGAGACCCTGGCGTCATCCGAGTCCCTGCCCGGGCCTGACAGGAACTGGGCCTTCCTGCAAAGCCTCTGGCACAGACCAGCGGTTCTGGACACACCAGAAATCACCCGGACAGCTTCCCGAAGACAAGCCGTACCCCTCCTGGCAGCGATTCTGACCCTGGAGCCCTGGCACAGGCTGGGCGTGGGCCTCCGGCTGATGGGGTCTGCAAAGCTGTGAGCGTCCCACGTCCTGGTGCCCCACCTGGGCCCTCACCCAGCCTTGAGCCAGCTGTGATGCCCGCCAGGGGCAGCTGATCCCTAGTTTCCCAGAAAATCAAGCACGTGATCTTCTTTCCAACTGAAAGTCTCAGTGCACACACTGTGTAGAAGAGGGAAGCAGGAGTTGAAGCGCCCAGCAAGGGAGGAGCAGAGGGCCTGCGCGATCGCTGCCTTCAGACTCCTGGTTAACCCACCTTAGTGCAGACGCTGGAAAGTCCTGTCGATGACCTTGCACTTGTGATGGGCAGAATAATGCCTGGGAACTGAGAAAATGCCACCGCACACCTCGAGGGACTTGGGTTGTGGTCAGGCGAGGACCTTGAGGTGAAGAGATCACCCTGAGTGCTCGGGCAGGACCAGTGCCATCGCAGAGCCACATAGGCAGAGGGCGGACAAGGGGGCTGGCGCCCCACCAGGTCACGGGCCAAGCAGTGCGGGTGGCCCCTGGAGCCAGAGAAGGCAGAAAGGGACTCTCCTGAGGGCGTAAGCAGGCCTGCCCAGTCTGGACAGCTGGCTCCAGGGCAGTAAGAGGCAATTTTGTCATGAATTTGTGGTCATTTGTAAAAACAGCACTAGGAGACAAATACAGCACCCTTTCGCCGACTTGAAAGGATTCCAAGCCAGGTGTGGTACAATCCCTGGGGTCTGAAGCAGGAGATCCCAAGTTCAAGGCCAGCCTGGCAACTCCGCCAGACCCTGTCTGGGAACACAGCTCAGGGGCACAGCAGCCTGGGTTCAATCCCAGCAACGCAAACAAACAAAACGGGATTCCAGTGGCACCATACTGGCACGAGACATACCAGCTAGACTCGACTACTGCATTCCCAGCCTTGGAACTTAAAACCTGCAGAACAATCAGAAACGCCAGGCTACTGTTCCTACAGAAACAGCTGCTCTCAAACCAGATAAAGTCTCAATTGACTACGACCTCTCGCTCCAATTACACAGGCCTTTTCCACTCACAGCTACGCCCATGAGCACACGAACAGCTTTCCCTTTCTCCGTGCCAAATGAATCGTCTTCATCACCAGTACGCCTGCCTTTTTAACTTGCCCTATTTCACGTGAGTCAGCAGGCACAGCAGGGCAGGGAGGGCTGTCAGGCTTAGGACCAGGCACAAAGCAGAGCAGAGGAGAGGGCCCCAAAGTGAGTCTGGGGTCTCCCTTGGCAGGGCCCCGGCAGCTCCACTTTGCGTCAGATGCTGATGGGGGACAGGGAGCGGCACTGGCTGCCCCGAGGTGGTGGAACATACCCACCTCCTCCTGCCCATCTGGTCAGGAGGCAGCATCCTAGGCACCCGCTGGCTGCTGGTGGGTCTGGGCACGGAGGCTGACCCAGGAGATCAAATGCCTTCGTAGAGAAGTGCATTAAGTGCCGGCTTGGGGGTTCTGACATATTCATGGCAACACAAGCTGAGGGTCCACAGCAGCTACATCTTGACTAGGAATAGAGCGAGCCTTCGGGTGGCACACCCTCACGGGCACAGCGGACGGCGGGAACTACCAGGCTGCTCTCTGCCGCTGGACCGCCGGCGTGTGGAAACAGAAAGCTGGTAGTAAGGAACCAGGTCTGGCACAGGGGAGGCTCTGAATGAGATGGAGGGGTCTCCTCAAAGGCCCGTCGGGAGGCAGGGGGTGCAGGGCTCTCATAGGAAGGAGCGGAGGAGCAGGCGGGCAGGCTGCAGGCTGAGCGGGGCCTCTGTCGTCCAGGACACGTGCTCTCCTCTCTTCTGGGAACACAGCAAGGGACCACGCCTCCCAGCTAGTTCCTGTGGCTCTTCTTAGGCAGACGGAGCTTTTACAAGTTGAACTACAGGCCAGTTCACGTGCTGCCTGTTAGCTGACGCCCGGAACTACCTACCTACCGTGGGAGGGAGTCCACAGGCCACCCGGGGCTCTGGGTTCTAAGATGGAGAGAGTTAGCACCCTAACGAACCATCAGAGCAGGTGGGCTTCTCCCTAGAATTAGTACGCTGGGCCAACGGCAGGGGACTTGAGGGTCAGGGAGAGGCAACACCCTGGCAGAGGGGCAAAGGTGATCCCTCTGCCCAAGACAACAGCAAAGGAGTGGCCCTGTCACCAAGCCACCGAGGGTCAGAAAAGGCTTCAGAGAACAAGGTACGTCTCTGCCACCTGCAGATGTGGCCAGGATGATGGAAACCACCACACCGCGGGGCCGGGTGGGGCTCGGAGGGAGAGCACTCGCCTAGCATGTGGGAGGCCCGGGGTCTGAGCCTCAGCACCACATACGAATAAAAAAACAAAATAAAGGTATTTGTGTCCCTCTATAACAAAAAAATATATATTAAAAAAAAAAAGAGAAAAATACCATGTCTTAAAAATACCATGTCTCAAAAATACCATGTCTCGTTCTTTGGCACACGATGCCAAAGAATGTTCAAGAACACAGTGCACGTGAGCCCAGCAGCTCTGTACCAGGTGCCACGGCGGGGAGGGTGTTCACTCTGTCACGACTACCTGAGGCTGTGACCATTTCAGCCTCCAGACACTCGGAGAGCCCGCGAAGGAGGCCACCAAAGGCATGCAGCGCCACTTCCAGGGTCCCGCTCAGGAGAGCCAAGGACGCGGCTGCCCGCCAGAGGCCAGCTGATGAAAGAACGGCAGACCCCGGCCACAGAACCTCAAGCTGGCAGACTGCTGCTGCTCCACACATCCATTTTCCATGGTCGGAAAGGGCAGCGGCTGTGGAGTGTGGAGAAGCCGTGGAAGCCGTCCAGGCCCAGCTGGAGGCAGACGGGGAGGGGAATGGCGTCAGGAGACAACAGGGCGCATCTCTTCCAGACGTGCGGCCAAGCGAGGCGTGAAATCTGACCTCAGAGTCTCCTTCACAAATGATTTTAAAGAAAAAATGGGATTTTAAAGGTATTAAAATATTTGTGTGAGAAAAAAACGGGATTAGAAAATTTCTGTGGTTGGCTGATGCCACTTGAAGCAAAGAGATTTAAGTGACTTGCCCACTAATCCCCGTCAGCAGCTCCTGATGGCTCACTCTGACACTCGCAATGAGCCAAGGACGTTGGCTATTTGGGACCGTGAATAACTGCAGCATTATGTGTGTTAAGATAAGCCAACAGATGACTGTGTGTGTTACATTTGTCGAAAGAGTCAACTCTTCACAGGGGAGTGACATCACTGGTCTGGTCCTGCACTTGGAAAGACCTCGAGACGCAGAGGTCGCTAAGTCAAGAGAGCGAGCAGCCTGTGAAGCAGAGCCTCTCCCACCCCCGAGGAAGCCCTTCGCGGAGTTACTCGGCTGCTAACCCAGGCAAAATGGACTGCAGAGCTCTCAGAGACGCCCATGAGATCAACGGGCTAAACCTGCTTTGAAATCTGCACTAGCTTCAGTCACAGGAAGGCCCAAAGGCGCGGCAGGAGGAAGATTCCGCGGTCACGCTGTGTCCATGCCAGGGGCCACTAGAGAGCCTGGCTAGGTCCACCTTCCTGAAGGCGCTGGTGCAGCTGCATCCGTCCTGGGGGGCGCTGGCCGCCTCTGGCCGCACACTGTCGGATCACACAGGGTGCAGGCGGAGGACCAGCCTGGGTCCCGTGCAGGGCGCCTTCCGCCATGAGAACGCTCCCCGCAGGAGAACACCGCCCCAGTTAGGATCACCCAGACGTGCCACAGAGCCACCCGGGGACTAGCCTGGCTTGAATGCCAAGCCACACTGCCCCAAAGCTGGCCTCCAGTCATGTCACCTGGACGCCCCGTGGAGGGGCGGGAGGGTGCTAGAGGGCGACCTGGGTGGGGGTCACAAGCCTGTGCTTGTAGAGACGACAACCCGAGTTCACATCAGCTCCCAACTACTCGGAGCCCCACCTACTTTAACCAATGGCTCAGGGATCTGCTCTTCATCCCCAGCTGAGGACACGGCCTGCTAGTGACCTTCACCATTACCAGCCACCTACTCCAGAGCGTCCCTGGACTCTCGCACCCACACCTCACCATCGCCCCGACAGGAGGGCAGCTGGCTGGGGAACCCTGCTGCCTGGGGAAGCGCCGGTGACCTGGGAGAGCACCCTCTTAGGGATCTGAGTCAGCAGAGTGAAGTGAACCCAATCCTCAAGCAGCGTGCCACGAACAGCCCGAGACCAGGTAAGTCCGGGCGCCATGATGTTGGAAAGAACATAAACGTGAAAACCACGGGACTTGAGGAAGCCGGCCTGCCCCGCCAAGTCACACAGGCTTAGCAGAAGACACAGGGTGCCCCCACAGAAGGCTGTGGTCCCACTGGGTCCCTGGCACTTCTGACTCCATGACCCAAGACTGCTCGCACTGCACGCTGAGCCCACTCCTCTGGCTGGTTCCTGTCCCAGGGAGCTCTCTGCCAGGGGACCCCTCCAGAGAATCTACCCTGATAACCTACGGATTGGGAACTGGAACAGTTCAGACTTGCGTTCTGATGTCTCCCGCCTTCTCTGGGTGAGCTGCTTTACACCCCTGGGCTTCAGGTTTCTCACTGACAGAATAAAGATGGGAAAGGGCTCACAGCAGTGGACTAAGAAGCTGGGGTATGCAAGAGGGCTTTGTGATCCCTAGCAGAGGGAAGGCTCCAGGACAGTCAGCTACCAGCAAGGAGCCTCCTGGAGCAGCTCTGGTCCACCCTGGCGGCGGCCTTGCCCCAGGATACCACGGCTGCGAAAAGTGCAGTTTGCTGCCCCAGCTTCCCAGACATGAACAGAAAGGGCTAGGAAAAAATACTCTCCTAGATTAACTGCACTGCAAGCTTTTAGCTACCGGCCAAGGAAACACTTAACTACAGGGATAAAACTAACTTTCCAAAATCACAAAACAGGTTAGCAGGGAATGTGCTTTCTCAGGGAATTAGTAACAAAGACCTTTAACTTTGGCTAAAGATTAACAATGACAACCAAGTTATTAAACTGGAAACTTCTTGTTGGTTAAAACTACTGTTTTTTGGTTTTTTTTTTTTTAATTTTTAATGTGTGTGTGTGTGTGTGTGTGTGTGTGTGTGGTACTGGGGATTGAATCCAGGGGCACTTTACCACTTAACTATATCCCTAGTACTTTTTTATTTTGAGACAGGGTCTCACTAAGTTGCTAAGGGCCTTGCTAAATTGCTAAGGCTGGTCTTGAACTTGCAATCCCCCGGCCTCAGTGCCCACCCCCACCAGCTGCTGGGGTTACAGGCATACACCGCTGCATCTGGCAAAACTACTGCACTCTGAAGCATTTAAGAAATCATCCTATTGCTATCTGATCAGCTGGGGGCAGGCAGGTATAAAACCGCCTACTAAGATCAATGCTGTCCACTGTGTGGGGGACAAGACTGGGGCTTTCTTCGCATTATCAGACTGCCAAGTTCTCATTTGCGGCCTTCCAGGATATTTCCCCTATCTTACAGAGTTGCCTGGAGAAATTAAGCTCCATGCTCAAAACAACGCAGTCCAGAAATGGCAGTTCTGACTTTGTATCACATTCTTGACCCTTTGGAGGCCAGAGGTGATGTATCTGCAGAGGACCATGACAATAACTCAAGGAACTTAAAAAGTAGTCTATTAATTTCTCATTGGCTTTGTAGGCCAGCTGTATGGGTATTCCTTTCTCTTGGGTGTGGCCACACAGAAGATTAAGTGATAGAAAGTGAATCGAAAGCCAGGAATTGCATTCGGCCAAAGAGCATTTCCACTTAGCAAGGGATCTGTGCCGCATGCTCTTCCCTGCTCCTGGGATGGCGCTGCATGGAGACACAGGGCTGTCTGGAGTCAGGGAGGCACGGAGAAGTACCGCTGTCCGACTAATCCCCCTCCCTCAGAGTGGCTCTCACCTTTCACTGCCTCTGAAACCCCCACAGGACAATATGCTTAAGGTTCATATTCTAGTCTTCAAGACCAACTTTCAGTCGCTGAAGCTCTTAGGACAGGTAAAGTTCTTGCTCATTTAGAAAACTAAATGTACTACCCTCCACTTGAGACTGGCACCAGTCTAAAAATGACAAAGGCTACCAGACCACTCTGGATGTTTCAGCTGAACGATAGAACACCAAAGAATCAGCTCAAAGACTAGACATGCCAAAGTCCACGAGGGGAGAGAGCTGCTCCCTCCAAGCTGCCACTTTCTGTACCCATCCCCCGGGCATCCCAAGAAGGGCTCACAGAACATGACTCTCAGATTCTGCAGGAGGACCACCTCACTGTCAGGTTCCTCTGACACCTGAAACCACTGCTGTCCCTTCCCCCATCCCCATGGGCTAAGTGCCTGTTCCCTCCATCTGACCCAGAATACACACCCAGTGATTTTACAGGGGGCAACTGACAGAGTCTTCTTTCCAAACAGGATCCGTTTTGCAAATGAGGCACCTGCAGTCCCGGGAGAAGAAAGGACCTGCTGGAGGTCTGAGAACTTCTCCACAGGGCTTCCCTCATCCTCCTCAACAGTCCTCTCTCCTTTCTCCCTAAGTGCAGAGTTGGAGAGCTGCAAAGCCCCTCTGTACCTGCATCCTAAGAGCTGTCCATGCCCCCAGCCCTGGCTCCTATGACAACACCTGGACCAGGGAAGAAGCTCAACCGAATGGGGATGGACAGAGAAGAAATGGTCCAGAGGCAGCCAAGTCCAGCAGAGCCAGGCTTCTGCATACCAGCACTGGGCAAGGGCTGACTGCGGCCTACTTGGCAGAAATAATTGGCTGGTGGGGGGAAGTGGGGGAGACAGACTAAGCAAGACCAGCACAGGCCCTGTAGGCAAGGAGAGCCACAGGTATTCAGTTTATTTCAACCAGTGACAGGTGCTATTGGCATAATGAGGGTGTGGGAGGGGCAGTTTTAGGCAGCATTCCAGGGAGCATACCTTTGAGTTATGCTTTGAATACCTGAGTTAGAACTCAGATGGCCTTGCTCTACCAAAGGCCAGCTGTGCGACCTAGGGCAGGATACTCAATCTCTCTGGGCCCGTTTCCTCACTTGGATTATGACAACAGCAAGCACCTCGCAGGGTTGGAATAATTTCAAAGTCAAGGGCTCTAAACGCCCTGGCGCACGCTTCCTGGTACCTGGGTAACTGACATTCTGGGGAGGTTAGCGCCCTGTGACACGTGGCAAAGATCAAGAGAGAAGGGCACGGTGCCCAGGGGAGCCTACAACTCCAGGAGTCCGCTTCCCAGCACGTGTCTCCCCACCGGACTGAGCTCCAGGGCGGAGGCCGGTGGTCTCCTCGCAGACCTCCGAGCCCGCCGGGCGCCAGGAGCCAAAGGGCACGGGGGTCGGGTCACCTGGTCACCTAGCGATGGCTCGCGCCCACCCCGTGGTGGCGGGTCCTCGTGGCAGCCATCTTGGGCGCCTCCCGCGGCGAGTTTCGTCAAGCCGTCGCGGGGGACAGCAGTGCAGGGCGCGCGGGGCGTGGACAGAGGAGCCCCCTCCCACTGGGGGCCAGGGCCGCCCCCGCCGGCCCGGGGGTCCCGGATGCTGGCGACGGGGGCGGCCAGGCAGCCGACGGCAGGGTCCCCAGAGCGCGGGAACCCCGCGCCGAGCGTCCCCAGCCCCAGGAGGCGCCTCCGACCCCGAGCGCGCCGGGCCCCCGCCCCGCCACCCGCGCGCCCCCGGCCCGCCCGGCCGCACCTGCGACTCGCCGCCGCCGCCGCCCTCGCCCTCGCCGCTCTGCGCCGCCGCCGCCACCGGAAGCGCCACGGGCCGCGCCTCGCAGCGCGTCCTCGGCGCGCGTTCCCGGCGCGCGGCCGGCCCGGGAGCCTCGAGGCCCGGCGGGGCCCCGCGCGGAGGCTGCGCGCGAACTTGGCTCGCGGCTCCCGCGCCCTTCCTGGCGCCGCGCCTCGGCCAAGCCCGCATTCCGGTTCCCGCCCGGACCCCTCCTCCGTCCTCCCCGCCACCCCGGGGCCATCGTGCACGCGCTCACTCCAGCCCGCGCTTCCCAAAGTGCGGCGCGGCACCGCCGCCGCGGGGTGGTTCTAGGTGGTGCCCGGCCGGGAGCGCTTGGTCTTGGAGGATGAAGGGCAGGCTGCCACGGAGGCCCGGACAGAAGGCCCGCGATTGTGGGGACCACCGTGGCCAGCCAGCGGAGAGGTGGTGTCTCCGACCAGGTTGGCGCCGGCGCAGGAGCGAGAACAGTTGGATCCTGGCATATCGTCAATGGCACATTGCATCGTGTTCTTGGGTAGAAAAATTCCATTTCTAAAGACAGGAATTCAGCTGGACACGGTGATAACTTCTCTGATCCCAGCTACTCAGGAGGATGATGCGGGAGGAGCTCAAGCTTGAGCAACTTAGCAAGTCCCTGTTTCAAAATGAAAGTGAGGAAAGGGCTGGGGATGTCGCTCAGTGGAGGACACCCCTGGGTTCAACCCCAGTGCCGCCAACAAACAAATTAGGTACATGTGTGCACATATAATGCACACGCTCCCTTCGCCCTAGGACCGGTGAATGTAGTGCACTTGCAGCAAAATTCCGGCTGCACTAGCGTGTGTGACGGTGTGTGTGTGTGTGTGTGTGTGTAACTTAACAAGTTGACTGTAAAATGTATATGGGGAAAATAAAGAGCCTGAAAGGAGCTAAGCAATTCTGAAGGAAAGAGCAAGGCAGGGTGACGACCTGGGGATAGTAAAGATAATTAGGACAGGTAGTGCCTATGTAGCAGGGTCAACAATCCTGGGCACGGTCAAATGGAGGTGTGGCTGCCCTGCACCCCTGCGTATGTAGGAACCTGCTGTGGACTGGCATCACAGATCTGGGGAGAAAGGTTAGGTATTTGCTAGACAATGCTGGCACAGTTGAATCCCGACCTTAGACCACATTGAAAACTCAACTGCAGATGGATCCCCGTATGAAAAAGCGAACTTCCAAAATTGAAGCAATATTTCAGATCTTCCAGGTGGTATTCCTTGCCCTCAGAATTCCTATGAACATCTAATCAACTTCTGTGCTAGCATCAAAAAGATTGACCCTGGGCACCAAGGGTGTGGTGGCACACGCCTGTAATCCAAAGGACTCCAGAGGCTGAGGCAGGAGGATGGCGAGTTCAAAGTCAGCCTCAGCAAAAGTGAGCTGCTAAGCAACTCAGCCAGGTCCTGTCTCTAAAAAAAAAAAAAAAAAGAAAAAAAGAAAGAAAGAAAGAAAGAAAAAAAAAAAGAGAGAGAGAGGAAAAGAATAGAATAGAAAAGAGAAAAGAAAGGGCTGGGGGTGTGGCTCAGTGGTCAAGTGCCCCTGATTTCAATCTTCTGTTACCGCTAACCTCCTGCCGAAAGAACAAAAAGGATTCCTTCCTTCAAGAGGCCATGGAAACATATAGAAAATAAGTGAGTCTTGTTAAGGGAGTCAGATCCTACACGACTTGGTGAAGATTTGGGCCTACTTTTTCTTCTGTTAGGTGCAGGGGCTCTGGTCTAGTGCCTAAGCCTTTGATCCGCTTTGAGTTGAGTTTCCTGCAGGGTGACAGATAGGGGTTTAATTTCATTTTGTTACATGTGAATTTCCAATTTTCCCAGCACCACTTATGGAATAGGCTATCTTTTCTCCACTGAATGTTTTTGCTGCCTTTGTCCAGTATGAGACTCCCAAAGTGCAAGAAGTAAAATCAAGAATCAATAAATGCGATGGATTCAAGCTAAAAAGGTTCTCAGCAAAGGAATCAATAACATGAAGATAGAGCCTATAGATTGGGAGAGATCTTTACTATATGCACCTCAGGTAGAGCATTAATCTCTAGGATATATAGAGAACTCAAAAAACTTAACACCAATAAAACAAATAACCTAATCAAAAAATGGGCCAAGTAACTGAACAGGCACTTCACAGAAGAAGAAATACAATTGATCAACAAATGTGTAAAAAAAATGTTCAACATCTCTAGCAATTAGAGAAATGCAAATCAAAACTACCCTAAGATTTCATTTCACCCCAGTCAGGTTAGTAATTATCAGGAATACAAACAACAATAAATGTTGGGAAGGATGTGGGGAAAAAGGTACTCTCATACATGCTGGTGGGAATGCAAAAGGGTGCGACCATTGTGGAAAGCAGTGTGGAAATTCCTCAGAAAACTTGGAATGGAACCACCATTTGACCCAGCTATCCCACTCCTTGGCCTATACTCAAAGGACTTAAAATCAGCATACTACAGTGATACAGCCACATCAATGTTCATAGCTGCTCAGTTCACAATAGCTAAATTATGGAACCAACCTAGGTGCCCTTCAGCAGATGAATGGATAAAAAAAATGTGATATGCAGACACACACACACACACACACACACACACACACAATGAAATATTAGTCAAGAACAAAATTATGGCATTTGCTGGTAAATGGATGGAGCTGGAGAATATCATGCTAAAAGAAATAAGTCAAGTCAAAAAACCAAAAGTGGAATGTTTTCTCTGATATGCTAATTCAGATGCTAATTCACAATTGGGTGGGGGTTACTTTAGATTAGGTAGAGGGGATTGAAGGGAGGGGAGGGGATATGGG
Source organism: Sciurus vulgaris (assembly GCF_902686455.1). NCBI lineage: Eukaryota > Metazoa > Chordata > Mammalia > Rodentia > Sciuridae > Sciurus > Sciurus vulgaris. Next base: position 6,675,863 of record NC_136466.1, read on the forward strand.
GCTAGGAAGGATAGTAGAATGAATCAGACATTATCACTCTGTGTACATATGTAACTATAGGACTGGTGGGATTCTACATCCTGTATAACCATTATATGTGATAGATCAAAGTGCATTCTACTATCATGTATAACTAAAACATTTTAAAAATTAAAAAAAAAAGATATTATTGAATTGTTGTCTGGACCAGAAGCAAAAGGAAAGAAAGATGCCTCACTTTTTGGACATGAGCAGCTCCACTGTTACATGTGAGGAGCTTGGTCCTTTTTCTCTGCAGAGGCAGATGCTTGGGATTCCCCAGGGAGTCATCGTTTCCTCTGTGGTTTTTCTATTTCCTGGAAATGTTGTTTTCTGCAATAAAAAGAACCGTTTTGAATTGTAAATTAGCACATGGAGTTAAAACTTAACATATAGGATCTTATTATGGACTATTAAAATTGAGTTTGCAGCATAAAACAAAAAAACAAAAAGAAAGAAAATAAGTGAGAAGAATCCAATGTCAAACCTGCACCAGTGTAACATGGGTTGTATCAGCCAGGTCTACACAGGCACAGGGAAGGAAATGAGCAGGCCAGCCGGGAATGGGCAGAACAGGCAGCCCTGGAGGGTGGTCGATACAAATGTGTGTTATCTATCACCGCAGGAATGCCACCTCTCAAAAGTTCATGATATGCAGCAAAAGACATTGTTCCTGAGTCCCTGATCTGAGGGTTGGTGGGCAGTTCTGCAGACCTGAGCTGGACTCTCAGAGCTTAGTAAGGTGTCCATGGCTTGCTGAGGGCTGTGGATGGCTTTGCCAATCTTGGCGGAGCTCTGACATGTTTGGGGCTTCCACTGGAGCAGCTTGGCCAGCTTGGCTCTGCCCCAGTCTCATTCTTCCTGCTGCCTGGCCATAGCCTGGCCTGACAACTGAGGCATTTGTACCTAGCACACCCTTTCTGTTGTCAACCTGGTGTTTAGATTTCCAGCATCCCAGTTTCTTTGGGAGACGATCCTCCTTCCCCACTTGGTTTGATCTGTTCAGATGGTCAGCCTTGGGACTTATCTTCTCACGTCTGCCCCAGTCATGGGTACATGACCTGAGCTGCATCACACAATTCCGAATTGATGTCTGGACACTGGGACAGAGATGTCATCCCTCCCCTGGTCCTCTGCCACCCCGAGCACATCACCAGGGCTGCAGTGTTGCCTCTTTGCTAGTCTGCAGAAGGGAAGTGGGGCTGAAAGGTGAAAATTCAAATGATATCCGTTCATGTCTTGGTCTCAGCCGGTCCTGGAGCTAGACCTACCTCCCAGGCCTCCAGTTATGGAAGCCACGAAATCTGCCCTCCTTTTCTTTCTTTCTTTTAACTCTTTTGAGTTAAGAACTCCCCTGAGTGGAGATTCACAGAGGTGGTGCATTGAGTGCAACTGGATTTGCAAAACTAGGAAAAGGAGGTAACAGAGGAAGGAGAAATGACACGAGGTTTGGAAAGCAGAAGGCAGGTGGATGTGTTCCCAGCACTGAAGGTCGTCGGAGACAGCCCCCGGGGAGCTACGGTGCTATTTTTGCTTATACTGAAGCTGAATGTTTGGGGATGCTGCTCGCCTTGCGTTGACGGGGTTGTAAAACCTCTGCACTTGCATGTGGACTTTGAGCTGCTCAGGGCTCCACAGAAGCAATGCCTGGTCAGCAGAGAGGAGGGGCGCTCTGGGCACAGTGGGAGTTCAGCCCGCTGAGCCAAGGCCCCCTGAAGTCCAAGACCAGGCTTCATCCTGGTGGAGATCCAGCGAGAGCCGATCTGTTTCTTCTGAAGTAGCTTCAATAAACACTTTAGCTTATATTGTCCAAGCCATATTTGATGATAAAAGATACATAATCATAGCAACTTGGAAAGCATGGAAAAGTACTGTGCACCCTCCATGGCATCCCCAGATGTCTCCCGGAAAGGAAGCTTTGGGTCTATTTCCTTGCAATATTTTTTTCTCTTTTCTGGTCCATCAAACCTCCACTGGTCCTGTGTTTGCGTTTCTGTCCCGTGGTTGTGGCTGGGATGCATGTGGCACAGTGCCCTAGGCCCCAGGCACTTTAGGCAGACCAACCTGATTCTGCTTCCTTCTCTGACCTGCTGGGCCACGAGACCCCTGGACAAACCAGTCCCTTAAGCTCTGGGCCTTGGTGTCTTCACTTCTGAAGTGGGTGGAGGCTGGCATTGCCCCTGGAGGGACGGTGAAGGTCGCCTGAGATCACACAGAAGTGAGCTCGAGAGCTGTCACTTACCAGAGTTCCAGCCTTCTGATCCCCCAGTCCTCCTGAAACCTCTGTGGACACTTGCCTCATTGCGTTTAAACCAAGCTTGACGGTCCTCTTTTCTCGAGCCTATGAACCCTTTGAAATAAGAAACTCACTCTACTGGGCTCTGCCACCAGGGTCGAGCGGTACACCTAGTGGACGTTGCGTGTTTGCAGGAGACGTGGTCAGAATCAGGGTCCACGGCTGCGCTCTGCTTTCCTGTAGCTCACCAGCACTGCCTCAGTGCGCATTCCATCCCCTGTTCTGGGGTCCTGAACCCTCATTCTGCACTAGTTCTTGCAGGTGCTGCACTGAAGGGAATCAGTCTGCCCCCACCTCACGCAGGGGACGGTCCAGGAGGTGAAGACAGACAAGGACACAGAATAGGCGAGGGGCGTGTGTGTTAGCAAGTGAGGTAAGTGGATTGAGAAAGGAGGGATGCAGGGACCTCAGTCGGGACGACCCTGGGGAAGACGCCCTTCCTCGCATGGGCTGCTGGAGAGCAGTGGCGCCACCGTCCGCCCTGCCAGGACTCCTGTCCCCCATCCCCCGACACACGGGATCCCAAGTGCTCTCCTCAAGTGATGGGAAGCCTGGAGATTCTGGGCTCAGCTACTCTGCAGAGCTGTGTGGAAGAAAGGAGGCAGAGGATGACCGTCATGGAGTGCCCACTGCGGCTGGAGCTACCACCCACACCAGTCACTTGCACACCCGCCGCCTCTGTCCTCACTGCAACCCCGAGAGGCTGACCTCTTGTGCAGGTCGGACTTCTCCAGGGAAACCAAAGTAACAGTATCTCTGCATTTGTCTTTCTCTGAATGCTCCATCTCCGTCTCCCCATTCTGTCCTGTTCCTCCCATGCACAACCCATCCTTCCATCCACCCGTCCATTCCATCTGTCTGTCTGTCTGTCTATCTACCTACCTACCTACCTACCTACCTATCTATCTGGAAAGAGATTTACTTTGAGAAATCAGTTCATGTGATTGTGGTTGGCAAGTCTAAAATCTGCAGGGCAGCCTGGAAACTCAGACAAGAGTTGCTGTTGCAGCCTTGAGCCTGACTTCATTGAAAAAGTTGGGATTTACTCTTAAGGCCTTCAACTGGTTAGGTGAGGCTCACCTACTTTAATCCAGGGTAACCTCTTTAAAGTCAACTGACGGTAGATGTAAACCATATCTATAAAACTTCTTCCCAGGACAATGTAACTTAGCATTTGATAAATGACTTGCTCAGTAGTCTAGCCAAGCTAACCTGTAAAACTAGCCCTCTCCTCTAATTTTACATCTGCATTTCCACCTTGTCTAAATCTCCAGTCTCTGGTCTTTTGGAAATGTGAATTGCTCCATGTATCTGCAGCTTCCAACAGCTTCCAAGTAGTTGCTGAGCAGTTTCATACATGCACCTGATATAATTTGGCTTGATTTCATTCAGCTCTTCCTCCCCTTCAATTTCACAATGAAGCCTGAGGTCTTATGGCACCTATTGTATTTTTTTTTTTCATATGTTTGTTGGCCATTTGCATTTCTTCATATGAGAAATGTCTGTTGGGTTGTTTTGCCTATTCACGGATTCAATTATTTGTTGATTGGGTGTTAAGTTTTTTTGATTTTTTACACATATTCTGGATATTAATCTCTCATTGGAAGAGTAGCTGGCAAAGATTTTCTCCCATTCTGTAGATTCTTTCTTCACACCCTTGTTTCCTTTGCTGTGTAGAAGTTCTCTAATTTGAAACCATCCCATTTATTTATCATGAGTTTTATTTCTTTTTAAAAACTTTATTTTTTTATTGACTTTTTTTGGCAGCGATAAATATTTTTTTTAAAAAATTCTTTTCATGCATGTATGTAGGGTACCAATACCTGTCTCATTCTACTGCTCTTCCCATCCGCACCTGCCCTACCCCTCCCCTCATTCCCCTGTGCATAATCCAAAGTTCCCTCATTCTTCCCTACCCACCCCCACTATTGATCAGCATCCGCTCATTAGAGGAAACATGTGGCCTTTGGTTTTTTGGGATTAGATTATTTCACTTAGCATAATATTCACCAGCTCCATTCATTTACTGGAAAATGCAATAATTTCATTCTTCTTTAAGGCTGAGTAATATTCCATTGTGTATATATACCATAGTTTCTTTATCCACTCATCTGTTTAAGGGCATCTAGGTTGGTTCCATAGTTTAGCTAGTGTGAATTGAGTTGCTATAAACATTGGTGTGGCTGTGTCACTGTACCACGCTGATTTTAAGTCCTTTAGGTATAAACCAAGGAGTGGGATAGCTGAGTCAAATGGTGGGTCCATTCCAAGTTTTCTTAGGAATCTCCACACTGCTTTCCAGAGTAGCTGCACCAATTTGCATTCCCACCAAAAATGTATGAGTGTACCTTTTCCCCACATCCTCACCAGCACTTATTATTGCTTGTGTTCTTGAAAATTGCCATTCTGACTAGAGTGAAATGAAAATCTTAGAGTAGTTCTGATTTGCATTTCTCTAATTGCAAGAGATGATGAACATTTTTTCATATGTTGTTGATCAATTGTACTTCTGTGAAGTGTCTGTTCAGTTCCTTAGCCCATTTATTGATTGGGTTATTTGTTTTTTTGGCATTAAGTCTTTTGAATTCTTTACATATCTTGGAGATTAGTGCTCTATCCAAGATGTGGTAAAGATTTTTTCCCATTATGTAGGCTCTCTCTTCACATTATTGATTGTTTCCTTTGATGAGAAGAAGCTTTTTAGTTTGAATCCATCCTATTTATTGATACTTAATTTTACTTCTTGAGTTTTAGGAGTCTTGTTAAGGAAGTCAGGTCCTAAGCCAACATGATGAAGATTTGGGCCTACTTTTTCTTCTATTTGATGCAGGGTCTCTGTTTTAGTGCCTAGGTCTTTGATCCACTTCGAATTGATTTTTGTGCAGGGTGAGAGATAGAGGTTTAATTTATTTTGTTACATATGTATTTCCAGTTTTCCTAGCAGCATTTGTTGAATAGGCTCTCTTTGTCTAGTATGAGATAACTGTATTTATGTGGGTTTGTCTCTGTGTCTTCTATTCTGTACCATTGGTCTACAATTGATCTATTGGTGCCAATACCATGCCATTTTTGTTACTGTTGCTCTGTAGTTTAATTTAAGATCTGGTTTTGTGATGCCTTCTGCTTCACTCTTCTTGCTAAGGATTGTCTTGGCTATTCTTGATCTCTTATTTTTCCAGATGAATTTCATGATTACTTTTTTAATTTCTATGAAGAATGTCATTGAGATTTTAGTAGGAATTGCATTGAATCTGAATAATACTTTTGGTAGTATGGCCATTTTGACAATATTAGTTCTGTCTATGCAAGAGGATGAGAGATCTTTCCATATTCTAAAGTCTTCTTCAATTTCTTTCTTTAGTGGTCTGTAGTTTTCATTGTAGCGGTCTTCCCAAGTATTTTATTTTAGTTGAGGCTATTGTGAATGGAGTGGTTTTCCTAATTTCTCTTGCAATGGATTCATCATTTAGGTATAGAAATGCATTTGATTTATGGGTATTGATTTTATATCCTGCTACTTTGCTGAATTCATTTATGAGTTCTAGAAGTTTTCTGGTGGAATTTTTTGTATCTTCTAAATATAGAATCATGTCATCAGCAAATAGTGATATTTTGGAGTTCTTTTCCTATTCATATCCCTTTAATTTCTTTTGTCTGTCTGATTGCTCTGGCTAGAGTTCCAAGGACAATGTTGAATAGAAATGGTGAAAAAGGGCATTCCTGTCTTGTTCCAATTTTTAGCACAAATTCTTTCAGTTTTTTTCCATTTAGGATGATGTTGGCCATGGGCTTAGCATAGATGGTTTTACAATGTTGAAGTATGGTCCTACTATCCCTAGTTTTTTTAGTGTTTTGAACAGGAAGAGGTGCTGTATTGTGTCAAATGCTTTTTCTGCAGCTATTTAGATAATCATATGATTCTTAACCTTATGTCTATTGATGTGATGAATTACATTTATTGATTTCTGTGTGTTGAACCCACCTTGTATTTCAGGGATGGACCCCACTTGATCTTGGTGCACTATCTTTTTAATATGCTTTTGTATGTGATTTGTCAGAATTTTATTTAGAATTTTTGTGTCTATATTCATGAGGGATATTGGTATGAAGTTTTCTTTTCTTGATGTGTCTTTGCCTAGTTTTGGTATCAGGGTGATATAGCCTCATAGAGTGAGTTTGGAAGGGTTCCCTCCTCTTTTATTTCATGGAATACTTTGAGGAGTATTGGCATTTGTTCTTCATTGAAGGTCTTGTAGAACTCAGTTGAGAATTCATCTGGTCCTGGGCTTTTCTTGGTTGGTAGGCTTTGGATGGAATCTTCTATTTCATTACTTGAAATTGATCTGTTTAAATTGTGTATGTCCTCCTGGTTCAGTTGGATAGAGCATGTCTCTAGAAATCTGTTGATGTCTTCAGGTTTTTCTGTTCTATTTGAGTATAAATTTTCAAAATAGTTTCTAATTATCTTCTGTATTTCAGGAATATCCATCATGATATTTCCTTTTACATCATGAATTTTAGTAATTTGAGTTTTTTCTCTCTGTGTTTGTGAGTGTGGCTAAGGGTTTATCAATTTTATTTATTTTTTCAAAAAACCCAAAATTTGTCAATTTTTTGAATTGTTCTTTTGTTTAAATTTCATTGATCTCAGCTCTGATTTTAATTATTTCCTTCTTCTGCTCCTTTTGATGTTGATCTGTACTTCTTTTACTAGGGCTTTGAGATGTAATTGTATGTCATTTATTTGTTGACTTTTTATTCTTTTAATGTATGAGCTTAATACAATAAACTTTCCTGTTAGCACTGCCTTCATAGTGTCCCTGAGATTTTGATATGTTGTATCAGTGTTCTCTTTTACCTCTAAGTACTTTTTATTTCCTCCTTGATTTCTTCTTTTATCCATTCATCATTAAATAGCATGCTCTTTAGTCCTCAGGTGTTGGAGTAGCTTCTATTATTTATTTTATCATTAATTTGTAGTTTCATTCTGTTATGATCTGATAGAAGGCGGGGTAGTATTTCTATTTTTTTTTTTCTTTTTGTATTTGCTGAGAGTTGCTTTGTAGCATAACATATGGTCTATTTTAGAGAAGGATCCACGTGCTGCTGAGAAGAAAGTGTATTTGCTTGATGATGGATCAAATACTCTATATATGTCCATTGAGTCTAAATAATTGTGTTATTTAATTCTATAGTTTCTTTGTTTATTTTTTGTTTGGAAGATCTATCCAATGGTGAAGGGAGTGTTAAAGTCACTCAGTACTATTGTGCTGTGGTCTATTTGATTCTTGAAATTGAGAAGGGTTTGTTTGATGTACAGGGATGCTCCATTGTTTGGGCATAAATATTTACGATTGTTGCTTCTTGTTGGTGTCTGATTCCCTTAAGCAGTATGAGGTGTCCTTCTCTGTCCCTTCTAACTTTGGTTTGAAGCCCACTTTGCCTGATATGAGGATGGAACCCCTGCTTGTTCACGCAGTCCATGTGCGTGGTAGGTTCCCACACTTACACCTTCGGTCTGTGGTTGTCTTTTCATTGGAGGTGAGTCTCTTGAAGATGGCATATTGTTGGATCTTTTTTAAAATTCAATCTGCCAATCTATGTTTTTTGATTGATGAGTTTAGACCATCAACATTCAGTGTTGTTATTAAGATATGATTTTCGTTTGCAGCCATTTTGGGGTTTTATTTTTGGTTTTAAACTTGACTTGGTTTCTCCTTTGATTTGCTTTTCCTTTAGTGTAGTTCCGACCTTTCTGGTTTTCATTGTTTTTTTTTTTTTTTTTTTCCCCATTTCCTCCTTATGGAATATTTTGCTGAGAATGTTCTGAAGTGCAGGCTTTCTAGTTTTGAATTCTTTTAACTTTTGTTTATCATGGGTGGTTTTTATTTTATCTTCCAATCTGAGGCTTAATTTTGCTGGATATAAAATTCTCAGTTGGCATCAATTTTCTTTCAGAGCATGATATATGTTACTTCATGACCTCCTGGTGTTGAGGGTCTGGGTTGAGAAATCAGCTGAGATCTGAATTGGTTTCCCTGTATGTATGATTTGTTTTTTTTCTCTCGCAGCCTTTAAAATTCTATCCTTATTCTGTATGTTAGTCATTCTCATTATAATGTGACTTGGTGTGGGTCTGCTGTAATTTTGTACATTTGGGGTCCTATAAGCCTCTTGTACTTGGATTTTCTTGTCATTCTAAAGATTTGGAAAGTTTTCTGATATTATGTCATTGAAAAGATTTTGCATTCTTTTGGTTTGTTTCTCTGTGACTTTGTCTATTCTGATAAATTTTAATTTTGGTCTTGGAAGTTCCGTTCATGGTTTCTTACCATCTTCTTTGTGCAGGAGACTTCATTTGCAATAGTATATCTTTTGTTTTCATTGTCTGAGGTTCTGTCTTCCAAATGGTCTAGTCCATTGAATTTTTAATTTGGTTTATTGTTTCCTTAATTTCCAGGATTTCTGGTTGATTCCTTTTTATAATTTCTGCCTCTTTTTTGAAGAGATCTTTCACTTCTCTCCAATACCATCCTTTATTTTGAAGATCAATCTAACTATGTATTTTCTAAACTCCATCTCTGATATTTCTTCTATTGCATTGTTTATGGATTCTATTGTTGGAACATCTTGGTTTGTTTGAGGCACTTTGTTTCCTTGTTTTTCCATGTTTGTTTTGTGTCTTCTCATCTAGTGGTATGGAGCTGAGGCAGTACCGATTCTACCCCATAGTCTTTTAGTGTCCCCGAAGGCTTCCAGCACCTCACCTTTAAGGGGGAGACCAATATTAGCAGCACTAAATGCAAATCATATGCCACCTTAAACCAAATGGCTCCTATTAAGGAGTTTACAGTTTTGTAACAATAGACAGAAATGAAGTGATCAATTATTGTCTACATATAAACAGTAAGTTTGCTAAAAGGACTTTCTGTTTCAAATGATGGACAATGAGGGAACAGAAGTAGTGTAAGATGTGATGTTTATGAAGGAGAAGGAGAGAAGATAGAAGTAAAAATTTATAGTAAGGGTGAGGGAGGAATTAATAGAGGATGGCTTGTATTATGAGAGCTGATAAAGAGAATCCAGAGAGACAGGGAGGTGAGAGAAAAAAAAATGTAGATTTTTATACAAAAGTAAACAAATAGAAAGACACAACAAAACTGTCATATACTATTCAAACATCCCATTCCTTAATACATTGATGCATGAAAAAATTTGGATCGAAACCTGGTAGAGGTGTGAGACAGAGGGTGAAAAAAATAATTAAATCATTAAATAAAGGAGGAGAGTTTCAATGGAAAATTGAATGATTGCTTCTGTTGGCTTTCAAAATTGTTCTCAGCTTCCCTTCTCCACCAATACCTGGGGAATTGAAGTTTGATGTTAGCTCCAGTCCAGCGGGTGCCAGATGGGTTGGGTGGGTGAGCTGCTAGCAAGATGCCTCACACCCTCTTCCAGTCTTCACACCTGATGTGGCCAGCCCCTTCCATCCCACACACGTCAGGACTCACTCAACCAGAGAGAGTCCCTTTTTCTCCAGTTTCTTCAACCTGTGCTCCACCAGGGAACTGCCCCCAGCCTCCAGTTTTCCATGGGCTTGCCAGACCCAGACTGGCCCACACAAACCCACCTGTGGTCTGATGGTCCTCAGCTTCATCTTCCCCAGACCCAGCTTGCTGCAGTCCCAAGATCTCAATGCCCTTTCAACTTGCAGAGAGACCACCACATGCACTCATACAAAGCAGCAACCCTGCAAAGAGGCAGCCACCACCACATGAAGCAGAAAGACCTCAGGTGTAACCAGACCTGCAGGTACCACAATATATCTCCAGGCCCTGGCTTGAGTCCCCAGACCAAGGTGGCCATGCCCTGAGATGGCAGTGGCCATGTGACAAACCTGCAGGCCCTGGCCAGTGTCCCAAATTAGTGGCAGCCATGTGTAACAAAACCTGCTGGTACTGTGACAGTGGACTTCCAGGCAACAACAGGCAGCAGGTGATCTGCTGATGGTCTGCAGGTGGTCTGTAGGCTAATGTGGATGGTCAGTGGGTGGATGTTGGGCAGTGGGTAGTGGGTAGGTGAAAGGCAGGTGATGGGCAGGCAAGAGGTGGGCAAACGGGCAAATGGCAGATGTTAGGCGACAGTGAGTAATCTGCGCTCAAAAAGCAGGCAATGTGCTGGCAGAAGGCAGGTGATCGCAGTGGACACTTGGGGTAAACAGCAGGGTATCGGTGGACGGCAGCTACTGCCTCACAGAGAAACAGATTTTCCTCTGCTTGAATCCCGAGTTTTGGAGTGCCAAGGAACGCCGCCTCCCTCTGGTCCACCATCTTGGAATCCCTGGTGTTTTATTCCTTGGGCTTTAGGAGTCTCACTGAGGAAGTCACACCTGCGCCAGCGTGTTGGGGTGCTGGCCCCGTGTTGCCTTCTAGTAGTTGCAGTGTTTGTGCCCAAGCCTACTCTTTGTTTCACTTTAAGTTGACTTTCATGCTGGGTGAGAGACTGGCATCTAATTCATCCTTCAGCACAGGAGTTTCTAGTTTTCCCAGCACCATGTGTTAAACTGACTGTATTTTCTCCGACGAGTGTTTTTGGCATCTTTGTCAAGTATGAGATGACTGTAGGCTTGGGGCTGGTCCCTGTGACTTCCTGTCTGTTGGTGCCAGTGCCATGCTGTTTCTGTTACTACAGCTCTGGAGTATGATCTGAGGTCAGGTGTTGTGATACCCCCTGGGTTGCTCTTCTTGCTCAGGGTTGCTTTGGCTATTCTGGGTCTGTTTTCCTTCCACAGGAATTTTAGGACCGTTTTTTCTAGTTCCATGAAGAAGGACATGCACTCAGCCTGTTTTTGAGATTCATCTAAATTGCTGGTTTTCGTTGTAGTTTGCTTTGTCCTTGTGCAAAAGATTACAGGGATATGACAGTTTTTTGTATCCATCTTCCAGTTGATGGGCACTTCCAGTGTTTCCAGTGCTTGGCTACTGTGATTTAAGCCTGCTAAGTGCATTCATGGACAAACTTTTATGTCTACAAGAGCAGTTATTACCTTTTTAGTTACATTATTGTTATTTCCTCTAGTCTCGGTGTTTGTGCACTCTTATGCCTAGTTTCTGCCTACAGAGTTGTCTTTCCAAGAGCAGAAGCCCACCTCCCCTTTCCTTGCCCCCAGGCAGAAAGCATGCTCCCTGGGATGGCCTTCAAGCTCTTGATACTGGCCCTGACTCCTGCTCAGTTTCCATGCCTGCCTGACACCCAGTGGATGCTGACACCTGCGCTCACTGTCTCTGAGACGTGCCAGGCTCCTCCGGGCCTCAGAGCACACTTGCCTGGAACTCTTTCCTCAGGGTCTCAACTCTTGGATGAGCCAAACCACATCCTTGAAAGCCCACCTGAAAAGACTCCTTCCTCAGGAAGCTCTCCTTAAATCTGCGGGCGTGGTCTGTGCCCACGGCTGGGTGCATAGTCTGGCCTTGGTGCTGGTATTTGTCGGCTTTGGTGTTAGTGTTGTTATGGCTCTGTTTCTTCATGTATGTTTCTTTGATCATGATCTGTGTCCACTTATTGCCTGTGAGCTGCTGGAAGGTGGTGGCGTCCCCAGAGCTGTGACACGCCCTCCTGATGCCACCAGCTACCGTGACTCCACTCTGCCCGGCTGGGGCTAATGCTCTCAACGCCGCGGCTCACGAGCTCCCAGGCAGGGGGCTGGCCAAAGTCAGTGGTCAGAGGTCAAAGGCCAGGTGATGCGAGCCTGGAGCTGGGCCAGGTGTGGAGTGCCCACCCAAGGGCAGAGTCTGCTCAGCCTGGGAAATTGTTGCCGCAGAAATTAGGGCTCTGGTTCTGTAGGCATATCTATTGATTTGCTTCAAGAGAAGCCAGAAATGTGGGTTTTTGTGTGAGACTGACTGATTTTTGAAGATCGATAGCTAAGTCATTATTTTAAACACAAGATAAAACAATCTAAAGTGACCTGTGGGATGGATTCAGCAGATTCACTAATCTGCTTCTTGCGCATGAAGCTTTGCTGTGCAGAATCTGCATCCCGACAGCTTTTACTTTGGAAGGTGAAGGATAATATGATGCAAACCGCAATGCTTTTCATCAAAGCCCAGCTCCACCAGAGCCCAGCCCCAACCTCCCAGCTCTCCCTAGGGTCCCACTTCTCTGTTTATTCGCTCACGATGTCCTCTGAAGCTTGCTTTGGGTGAGGCTGGATGCAGGGTATTGGGCACGTGTCCCTGCCATCAGGACACTCAGGGTCCAGCGAGGAAGTGAGCAGAAGACAACCCGGGGAGCCAGGCAATCCAGGCAGCAGATGTGGAGCCCAGGGGAAGGACAGCAGGCTCCTTCTGGGTCTGCATCCAGGGAGGCTTCCTGGCAGAGGTGACAGATGGACCCAAGCTTGAAGAATGGGAGGCACAGGGAGGGAACAGTGTGGGTGACTGCCCCTAGGCCCAGCCACGTGGGTGCAGGGAGGAAGCTGGTGGCAGTGAGGAGCAGAGGTGGACCTGGTGGTGGAGGGGGCAGGCGTGGCCCGCTCCCACCAACCTAGAGGTGATATCGAGGGGGCACGTGGGAGTTCTACCTTGGGATGGGTCAAGGTCAAGGCTAGAGTGAGGACACTCAGGGGTTCCTTCACTGAAGTTAGGGAGGGACTGGGCCATGGCCAGGGGCCAGAAGGAAGATCTAGGGAGACCAGTAAAGTAGAGAGGCTGAGATGGCAGGGAAAGGATGGGCGACCAGGGCTGATCCGCAGGACGCTGCTCCAGGTGGGGCAGGGAAGTGCAGGTCTGCACGCATCCTCGCAGGGGGGCTTCCCAGCAGTGTCCTTCCACGCTGACCACTCCCTGGAACCACTGGGTGGACTCTGAACGTCCCCCTGCCATTTTTGTTCAATTTCCAGTCCATACCCCAGGCAAGCTACATCAGAATCCTAAGGGATGGGACCAGGAATGTGGATTTTTATAATGTTCATGTGCAGCCGGAAGCTTCTGCTAAAAGAGACAGGCCAGACATTAAAGAACCTGTGGAGTCACTCCTCCAGGGATTTCAGGGGCTCCTGCTGTTGGAGAGTCTTGGAAGCTTTGCTGCGGGATCTTCCTGCACAGCCGACCACTTGCCCCTAGTGTGGTTGGAGGTTGCTCAGCCTCTTGCTGGACAGATGCAGACTGTGATCCTCAATCGTCTGGCTTCTGAGTGAAATCCCAGCATGCCGCACACACAGAGCATCTGAAAACACACCAAGGTTGGCTCTTAGTTTAAAATAAAGCGATACTAAGTATCTCTTAGAAGCCCCTTATATTTTCAAAGTAGGTCCTGGAGGTTGAAGGCAGTGTTGATTATTCCGAGAAAATGGAGTCACTTGATTATGGGTTTAAAGAACTGGTTCATTGGTCAAGCTAATCTTCATATCAGAGGGTAGAATCCCGTAAAAATAACACTTTTCATTTTTTGTCTTCTTTCCTTTTCTTTTTTCTTTTTGCCCTGGCTGACACTCACTGTTCTAACTTTGTACTCTTTTGAGAAGAAGATCAGTTCATCCATTCTTCCAACGGGCATTTACTGGGCACCTTGTCCATGCCAGGACAGACAGGCACCAGTTGGTAACATGATTCTCTTCTTCCAGGTGCTCACAATAAACTAATGCACACTTTCAGGGAGTGATCAGGGGAGTGAAGACAGCGGGCGGAGAGGGCAGAGCCAGGCAGGTCTCGTTAGCACAAAAACACCCGGACAGATGCAGACTTCACGAACCAGCCAAAGTCTTTATTTAGGAATGGAGTCACGGTTCTGATGGACCCACTTTCCTGGTGGAAAATGAGCCACTGAACAAAGAGGGGGATTGTGTTTACATGTTATTTTGAGGGGTGGTCTAATGAGCATCTGAGTTTTCTTGGCACTCAGGAATTTGAACTTTTTGGGTTGGGGGTCTGTGGGCAGTGTCTGGAGAGGATTTACTTTGGAGGAGATTAGCGCCTCCCAGAGACGGTTACTTCAGGGGTCACAGAACACCTCCTCCCGTCTGCAGCCGCTCCTGGAAAACACACTTGTCTGGGGAGATGAAGGCTGTCAGGGCATGGATGCCTTTTTCACTCCCTTTTCCTGGGTCGCATTATCTTGGGAATTTTTCATTTTCCATACCTAATATGTCTGCGGGTATTTTATAGGGGATGTCAAGAGAGGCCTCTATGCAGAGATGACATTGGAGAAGAGACCGGCCAGAAGGAAGGAGAGAGCCATGCAGGTATCAGGCAGAGGGAAGAGCACATGAAAGTTGCCTCTGGTGTGCCCTCAAAGAACACTTTGAGTTGACGTGTGAATTCCTGGAAAGGATCTTCTGCTTGATTTTTCTACCCAGAATCTCCACTGAAGTGCTCTCTCATTTCCTGTGTTTTCTCTCTGATGTCACTCCTTATGTCATCCTTTACCTTGCAGATCAGTGTAACTAGTACACGCTAAACTCCTTCTCTGACCTTTCTTACACTGTGGTGTCGATGGCTCTGCTATTGAAGCATCTTGGTTTGTTTGGAGTGATTTGTTCCCTTGCTTTTTCATGTTTGTGTGTCGACCCATCTAACAGGAGGATCTAAGGCAGTGGAGTTTCTTCCCTGTGGACTTATAGTGTCCCTGAATGTTTCTAGTGCCTACAGTTTAGGGGAAAAAAATAGCAACAACTCATGCAAACAACATACAGCATTAAACCAAATAGTTCCCACTGTGATGTCTACAAGGTTAATTGTCACAAGAAACAAAAATAATGTGATCAGTTATGACCCATGGTGAAAACAGTAAGTTTACAAAAGGGTTTACAATTTTGACTGGTGAACAGGGAGAGAAGAGAAGAGGTGGAGGATATGATGATTATGACGGAGAAAGGGAGGAAATAGAAGTAAAAAACTTAAAGGAAGAGTGAAAGAAAGAACAATAAGAGATTGACCATTAACAGAAGAAAAGAGAGAAACAGAATCAAGGGCAACAGATGAGTGAAAGAAGAAGAAAAATCTATAAAATAAAAATTTCAAAAAATAAAAAAATACAAGAACAAAAAAAAAAACCAAAATATATTAGTATTTGATTAGTCCTTGGGGCTCAGTGGCAGAGTGCTTGCCTAGCATGTGTGAGGCACTGGGTTTGATCCTCAGCACCTCATATAGATAAATAAGATATCATGTCCATCTACAACTAAAAATAATAAAAAAATCCTAGTCCTCAAAATACTGATCCATGAAAAATAACTACCTTCAAAAAATGCTAGAAATGAGAAAAAAGAAACAAATATGTATAAGTGCCCTTAAAATATTCAGGCCACATTAAACAGAGAAAAGAAAATCGAGGGGAAAAAGACTTTGATGGAAAGCCGGAGGGTAATTGTTTCCTTTGGAGTTCGAACACTCCTCCGCCTCCCTGCTCAGCAGCGTCAGGTGGGCTGGGGGCTTGTGCTGCTGGCTGGCCCTGGCTGGGCTTGCTAGCGGGGAGGAGACCCCAGGCGGAGCTCCGGGAGGCAGGTTGAGGCTTATACAGGCTCCAGGGGCGTCACTGAAGGGCGACGGGTCTGAAGGTCTTAAATCAACCCACCTCCAGGGCCCAGTAGTTGTGGCCCCTGCTGGGAGACTGCGCCCTAGGAATCTCCCCTGGGCTTCACTTGTGGGACGCATAGCCAATCCTTAGTCCCCTCCGTCACCCACGGTCCCCACGTTTCCTGGTCTCTTGGGTTCAATCTCCAAACCCAATCACACCCCTCCCCGGCTTTTGAGTTTCCAGCCAGGCGTGTTTCTCCCAGTTGGTCCTGCAGGCCAGGAAAGCAACTTCCTCTCTTCTGCCATCTTGAAACAGCTGATAAGCATCTCGACCACAAGGAGACTCCAGGAGGCTGAGAGTCAACGAAGACCAGCAGGCACATGCCCAACTTCGAAGGAATTTCAGAAGGAATTCCTTACTGATCCATGAGTTCAAAAAAGGCAATCCTATCTGGGATTGAAAGAACCCCGGGTGCTGGGGAGATAGCTCAGTTGGTAGAGTGCTTGCCTTGCAAGCACAAGGCCCTGTGCTTGGGTTTGATCCCCAGTACTGCAAAAAAAAAAAAAAAAAAAAAAAAGAACCTCAGGCTGGCGCAGATTACAAACAAATTCCTGCAGGATTTCAGCCCCCACCCACTCCTTTGAACAGCAACATCTTTGTGCAGTGCACAGACTACCCAACTGGGTGTCACAGTCCTCACTGCAGAGTTGCACAAGAAGACACAGGCTCAGGGAGGGGATAGGCTTGCTCTGAGTCAGTGACCCCCACGTGGCCCAAGGCTGGCCCAGGTTTTGTCCCCTCAGGCACAGGGCATTTCCTCTTGTTTCTTTCCCCTGTTCCCTACATCTCCATCTGCATAGGAAAAGGTTTGCAGTATGACTTAACTCAGCCCTTCACCTTCTTGGCTGTGCACAGTGCGGAAACTCACTCAAGGAGGAACACCTGGATCTGCCTTTGGTGAGCAGACAGGGGGAGAAAATCACACACACTCTCTGAATTACATCAGAGACAAAAAAGGGATATATAGAAAGGGGCTTGAAGAAAAGGTGCGGCAGCAGGGGCGAGGTGGGGCAGTTTATCCATGTGATTCCTGAGGCACTTGGACTTCTCAGCATGAGTGTTTTGCCTGTTTAAAAATGCTGATAGTTAATCTAGCTGGAAAGAAAAAACTGTATCATTCTAACTGATCTGAAGGTAGCTAGATTCCCTTAGCCACAGCATTGCCTGCCAGGTGGGCATCTGAGGTCATTTTACGTTTTTGTTTAGAGGTACGTTTGTGTGCTGCAAAGGCTAACGTGTGGTTTGACTCATTTAGGGGAAATGCCACACTGAAGCGTGGCAGAGCTTGAAAGACGCATTTGGATCTTATTTCTGCTTCCCGGGTGTGGGGTGTGCTCCCTGTGGCTCCGCTCTCGCCAGAACTACGCCCCTTGCGATGCTCGTAGCAGACAGCAGCAGTCCTTCTCCTCGTGTGGACATGGGGTTTGTTGAAGGAGGTTGGACAGCTTGAAAACTCCCAGAGTGTCTCAAGGATCAGACACAACACAGTTGGGAGCATCATACCAACCACTGTTGGAGCCCAAACCGTGCTGCAGTTACCACCTGCCCTGGGCACTGTGGTGCAGGGGGCTCGGCCACAGAGCTGGCTGGCCAGGGAGGCCTCCCTTCTGCTGCTCTGGGTCCTTGCCCAGTTCACTGATGCGTCAGCCAGGCTGGAGCCAGACCACACACCTGTACCCCACAGCAGAGGAATCTGGGGAACACGCTCAGTATCTCTTCAAGCCCCTCAGCACAGGCCAGCTGGGAGGGCTGGGATGGATGCCCGAGGAGCTGGCTTTCGGTGTCTGCCAGATTCCAGCCCGAGTTTGGCAGAGAGCATGAAATTCGAGAGTTGGAGCAGAGTCTATGCTGTCCCTGTTCAAGGAGAATCTTTCAAGTGATCTTGAGCCCGATGCCTACTTTGGCTAAAACTCCCCTGTTCCAGGGCATGGTGAGCTGCCGGGATCTTCCCTCAAAAGGAATCTGCCATTGCGCTGTGAGAAGCTGGTCCAGGGACAGCTGCAGGACTTTAGGACTTCCTTCCCTTTGGAGCAGGCCAGTCTTTCCTGGCCCCAGCCATGCCGAGCTCTGTGGAAACCCAGGCCCTGTCCACGTCCACCCAACGCAGGAGGCAGCTAATGGCAGGTCTTGGCTCTGCAGCTCCCGTTGGGCGGTACTGGTGGAAACCTGTGTGGGTCTGCATGGCCGTCCAGTCCCTGCTCCCTCTGGCTCCCTCCTTTCTGAGCCCCCAAACCTCTTGCTTTCCTAATCCTGTCTCAGCCTCTGCTTCCTGCAGATCCGAGTGACACACGGGCTTTGGCAAAGATGAACTGGCAATAATCCAGAAACAGATGGAGTGCTTATTCGCAACTTCAGTAATTTCCACTTTGATCCCTCTCCCTTTTCATCTAAGTCTGATCCATACAAAATTCCATCATCTCCAGGTTCAACAATGCATCTTGAGTTTATCTTCTCTTTCCAGTCCAGAGCTACCCCCCACTCAGAGCTTTGCTGCTCTGGCCCTGGATAGCTTGGTGAGGATCCAGTAACCAAGTGCCCCAAGCAGGAGCGCAAGGAACAGATGTGCGTGGTGTCACTGTTCTGAGGTGCAAGGTCAAGGCCAAGGTCAGGATGGTCCCAGGGTTGCTCCCCTCTGGGAGCTGAGGAGAATCTGCAGGGGTGGTTTGCTGACAGTCTCAGCTGGGCCTTCGCTCTACAGGTGTCACCCCAGGGTTGGCTTCATCTCCACGCAGAGCTCTGTGTGTGCCTGTAAAAAAATTCCCACTTTTTTTTATAGGCACCCCTCATGTGGGTCCTCCTCACTCCAGTGTGGCTTCCTTAGTTCACGTGTGTGAGAACCCAATCTCCACGCAAGGTTGCGTGCTGAGCAACAGGGGCTGCTGTAATAATAATAATAATACATCATTATCATGATTGATTTTGCAGTGCTGAGGATGGCGCCCAGGCCCCACTTATTCTGCAAGCTCTGTCACTGCAGTCTGTCCCCAGCCTGGCTCGTCTTTCAACCTACAACAGGCCTGGAGGAAGCCTCTGGCTGTTCTCGCTGCTTCCTTTCCTTCGTTACAGAGTCCGGGATGATCTCGTAGATGCTTGAACCGGATCATCAGCACCTCATCATTGCTACTGGGAATCCTCGGGTGCATTCCAATCATGCCAGGACAGGATCCCATCCTTGCTGGGTTCTTGCTGTCCTCTCTCAGGCCCCTCTGGTGACAGCTCTCCTGCGCCTGTCGGCTCAACTGCCCGGGACCTCACTGGAACACGCTGAGCTCCTCCCAGCTCAGGGCTCCTTGGCTGATGGCTCTGCCTCCTCCGGAAGCTCTCCTGACAACTGGATTCTTCTTTTTTTTCAGGTCTCAGCAGAAATGTTGCCTTTTCAAAGAGGTCCTCCCTGACCACCCTGTGGGACGCCAGTCAGGACAGGTATCGCTGTGCCGTGACAATAGGACCCCAAATCCCAGTGGCTGACACGTGCCACACAGACGTCTTCCAGGACCCTGCATCTCTGACAAGGTTCGTGGAGCTTTGCTCTGGGACATACACTGATGGACACCCTTTGCCTGGGACCTTACTGGACTTAGGAAGAGAGGAAAGAGATGGTGACTGTGAGCCGGTTCTCAAGGCTTCTGTCTGGCAATAACGCACCTAATTTCCAGCCACACGTCACTGGCCGAACAAGCCTGGTGGACACTCCTCAGTTCCACAGGGCACTGGGTGGGGCAGTTCTCAGGCAGCATGGCAGGTCCTGTGGCCTGCGGTCAGCAAGCTGGGAGCCAATGCCCCCTGAGATACTCCGAGGCTGCCACAGTCCTCTGGGAAGGAGGGCCCTCCTGTGTTTTCTATTTCCTCTTGTTTGCTTTTTTTCATAGTAATCATTGTAGTTGAAAATTGTAAATAAATCCACATTTACTTAGAAATGATGGGTCCAGGGATGTCACTTAGTGGCAGAGCACTTGCCTAGCATGGGTAAGCCCTGGGTCCCATCCCCAGCATCACGAAAAACAAAGAACAAAACAAAGCAGAAAAGCCAACGACAGCTGCAAAGCAAAAAACTGTGTGTGTGTGTGTGTGTGTGTGTGTGCATGTGTGTGCATTAATAAGTGGACACACACACTTGAAGTAGCAGGGCAAGAGCCCAGGTATCCTTACCAGGTAGAACTGCTTGTGAATCCAGCCAGCCTCTTGCTAGAATGTGAATCAGCTCGCTGGACTCCAGCTTGTTTCTTTTTAGAACAGGCTGATAGCATTTTGCCAGACTGACCCATAGAGGGCGCCAGGAGAGCACGGTTCCCCTACCGGCTGCTGCTCTCCCGCAGCGTATGTTTTCACACATGTGAGCAATAACATCACTTTCATTATGCTGCAGTAAATACAGAACAGTGTTTTTATACTGGCTTGGATTCAGAAACCCCATCCATTTGGGACTGACTGTGTTTTTCAGTCATCTAGCCCGGCTAATTAATTTTGTAATTTATAAATCAATTGCAGTAAATTAATTTAATTTAGTGAGCTCTTCCTGGGCTATCTCATCTCATACGTTCTAATTAATGAATCGCGTTTGGCTTTAAAAATGACATCTGTTGATAGAGTGACTTTTGTTTTGATATATGAATTTGTTTTTCATGCCTGTCAGTAATAATAAGCATCCATTTTTCATAGTGGTGACGAGTCCTAGGCTCCAGCTGGTCGGTGTGACTTGGGAGCTGTTGTTGGCTGTGTTTGGTCAGCATCTACTGTGTGGGACACCAGCCATTGCTGTTGGGATGTGGTTCCAGTGTGTCCCCAAAGGCCCAAAGGCCCAAAGGCCCAAAGGCCCGTCTGCGTGGCCCCCAGTGTGGTGATGTTGAGTTGGTAGAAGTTGCAACAGGTGGGGCCTCCTGGGAGGTCATGGGGGCAGGAGGGCAGTCACCCTTCGAAGAGGTCAGCAGCTTCTCATGGGTCTCCAGTTGGTTCCAACAAGCATGAGCAAGACTGGGCTCCAGACTTCTCTCCCCCAGACCTCTCTCCCTTCCTGTCTTCTGTGTGACCTTCTCTCTCCTATGCTTCCATCTTGATAACCTCCAAAATGTCCTTGCCAGAGCAAACCAGACACTGGTTACTTGCTCTTGAATCCCTAGAGCTGTGAGCTAAATAAACCTTTTAAGAATATAAAATACCCCAAATTTATAAAGAACTTAAACAACTGTACACCAAAAATACAAAGAAACCAATCAATAAGTGGGCTAAGGAACTGGGTAGACACTTCACAGAAGAAGATATACAAGCAATTAACAAACACATGAAAAAGTTTTCAACATCTGTAGTAAATAAAGAAATAAAAATGAAAACTACCCTAAGAGTTCTTCTCACTCCAATCAGAATGGTTATTATCAAGAACAATAATAGGTGTTGGTAAGGATGTAGGGGAAAAGGCACACTTGTACATTGCTGGTGGGGTTGCAAATTGGTGCAGCCACTCTGGAAAGCAGTGTGGAGATTCCTTAGAAAACTTGGAATGGACCCACCATTTGACCCAATTATCCCACTCCTTCATTTATACCCAAAGGACTTAAAATCAGCATATTACAATGACACAGTCACATCAATGCTTATTGTAGCTCAATTCACAATAGCTAGATTGTGGGACCAACCTAGATGCCCTTCAATAGATAAATGGATAAAGAAACTGTGGCATATATACACAATGGAATATTATCCAGTCATAAAGAAGAAAAAATTATGGCATTTGCTGGTAAATGGATGGAATTGGAGCATATCATGCTAAATGAAATAAGCCAATCCCAAAAAACCAAAGGCCAAATGTTTCCTCTGATAAGTGGATGATGATACATAATGGGGGGGTGGGGAGTAAGGGAAGAATGGAGGAACGTTGGATTGTGTAGCAGGAATTGAGGGGTGGGTGAGGGTGGGGGAAAGGAAAGATAATGGAATGAGATAAACATCCCTATGTACATGTATGATTACGTAAACAGTGTGACTCTACATCGTGAACATCCAGAGAAAGTTGAACCCCGTTTAGGTATAATGAATCAAAAATAAGTAAATGAATGAAGTACCCAGTCTCAGTTCTTTAGTTACAGCAACAGAAAATAGACTAACATGGCCATCCTCCACCACGCAAGTCATGATCTTTAGAGTCAGCCAGGCCTCCTCTTCCTCCTTCTGATCATGGAGAGTCCAGTTGTAAGTGGCAGGGTTGACTGTGGCTGGACAGGGTGCTGTAGCGCCAGGTTTGGGAATGGATAGGGGACAAAGCATGTGGGTCTTGGAAGCAAGTGCTGCATGCACGGTCTCACGGCAGAAGCAGCCTGCTCAGGGTCGGAATGGCAATGGCAGGAGGAATGACATCTCCTTCGAGCAAATATCTTAATCCTCTCCATTCTGCTTGAGATTCGAATCTCTTGGAGAAGTGCCCGTGCACCTACCCAGGTCAGACGTCTGCCCCTCAGCTGGGGTGGGCAGGCGACTGTCAGGCCCCGGAATGTATCCGATAGAGAGTGGGCTATTCCCACAGGAACCTGGGATGTTTTCACCAGAAAAGGCTAGTGGATGCCAGGCTGGCAGAACCCGACAGGTACCTGCTGGGCAAACAGCCTTTGCCGAGACAAAATGTCCCGAGCGGGACCTCTCC
Source organism: Sciurus vulgaris (assembly GCF_902686455.1). Taxonomy (NCBI): domain Eukaryota; kingdom Metazoa; phylum Chordata; class Mammalia; order Rodentia; family Sciuridae; genus Sciurus; species Sciurus vulgaris. The sequence continues at coordinate 6,698,383 of NC_136466.1, forward strand.
TGACCTGTGCTGACCTTGCCATTTCGGAGACAAGGGTCTCACTCACCTGCCAGCATCCTCGTGTGGCACATCACAGCCTTGGCATTTCTGGGGGTGGAACTGGAGGCCAGCACGGTGAAGAAGCCTGGCTGCGACCCCTGGGCAGAGGGAATGAAGCTAGTACTCTGGCCCCGGTGGGTCTTGCTCGGTGGAGGCCAGCCAGGGCCTCACAGCACGAGGAGGCCTGGAGCTGGGCTAGGAAGGGAAGGGGATTCCACTGTGGGGAGGAGACTTAGAACCAACCTGGAGGCAGGGGGCGGGAGGGCCAGCGCTCAGGACGCCCTTTGGGAACTGAAGGGGGTTCACGTTGTCTCCTGAGCCCAGCAGAGATGAGCAGCTTCGTCTCTGACAGCGCTGATCTCTGGCCTCAGGAGTCTGCTTCAGCACTGTTTGTGTTTGCAGGCCTCTCCCCTGAGCTTCATGTTTTCAATAAACAGCTTCAAGAAGACTCTCTAAGGTGACGCAAATAGATTACATTACGATATGAGCAATTTGTGTGAATTAGACTGCCTTTTATCTTGGCTTAGGTTACGATTTTGCTAGTAAGTGCATTAATTTTTTTTTTCCAACAAAATTTAAACTCCGGGCAATTCTATATTTTGTTGTGCAAAAGATATCTATCGTTCTTCACTAAAATATGAACTTGGAGGATGAGGATGCTGTTGAATTCACTGCTGTAATCTTAGTGCCTAGAATAATAGCTGTAGGTAACAGGGAGGGAGGACAGAGAGGGAGTCTGGCAGCTTCCCTGAGTCCAGGGAGGCAGTCAGGGCCAGCTGAGGCCGTGGAACAGTACCGGGGAGCGGAGGGTGGGGTAGAGGAGGCCCAGAGAGCTTCAGACTCACCTCTGAGCACTCATCAGAGAACTAACCAGCACCCCAGAGCAAGGAAACAGGGGGAGAATCAGAGGGAACCAATTTGACACCCACCCAGGGCCAGGAACAGGGTCTGTTGCTACCAGCCAGACCTGAAGGCCTCATGATTCCTGGGACACTGGGCAGATGGCACAGGAGAACCTTGCCCATGGCCCAGAACAATTAGACCCAACAATGCACATCCCAGACCTACCTAATAAATGTTCAAACAAGACCTACAAGGGTTAGACTGCGTTCTGGAGCAAGACTCATTGATCGTCATAAGGGTATACAAAAGATGCCACATCCAACGAGATAAAATTAACCCTATGTGAATTCCAACAAAAATCAGTCGGCATGAAGAAAATTAGACAAATCTGAGGAGAAAAATCATCTGAAATGACCAGAGGTTAGAATCAGCAAAGAAGGACATGAACATTGTTACTATATGTCATTTATTCAGAAAGGTCAGGAGAGACTGGCAGCTATAAAAAGGCACAAAATGAACTTTCAGAGAAGAAAACTACAAAATGGGAGATGAAAAATACACTGAGCGGGATCAGATGTTGCAGAAGATGTTGCTAGTTAACTCAAAGAGGCAGCCATAGAAACTACCCAACACCAAGAGAGAAAAGGAAGACGGGAAAAGAGGAAAGGCGTTGTGAGTTGTAGGCTGACTTATGCACTTGTACCTGAGAAACCCAGGAGAGAAAGGCAAAAAAAGAAAATATTGCAAGAAATAATGGCTCAAGGTTTCCAAAGCCGACAAACGGTAAGCCTGCTGAAAAATCTCAACAAATCCCTAGCACAACAAAGGTCTGAACAAGACGACACCAAGGTATGTCTTGATAAATTGTCCCAAATCAGTGATGAGGCACAGAGTCTGGAAAGCGCCCGAGGAGACGCCACGGTATGTACCGAGAACATGGATGAAGACGTTTCTCCCTAGGAAGACAACGGTGGACCAGAAGGAGCGCTGGACCGACAGCCATCAGGCTAGGGTTCCACACCTGGCAAACACGTCTTTAGAAAATGAAGCTACAGTGAAGAACTTTAGAGGCACAAAAGCCGAAAAAGTCAGTCACCAGCAGCCCACACTCCAAGAAACACTGATGGCAGTTCTTGAAGTGGTTGGTGTCAGATGGAAACCGGGATCTACATTAAAGAAGGAAGAAGGTCGGAAATAGTGCATGGGAAGTATATATTTATTTCTCATTACTTAGGTTTCTTTAAAAATGATTAACTGCTTAAGAGGACAGGAAAGAGCGCCATTGTAACATTCTTAACTACACATGGAACGGCAGACCATCACTTGGAGGGATATATCTACATATTTAAATCTACGTGATGCAAAATCTGGCAGTCAACGTTCCGTCGCTGTGACAAGATGCCCGAGAAAGTCAACTGGAAAGGAGGGAAGATTCTTTCAGCTCACGGTTCCTGAAGCCTCTGTCTGTGGTCGCTCAGCTTCATCATTTCTGGGCCTGTGGTGAGGCAGAATGTCCTGGTAGGGAGCCCGTGATAGAGCAGAGCTGCCCACCTCACAGTGGCCAGGAATGAGGGAAGGGAGACAGGTGGGTGCCAGGGACAAGGAACAGTCCCCAAGGCCCTGCCTCCAGTAACCTACTTCCTCCAACAACGCCGGGCATCCTACGGTTTCCACCTCCTCCCAGGAGTCCATTCAAATTGTTAACCCATCAGACGGATTTGCCCACGGAAGAGGTCAGAGCCTCCCGATCCAATCCCTTCCCCAAACCCCGCCTCCGGACACTGCTGCACTGGGGACCAAGTCTTTGAGCTTTTGGGGCACTCTAGATCTAGATCATAACAAAACTCTAAAGAACTACCAGTAAAACCAAGAAGTACAGAAAACAAGCTAAGAAAGAAGAGAAAAACTACTTAGGGGCTGGGGTGTGGCCCACCAGTAGAACACTTGTCCAGCAAGCCAGGGCCTTGGGTGGGTCCCTACTGGGTTCATGTCTACAGAAGGCGGGGCAGGAAAAACGTGAGGACAGACGGTATTACAGCGGAAGCCACTGGGCACAGGTGCACCTCTCCACCGCACAGGGCCGGGGCACTGCTTCTAACAACCTAGGTGTTGACTTTTGAGTGGTAATAATAACTATAGGAGAGGAAGATCGAACACAGGACTGGGAATTTTGAGAACAACTTACATTCCTTGTCAGCAGTTGGGCGCCTCTCTGTTCACCAACACCACAAACAGTCATTTTGGGCACGAAGTCAGCTGTAAAAACCCTAAACCCACCTACGAAGATCAACGATCATCTGACACACTTGACAGCTCTGTTGTTTTATTTCTTCTCTTATGAGATTAAGCTCCCCCTTGGATAGTGTGCCTTCTGTATCCGTTGACTTTTACAAACCCCCAAATAAAAAAATCTGTTGAAAAGCAGCCTTTTAACACTCCCCCAACCCCGTGGTGCATAAATCACCAGGCAGAGCTCAAAAGACATGCCAATCCCAGGAACAAAGGTCCTTTGTGTGGGCCCTTGCTCCCAGGGAGAGCGGATGCTAATACCTGCTTGCATTTAGAGCTTGACGTTGTGAGGAGACTTTTACTGAACAAAATGGAAGGTTTGTTTCACCTTGCTTCAAGGGAGAAAAATTGAAAAAACCTCTAAACCTCTAGCCAAACACGAGTTCCTCTGAAATTCACTCTGTGCAAAGCGAAACCCTGAGAGTTCAGCTACATTTCACTTTTTCCTGCTCCCTCCACAATTATATTTGAAGGCCAGGGACCTGAGTCTGGCAGGAAGGGATCTCAGGTGTCTGTCTTTGAATTACAGATATGTAGAGAAAGAGTCCAATGCTCTTCTCCTGGATCTCTTCCCGCTCTTGTCTCGTTCAGAAGTTTCTATTAGCCACCTGGCTCTCTGGGTCTTTCTTGTATGCTGAAGCTAAAGAAGAGATTTGATATTCTGACATAAAAAATGACAGAAGTTTTCTTGCATCTCTCATCCACTACAAAAGTGATACTGTTGACCGGATCACCAGGGTCTGTGGGTGAATGAGCGGAGAGGAAAAGGCAAAGGTTGGCAGGAGCTAGTTTGAAAGAATTTAAGAGAATTTTTCAAGCAATGAAACAGAGAACTCTTTTTGAGAAGCTGCCCAGCCTAAGACAAATGCAGACACGAAGTGTGTTATGAATGGCATTTCCTTTCTGCAGGATTTTGGTTAATACTGATGCACTGCAGCAGGTGTAGTTAGCCTATTGAACTGGTGTTGCTGAGTCTAATGCCACTGGTGACTCTCTGTCTCTGTATGGCTCTAATTTGCAGAGTAGTCTTGCAGGGTCTCTGTCCCTGGGGGCACTTCTCAAGGACTGTCATTAGACAGTCATTGTACCCCTCAACGTGGAATCGTCCTGTCCTGCAGACCCTGCTGCTCTGACCTGGGGAGGGAAGGTAGTCTGTTCTGTGGGGGTTTCTGCCCCTGGGGCCTGAGAAGCTTTCCCTCCCCACGTGGAACTTGCAAGGGAGGCCCCCTTCCTGTCGGCAGTCTTTTGTCTACAGAGGAGGGTCCCAAAGTTGTCTGCTTTCAAAGATTTTTGCCCACACCCCCTCCCGCCACTTATTTCTGAACAATGGCAGTGGAGACTTCAGGATGGGGAGCCTGGGGGGAGCTACACACTCAGGCTCACCTGTCTCGAACTAGAAACATCCTTTAATTTGTGTTTATTACTAAAAAGAAAAGGGAGATGAATGAAAAGCATGAAGAAACCTGGAGAAGGAGTGCTTAACCAAACGACCTGGAAGGGTCACTTTACACTGGCTTAGGAACGAGGTTCTTGGGGCATGTGTGTGGCTGAATTTGCATGCGAGTGTGTCTATGGGGCCCTGCATGTGACACCAAGGCTGCTGGAGGCAGGACAGAGCTGTGTGCACAGGCAGAGGAGTCTGTCACTTATGCCATCCCTCATCTAAAACCAAGAGGGAGTCGGTACAGATTAATTAGGTAGACTTATTATTTAGGTTCAGGGTTTTTACAAAGAAAATTCTAGCACCCAATGTGTGTGCAGTTCTCATGGAGGTAAGACTGTACATTTTTATTCATATTTTAATGATTCCTGGAAGCTCCTTGCCTAGGAGGGGCTGACTAGGATCTAGTTTTGGTGCCCAGGTTTCTGCAACCAGCATCGCTTTTAAGACTTGTAACAACCCTGCTACATCATAGATAGGGACAAGAATCTGGGCATGGTGACTTCCCAGCCCCAGGCTTATTCCCTTCACATGGTTATGTGAGCACAGAGAGGCACCGGCACTATGATTCTCCATTTTTGCACAACTAGTGCAAAGTCTCATCTATGAGGCATTCCTGGTGGGGGGTGGGGGACCAAAGAGAGGCTGGGAGCTCTGCCAGGCCTTCCTGTCTGCATCGCGCTCTTCCCACTTTGTCAGGTAGTTATCTAGTTCGTGGGTGCTGGTTCTAGACTCAGGTAAGTTGAAAGCACACTCATGCAACATGCAGGCGGCGGGCTGGGTGCCTCCTTAGCTGTGGAAACCGTCCGGGCCTGGCACCTGCACCTTCCGGAGCACCATCTCCCACCCCGGCCCAGCGGAGCCCAGCTGTGCTAGGAGGAGGGCTCTTGGTGAGGAGCTGAGACACAGGCTGCTCAGCAAACGCCCCGTCTCTGCTGTCTTTGGGAGTACGGCTTGTCTCTAGCTTACCGGACACAGGGGGAACACCTGTTCACTGAGCTGTGGACAAGAAAAAGAAAATTTTCATCGGGTCGATTTTTAGGGGTATTTCGAGCAGAGGAGTCGGAGTGAGGGAGATTGCGCCTCCCCTCCTCTTGCCCAGGTTTTTAGGCAGTCAGGGCCCGGGAGGAACGGAAGGAGGCGCTGGTCCTTCGCAGATTCCTGGCGGAGGCGAGGGAGGTCGGGACCCGCGAGGCACTGCGGGCTCGGGAGGCCACAGGCGCCGGCAGAGGGCGCCCCGGGCCCACGCAGTGGAGCGCGTGGCGCTCGGGTTGCAAGCTCGCGGGCCACCGGGCACCGACTGCAGACCGGCGTTGACCGCAGTCCGGGACGCGCTGGCCACTGAGCTCTCGGGCGAAGCCAGCGCCCTTGGGGCGCAGCGGCACCTCCTGGAGCGCCGCGCTTCGGGAGAGCGGTGAGTACCGGCGCCGGCCTGACCTGTCTCCAGCCAGTTGCGGGGCCTGGGACGCGCCCGGGTGGGACGAGCGCCCCTGGGCTTGTGCGTGGCGAGCGTGGGGCATGCAGACGGTCTCTGGCTCCTGGCTTTGGGTCAAGTTTGGGGCTGACCCCTAGAGGCGTTGGGTGTGGGGCCAAGTTTTGTGTCCAGGCGACTTGGGGTTACTGGAGGTTTTAACGTTGGGATTTGTCTTGGGGGCCTTGCGTGCAGTCCAGGGCTCCAGGGACTGGCCAGGTAACCAGTGAGCGCAAGCGTTCACCTGGGCGTCTCCCACCCGCTTCACCAGCAGCATCATCCAGGGGAACCACGTGTGGCTGTCACCCGCAACTCTGCCTGTCAAGCGCAGCCCGCCCCTAGGGCAGGGGAGGGGACGCGGGGGCCGGGAGGGCTGTGCCCCGTGGGAACCCAGCCGGCCTGCGTGCCCGCCCGTGCCAGCTCCGCTCTGTGCTCCTGAGAGGCAGCGCTGTCGGGAGGCTCAGGGTCCTGCCCTGGGGGGCGAAGGCCGCCCGAGGGCGCCCAGGCGCTGGGCTGCAGGGAGAAGGGAGCGACACTGCCCCGCGGCAGCTGCGGGAGCCGGGAACCCTTTTCTGGCCCCTATCACTTGGAATAGTCTCTAGCGGCTGGAGGCAGCGGGGAGGCGCGCTTCCCCGCGGCCTGGCCCGGGATCCCTTTTCGAAACCTGCCCGGGCAATCTTTGCGCATCCGGAGCCGAACTCCCGCTGCGCGCGGCTGGTGGGCTCTGGAGCGCTGCCTGGGGTTTGTGGAGTCCCCGGCGCCTCGCGAAGTCCGCTTTCCGAGCTCCGGGGGCTGTGAGAGAGACGACCAAGGTAAGGTAGGTAGCCTTGAGAGGCTCGCCCAGCTGATGATTGGATTGGTTTGACCTGAGCAAAGATGCAATCTGCTCAGATTTTGGAGAACGACTGTGTTTTTCCTTTGCTTTTTAGGGCGTTCAGAGAGCTGCGCAGGAGAAAGAGGGGCTTGGAGGAGCGAGACATGTATTTTCGCCTGCGTCTCAAAAGGGGAGAATTCCCTGTGCCCACTGGAGAGTCAACAACCCTGAACTGTGACTGCAATTGAGGGCACAGCAGAGGCCCAGGGGCCTCTGGGTTGATGACTTAGACTATGTGCTAAAAAGCCGAAGCTTTCCTTGGGGAATTTAGGGGCCAACTGGTGGTGGTGACTGTGACCTGAGGTGAGGAGTCAGAAGACAGCCACAGAAAACAGCAGGGACGTTGCATGGGGCTGACGTGGACTGCCCGGCCCGGGAAGCTCCTGCTGCCCACTGTCCCTCTCTGATGGAATGCTGGTGAGGTCCCCCACCCAGGGAGCCACCTGGTGAGTGGAACGCCTGGGTCTGGCTGACCCCTCAACCCTGCCTAGGAACTGGGGGGGCGCCAGGGCCCTAATGCCCTTTCCTCCCGGAAGATGGCTCTGAACACGTCCACTATGGATGGGGCCGGGCTGGCGGTGGAGAGGGACTTCTCCTTCCGCGTCCTCACGGCCTGCTTCCTTTCGCTGCTCATCCTGTCCACGCTCTTGGGAAACACTCTGGTCTGTGCTGCTGTCGTCCGGTTCCGACACCTGCGGTCCAAGGTGACCAACTTTTTTGTCATCTCCCTAGCTGTCTCAGACCTCCTGGTGGCTGTCTTGGTGATGCCCTGGAAAGCCGTGGCTGAGATCGCTGGCTTCTGGCCCTTCGGGTCCTTCTGCAACATCTGGGTGGCCTTTGACATCATGTGCTCCACGGCCTCCATCCTCAACCTCTGCGTGATCAGTGTGGACAGGTACTGGGCCATCTCCAGCCCCTTCCAGTACGAAAGGAAGATGACCCCCAAGGCAGCCTTCATTCTGATCAGCGTGGCCTGGACGCTGTCTGTCCTCATCTCCTTCATCCCCGTGCAGCTCAGCTGGCACAAGGCCAAACCCACGGGCCCCTCCGACGGCAACTCCACCTTCCTGGAAGAGACCGAGGACAATTGTGACACCAGACTGAGCAGGACGTATGCCATTTCGTCCTCCCTGATAAGCTTTTACATCCCAGTGGCCATCATGATCGTCACCTACACCAGTATCTACAGGATCGCCCAGAAGCAGATACGGCGCATCTCGGCCTTGGAGAGGGCAGCGGTGCATGCCAAGAATTGCCAGGCCACCACAGGCAACGGGAACCCTGCCGAGTGTTCTCAGTCAGAAAGCTCCTTTAAGATGTCCTTCAAGAGAGAGACCAAAGTCCTGAAGACCCTGTCCGTGATCATGGGGGTGTTCGTATGCTGCTGGCTCCCCTTCTTCATCTCGAACTGCATGGTGCCCTTCTGTGGGTCTGGGGAGACCCAGCCCTTCTGCATCGATTCCATCACCTTTGATGTGTTCGTGTGGTTTGGGTGGGCGAACTCCTCCCTGAACCCTATCATTTATGCCTTTAATGCTGATTTTCAGAAGGCATTTTCCACTCTCTTAGGATGCTACAGACTTTGCCCTACAACGAGTAATGCCATAGAGACAGTTAGCATCAATAACAACGGGGCCGTGGTGCTTTCCAGCCACCACGAGCCGCGAGGCTCCATCTCCAAGGAGTGCAATCTGGTTTACCTGATCCCACATGCTGTGGGCTCCTCGGAGGACCTGAAGAAGGAGGAGGCAGGTGGAGTAGCCAAACCGCTGGAGAGGCTGTCCCCAGCCTTGTCAGTCATATTGGACTATGACACTGACGTCTCTCTAGAGAAGATCCAGCCCACCACACACAATGGACAGCACCCAACCTGAACTCCTGGGTGAGCACAGCCACACACGCATCCTGAGAGCTGGAGATTTCTTTGGGGCTTGCGCTAAGGTCTGGTGAGACTGAGGTATCAGGGGAAACCTCTGCCCCTTGGAACAGACAACCAAGTTTATTTTCAGATACATTCCAGTGTATTTTCTGTGTTGTTCATTGTCCATCAAACAGGGACACAAGGGAGCCAACATGGACATGTCTTTGGCTTCAGACTGGTTTTTGAAATTTAGGATTTAAAAATTAGGGCACAGACTCAGCAATGAACAGCTTCGTTAAAATCAAAGCTTTCTGGGAAGGAAATGAGAAGGGTCGAGTTTGCTGTATACAAACAGGTGCTAAAACTGTTCCAAGCAAAGTTTTCAGATTGTAAAGGTAGGTGCATGCCTTCATCAATCATTTTTCTTTAAATAACCGAGCCTTACGATAGGAATGGCAATTTTTTTTCCAGGACTGAGAGATGCTTTGTTGATATTGGTTTTATTTATTTATTGTATTATATGGATATTTTGGATTTCTCATAATAAATCTATATTTATCATATTTAATAGGATACACTCGAGTTATCTGAGCTTGAATTGTCCATTGAACTAGCACTTTATAAGCCAATGAAGCAAACACAGACGGAGGTTGTACAGGCTCACGAGCAACTTCTGGAACAAGCACAGACTGATAGGAACTGGTCTGTGAGGGTCTCTTAGGACGCAGGGACTTGAATGCATCCAAGGTGGGAATGACAAATACTCTGAAGGCTATTTTTTAATCTAAAAAGATTATGAAAAATTAAAAAAAGCATTGCCACTCTTGTGTTTAAAATGTGTTCAGAAGGCTGGTCCCAAGAGCCTCTGCAGTTCTGTAAATATGTGATCTCAGAGCCAGCTTGAGAGGGGCCAGCCCAGCCTTCCGTTTGCATCTTTGGAAGCCAGGGAGGTGCAGGCGGCTTTGTATTTATGCAAAATAACTGGCTTCTGGGCTCCTCTCACTGCTGCGAGTGTCAGAGTGCTTCTCTGAGCCAAGTGGGTGTCCCGGATGGAAACGTGCAGGGGGACAGTGTGCTCAGTTCTGTGTGTCACAGCCACACCACCAGTGGCCCAAGTTCCTGCCCTGTGTCTACATCTTCCCAGCTCAAACCCAACTGCTCAGTGGGGCTCTTCCCTGTGTACGCTTTCATCTGAGTGGAGGACCGATTTCCTTTAAAAACAAGGTCTTTAAATGTTCATGGTCTCCTAACTAATGAGCAGTGCCTCATTCTCCTACAGGAAGACCCTTTTGTTGGTGAAAGGGATAGAAGCCCCAGCCAAGTGCCCCTAAGCCACAGGCCCTGCTCACAAACAGCTGTTCCTTCCTCTGAGCTTTGGGATCTGTCCCACCTGGACTGTAGAAAGCACCCAGCCTCCCTCTGCTCCCTTCCTGGTTTGTGTGGGGCATCCCAGCGCCCCAGCGGAGGATTTGGAAATGTTTACAGGGTATTCTCTTGATAAGCAGTTGACTAATATGGAGATGAAATTGGTACAAAGGACAAACATCTGCTGAAAACCCTCCCGCGTCGTCGGGTCTGTGACTTCTGTACTATGAGTGTTTTCTTCATTTTGCTGCCTGTATGCTTTCTTACATATAATAAAATTATTTTGTGAACTCAAATCTACCCTGAATGGGCTGTGTTCCATCTGTTAAATGCATTTTAAAACTAGACTTTTTCAGGTATACAAGTAAGAAAATAAAGACATTTTCAAGTCCATGTTACTTCTTTTTAAATTGGAAATTTCTGTTGTGTATGTCATGTACTGCCTTTGGATATTTAAGCAGGAAATGTTTTCTGATTTGGTCTCTCTCTCCGTGCACCCCCCGCCCCTTTTTCTCTTTTTACTTCTGTTGTAAATTATTTTTGAAAAGATATCTTTCTTCATTTGTGGAATTACTCTACTTTTCAGATTTGAAAATTTTCTGAAATTTTGGCTTTTGGCTTTTTCTTTCCAGGAGTCTATTTTATATAAAGCAAAAATTTCAGCCTGGCAGAGCAAAAAAAAAAGAAAGGCTGCAGCTTGTTATGTGTGGTGGACCCGCTGGGAGCAACCACTGTATGTGCATGTTCATTTTAAAAGTCATTTATAACAGGACTTTTTTCTGGGCTTATCAGAAGGTCTCACAGGGTTGTGCAGCCCTGTCTTGCTAATGCTCTTGAGTTAGCTGACATGCTTAGCTTGTTCTTCTTTCTTTCTTTTTTTTTTCCATCCCAAGGAAGGAGAGGGCTCAGCAGCAGGTGATGTAGAAACTCAGGATTCCCTGTACAACTCGGGATGTCCCAGGGCAGATGGTGTCTTTAAATCCCATATTAGCCTTCCCCAGGTTCGGCGTCTGACAATCACATCCCCAGGGAGAGCCCAGGGAACTTGCTTTCTGCTTCCTAACTTTCTGAATATCTGCTCTTTAAAGTGTAATTTTATTCTTAAATCTGAAACTCAGCCACGCAGGCCGCAGGGCTCAGGTGGTGTTGTGGTCCAGCCCATGAAACGTGGAGCGAAAGCCTTCACCATTTATCTCACTAGCCAAAGAGCAAAAAGTGAGCTTTGTTAGAAACGATCTTAAGTAATGGTAGAATCCAACACACCTTGAGTGAGACTGTACTTTGGGTTGTTGGCACGTTGGATTGATTAAAGGCAGCATCTTGTGAAGTGTTAATTCTACTGAAAGGATCTTCCGGATGATTTGATTTATAACTCAGAGGAAAAATTACAGTTCGACTTTCATTTTCCTTTTAGCTCTAGTGATGAGCCAGAATGATGCTGAGCGTATGTGAGACAATTTACCAAGATAGAGACCATTTTTGAGAGCTGCTCTTTCCCCGCCGAAGAAGCTGTCCTTCCTTGACACATGCAGGGCTCTTGCTAGTGACCAATACAGTAGGGAGACTGAGCTTCCACTGGTAGACTTGAGGTTTACTCAGGAAACTCACCCCGGTTTCCCCTGGGATCTACACAGTTCATGTGCTCTGAGTCTCAGTTGAGCTGATCTGTTAAATGGGAAGAGCAAAACTTCTACATTAGCTTCTGCAGAGGAGGAGGCACCCTAGAAGCAAGTCAGTCTGTCACCTGACTAGTGATTTTCTGAAACCTCCACACCCTCTGGAGTCCCCATCACGATCTCTCCCCAGGCAGGGGCCAGCAGCATCTTAGCCTATCTCTCCTTCTGCATCCCATGCCCTGGACGGGGAGCCGGCGTGTCGCGGGCCTGGAATGCAGGGGGCAGAGGCTTAGTTTCAGACAGACAAGAGCTCTCTGCAGGACCACTTGTAGTCCATGTGAGCTAGGCCACGTGTTCACCTCCCTGAGACTGGCCAGTGGTGAAACAGAAATAAGCATGCAGGTCCTGAGTGAACGGCATCTGGCAGAACCCCGCACCACGTGCTGGGGCCCTCTGGTTTTTTGCAGAATCCTTGTTCTGAGAAGGATTCACCACTTAGTATTTACTGCACCAGTAACTGTGGATCTGCTGTGCATTTATCTTTCCACAGTTTTGCCTGATGGAGCGGAAGTGACTTTCAGGGGACATTGGTTTGGGATTCTCCCAGACACCATCATCTTTGCCCTGGTGATTTGGTATCCCAGAAGCAAGTGGCTTTTTACCATCTGCATTGAAGTTAGATACTGACTAAATAAAGCTGTGTTCCACGTTTTAGTCTGCCCAATCTCTTTATCTTGCAGAGCTTGCTTCAGGAATAATGAGTTAGTTGTTGGCCTGCCGATCCTGGGCTGTTAACTGTAGGACCGACTGGTCTGCATGACCTGGTTACTGTCGTCTTGAAGGAATTAACCTGGGAGATCACCAGCTTGTGGTACCCACTAGATTCCACACACCTCTTTGGATTTGTTTGAGATTCCCTGGATAGAAAACATGGCAAAACAACCTGTTTACTTTCTAGAGGATTGAGGGTATGGTGAGCATTACGGCCCAAACAACCGCTCTGAGATTTCATTACCAGGCCAATCTGCATGGCCTTCTGTCATATTAAGTAACTTCCACGGGATGTGCAGAATTAAAAAGGCAGCATTTGGACTTTAGTCTGTTACATCACTCAAGATTTGGGAGTTGTAATTTAAATAGTATCAGAAGCTCAAGAATAATCTCTGATTTAAAAGGGTTTAACTTCCTAATCACTATGAGAAAGCGTTCAAAACCAGTTGGAATTTTTCTGGTGTTCATAGAACAGACTGGATCAGCTCTCAAAACTGCTGAATGTTTTCAGCGTTGCAAAGGAACTGCTCTGAGCTGTGCCCTCAGGACAGAGCCCCCCTCTCCCTCCTGCCTCCTGGAGCCCAGAGCTGGCCGTGGCAGGTGGAGGTGGACCCTGGGAGGACTGAGTTGTAGGCAGGATGTTTCATTTCACTTAAACCCGAGGCGATGCTAATTCACGTCCCTTGAAAATGAGTTTTCTTCATCCCTCTGATGGGATTAGATGAGATGATGTCAAAGATATATTCTGCTTTGAGATGATGAGCTATGAGGTGCGCTTGGGGCCAAATCTGTCCCTGGTAGGTGCCCCGATAGACTTCCCAAGTCCCCTTCTCTTTGCTACTGGAAAGCTAACAAAGGGACGTGAAGAGCAAACAGGACCCTCGTGGGCCCTTGCTTACCATGCTTCAATGGCTCCCAACTACTTTCAGGAAAAAATAAGTGCAACTCATTGAAGGCGCTTGGTGACCTGGCACTTGTGGCCTCTGCAGCCTCCCCTGTGGTCATCGCCCCACGGCACTGTCTCGTGGGCATCCTGAGTCCTTTCTTGGGTTCACACCTTTGCACTGCTGTGGCCCCTGCAGGATGCCTTCTGCTGCCTGGGCTTGCCTGTTCCTGCTCACCCTCAAGTGCACAGTAACGAGAGCCCTCCTGGGCGGCTCGCTCCTCTGTCCCCGGAGCTCTCGTCGAGGGCTAGTGCCCTTGGAGACCATCTCCTCGCAGCCTGTCATTCTCCCTAGATCAGGAGCACAGGGGACTAAAGCTGTTCCACCACCTCCTTGTCCTGAATATTCCCAAGCGTGCAGGCCCTGTGGCTCAGAGGTTGCTCATGGACTCTGCTGGATGAAGAGGGGGAGAACGCAGAAGAACGGGGACGCCGGAGCCCGGCTCCAGCCTATTTGTGGTGTGGCTGACGTGTTGGGCAGGTTTTCCCGGCCCTCCCTCCCTGACGTCTCTCGGTGTGATCTCCACATGACCTTAGGCGGCAGCTGCCTGGAGCCTGACCTGGTTGTACAGTGCCTATCACACATGACTACGTATTACAGAAAAAACGTTGTATGCAGACACACATGTGAGTGCACACACACGTACCCATACACGTGCATGCATGTGTCCACGCAATTTGATTCAACTTGTCAGTAAGGACGTCAGGGAGTGTTTTCTACGTCTCAACTATGTGCTGGATGTTAGGGATACAGAAATCAACCAGGTGCTGCCCCCGTCCTTGGTGGCTTCATAGTGGAGGAAAGGGAGACAGACATGCAGGTAAATCAAGGTCAAGATGTTTTGAAAGCAGGATGTGGGGAGAAGGAAAGGTAAAGCCCAACGGCCGTTTTACAGAGCCTCAGGGATGGCCAACCTGGCCTCCTGCCAAGCGCCACCCTCTGGGGATCTCACTGCTTTCTTACAGCCCTCCTACCATGGGGCACTGTCGCCACCACCAGATCCACAGTCAGAGGAGCAGGATTTCCTATTCAGAGAGGGCTTGTGATGTGTCCAAGGACACACAGCTGGTAAATGGTGGGCCAGGCTTTGAATCTAGGGCTGTCTGATTTCAGAGCCTGTTCTTTAACTGTGACCTGTTTTGTATGTCAGAAAACAGTCCCACCTAAACAAGTAACTTCTCAAGGGAATTCCAAGCCACTTCAAACGTTGGTGCATTAGAACATACCTGTTAGTGCTGACACTTTCAAGCATTCGTGAAATGTGACAAACCCCTGTGGACCCGTCCTGTTCCCCAGCCTCAAGCACTAGCCAGACGGAGGTCCATGGTCTCAGACAGAGATGGGCGAGCAATGACAACAGGAAGTACGAGTGTCTGGGTGGAGAATAACGTTGAAGACAAGCAGAATTGTAAGACATTTAAATTTCCTAAACTTGACCTTGTGGATCTCAAGGGTAGGAAAACAGAGATGGCCTATGCAAGGCAGCAGTGTTCCTGCGTGCAGGCGAGTTCATCGGGTGGGCCTCCTCAGACTGTTTGCCCCTGCCTGGGGCTCAGCTCCTCTTGGGGAGCGGGCGCTGGCGGGAGGGAAGTTCACGGGGATGCTGCTGGAGGGGCGTGGGGCCGGGCGCAGGGCTGGGGATGAGTGGCACTGGAAGTGGGCTTGGAGGATCTCGGGCTTTGATGGATAGCAACGGGGGAGGCAAAGGCTGCATAGGAGTGGAGTATCTGGAATGGCGCCCGGTGAATTTTCTGGATACAGGCATGATGGAGAGACAAAGGTTTGGCCATGGCGGTCATCTTGAGAGTTTGGGGTGGCCTCCTCGGCGGGAGCCCCTGTGCAGCACACCTGGAGGATTAACTGACCATCACTGGTCACTTGATCATTGCTGAGCGTGGACAGGAGCCCCTCCCTCCTCCACACCCTGTTCCAGCCACCCTCCCTTCTAGCTGCACTCAGTATGCTGTGGTGAGCTTCTCTTCCAAGTCGGCCAGCCGACCCCTTGTTAGAAACGCCTCTCTGGTGTGAGCCTGGTTGAGCCCTTGCCTGACCCCCACCCCTGCAGCCTGGCAGCCCCTGCAAGGCAGGGTCCTGCCTGTACCCGTGGCTCCCTGCTTCCTGTGGCTCGGTTTCAACACTGTATTCCCAGTGCCCAGCACAGCCTGGCACACCGTAGGCACCGTAGTGAGTATTTGTTAGACAAGTGAGTGAATTAAAAACAATAAAAGGTTTAGGTAGGTGCTTAGACACACAGCTTAACTTTTACCCTGGGTTCGACTCTCCGAGGGCTGATTCTCTCTGCTCAGTTAAGTTTCTCCATCACCGACACAGTCTCAGGAAACAATCGAAATAGTATTTAAATGGCAAGCAAGGGCTGTCCCTCATATCCTTGTGCCTGAATAGCGATTCACCTCACACAGGAGAGGAAATGTCAACCAAATGTCACAAATGTGTCCCCAGATTATCTGGTACACCCACGCCGTGGAGACTGAGCTGCTGGGTCAGATGGATTCAGCGCCATAAGCATGTTGACTGTAATTAAGGTAATGGCCAGCCCCAATTCCAAGATGGTTTTTAATGCACAGTGCTGTTTAACTGGGAGGGAGGGTGGGCCCACCATAATTCTGCCCCAACAGCTGTGGGTGTTTACTAGCTTGGTGGTGTGGTCTCTGTAACAGTGTGTTCATGATGGGCGTAAGAAGATTAAAGAGGATCCACTCTTAGAGGGGACCAGGGGCAACAAGGCCATCGTCAGTGTGTTGAAAAAGCCTGATCCTAATACTTTGAAGGGAAAGGGAAACAGCAACGCCATTTTTAGAGTAGCATCTGTTGGCATCAGTGTTGAAATGAGAGCTTATTTGCTTGCTCAGGGCCTGAGCAGTTTAGAGTGTCTCACCTGGAAGAAGCTCTGTCCCCCTCTGGACAGGGGTGGGGGGGAGGAAGTAAGAGGACGCTTTCCTGTCCTGTTCACAGCGTGTGACGTGACAGGGCCAGGGAAGGGGACGTTGGCAGGGGTGACCACACTTTTAAATGTGCACTCAGTGGAGCAGCCTAGCTCCCGAGTCTTCTCCGCGCACCTCCTCGCCTATGCGCTGGGAGACGGGTGTGCGGGTGCACGCTGCAGCCGCCATGGTAAAGCCAGAGGGAGGCAAGCTAGGTGCCCAGGAGTCGGGGAAGAATGACCAAGGTGTCGGCGCTGTACGAGCGCAAGGAGCTCTGGGGGGTCACTTGAATAAAGAGGAAGACAGGCTATCGAGGAAGAAAGGCGTGCGCCTTCACGGACGGGCCTGGAGGCCGCCGCGAGGTGAAACGACCCTCCAGCCAACGCGATTCTGATACCGACATACCCCTTTCTCAGGGGGGAGAGGAGAGCGTAGACAACTTCTGGGGGAAGAGCAATGAACTTGCAGAGCATGCAACCAAGTGTGCTTGGCGCAGGACAGATAATGGGCGGGAGGAGGTTCTCTGTGGGCAGAGACACTGTCAGCCCTGTGGAGAGACCTCAGCGTCTCTTCCCGGGGCGGGAGTTTAGGGAGGGGAAGCTCAGGGAGGGGGCGGAAGGTAGTATGTGTTTCCTCTTTGCAGGTCCAGACATTAGGCACCCAGGAGCATTCTGTGGAAGACTCGGCCTGGAGGTGGGCTGGGCAAGCGGAAGGCTGAGGAGTGCCCTCTGGGGCCAGCCTTCCGACCCGGGACCGCAAAGCACTTGTCTTTGGGACATTGCTTTCTGATTCCCAACAGCGTCCACAGTGCGTGGCTGTTAAAAAGAAAGATGGGTCACATACATCACTAGGGATGCATTTTTAGGACAGATAACATGAAAAGGCAGTTTGCAAAACTACACGGACAATGTGATTGTTTTTATTTTTTAAAAAAGTGTAAGGATTATTTATTTTTGTGCAAATACATAGAATGAGGTGAGGAAAGGGCTCACCCCGCTGACTAAATAATAGAAGTAAATAAATAAACAGACGTGCGCAGATAAACCTCCCCTGCAGGAGACTTCCACGCAGCTGAGGCAGGTAAACGAGCTCCGGGCTGCTTGGGAAGCCTGTGCCCCTGTGGTTCTTGGGGAGAGTGTGAGTCTGCCACTTTGCTGATGTCTGGGTCTCCAGGAGCCGGTGTTTGTGTACACCATGTGTGTAGGTCCAGCCAAGGTCTCCAGGGAGAGGCGGGGTGGAGTGGCAGCAGGCTCAGGCTGACCTGGAGAGAATGCACAGCAGTGAGCACCTTCTCTGAGCGCCTCTGTGACCATCTCCAGCTTGACAGCCAGCTCCTGGCCCGGCTGAGGCTGATGCTCCACTGGCCAGCACAGAATAGGACCCCAAGATGGGCCCAGCTGCACCAGACGCCTCGCCACCCCCGGGGCCTTGCTTCTTTGTAGGAAAGCTCCTTTCCCACTGAGCTTCCTCAGAGCAGAGGATCAGCATCAGGCATTGCTTTTCCTTTGGAGGATGACAGATGGCGCGGCCCTTTCATCCTGCCCAGCTTCGGGGGAACGAGGGAAATGGTTCTGAGTGGGGCTTTTGGTGACTCCAGGTTGGGGGTCAGAGGGAGCTGCTCTGGAGCCTGGACCCTCCCCCAGGACCCCCGGGAGCTGCTGTCTGAGACCTCTACAGGCCCTCCTGCTCTCCCTGCGCTCCAGAGCCCGTGGGATCACCCGAGGGAAGACCCTCCCATGTTCCCTTAGATATTAGGAGCTTTGGAACCTTCGCTCTGCCCTTGGGTCCCCAGCATTCCTGGGCACTTTGGTAGGGCTGAGCACCCTGGGACTTCGGGGACCTCAACCGAACAGCCCACAGCAAGAATGTTTCCCAGGTGACGAGGGCGTGGTTTCCAGGTGCTGTTAGGCCCAGTGAGAGTCGCCTCTGTGCTTCTCCTGTGGAACCCCTGTCGTTCTCTGGGGTCTTTATCAGAGGCTTGGGGCCTCTTCAGGAAGCAGGGCGCAGAGGCGACGCAAGCCGCCTCCACTTATGTCAAAACTGGAAAACTTGCCAGCGAATCTTCTTGGGTATAAGCTTTGGGGAGGGTTTCAAATTCGTTTTCTCGTCTTTGACATAGGTATGAAATGCTTTGTGGTGCTTTTATGTTAAATGCTTGCTCCAGGTGCTTCCAGGGAAGAGCCAGGAGGGCTTCAAGGGGTGGACCCGAGGCCCGAGGATAGAGCCGCCCAGGGCAGTGCTGAGGAAAGCTTCCCCACTGCGTCTTTTGTTTGGAGAGGGGGATGAGGTTTTGGTGACCCCTCTGAGTCTATCACCTTCAAGAGGCTGGGAGTGAGTCAGCCCAGTGGCCAGTGCTGGCCGGGTGGGCGTGGCTTGCTGGGCCCCACAGGCTGTGGGGCCTCCTGGGAGGGGTTTAGGCCATTGGAGCATGTCCTTAAGGGGTTGCTGTTGCTCTTATGGGACCCAGGCAGTTCTGGCTCCGTTGTCACCACGTGGTCTCTTTTACATGTGCCCCCACTGTGGTGGTGCCACCCACCACGAGGTCCTCACTAGAGGCTGAACAGATGGAATTGCCCCATCTTGGACATTTAACCTCCAGAACTGAGTTGCAGAAACCTCTTTACTTTATAAAGTACACAACCTCAGCTATTTTGTTATAGCAAATGAAAAGTACTAATGGACGGGTACAATAGTGGATAGACAGTTGCAGACAGAGGTTGTTAAGTGGAGGTTGTTAAATTATTTCAAACGCAAGTTCGTGTGGGAGAGGACTTTGGTCCTCCCCTCAGAGACTGAGTTCTCTGCTGTGGCAAGACTAAGGTTTTGTGTCACATGGACT
Source organism: Sciurus vulgaris (assembly GCF_902686455.1). Lineage (NCBI taxonomy): Eukaryota > Metazoa > Chordata > Mammalia > Rodentia > Sciuridae > Sciurus > Sciurus vulgaris. Next base: position 6,717,678 of record NC_136466.1, read on the forward strand.
CAGTTCAGTCCCTTCCAGCATCATGATAACCAGCCATGACAAGTGAACAGTTAGCTTGATCTTTGTTGGTTTTCACCCTGATGTATTTGACAGAGATTTCAAATTCACCAGAGAAGGAGGCGGGGACAGAGAGGATGGAGAAGGGGAAGACTGGTGGAGAGAGCCTCTGGAGTCTCAAGAATTAGAACTGGCATCTCGCGTTAAAAAAAAAAAAAAGTTTATTTTAGAAAAGCTTTAGATTTACAGGAAAATACAAAGATAGTATAGCGATTCCCACATACACCTCACCCAGTGTTCCTTATTTTTAGTACTTTATGTACGAATGTCTGCAATTAATGAACAAATACTGACAGGTTATTATTAACCCAAATCCAGAGTTTATTCAGCTTTCCTCAGTTTTCCCCTAAGGTCTTTTTCTGTCTCAGGATCCTGACCCAGTAATAACTCTGATGTATTTAATTTATCCATGATTTAAAAAATTGTATCTAAACAAATCCTGCATGCAAATATTTATCATAGATTTTGTAATCAGCAAAGACTGGGAGCAACCAAGATGCCCTTCAGTAGGTGAATAGATACATAACCTACGGTGCGTGTATACAGTGGAAAACTACCGAGCAGCAGAAAGGAATGAGGAAGCCACACAAAGATGTGTGTGAATCTCACATGCTCCTTGCTAGGGGAGCGGAGCTAGTGTGGAAATGCTAAGCACTGTGTGAATCCACTTATGTGCAATCTGGAAAAGGCAGACTGTACAGAGGGGTCAGATCCCGGTCACTCTGGTCAGGGTAAAGGATGAACAGGCAAAGCTCAGGGTGTCTTCAGGGCATTGCAGCTATTCTGCATGACACAGTAATGTCAGAAACATAACATGACATGTTTGGGACAGTGATCGTCCCCCTCGCCTTTGACCACTTGCCTACATTTTTATGTGTTTTTTCTGCATTCTTTATTTTGTTCATGGACACACGTCTTTTCTTTTACCAATATCTCACTGTCTTGCTTACTCTTTCTTTATCTCCAGTCTTGAAATTGGGTAGTGTGAGGCCTTTGACTTCGTTGGTTTATTTTTTTTAAGGTTATTTTGGCTATCCCATGCCCTAAGCATTTCCATAATAAACTTTAGAGTAATTTTGTTGCTATCTACAAGATTAGTGGCTGTGATTTTGGTTCTAATTGCTTTGAATCTAGAGATCCAGTTGGGAAGAACCAACCTGTTAAAAACATTGAAACTTTAAGTTCTGGAACAGAATCTCTTCGCTTATTATAGCTTTGGTTTCTCTCTCCATTGCTTCGTAGTTTCCTGCATACAGAACGGAAACACATGTTGTTAGATCTGTGAGTATTTCTCTTCTGGTGCTGTGGCAAGCGATGAAGACGTTTGGGGTTGTCCACGTTGACGGTGGACAGGAAAGCAACTGACCCTGCACGTTGACCTCGTAAGCTGAGTCACTCTCTACTGATTTGCATCCCAGGAGGGCCTGTTTTCTTGTCAGTTCTGGAGGTTTGCTACCTGGATGATCATATCACATGTAACAAAGACAGTTTCCTTTCTTCCTCTCCTGTCTGTAGGCCTTGTGTTTGCTTTCTTGGTCTTAGACATTAGCTACGTTCCCCAGGATGTCGCAGGAGTGACGGGTGAGGAAGATCCTCTTGTTCCTCGCCTTAGGGAGAAAGCATCCTCCTCTCCTCATTCACTCTGATGCAAGTTGGAGGATTTTTGCAAATATTACTTATGAATTTGAGGGGGTGCTCCCCTCTTCCTAGTTCGCTTAGAGTTTTAAAAATCATGAATACACGGTAGATATCATGAAATGCTTTGGCCAATCAACTGGTTTTTCTTCCCTAGCTGGTTGTTGATTTCAGATCTCTTTATCTCTCACATGCATTTGGTGTTAGGCATTCTCCACGAAGATCTGATTTTGTTGTTATATGTATTGTGAGAGTCACGTTTTCCTTTAAAGTCCTTGTTAATTTTGATTGGACTTCATCTCATAACCCTGCTTATGTTTGTTAAGGTGTGTCCGTGATGAAATCTCCATGTGAGCTGAGAAGAGTGTGTATTCTGTTCTCGTTTTATGGAATATTCTCTATATTTTTAAAGCTAAAGATAGGCTAAGCATCAGGACCAGCCCAGAAGCAAACCTGCCCTCCCGCCTGCAGGTCGTTCATGCCAGCTGGCACCAGTGCATCCACAGTGGCCCTGGGGACTTCTCCCAGGTTACTTTGATCTTCTCACTAGCTTCATGACTTCGGGCGCTACGGATCAGCAAATAGAGGGTTGAAAACGGCCAAGTTGCTGGTCCCAGGTCTTTCTGTCGCTTGACGCCATGTCCTAGGCCTGACGGCAGCACTGTCTGCTCTTTCCAGCGGGCACGGTCACGCCGGAATGCGCGGGTCTCAGATGATGGATTAATTGGAGGGTACGGAGGATGAGCCCGGCCTCTTTTCCAGTGTAGCTGAATTAATCAGTGTAGGAGGCAACGAGACTTATGCAGGTGAAAAGAAAAGTCATTTTTAAAGTGAACAAAATAATGTAGGAGGAACCAGGCAGGGAGGGATTAGTAATGGGGCTTGGGCTGAAGAGGGTGACATCTGAAGTCAAGGGCAACCAGAGAAAAGTTTTAGTTCCAAAGAGAATTAAGTAGACTGGAGACGGGGGAGAGGGCTGGCGTCCTGCTGTTTCTCACGTCACGCATCCTGCTGGGTGTGTCTTCATCTGTGTCCCCACTAAGGACCAGAGTGGCCTCCAAGCCTCACAGTCCATGTGTCCTTCCTCCACCTCCAGCCCACAGCACAATGAGGAGAGGATCCCGGAAAACAAAAGGGCGGGAAATCGGACAGGAATACGGGATGGTGACTGTGTGTCCTGGGCTGGGGGAAATCTGCCATCAGCCGTCGTTAGGAGGACGGGGCAAGGGCTCAGGCATCCTGACCATCGATCATCGTGGACCAGCGAGCAAGGGGCCTGGATGGGGAGGGGAGGCGCTTGCTCGGGACCAGGCCAGGGTTTGCGGAGTTCAGGGCCAGGTGCTGAGGGTGGAATGGGCCGCTCGGCCTGTGAGGCACTGCTAGATGAATGCTCTGACTCGTTCACTTTGTGTGATTCTCTAAGAATTCAGGGGGAGTTCTGGGAAGACATGGAACGAGGCCTGACTCTCTCCAACACAGACAGCTTGGGAGTGTGCACGTGTGCGGTATGCCGAGAGAGCCCTGGAAGGCGGAGTCGTGGCGCAGCTACTTAGCTGGGCAAAGTGCTTTGGAGAGTGTCTCTTCTACCCGTCCCTCCTCCACGTGCAGCTGGAGACCAGCAAGGCAGAGTCACGTCTGAGGTGGACACGGCCTTGCTGGTGGGAACCTCAGGGATGCCTTAGTGAGGCTCCACCTGCCACAGAAGCTAGAGTGCCACGTTCCTAGGCCCACAGGTGGGGCCACATCTGCCTTCTAAGGCAGAGTTGATGCTCTGCAGACACCTGGGGCCCTCTGTGAGGGAGGAAAGTCCTTCTCCTGGGAGGCGGTATCCGAGTCCATTGGGCTGCTCTAACAAAGTATCATAGACTGGGGAGCTTCTAAACAGCGGGAATCAACTTCTCAATGTCTGGAGGTGAAGTCAAGGTTGAGGCCCCAGGAGACCCAGTGTCTGGTGAAGACCACGTTCTGGATGACAGGCGGCACCACCTTGATGTGTGCTCAGTGGCTGATGAGGAAAGGCAGCTGTCCAAGGTCTCTGTTTTGCAGACACAGATCTGATGAGCCTTCAAGACCCAGTCACCTCCAGAAGACTCCGCCTCCTACACTGACTCCATTGGTGACTAGAATTTTGAGGGCACAGCATTTAGACCACAGCAGGTAGGATTTGATTATTAAGGTAAATACAGAACTTAGGTCAGCGAAGTTGGATTGTCAGCTATATAAATAGCATGTGCTTTCCTTGCAAATTGAGAAATGTCCCATGACTAATCCTTTTCCTTTTGGGGGGTGGTGGTGGGCACAGGTGGGAAATGGTAAGTGTGTTCTGGATACCAAACAGAGAGGATGTACATCTGTGGTAGGACCTGTTATGAGGCTCTCTTGCGACCCTCTTGGACCCAGCACAGAGTTCTGATGCAGTTCACCTTGGTGCATCTTACCTGGCAATTTCACTGGGAAGGACAGAGATCTCTGCATATTTATAATGGGTGGGTGAAGGAGTGAACGAGGGGATGGACGTGGGTGTGCAGAAAATGGCTGGATGGGCAGCAGGTGGCTGCAGTGATTTCTGCAGCACGGGATCCTGAGAACCTCTGAGATGAGGTGTCGGCAGCAGAACAGGACCTGCCCAGGCTGCTGTGTGAATTTGGTCAACGGAAGCCTGTCTGCACTGTCCTATGATGATGGCACTCCTACGTGTCTGCTGTGGGTAATATTCACCTGGACAAGGAATCTGGAATGTGGCCGCCATGTCCATAATTTGGACCTGGCCAAGTGTCACCTTCTCAGGCCATTTCTCCAGCCGTGGTCACTTTGCTCCTCTGAGCCTCAGTGTCTTCAGCTCTCAGAAGAGAATGAGAATCCTTGTCTTACCAGTGATACCACTTTCGATACCGCTGTTTACCGGTGACGAGTTCTGCTCCCTCTAATGTTGAAGTTTGAACACTAGAGAAGCACGCCAAGGCAAGCATATTAAGCAAGTTTTATTTAAAAGTAGTAATAATATAGACTTCTCCCAAGAGGGAGAAGGGGGCCATGGCTGATGTTCTAGAATCCACAGAAGTGAGTGCACTCTACATCTTTTATAGGTTAAGGTCTCTTGTTCTCCAGTTCTCTCCCTGCTTATCTCTCCTTCCTGCCTACGTGACTAGGCCTGGTTTTGCAGATGAGATGCATAAAGTGAGAAGGGGATGGGGCAGGGGATGGGGCAAAGTGATTCCGCCAGGCAAGGGCCCCGGGGGCATTCATTAGCAGATCCTGGCTTGCAGCCCTTGATAAGGGCAGGTAAATCTGGTAATCAATGAGCTCCGGAGAGCCTTGACATTCCTTTCTCCCAGGGGCAGTCTCCAGATTCTAGAGGCAGATGGCTTTCATGGCCTCATTTCCTCAATTTGACCCGATACCCTATTTCTACACTAACTGCCTGTCCCCAAATCTGGCTTCCTTCCCCCTTTTGCTTTAGGAGCTCCTGACTGCTATAAGGAGAGGGGGCGGCGACCACTCTGGCTGCTTCGAGCTGGAAGGGGGCAGCATGGGGTGAGCAGTTTGGTGTTCCCTTTTAAAAATTGGGTCAATTGAGTGGTCCAAGGTAGAAGTCTGGTTGGGGAAGAGTAGATTGTAAAGTCATCTGGGCGTGGGTACTTCTATGAGAGAGAAACAAAAAGACGTGAGTACTGAAATGAGATTAATACAAAGTAAATGTTGCAGTATCTGGAACATGCCACTGAGTATCATGAAGATGACAGAAGTCAAAAATCTATCACCAGGAGGTGGAAGAACTGAGAAGTTTTTCCCATAGGAAGGCCTAACAAAGGCTGGAGTAGACAAGGCCTTTATTTGGGGACTTTAATATTGTCCAGGTTATCAGGAATGTAATCAGGAAATCACAACATTTAACTCTTAATGTCATAGATGTTCCCAGAAAATATACTTAAGCTACTTAATGTTATCTGATTCCTGTAAAATATCCTTTTATTGGTATAACCTGTGTTTAGTAGAGGTCTCTATACTTCTGTTACTCAGGGCTAGATAATCATATTAGCAAACATATATTAAGCCTACCTGTGTCTGTAGGCCTTAAACTGACTAAAAACTTCTGACTCTGGCAGTTTCTCTAGATAGTTATCAGGCACATTTGCCTAAGAATCTCTCTTTTGTAGCTTTCAGTCTTTATTCTAGTGGACTAACACAAGTGTACATCTTAAGTTACATTTAACCATTATTTCTTTTAAATACCCAAGAATGGCTGTATTTTGGTTTTAACTGTTTTGCTAGGTGTCTAAGATCAAGCTAGTCAAACTGACCTGTTCCTATCTTGTTAAAGAGTCAGCTGAGTTCCCACAGGGGCCACTCATGGGGAACTTGTGAGCAGCTTCTTAGCTCCTTTAGTGCCATTCTCTAGGCAGGGTCTCCTTGATTAGGTGGCTTCCCCTGGAAGCATCAGGGATGTCTTCCTTTTTCCATGACCCTCCTCTGCAGCAGGTGCACTGAGTGGCTTTTCATCCTCTAGTGACCTCATCAATCTCCCTGATCGGGAGGTCATGTGACCCAGAGTTGCAAAACTCCTTAGAAAAGTCCTCTTCATCCCTGGATTCAGGCTGACTGAGGGCAAGAGTCAAATACTGGTTCTTTTTGGCCTCTATATTTAATCTCAATCTCTGAGTTTGATCTTAAATATCCAGCAAGCCAGTCTCACCAATCATAAAGTAAGAGTACTGGGCTTTAACTTCAATGTCTATAACTTCACAGTTATTTACCCTTTTCTTTAACTGGAGTCTGTATTAGTACTGGAAGTTACCACTATATACTAACTGTTCTGTAGTTGATGGTTTATTATCACAAGTTATCTAGGTTGTATGTTCTGGAAACAGCTACTGTTGCGAAACATTAATAGGTAACAGTTTACAAAATGAAATTAGCAAGAGTAATCTTGAATAGCTATCTTGAATTTTGGTTGAAGTATACATTATATCCCCTCTGTTTGAGATGACAGTAATTCTACAACAAAAACCAATCTTTTGACTATAAATTTAAAGAAGATGGAGTCTGGCTTATTTTGGAGCCACTCTAACATGCAGTAAGGTGGGAGGCAGAGCCTTCTCTCAGGTAAGGTGTGGCTCTTTACAAATCTTAAGTGAAGTGTTCTAATTCTGATGTTGATCTTTGCTTCTTTCTTAAATGTCATTTTAAGAGGTTTACATATATTGATTCCTGAGTCTATATGAACATTAGTTAACACAATTTAACGTCATACCCGAAACATGAATTAAAGAAAGGCTGAGAGAGCTTTTAACTTTCCTTTTGTGTGGCAAAATGCTTTTATGTTTCATGATATTAACATTTAAACAAATCAGGCTCTCACTAACTTTTAGTGTTGTTTAACCATAATTGTATAAACCAATTTTTAAGATTAATTGCTCTAAAGAATAATACTTAACAGACATAATATTAAGAGTAAATTAGTGTTTCTAAGAAATCCTTGTCATATTACCATATAGATTAAACTTACACACACATACTTGTTGAAATTTGCCCTTTACTTACACACAGACTTTCTTAGCGCTCACTTAGACCCTCATGTATTTTATCACATAAGCACTTTCTTACTCAGAAACATTTTGTTCTTCACTAAATATATTTCCATATCTAGAACATTTTATTTTCTCTTTCCTATCTGTTGACCCCTTTTTGTTCATGCTTTGAAACAGCTCTTATGACATTTCTGAATTTAGATAAATTACTCCATTTTAATAAGATTAAATATTCTGTTGTTTATAGTACTCTAACTGAAACACAGTTGAAACCTTTGGAACCCTTTGTATGTAGAATTGTACCTGTTAGGACATAACTCTTAGTGTTACTAGTATACACACATAAACCTTTTAAAATTTACCCTTAATTAACACTTTTTAATCACTTAATTAGACACTCTTGTTGTTTACTTAGATGTATTACAGCCTTATTTTATCACATAAAGACTTTTTTTTATCTAGAAACATTTTTATTAAATATATTTTTATATCTAAAACCTTGTAATGTTTTAATCTGTTGATCCCTTTTTAAAATTTATATTCTGAAACAACCCTTATAAATTTCTGAATTCAGATAAATTACTCCATTTTAATCTGATGAAATACTTTGTTACTTATAGAACTGTATTTAAATACAGTTGAAACTTTTGGACCTTTTATATAGAATAATACCTGTTAAGACTTTTAGTAATCATGTTTTTAGTGATAACATAAAGTAAATTTAAACCTTTTTTTTTTTTTTTTTTTTTATTTACCAACTTATGAAAACACCAAAAATGTTTTCAGTATGTTACCCTGTGGAATTTAAGGAGTTAAGAATACTTGATGTTATATTTAACAGTTAGCATTTTAACTTTTTAAACCAATCAGATGTCTCTAACAAACACATTCACGATCAATCCCATATATGTTAAATCTATTTAAGTTATTTTTTAAAAGCCAAGATATCAGAGAATTGTATTGAGTCGTATCAGTCATTTCTTTTCTGTTGAAGAAAAACCTAGACACAATAGATTAGACATTTTATAAAACTAACATTTTATTTATTTTTTTGATCACCCGGAAACAAAACTGTATTAGTAACTTGAAAGCCATATTTTTGTTTAACCAATTTAAGAACCTTTTAAATTATGTAAATCAAAAGCATTTGGATCCATTTTTAAAAAATTTAATTTATGAGCTCACATGTCAATTTTGGTACCAAATATATGTAGACATGACAATACGCCGGTGTACATATACATAAAATAAACAGAAGGACAAAGACCTTATAGCTTATTTTTTAAAACCCATTAGATTGAGAGTTAACTCTTGTAAACTGGCCTCTGAATGAAACAGAGCATTAAGAAAACCTTATAGTTGGCTAAAATAAGTCTGATAAAAATTAACTTAGGTGCACCAGATCGAAATTAAGAACTCAAAAAATAGAATTTTTAAAAGCCTTTGGCTTCCATCCTGATGTGGTCCCTCTCATCAGAGATGACAAGGAATAAAGAGAATATAGACAAAGGTTACGCCCTATCCCTCCCTGAAGGAATTTCACGAAGAGGCAGCAAGGGAGCTGCTTCCATTGGTCTCCTTGGGAGAGCCCCCTCAGGTTGGGGTCTTGTTCTAAACTGGTTTTTCTGGTCTCTTGGATAGTGGCCATCAAAATTTTAGCCTGGCATTTTGGTGGACCAACTCCAATAGTTGGAAGTTCCTATTGGCAGCAGTTTACATTTTAATGTTCACCCACTGCTCTGTTTGGCTGCCAATCTCTTGTAAGCTTCAGCAAACATGGCTAAAAACATTTTTAACCTTTTTTTTTTTTTTTTTTTTTACCCAAATTTGACTATAAAACATTTGATCAGGATGTTCAGGTTGCCCAAAGACAATTTGATGGATCCCTGAGGGGTCCATCTGACCTTGAAAGTTGGTCATTCTCTCTCACAGAATTTAGAGAAAGACATTGCAGCGGTTCTGTAGCCATTGGCTCTCCTCTGGAATTCCTGGAAATCAGTTAACATGCACTGGAGGGGAGTACATGACTGACGTGAGGGAGACTGACCTATGCTTACAATTAAGGGCAACAAAAAACCAGAAAAGGACAAACAAATACAGAACAGATAAAACACCAAAGACCCAGACAAGTGGCCACTCCAGACCAGAGGAACTGAGCAATGTCTTGCCAGTCCCAGACTCGGGAAGTAATGCTGCATCCAGCCTTCTTCAGAGTCCCCAGATGCGGATCCCCCAGAAACAGACTTACCAGTCCCCCAGGGGTGCAGAAACAGGTGACTCTCTCCGAGAATTTAGTTCAGTCCTGGGGCAGGGCTCCACAGACCGTGCAGCCTGGGGCTGAGGAACGTCTCTCAGAGGCCTTCCCCTAGGAGGAGCGCTGTGGCCTCTCCCCTCTGCAGAAGTTCCCAGGTCAGTGGTGAGCGGTGGTTACCCACCAGGCAGCGAGGATCTCGCTGGGCCTCCAAATGTTATGGGGCGCAACTTAAGAACAGACCAACCACCACTGAGAAGTCCAAATTTGAGAGTCTTTATTAAGCTGGCCGGCTGACTATCTCACACAATGCCCCCCAAAATGGCTATTGGGAGAACAGCCCCGACCACAGGGTTGTAGGGGTTCTTATACCAAAAATTACATTAATCATAAGTGACTGTTGCTATGATTCAAAATTACACATTAACATCATGAGATCATCGACAGCGGGGAAGTGGGTCAAAATGACCCTTACCTAGGTACAAACTGAAGAATGGTCACTAACATCCACACAATTACTGTTTACATGGTACATTGTTTAGGAGCAATAGAGATCAAAAGAGAGCAATTCTTCACTACATAGGAGTTGCCATTGTATATTATTAAACATGTCACACCAAGTAACTGATGATGGGCACAGAGGCAGGGTGTTCCCATGGGAGAAGCTTATTTTCTACATAACATGGAGTCTCAGAGCAAAATGGAGTCTGTTTAGTCATTTCCCTTAGAGTCTGGCCTATAACATTCTCATGGAGCCAGATCTGTCAGCCCATCATATTAGTAACCTTGTTTTTAGTAGTGACACAAAGCAATTTTAAACCTTTTTATTTACCAATCTATGAAAACACCAATGATTTTTAAGTGTGTTAACCCATAGAATTTAAGGAGTTAAGAGTACTTGATGTTATTTAATAAACAGCATTTTAACTTTGTAAATTAATCAGATGTCTCCACAAACACATTTGAGTAATACCATACATGTCAACACTAATTCACTCATCTTATTGTAAAAAACCCAAGATATCAGACAAGTGAACTAACAGTATTTGCCATCTCTTTCCTGTTGAAGGAAAGTCCTAGAAACAATTGATTAGAAATTTTATAAACATTGACACTTTATTAGTTTGACCACCTAGAGACTTGCAAGTTATTTTCAAAGATATTTTACTTTACCCAATTTAAATTGAACCTTTTTAAATCATATGAATTAAAGGTATCTGTATTCAAAAAAAAGATATCTGTATTCATTTTTAAAAAATTTTAATATTAGGAGCGCTCAATTTTGATATCATGTACATACAGACAAAACATGATGTCAGACAACACGTCATACAAATAACACAAAATCAAAGGCCTTGTCATTTTATAGGTGAATCTCTATTGCAATGTAACAGATGTTTAAAAACTGTAGTTGAATAAAAAAATAGAAATGATCAAAAAAAGTCATGAGCTCAAAAAAATATAGAATTTAAGGAAAAAAAACAAGAGTCCCTGAAAAATGATATGGCCATTAATTACTTTAGTAAAGCACCATAAAATTTACTTTTGCTGGAGTTCAGGTGAGACTCTTTTTACTTTTTTTCCTTGGGTTTGAGACTGGTCTCCTATTGAGCCTTCAGGCTTCCTCTGTGTACGTTTCAATGTAAGCCTTGACTGAGATCTGAAAGGAGCTGAGATAACAGGTTTTAGCAGAAACCTTGTGCCTAGGGTATTTTAGCCACTTCTATCAGGATAGGGTTGGATGTCAAAGAAAATATGAGACCTTATTTTCCATTACTTTTGAGAATGAAGCTACTTTGCTAAGCTCCTCACTGAGATATGCCATTGGTTATTGAGCTGCCTATCCAGGATTTATTTTCCCCTCAGTGACAAACAGGTTAAATCTTGCGTCATAAGTAAGCTTGAGGACAGGAGCTTGAAGTAAGGCCCCTTCTTGATATTCCTGGGGCAGAGACACTGTCCTATGGTGGCTATTTTCCTGTCCTAGTTTGTGGGTTCCTTGAGACAGTTGCAGTCCTAAATATTGGACCTGCTGATGGCATAATTAAGATTTATTGTTTGAGATCTTATAATTCCTATCAGCTAAGAAGTTTAGGAGCTCTGTAATGGCCTTTTGATATTCCTCCTGGGTGGAGGCACATGAAGGATGTCATTTACTTACTGGAGAACAATCACAGATGTTTTATCTCTGAATTTTGTTAAGACCTTAGCTAAGGTGTGTTCGAACAGGTGAGGGCCATCTAAATCTTGAGGCAACACTGTCTAGGTTAGTTGAGATACAGTATCTGGTTCCTCAAAGGGAAACAAATTGCCATTCAGAGTCTAGCGTACACAGGAAAAGCCATCTTGTAAATCTAACTTAGTCAACCAAGCAGCAGCTGGAATTTCAGATAACAGAGTAAGAACTACAGGGTGGGGGGAAATTACTGCTTAATTATTCTAAGGTTTTGGACTAGGCAGTTTGCTCTTTAAATCCTAAAATGGGTGAATTGCATGGGCTGTTGCAAGGCATTAAAAGTTTCTATCAGTTTGAATGAACTTTAACAAGCCCTTTTTCTTGTCTTTATGCTCCCTTTTCTTTCCTTTTGATCTCTATTAAAAAATGGAAGATGCAAAATGGAGAAGATCATCTAAGGATTGATCAGGGCCACGTGCCAATTTTTGTAATTTCCTCTAAATGTTTGGGGCTGACTGAATGATAAATTTATACTTTAAAAGTAGGTTGCCCTCTATGGATTCAGGATTCAGGGTGGTGAGTTTTCTTATTGCCTTCCTGAGTCTCTTCATGAAAATAGCAGGACTTTCCTGAAGGCCTCATGATAGTTTTTGTAGGCATCCTACTCATTATTTGAATCCCAGTTAGGATGGTTTCTGGGAACTGCCTGTGCTCTAGATGGTCACTAGCATAATTTTTCCAGGTGAAGTCAAATACCTGGCATAAGTTTTTGGAACATCTCAATATTTATTAGGATCCTCCAGAAACCTCCTTGAATTTATTTTTGTCTGTCTTAAGTTGGGAGGGTCCCCTTGGTCTTCCTCCCTTAGTGGGCGATTCCTCAAGGCTTTCTCCTCTCATGGTAGATGATTGCTGTCAAGCATGGGAACATATGAAAGGCACTTTTCTTGATCATTTGCAATTTAACAATATGCAGGCTAGTGGTGAACCTGGCAATACTGTTGAGAGAGAAGATCCTTCCTGAGTTAGAAGTATTAGGGACGTCTCCCTAACTGAACTTCCTTACGGTCCAGAAAAACCTGTCTCTCACTACCTGGTTTTGCCAAAGTTATTTCTGGCCTTCTTCGGCAAAGTGCTAGGGTCCCAGTTTGCCCTGTGCTAGAGACCCTGGGAGGATTCAGACTTAAGGGCGTTACTGCTTTCCTATAAACTCCTAATTATGCAAAAACAATGACAAAAGTAAAAAGTGTGCATTTTTGCCCATCTTTTTTGCCCTGTAGACTAAAGGAGTCTCCAGAGGGTGAGGGGACATCTATTGGTTGTTAGGCATACAATACCCTTTGCTTGGAGGGTCTCTTGGGAGGGGTTTTTAAATGCCTCCCTCTTGCAGCTTAAAGAGAACACAGTGAGCCCATCTAAGCACAGGAACAGTAATGGGGAGACTCTAGTGTCTAGACTAGTGAAGGCTAATATGCGAACACAGGGAATCTGGGCATTTTCATACTAATCATCCCAGGTCTTAATCCTACAGTTTGAATTCCTACTGTCTGACCAGCAAGGGAAGGGGAGCATCCAGGAGGGAGTGGATGTGGGGGAGTGTTGTGCAGCCCATAGGGAGACAAAGGTAATTGGCGCTTTCCCTCAGTGCCATTGGTCAACTGATCACCCTGGATATCCCTTAGGGCGGTTGGGAGGGGGAGTCTGGAGAAGGAACCTTTGGGGTCCACCTGAGAGTAGCCCGGGCCAGAGAACCCTGCAGTTGTTCCAACCCTTCCTCCGCCTCCACGCATCCTGGATAGGTCAGGACTAGGGACACTGTGTACTGACGGCAATTGTGCTCTGGCCCTGGACAGAGAAGTAGGAAACGGCTTCAGCAGATTCCAACATGCCTGGTCTCTACAGAGCAGGTGAATGGAAACTGCCTGGGCTGGAACCATCTCACCCGAGTCTTGAAGGATGGCGGCTGTACTAGCTGCATTTAAGTAGCCGATGGGTCCTGTTTACTCTCCAAAAAGAAAGAGAAAGAAAGATGCACCTCAAACAGATGCGGGGTGCGTGGAGAGAGAAGCTTACTTACCTCGGCGTAAGTCTCGGTGGGACCTCCACATCTGATACCGCTGTTTACCGGTGACTGCTCCCTCTAATGTTGAGGTTTGAACACTAGAGAAGCAGCCAAGGCAAGCATAGTAAGCAGGTTTTATTTAAAGGTAATAATACAGACTTCTCCCAGGAGGAAGAAGGGGGCCATGGCTGATGTTCTAGAGTCCCAAGAAGTGAGCGCACCCTACATCTTTTATAGGTTAGGGTCTCTTTTGTTCTCCAGTTCTCCCCCCTTGTGACTAGGCCTGGTTTTGCAGATGAGATGCATAAAGTGAGAAGGGGATGGGGCAGGGGGTGGGCCAAAGTGATTCCGCCAGGCAAGGGCCCTGGGGCACTCATTACCGGTTCCTTGCTTGCAGTCCTTGATAAGGGCAGGTAAGTTTGGTCATCAATGGGCTCTGCAGGTCCTTGACATTCCATTCTCTCAGGGGCGTCTCCAGCTTCCAGAGGCAGATGGCTTTCATGACCTCCATTTCCTCGATTTGACCTGATCCCTATTTTTACACTAACTTCCTGTCCCCAATTCTAGCTTCACCAGCGTGTGTATGAAATTTTACAAAAGCAATAATTTATGGTTGATTCAGAGAGAGAGAGAGAGAGAGAGAGAGAGAGAGAGAGAGAGAGAGAGAGAAGAGAGAGAGCAAGCTTTTACTCTATGTCAGGAACTGGATTCTTGCAAGGAAACTAGAGGTATAAAAAAATAAACAATAAAAGAGGAAAGAAGAAACAACATTTATGAGTAAAGAACACTCAGTAGTAAAATAAACTTGGACAAATTAAAATTATAAACATTTTACCATGAATTAAATATATCATGAAGCAATAACGTCTAAGAACAGCCATTATGAAATGGCTCAGAGACGAAACTGCAGAACCCAGGGAGGAGATGAAATGTGATCTGCTCAGACTCAGAAAAACAGAAGAGGAAACGAGCCATCATAAAAATCATGACAAAATCGGAAAGAGCTCTGCTGTTATAAACGCTGGAGACCCATCCTTTTAAAGTGCGTAGGAAACTGATGAGAAGACGTCCAAGGGAACGCGAGGGAGGAGAGCACGGGCAGGTGGAGAGCGGCAGACCCAGAGCCAGGCCAGGGAGCCGGCCCACCGGCACCTGGAGGCCCGGGGTGCATAACACACCTCCCAGGATAAGCAAGACAGCGTTTCTAAAGCAAAATAACACTCGAGCCTACTCGTGGCGAAGGACTCATGCTGGTGAGAGGCGGCCCTAAGTGGCTGGACCACCCTGGGAAGTACGGAGATCCGTGACACCTCCGCACAGGGAGGACTTCATTCCCTTGTCCCCCGCCTGGCGGCGGGTTGCAGCACATCGGCATTCAATCTCAGATGGAAACCCTACAACGCAATATTTAAGAAAAATAAGTACAACCGATGATTTTATACACAAAGGTTCCTTAAATAGGCTGCAGAAATGAAATTTTAAAAACACGGGAGCTCGGAGAGCGTGCTTCCGGAGCCCTGCTGGAGGAGAAGAGGGATGGACCCCGGCATGCCACCTGGTTTTCGAGAAAGGATACACTGGAGTTGATGACGAGGGTCGCACATGTTCGATAATAGCACTAACACTAATGTGGGTCTTCAGTTGGTGGGATAGAAAGGACAGGCTTCAGACTGTGACATTATAGAAATGACAAAGCTTATAAAAACCAGGAGCAGGAACAAGTGAAGAAAATAGAAAGAAAAGAAAGCTCGTTAATCATGTCATGTAACAGCCGGGAGTGAAAGATATCTAAAGCTGACAAAGTGGCAGAAATACTAAGATAATAGCTGGCTTTTGCATTTAGCAACCAACCTCCAGTGGTCCTTCTTACTCTCATCTGTCACTGTCTTGGCTGATCCAGAGCCGAACTGTCAGGGCGCCTTGCTGGGGGCTGCGGACCATCTGCATTGGCTGGGAGTTGGGCTGGGAGTTGTGGGTCGCGTTCAGCTGTTCACATGTGTGAGCCCTGGACCCGGCGGGCGGGCCCCAGCTACCCAGGGGGGTCTCAGAGCGAAACCCACCGGGAGCACAGCAGGCCAGGCCTGCCCTCACATTGTGAGCACTGAGATGCCACTGGCCAGATGGAGTCCTTGTCCACGGCTGGGGCTGACACGTGGTTCTGGAAGGACAGGAGACTGGCCACCTGCCATGCATCCTTAAATACAGACAAGTGAGAACTACCAAAGGTGACGTAGACTAAAACTCGGTGACAGAGGTAACAGACACATAAAACTAAAGGACTATGTGTCCTTTAAAATCATTATCTTACAGTTAATCACCGGAATAAAATACAAACCTTCCTAAACCTCAGAAGAAGTATCTACAGGAAACAAAGCAAAGGAAACTAATCACAAAACAAAGAAAACTCAGTTATCCCTCAGAACTCTGACAGAGTATGGGCCCGGGTGTTCAGGTAAAGGCAACCCTCAGGGTAGGAGGGGTGCTGCCTCTCCCCGCATCCCTGGGCTCCGTGAGTAAGTTAGGCTCATGGTGAGATCACGGTGGGGTGGGGGACTGAGCTGGCTTCCGCTAATCTCAGAGCTGGAGGTGGTTTTGCTTATCTGCGTGACCAGATGTGATCCCAGTGTTCAATGAGGAGGTGGGAGAAGCATCTTAGTTTGATGCTTGTTGGGGTCTTAAGCCCCCCTGCTCTTCTCGACCAGCAGCAAGGGAAGGGGACACTCCCCAACAAGGTCAGACCAGGATAGGTAGGGCCGACTGACCGCCCGCTCCCAGCCCTCCGGGAGGAGGACAATCAGACGCCTCAGGGAGACCAGTCACAGCAGGAACTCGTTTACTGAGGAAGTCACCCAGCTGTTATGGAGGGTGGGGGCTGGGGGGGAACCAATCAGCTTAAAGGCCAGCAAGGTGGGGAGGTTCACACAGGTGAGAGTCCCATAGGACTATATAGCAAGCACGAGCTGATCACGTTCGCGGACCTCTTGTTAACCAATCCCTGAGGGTGGTCTGATTCATCGTCATTAACCTTTGAAACCGCCTTTGAGCCTTGATCTTGCTCACTCGCCAGGGAGTAAGGAGTCAGCCTGAGTTAGTTAACGTGTCATGAGTCCCAACAGATGTTGGCCCTTTATTGATGACTGGACTTATTTCTTGCATTTTTAGGAGCCTTGTTAAGGACTTCAGTGCAGAATGTCCGGAAGGATTGACAAGATCCTCCTAGAACCATATAGGTGAAATGAGCAGGGTTGCAGATGCAAAGTTAGCTGTGAAAATCGACAATATTTTTATATATTAGCAATAAGCAACGAGAAAGCAAAATTTTAGGAGATGCATTTTTCAGTATCTCCAAAATACTTAGGTAAGAACCTAACAAAACATATGCAGAGTCTGTGGGCTGAGAACTACGAATGCTGTTGAAGGAAATCAAAGAAGACCTAAATAACAGGCAAGACGAGCCTGTTCAGGACTGGAGCCTCAGCAGAGTTCACGATGCTAGTTCTCCCCGTGTTGCTCTATGGATCTGATGCTACTCCAACCAAAAGCCCGGCAGAATTTTTGAGAGTAATTACAGAGAGATTTATTTCTAAAATTTGTGTGTAAAGAGAAAAGATTTGGCACAACCAGAACATTTTGAAAAAGAACTTAATTGCATGTAAGACTTGTTATAAACCTGTAGCAATCAAGGCAAGTGGTACCTGTGAGGGGACAGTGGCAGAGATCAATTGAACAGAGTGGAGATGTCAGAGCAGAACACAATGTTTACCCCAGAAAAGTGAATACTTCTGTTCAAACAAAACCCTTTATGTGAGGACGGGATGGAGCTCAGGGGCAGAGCACCTGCCTGCTACCTGTGTGTAAGGCCCTGGGTCCAGTCCCCAGCACCACCACAAAGCAAGCCCTGTTCACAGATGTTTATAGTGACTCTGAACAATTGCCTCAACAGGGAGCAGCCAAGTGCCCCGAGCAGGGCACTGTAAACACCTGCGTATGCGCCCGGTGGAATGGTGTTCAGCCATCCTCAGGCGGACTCTGGATGCCTGCGGCGTCGCGGGCGCTGGGCTCCGTGGAAGACGCCTGTCTTAAAAGGTTACTTGTGGTGTGGTTCCACTTATTGCATCATGGAGAGGGCATGCCTATAGGGACAGGAGGAGGTCAGGGCCGGTGCAGCTTAAGGGACTGGGACAGAATGCCCTCCCTGCGCCTGAAGGTGTTCAGCCGCGCAGCGCGACTGGTTTTGTTGTCCATTCGCGGAAGTCTTCACGAAAGCCAAGATCAGTAACTGGAGCCACGGAAACTCTGGCGCTAATCAACTGATGAAATCAAAAGCAAGTTCTCAGGGAAGACTGAACGACCAAGCCTCTGACCACTTGCTTAGGCCACTCACCGTGCAGAGGGAAAACGAAAGCAAAGGCAGGCTTGCCAGGTGGGAAATCCGATCACAACAGGCATTTAAAAAGGGACTCTCTTCTGTAGCTCCCTGAAAGTAAGGTTGAAAATCTAGATGAAATTGATTATTTTCTAGGAAAGTGCCATGTATCAAATCTCATCCTCGAAGTTTAATCTAAATAAACCAGTTACAAAGAAAGGTTGGAAGGAGTTACTGTCTCATGGTTAAAGGTTTCTAGGGGAATGTGACCAGCTGTGACAGTGGAGACCCTGGCAAACACCACTCATCCTAAGGGGCACGGGAGCCCTGCCCTTGAGTCACGTGCTGAGGGGACCTGACCTCACGTCTGCGGGATTTCTGACCAACAGTGCCATGTGGGTCACTCCCAGGAACCATCGGACAAACCCCAAAGAGAGACGGCACTAGAATCCAGAGCCCTTGCTCTTCAAGACCTCGAGGTTGCAAAAGACCAAGGGCAGGAACGTTGCAGGCTGGAGACCACAGGGTCCTGACGCCTGAACGCACACCTGAGGTCGGATTAGATTCCCAAGCAGAAAAAGTCACGTTTTCCTCTGAGAGATTATCCAGAGAGAAACAGATGAATCAAAAAATGATTTCAATAATCTCTCTTGTAAATCGATGTAATAATTGCATATATTCATGGGTACAGTAAAATACATAATGAATTGCTGTCAACTACAGTCCCCCTTCTGTGCTGTGTAGACCACGGCAACTCAACCCCCCGTCTGACTGTATTCTGGTTCCTGTTTCCCTCCCCTTCTTTGCCTCTGGTGACAAGTTGCTTCCATTAGATCGACTTTTTGAACTCTCAGATATGAGTGAGAACTTGCAGTGCCTGTCTCTGTGTCTCTGTCCCTGTTTCACGTGACATAATGCCCTCCAGTCCCACCCATGTCACAATGGACACGACTTCATTCCTTTTTTATGGCTGGACAATATTCCACTGTGTAAATATCAATGCTTTATTTATGCATTCACCCATTGATGGACACCACAGCGATCCCACACTTTGGCTGTTGTAAATAGTCTGCCATGAGTACCGGGGCGGAAGTGTCTCTTTGAGGCACTGATTTCAGTCTTTGGATATAACCCATTCCTGGGACAGTCGGTTCATACTGTAGGTTTATTCTTACTTTTTTGAGGAACCTCCATATCTTTCCAGTGTGGCATAATAATTTACATTCCCATCAACAGCGCATACAAGTCACCTGAGAGTTCCTTTTCCCGGAGTCCTCATTCCTATTTGTTATTTTTTGCCTTTTTAATTACAGCCTTTTTAACGATGTCTTATTGTGTCTATTTGCATTTCCTTATGATTAATGATGCTGGTTTTTTTTTTTTTGTTTGTTTTTTTTTTTTTGGTATCAGGGGTTGATCCCAGGGGTGCTTAACCATTGAGCCAGATCCCCAGCCCTTTTTATTTTTTATTTAGAGACAGAGTCTCGCTGAGTTAGATACGTCCTTACTAAATTGCTGAGATGGGCTTTGAACTTGCAATCCTCCTGCCTCAGCCTCCCGAGCTGCTGGGATTGCTGACCTGTACCACCGTGCCTGGCCTGATCATTTTTCAGTATTCTCGTTGGTCATTTGTGCATCTTCTTTTGACAAATACCTGTTCAGATCATTTGCCTCCTTTAATTTTTTTCCTCATTGTTCTGGATATCAACCCTTAGTGAGTGAATAGTCTGAAATGCTTCTTCCATTCTGCAAGTCTTCTCTTCAACATGTTGACTGTTTTATCTGCTGTGCAGAGCTTCTTAGTTTACATAGTCCCATTTGTCTGGTTTCACTTTTCTTTTGCTTGTGCTTTTAAAGTTGTTCTTTTCCAAAAACTTGATTGTCTCTGCGTTTCCTCTTAGTAGTGTCTTATTTTCAAGTCTTGGACTAAGATGCAGGTCTTTGATGAATTTTGAGTTGGTCTTTGCACGTGGCCAAAGACAGGACCTCATTCCTTTCTTCTGCACAGGGTCACTAGCGTTCCCAGTACCCCTGTGGAGGAGACTGCTCTGCACCTTGGTTGAATGTCAATTGGCTGTATGTGTGTGGACTTGTTTCTGAGTTCTCCATTCTGTCCTGCTGGTCTCTGTTGATTTTATTTTCCGCATCATGCTGTTTTGGTTACTATAGTTTTGCAGTCTGTTTTAAAGTCAGATATCGCGATGCCTCCAGCTTTGTTCTTTTCCTGAAAATTGCTTTGGCTATTTGAGTTCTTTTGTGATTCCTTGTGAATGTTAGCATTGTTTTTTCCTGTTTCTGTGATGAATGCCATTGATATTTTAATGGAAATTGCATTGAATATATCACTTTGAGTAGCATGGACATTTTAACAATATTAATTTTTCCAATCCATGAACATGGGACATCTTCCCTTTTGTGTGTGTTCTCTTCAATTTCTTTCATCAGTGTTTTGTAATTTTCATTATAGAAGTTATCAACTTCCTTAGTTACATTTATTCTTAGGTATTTCTTTTTGTAGTTACTGCAAACAGGATTTATTTCTTGCTTTCTTTATCAGAAAGTTCAACACTGGTGTACACAAATACTTAGATTTTTGTATGCTGTTTTTGATTCCTCAACTTTACTGAATTCATTAACTAATAAAATCTGAATAAAGTCTGTGGAGTAGATGGTAGTACTGTATTAATGTCAATTTCCTGATTTTTTTTTTATTGTAAACAAATGGGATACATGTTGTTTCTCTGTTTGTACATGGCGCAAAGGCATACCATTTGTGTAATCATAAATTTACATAGAGTAATGTTGTTTGATTCATTCTGTTATTTTTTCCCTTCTCCCCACCCCTCCCACCCCTCTTTACCCTCTATACAGTACTTCCTTCCTCTATACTTGCCCCCCTCCCTAACCCTAACTCTAACCCTAACACTAACCCTTCCCTCCCCCCCCATTATGTGTCATCCTCCACTTATTAGCGATATCATTCGTCCTTTGGCTTTTTGAGATTGGCTTATCTCACTTAGCATGATATTCTCCAATTTCATCCATTTGCCTGCAAATGCCATAATTTTATCATTCTTTATGGCTGAGTAATATTCCATTGTATATATATACCACAGCTTCTTTATCCACTCATCAATTGAAGGGCATCTAGGTTGGTTCCATAGTCTGGCTATTGTGAATTGAGCAGCTATGAACATTGATGTGGCTGTATCTCTGTAGTATGCTGATTTTAGATCCTTTGGGTATAGGCCAAGGAGTGGGATAGCTGGGTCAAATGGAGGGTCCATTCCGAGTTTTCTAAGGAATCTCCACACTGCTTTCCAGAGTGGCTGCACTAATTTGCAGTCCCACCAGCAATGTATGAGTGTACCTTTCTCCCCACATCCTCGCCAACACAATTTCCTGATTTTGATAACTGTAGCTACATAAAGATAGGTCCTTCTGTTTAGAAAATACACACTGCCATATCTCCGGTTAAAGGGAATAAAATGTCTACAACCTATTCTCAAATAGTTCAGAAAAAATATAAACATCTAGCTATGCAATAATTATATAATTTTTGTACTTTTTTTAAAAACCAAAATCTTCAAAGCAAAATATTAAATAAGAGATAATTCAAATTTTATTTAAACTAGCCTTGATCAAATGAAAAGAAAGATATTTTTCCATTTTTTACATTGTGAGAATAACTGAAATAAAAACTAAAACACAAAGAAAAACCACAGACCAAAGTTGCTTGTTGAATATCGATACAAAATTTTAAATAAAATATTAGGAACCAGAGATTAGCATTGCATTAAAAGTGACAGGCTTTAAAAAAAAAACTTTTTTTAAATGAAAAATGACATCGCATAGATAATGTGATAGGGCAAGCAAGGTTTGTATCAGTATTTCGAGGATGATTTAATATCAGGGAATGATGAATATCAATTACTACATTAATGATTTAAAGAGAAAAAGATCATGCTTATCTTTATAGCTGCTGAGAGGCACTTGACCCGACCCGACCCGCGCTGATGAAACAGGAATCAGCTTACTCTTCAGCAGCCTGACAGGACCCTCTGCAGCTCAGGCAGCAGGACACTGACCGGGTCCCCTGGTAGGAGCACTACCCGTGTGAGAGAGTGGTCTCTGTTCACGCCTGCTTCTCACCATGGCAGGCTGAATCTAAGCCTCCGTTTCATGTGATTTCTGCTTTTATCACTTCCATTTTACCCTTGACTTGGGTTCAATTGCTCCTTTCTTCCTATCTTTCACGATAGGTTCTTAGAGCGTTGATTTTTCAACATTTCTTATGTTTAAATAAATGCCAAAATTCTACATCTCCTTCTAAACACATTTTAAGCTGTGCCCCCCACAACCATGAACATTTTCATTATCTTTCAACTCAGGGACATTTTTATGCCCATTTTTGTTTTCTTCCTTGACCAATGCATCATTTTTAGAAGGACGTTATTTAGTTTTCAAATTTTTCTGTTTTGAAATCTTAATGGTAACCAGCTTAATTCCACTGTGGTTAGAAATGTACTCAGAATAATTTCAGTCCTTTGGAATTTGTGGATATTTGCCTTATGGTCAGTATATGAATGTATTCGTCCATCTTTGGATGTAGTGCTGGATGTATGTTCACTGGGTCAAATCTGTTAATTGTGTTTAGTCCATATTTCAGTGGAGTTACTTTTCTGCTTCAGCGGGACTGGGCTGGGGCACGTCTGAGGGCTGGTAAACTTTCCTGGCATGGTTGCTACAGTGCTTCTGGGAGAGATCAGGTTTGAATTCATAGATTAAGGAGCCGAGGCAGTCCTCACCCCTGCGTGGTCCTCATCCACTCCGTCTTCCAATCCATCTCCCTCCCTCTCTCTGCGACATCCATCTCCTTCTGCCCTTGGGCAGCGGTACTGCCTATCTCAGGCCGTTGGACTTGACCCAGGCAGAATGTGGGACTTCCTGGCTCCCATAATTACTTGAGGCTCCCACAAACCTCAAATAGACTCTCCAACTGGGAAAAACACAGGGAAATGGGGAGATCCAGGTCGCAGTTGAGTCACTGTGGACATAGATGGGAGGAGATGTGGTCAGGCTGGGGGTGGGGGTGGGTATTTGTGAGGACCATGGGAGGCGTGCTCAGTGTTCGGGAGAGAGGCCTCCGGTGGAGAAAGGAGGCAGAGCAGAGCCAGCAACCTGGGAGGGCCAAGGGGACACGCAGACCCGGCTCCACCGGCAGATCTCCAAGGAATCCAAGAAACACCCATCCCTTGCGACTCACCCCAAAGTGCTGCACTGGAGGGTCTCTCTTGTGGGAGGAAGGGGAGGGGCTGCGACTTGCCCTAAGAAGTCTGAGGGAGGCCAAGGAAGGGCCTCTTCTCCACCCGGGGCTCCTGAGGGGTCTCCCAGACACTGGCCAGTCCTTCCTAGAAGGAGTGTGACTGCCAGTTGGGACTGTCCCTTAGTCACCTGTGATGTGGGCAAAGGAATCCCAGCAGGTTCAGAAGAAGCAAAGGCCCTGACGGAAGAGAAAGTTGGTGTTTCCAGGCTGTGTTCCTAGATGGCCTTCATGGGCTCCTCCCAAAGTCCTGGTGGTCCCTGCTGCCATCACTGGGGCAGTGCCCAGAGGGGTCTCAGCAATGGCCCCTTCCCTCCTGAAGCAAGGCCTTGTTCCTCAACAGGGCCCATATGGATCTGAAGGGAGAACAAAGAGTTTTATTTGTGGGGTGGGTGGGGGCTGGGCAAAAGCACCTCTTACTCTTTCATTATAAAACACAAACGCACAACGGTGGTATTAAAAGTGTGCCGTGAATGTATTGATGCCTCTGTGATGTTGACGTTTCACAGTCAACAGTATCCACTGTGGCTCTGGCTTGAGGGCAGGGTGAGATCACTGTTGAGAAACACCTGGACGCCTTCGCTGCTCAGACACTCAGTGCAGAAATATGGAAGGGCCTTCTGTTTCTTTTTTATGAAACTAAATCTCAAAGACTCCAAAAAGCATCCTCCTGTGGCACCTTCCCAGCTCTGCCAGAATGCTGGCCTGCACGCCTCCCGTTGAAGAACTTGGGTTTGTGTGCTGATGGCCTCTGCTGCCTCTAGGTCGGGGTCAGCAGGCTTGGGCTGCTGCGAGGGGCTCCTGGCTCTGTGCCTCCCTTGTCTGCTTCCGTAGGAACAGCAGAGGCCGTCTGAACTGCCAGGCCAACAATATGTATGATCTAGTCCCTCATGGAAACCACTTATTAGCCCTGGTCTGAGCTTCTGGGGGCATGGGTGGTCCTACTTAACCCTGTGTGTCTGGAGCCAGCCCAGAGCCTGAGGACAGGCAGCCAGCAGGGCAGGAGGTGAGGGACCCCCTGGGTCAATACACGCCAGGCCTGCTGCTTGGGTAGAGGCCGTGACACTCAGTCAGCCAGCCAGCCAGAGGCTTCTCCAGCCAGCCAGAGGCTTTCCCAGCCAACCAGAGGCTTCCCCAGCCAACCAGAGGCTTCCTCAGCCAACCAGCAGCTTCTCCAGCCATCCAGAGGCTTTCCCAGCCATCCAGAGGCTTCTCCAGCCATCCAGAGGCTTTCCCAGCCATCCAGAGGCTTCTCCAGCCATCCAGAGGCTTTCTCAGCCATCCAGAGGCTTCTTCAGCCATCCAGAGGCTTCTCCAGAGGCTTTCCCAGCCAACCAGAGGCTTCCCCAGCCAACCAGAGGCTTCCCCAGCCATCCAGAGGCTTCCCCAGGCAACCAGAGGCTTTCCCAGCCAACCTGAGGCTTCTCCAGCAAGTCCTGGCCATAGCTCATGCTCACACCCAGCAGAACCCCTTTCTCTCCTCCTCTTGCTCACTTCTGCTTTGCTGTATTTTGATATGGCAACCTTTTCTCATGTGGCTCAGGTGATGAAAATGAATTCACCAAGTACTGCTTCCCCTGGCAATCAGAGCAGAGCATGGTGGTGAGGAAAAGCAAAGAAAAAAAATCCTTGGCTTAATGTCGATCCCCAGAACAGGAAGAATTTGCTCCACAGTGAAGCACTTTGCTGCAGACACCTCTGGGACTTGTCCTGCCGTATTTAGTGTTGTGGGGAACTCACCACCAGGACTTTTTAGCTCTATATGACTTCACGGCAGCGTACATCCCAAAGGAAGCAGTTCCTGGGACCTGAGCGTCGGCTGCCTTCCAGGTGCTTGACTGGTGACTGGCCCGTGAGGTTGTTGGGGGCCGCTGCCCTGTAGGGCCCGCAGTGGTGGCTGGCCTCGCCCTAAGATGGCGCCGAGAAGCCCTACTGCAAAGAAAAACAACTTTAAGGAAGTGCTTTCTACTGGCTGACTGATCTCCTCCGCGTCCATGCTTAGCTCGTGATCAGTACATGTCCTCATTACCCACCATTAAGTCTCCACGAGCCAAATGCCTGACCTGTTAAGGTGATTGGCTGTTATATCCCATAAAGCTGCGTACTTTGCGCGGTGGTGGGAGCAAGCAAGGCAGAGCAAGCAAGGCAAGGAGGGCAGGCAGCAGCTGCAGGACGAGAGAAGAGGAGAGGCGGCCGGGGCGCGACGAGAGAGGAAGAAGAGAGAAGCGGCAGCTGCACGAGAGAAAAGGAGAGAGAGAGCTGCGCGACAAGAGAAGAAGAAGACGGGGGCGGTGGAGGAGGAGGAAGAACCAGGCACTCGGCTCAGAAGCTCTCCCATAAAAATAAAGACCTTAAAACTTCATTTGAGAGCCGAGTCTTCATTGTACTCGCTGGACGAGACAGAGGTGGTTCTGTCTGCCCCCACTTTAAAGTGGGGGACGCTGCGGCTCAGAGAGGGAGTGACTGGCTCCGGTTTACACGGCCACCAGGAGACAGAGCAAAGGTTTGCCAAGGTCTGTTGATCTACGTTCTTTCTGCTCAATCAGGAGAATAATAGTAGCGATAGTGAGATGGTCATTGACCGGGTGGTAGAAACCCATGTCTAAGGTCAGACTCCTTTGGGATGAGCAAAGAGAATAAGGAAGGTCCTAAACTAGGACATGCTCATTCTGCTCTCTGCTTTGCCAGTGCCATGTTTGCACACATGCTGTGCTGCCCTCTGACCATGCCCTGCCCCGGTGACAGCGCCATGTCCCCTGGGAGAGCTGCACCTCCCCTACTCTTCCCCGCATTTCTTGATTTTCTAATATTAAACCAACCTTGCATTCCTGAGATAAATCTCGCCTTTCAAAATCATTTTTCTTGTATTTTTAGCATCATTCGTGCTCTGTCTGCCGCTGTCTGCAAATTCGAGTGACCAGCCTGCCAGTCATGAACCTGCTCCTTAACCCGAATGGCCTCTCTGTCTCTCTCGGGCATCTCCTCCCTCCTCAGCCTTGCTGAGTTCTCTCCTCCAGTCCCCTCAGTTGCCGCCTGGTGTCTCCCCATCTGAGCTCCAGCCCGAAAGGAGAGATTCCCTGGAGGAAGGGCGAGTCCCATGCCTGGCCCACACCGAGGACCTTTTCCAGGCCTCTGGGGGAGCTCGCCTCCGCTGCTGGTCTTGGACCCCCTTTTTGGGGCGTTCGGTTGAGACTCTTACCTCTAGGAGTTCAATCCGCCTTGGCTGGTAGGGTCCTTGGCTTCTGCTCAGCTTCCTGTTTGCAGGGACCCAGGCACACTAGCTCAAGTCCTTCCCCACCGACTCACTTGCTCCCCAAGCCGGCAGCCTTGGCCCCGGCGGCCCTGGGGGAGGGGTGGCCCCAGGGGAGGAGCCCCTCGCCAGTTGGGAGGGTGGGGCTTCGGCACAGCTGTCCCCCAGTAAGCCTGCCCAGGAAGTCCCCTGCCCCGCTTCCCGCCTCTTGGTGCTCTCCAGGCGGGGGAGGGAAGCAAGCGCCCGGAGGGGGTCTGCGGCCTGGAGCCTCTCCTGGTCCTCAGTGGTGCTCGCAGGGCTGCTGCCTCTGGGTGCAGGGACGAAGCCCGGCTTCCACAGCGCCCGTGCGCCCATCGCCACGCCGAGCTGTGCACCTGGGACCCTCCTGAGCCAGGAGGCCGTGGGCCTCGCGCAGAGCCTCCAGGCTGCCCGCACTCCGAGCTTCAGCTGGTTTCTCTGAAAATCGGGAGCGGCTTCATGGACCCGGCAGGGCAGCCCCAGGGCTCCGGGCTGAGCTCCCGCACCCAGCTCGGCGACCCGGGCTTGTAGGGTGGGAGTCGTTCTGCCAGGCTGCGTGGTGACCCAAGAGGGAGGAGCCAAGGCACTGGGGCACCCGCTCCTGCTGTCTACTTCCCAGGGAAAGAACGCAGCACACCTAAAAGTTCATGTCTTTATTCAAAAAAGAATGCAGTTAATGTGTAAGACTGTACCAAAGACATGAAAAAAGAACAAACCCCACAAAATCCCAACACAATGGTTATCATTTTGAAGCTCTTTTGGGCACATTTTACTTAGTTGTAATCACACTGCAAATAAAATTGTGTACTCTGACTTATTTTTATAGATATTGTATTATAGACATTTTCCATTTTATTATATATCCTAATAACTGTAATTTTTAATGACAACATAATATTTGAGTGGATAAACTGTAATTTACTTGGCTCTTTTACAATTCTTTGACACTTAGGTGGTTTCTATTTTTTCTACTTATACAAACGGAGTCAGATAGGGCTCTTTGTTGGCAAGTAACGGAAACCAACCCTCAGGCAGGAGAGGGGTCTACTTGAAGGGGACTGTTGGTTGAGTTCCCGAGCTTGTGAGGGGCTGGAGAAGCAGGTGAAGAGAAAGGCCACCCTGGGTCGCCTCTTGGGCCTGTGCGTCAGTCGCCACCTGGCTGCTAGGTGCGGCTCTGCCACTGGGCAGATGCCAGCTGTGGTCTGCTGCTCTGTCACTCCACAGCGGCAGAGTCCCAGGAGAGAAGCCACGTGCCAGCCCAGGAGGAGCAGAGGCTGGGAGCTGGACTCAGCAGGATCAAGACCGCCCTGGGTGCGGGAGAGGCACGTGCTCTCCAGAGAGCAAGGGTGCGGGCACCGGTGGCCGGGGGCCAGTCTGCACTGCACCACGGCTCTGTCTTTGCACAGACAGCTCTTCCTCGGGCTGGGGCTCTTTTCCTCCGTGAGGTTTCCCAGCATGGAATGGCTGGGTGAGAGGGTGGAGCTTTTGGGGTAGTTCTTGATGTCTACTGTTCAATCCCTACCTGAAAGTCCAGGAGTGACCATATTAGGAGTCCATGGCCCTCTGTAGGTATGGGTTCTGCACCTACCCACTCAACTAACTGTGGGGAGAAATATTTTAAACACTGTCTGCTCTGAGCGTGTGCAGACTCTGTGACGACTATTTGCCTAGCATTACGTTGTCAGTATTGGTTTAGGAAGCGTTAAGTAATCAGAGACGATTTAAAGCATCTGAGAGGATTGCGTAGGCTGTACGCAGGCGCCATGCCATTTTATATGAGGGACTTAAGAGGCCCTGGATTTTGGTCTGGGGGTCCTGGAACCAGTCTCCTGTGGACATCCAGGACAGCTGTAATTGGGAGTAGTCACCAGTCAGTTAAGATGGGCAACCAAGGACTGTACCTGTTTCTGTTTCTCCTCATTGTGCCACACTGACTGTGGCTGTTAGGCACAATGCTTGGGGATTTGTACTGTCTTTCCTGCCCAAGAATCACCCATAATGTGCTGCTCCCAATTCTCCGCTTAGGATTCTGTGAGAGGGAGAATTCCTTGCACGAGGCAGAGATCCTTGTGAATGCCGCACCCTCCTGGATCTGAAAGATCCCCAGCCCCTCCATGTCCCTTACCCTGGGCTCACCCACACTCAATTCACAGCCATAATTTTGCATGGGTGGTTTGCTGTTTTTATTTGAACTTTTCCAAAGCCTTCAATTTAGTTTTCATTGAAATGGCAACTCTCTTATTTATCCCACTCCTATTTAATTGGTTTTCAAAATGTTTATTTTAATTACATAATTAGAAAAACTGTTCAAGGAGATTTCATGGGCCTGGCAACAAACGCAGCTCATTCTTGGAGGCAGACAGTTTCGCGGTGGGGACGCGGGGACAGAGTGTACAGGGGCGTTCCTGGCTGGCGTGAGAGGGCTGGTGGGCGTCAGCACTGCTTGACAGCAAAGGGCAACAGGGAGCCCCGAGTCGTAGAGCAGAGACTCTCCTGTTGCAGTTTACAGGAGCGTCTCCCTGTCTTACATGACGACTGTAGTCGGCCCGTGACCACAGCCCCACGTCCGCAGAGCCAGAGAACAGACCCGAGACCTGAGGACGACAGAGTGCCGTCGATAATCACACACACAGCTCCTCGTTGCATTAGGCATCCTGAGCCATCTGGAGCTGGTTGGAAGTCCCTGGGAGAATGGGGTAGGTTTTATGCAAATGCCATGTCATTTTATAAGAGGCTCCTGAGCCTCCATAGATTTTGGTATCCCTGGGGCTCTGGAACCCAAGCCCCTCACTCGGGTCATGAGAGGGGTCTGTATATTATCTGAGCCGTGATCTGACCCTGGTGCAAAGTGTGTGTGTGCTCTGCCCTGAGTGGACATTTACAGCCATGACTATGGCTACCGTACAGGTTGCTCCTTCAGTTCCCCTCCATCACTCTTGACCCCTGGCCACAGTTAATCTGTCCTCCATCCCTGTCATTTGTCATGTTGAGAACGTGAGATAAGTGGAATCATACAATGCTTCCCTTTTGAGATAGCTTTTCCAGTTGGCCTAATGCCCTTGAGATCTGTCTAAGGTGTTGCATGGTAGTGACTTGCTCCTTTTTCTTGCCGAGTAGTATTCCATGGTTTGGAGGTACTGCGATCTCTTTAACCTCTCCTGAACTGAAGTACATTCCACTATTTCCAGTTTGGGGTTGTCACCAAGGAAGTGGCTATGAAGAAGCATAAGTGGGTTTTTGTGGGGACATGACTTTTATTTCTCTGGGATAAATACCTAGAGTCCAATTGCTGTGCTGCATGCTAAGTGTATAAGTTCTTAAAGAAACTGCTCATCTTTCTTCCAGGCTGGCTGTACCTGTGACTTTCCCGTCAGCCGTAGGTAATAGTTTATCCGCACCCCACCTGTTTGTGGAACTCCCAATACTTGTTATTTTAGCTGTGCTAGGAGGTGTGTTGGGACATGCCATGACCATCTTGAAATGGCTAGTGACACCTAACATCTTTTATGCGTAGGAGAGATTCGAGGGGCAGCAATGTACAGCGAGCTTCTCTGGGCAGTGCGTGCACAGGCGGCAGGGGAGGGGAGGTGGCACGTGCAGGGGCTTGTCCAGAGGCCCTGGGCAGAGCCCGGCCCCCCTGCCAGGAGCAAGGAGCTGTGGGGGTGCAGAGAGGGCTGACAGGTCCAGGTGGGGCTGTTCAGCAGCACAGCTGGGAGCAGGCACAGAGCCCGGAGGCCAGTGTGATGGGCTGACAGATCTGACTCTATGAGAATGTTATAGGCCAGACTCTAAGGAAAATGACTAAACAGACTCCATTTTGCTCTGAGACTCCATGTTATGTAGGAAATAAGCTTCTCCCATGGGAACACCCTGCCTCTGTGCCCATCCCAGTTACTTGGTGTGACATGTTTAATAATATACAATGGCAACTCCTATGTAGTGAAGAATTGCTCTCTTTTGATCTCTATTGCTCCTAAACAATGTACCATGTGAACAGTGATTGTGTGGATGTTAGTAACCATTCTTTAGTTTGTACTTAGGTAAGGGTAGTTTTGACCCACGTCCCCCTCTGTTGATGATCTCATGAAGTTAGTTTGTAATTCCAAATCATAGCAACAAACACTGATGGTTGATGTGATTTTTAGCATAAAAACACCTACAACCTTCTTGTCAGGGCTGTTCTCCCAATAGCCATTTTTGGGGCATTGTGTGAGACAGTCAGCTGGCCAGCCTAATAAAGACTCTCAGATTTGGACTTCTCAGTGGTGATCGGTCTGTTCTTTTTTTTTTTTTTTTATTGTAAACAAATGGGACACATGTTGTTTCAGTTTGTACATGGAGTAACAGCATACCATTTGCATATTCATATATTTACAGGGTAATGATGTTTGATTCATTCCGTTATTTTTTCCTTCCCCCCCACCCCTCCCACCTCTCTTTTACCTCTATTCAGTCCCTCCTTCCTCCATTCTTGTCCCCCTCCCACCCCCCACTAAGTGTCATCATCCGCTTTTCAGTGAGATCATTCCTCTTTTGGATTTTTGAGATTGGCTTATCTCACTTAACATGATATTCTCCAATTTCATCCATTTGACTGCAAATGCCATAATTTTATTATTCTTTATAGCTGAGTACTATTCCATTGTGTGTGTATGTGTGTGTGTATATATATATATATATATATATATATATATATATATATCACAGCTTCTTTATCCACTCATCAATTGAAGGGCATCTAGGTTGGTTTCATAGTCTGGCTATTGTGAATTGAGCAGCTATGAACATTGATGTGGCTGTATCTCTGTAGTATGCTGATTTTAAGTCCTTTGGGTATAGGTCAAGGAGTGGGATAGCTGGGTCAAATGGTGGGTCCATTCCAAGTTTTCTAAGGAATCTCCACACTGCTTTCCAGAGTGGCTGCACTAATTTGCAGTCCCACCAGCAATGTATGAGTGTACCTTTTTCTCCACATCCTCACCAACACCTGTTGTTGCTTGTATTCTTGATAATCACCATTCTAATTGGGGTGAGATGGAATCTTAGTGTAGTTTTGATTTGCATTTCTCTTATTACTAAAGATGTTGAACATTTTTTCGTATATCTGTTGATTGCTTCTACATCTTCTTCTGTGAAGTGTCCATTTCCTTAGCCCATTTGTTGATTGGGTTATTTGCATTCTTGGTGTAGAGTTTTTTGAGTTCTTTATAGATTCTGGAAATTAGTGCTCTATCTGAAGTATGAGTGGCAAAGATATTCTCCCACTCTGTAGGTTCTCTCTTCACATTGCTGATAGTTTCCTTTGCTGAGAGAAAGCTATTTAGTTTGAATATATCCCAGTTATTTATTCTTGCTTTTATTTCTTGTGCTATGGGAGTCCTGTTAAGGAAGTCTGATCCTAAGCCAACACGGTGAAGATGTGGACCTACTTTTTCTTCTATAAGATGCAGGATCTCTGGTCTGATACCGAGGTCCTTGATCCATTGTGAGTTGAGTTTTGTGCAGGGTGAGAGATAGGGGTTTAGTTTCATTCTGTTGCATATGGAGTTCCAGTTTTCCAGCACCATTTGTTGAAGAGGCTATCTTTTCTCCATTGCATGTTTTTGACACCTTTGTCTAGTATGAGAAATTTGTATTTATTTGGGTTTGTGTCCATGTCCTCTATTCTGTACCATTGATCTACCTGTCTATTTTGGTGCCAATACCATGCTGTTTTTGTTACTATTACTTTGTAGTATAGTTGAAGTTCTGGTATTGCTATACCCCCTGTTTCACTCTTCCTGCTAAGGATTGCTTTAGCTCTTCTGGGTTTCTTATTCTTCCAGATGAATTTCATGATTGCTTGCTCTATTTCTGTGAGGTACGTCATTGGGATTTTAATTCGAATTGCATTGAATCTGTATAGCACTTTTGGTAGTATGGCCATTTTGACAATATTAATTCTGCCTATCCAAGAACATGGGAGATCTTTCCATCTTCTAAGGTCTTCCTCAATTTCTTACTTCAATGTTTTTTAGTTTTCATTGTAGAGATCTTTTACCTCTTTGGTTAGATTGATTCCCAAGTATTTTATTTTTTTTGAGGCTATTGCAAATGGAGTTGTTTTCCTCATTTCCCTTTCAGCTGTTTCATCGCTTGCATATAAAAATGCTGTAGATTTATGTGTGTTGATTTTATAGCCTGCTATTTTGCTGAATTCATTGATGAGTTCTACAAGTTTTCTGGAGGAGGTTTTTGGATCCTCTAAATATAGAATCATGTCATCCGCAAATAGTGACAGCTTAAGATCCTCTTTTCCTATTCGTATCCCTTTAATTTCTTTAGTCTGCCTAATTGCTCTGGCTAGAGTTTCGAGGACAATGTTGAATAGAAGTGGTGAAAGAGGACATCCCTGTCTTGTTCCCGTTTTTAAAGAGAATGGTTTCAGTTTTTCTCCATTAAGAATGATGTTGGCCATTGGCTTAGCATAAATAGCCTTTACAATGTTCAGGTATGTTCCTATTATCCCTATTTTTTCTAGTGTTTTGAGCATGAAGGGGTGTTGTATTTTGTTGGACGCTTTTTCTGCTTCAATTGAAAAAACCATATGATTCTTATCCTTAAGTCTATTGACATGATGGATTATGGTTATTGATTTACAGATGTTAAACCATCTTGCATTCCAGGGATGAACCCCACTTGATTGTGGTGCACAATTTTCTTAATATGTTTTTGGATACAGTTTGCCAATATTTTGTTAAGGATCTTTGCATCTATATTCATCAAGGGTATTGGTCTAAAATATATCCAATATATTGGATATATTCTTCCTTGGTGTGTCTTCTTTCCTTGATGTGTCTTTGCCTGGTTTGGGTATGAGGGTGATATTAGCTTCATAGAATGAGTTCGGTAGGGTACCCTCCTTTTCTATTTCCTGGAATTCTTTGAGAAGTATTGGAATGAGTTCTTCTTTGAAGGTCTTGTAGAACTCGGCTGAGAATCCATCTGGTCCTGGGCTTTTCTTGGATGGTAGATTTTTAATGGCTTCTTCTATTTCATTGCCTGATATTGATCTGTTTAAATCGTGTATGTCCTCCTGGTTCAGTTTGGGAGGAGCATATGTCTTTAGAAATTTGTCAATGTCTTCGGTACTTTCTATTTTGTTGGAATACAGATTTTCAAAGTAGCTTCTCATTATGTTCTGTATCTCAGTGGTGTCTGTTGTGATATTTCCTTTTGCATCATGTAGTTTAGTAATTTGAGTCTTCTCTCTCCTTCTCTTTGTTAGTGTGGCTAAGGGTTTATCTATTTTGTTTACTTTCTCAAAGAACCAACTTTTTGTTATGTCAATTTTATGAATTGTTTCTTTTGTTTCAATTTCATTGATTTCAGCTCTGATTTTAATTATTTCCTGTCTTCTACTACTTTTGCTGCTATTCTGTTCTTCTTTTTCTAGGGCTTTGAGCTGTAATGTTAGGTCATTTAGTTGTTGACTTTTCATTCTTTTCTGGAATGTGCTTCATGCAATGAATTTTCCTGTTAGT
Organism: Sciurus vulgaris; assembly: GCF_902686455.1. NCBI lineage: Eukaryota > Metazoa > Chordata > Mammalia > Rodentia > Sciuridae > Sciurus > Sciurus vulgaris. Next base: position 6,751,867 of record NC_136466.1, read on the forward strand.
ACCACTTTCATAGTGTCCCAGAGTTTTTGATATGTTGTATTGTTGTTCTCATTGACCTCTAAGAATTTTTTAATCTCCTCCCTGATGTTTTTTGTTATCCATGTTTCATTCAACAGCATATTATTTAGTCTCCAGGTGTTGGAGTAATTTCCTTTTTTTATTTTGTCATTGATTTCTACTCTCAGTCCATTATGATCTGATAGAACACAAGGCAGTATCTCTATTTTTTTGCATTTCCTAAGGGCTGCTTTGTGGCATAACACATGGTCTATTTTCAAGAAGGTTCCATGTGCTGCTGAGAAGAATGTGTATCCGCTCGTTGATGGATGGAAAATTCTATATATGTCTATTAGGTCTAGGTTATTGATTGTGTTATTGAGTTCTATGGTTTCTTTGGTTGGATTTTGTTTGGAAGATCTATCTAGTGGTGACAGCGGTGCATTAAAGTCGCCCAGAATTATTGTGCTGTGGTCTATGTGATTCCAGAAATTGAGAAGGATTTGTTTGATGTACAGGGATGCACCATTGTCTGGGTCATAAATATTTACTATCATTATGTCTTCCTGATTTATGGTTCCCTTAAGCAGTATGAAATGTCCTTCTTTATCCCTTCTGACTAACTTTGGCTTGAAGTCCACTTTATCTGATATAAGGAAACCCCGCTTTTTTACTGAGTCCATGTGCATAGTAGGTTTTTCCCCATCCTTTCACTTTTAGTGTGTGGATGTCTTTTTCCATGAGATGAGTCTCTTGCAGGCAGCATATTGTTGGGTCTTTCTTTTTAATCCATTCTGCCAGTCTATGTCTTTTGATTGAGGACTTTAGGCCATTAACGTTCAGGGTTATTATTGAGAAATGATTTGAATTCCCAGTCATTTGGCTTATTTTTGGTTTTTAAGTTGGCTTGGTTTCTCCTTTGAGTGCTTTTTCTCTAAGGTAGTTCCTCCCTTTGCTGACCTGCATTGTTGTTTGTCATTTCCTCCTCATGGAATATTTTGTTGAGAACATTCTGTAGCGCAGGCTTTCTATTTGTAAATTCTTTTAACTTTTGGTTATCATGAAAGTATTATATTTCATCTTCAAATCTGAAGGGTATTTTTGCTGGGTATAGGATTCTTGGTTGGCAACCATGTTCTTTCAGAACTTGAAATATGTTGGTCCAGGCACTTCTAGCTTTTAGAGTCTGGGTTGAGAAGTCAGCTGCTATCCGTACTGGTCTCCCCCCATATGTAATCTGATGCTTTTCTCTCGCGGCCTTGAAAATCCTATCTTTATTTTGAATGTTAGGCATTTTCATTATAATATGCCTTGGTGTGGATCTGTTGCGATTCTGTGCATTTGGTGTTCTGTAAGCCTCTTGTATTTGATTTTCCATTTCATTTTTCAGGTTTAGGAAATTTTCTGATATTATTTCATTGAATAGGTTGTTCATTCCTTTGGTTTGTATCTCTGTGCCTTCCTCAATCCCAATAATTCTTAAATTTGGTCTTCTCATGATGTCCCATAGTTCTTGGAGATTCCGTTCATGATTTCTTACTATCTTCTCTGTTTGGGCAACTTTATTTTCAAGATTCAATATTTTGTCTTCATTGTCTGAGGTTCTATTTTCCAAGTGGTCTAGTCTTTTGGTGATGCTTTCCATTGAGAGTTTTATTTGGTTTATTGTCTCCTTCATTTCAAGGATTTCCATTTGGTTTCTTTTGAGAATCTCTATCTCTTTTTTGAAATGATCCTTTGCTTCCTACAGGTGCTCTTTCAGCTTATTGGTTTTATCATTCATTGCCTGCATTTGTTCTTTAATCTCATCCTTTGTGCTATGAATCACCTTAATCATGTATAATCTGAAGTCCTTTTCTGACATTTCTTCTAACATACTGTCATTGGATTCTATTACTATAGAATCTAGGTTTGTTTGGATCATTTTCTTCCCTTGTTTTTTTCATGTGGTTCACGTATTTTCCCTTCTAGCAGTGCAGATCTGGGGTATTGCAGATTACCCCCTATAGGCTTATAGTGGCCCTATAGGTTTCCAAAACCCTTTCTTTAAGGGGAGATCAATATTAGCAGTGCCCAAATCAGACACTATGCAATCCTAGACCAAATAGCCCCTATGGGGACAATAACAAAATTGTCATAATAAACAAAATGAGTTCAAATGTTATCTTCGGTAAAACAAACAGGTTTGCAGTAAGGTCTGCAGTTTCTAATGGAGGACAAAGAGGATGCAGAGGGATGTAGAATATCTCTGTTAATGGGATAAGAAAAGAATATACAGATGTTCTAGAAAATAGAAAGGGTGAGCGTGTAATCAAAAGAAATTGGATGTTAGCATGCAAAAAAGGGAGAAAGAGACTCTGAGGGAACAGGTAAACAAAAGGAAAAGAGAGCAAGAAAGTAAAGAAATGAAAACTTAAATTTTTTTAAAAAAGGAGAGAAAAGAAAATCTACTGTACAACAGTCATATACTAATGAAACCTCCCAGTGTTCAGTAGCCTGATGCATGAGAGGTACCTGACAATGAGCTTCAAGCCTCCAGCAGGCATCTCAGGATGGGATTTTGCCCACCTAAAGGTCGGAGCTACGGCTTCCAGGATTATTCAAAATGGCTGCTCTGGCTTCGAAATGTGTTGGCAAATGGGGAGCTGCAGCTCAGGGTTGGACATGGTCAGCTGGAGGTCCTGGAGATGGGATGCAGTTGGTCAGGCAGAGGTCCTGGGGGTCCAGTGTATTTGATGTAGTTCTGGGATCCTGGCGGCCGGGTGCAATCAGTCGGTCTGGGTTCCCAGTGATAGGGCTCAGTCAGTTGGTCTGAGGGTCCTGGCAGCAGGGAGCAGTCAGTTGATGTGAGGGCCCCAGAGGCAGGGAGTCGTAGGTCGGGCTGAAGGATCCTGGAGATGGGGCTCAGTCCGTCCGGTCAGGGGTCCTAGGGGGCCTGGCTGTTGTGTCAAAATGGCAGCAGCCACATTAATCAAACCTGCAGGAACTGTGATAGTGAACTTCCACGCAACAGCAGGCAGCTGGTGCTCCACTGGCAGTCTGCGGTCAGTCTGCTGGCAGCTGTCAGACGATCGGGAGATGAACCTTGAGCATTGGGTTTTGGATAGAGGTAAGGTAGGCGATGGACAGGCGAGAGGCAGGCAAATGGCCAAGGTTCACTTCTGACTTCTCAACTCAGACCCTAAAATCACGGAGGGCCTGGAATGAGATAGTCCAAGCTCTAAAAGAAAACAGTTGCCTGCCAAGATTGCTATATCCAGCAAAGTTCTCTTTCAACACAACAAGGATGAACTAAAGGAATTCATGGCCACCAAGTCAGCACTACAAAGAATATTTGAAGATAAAAGACATACAAAGGAATCCAAAAACAAATCCCAAAGTTCCCAAATAGATGAAGATCAATAGAAATATAATCCACTAAATGAGAATCAAGATAGAATTGAACATAACAAAAAATCCAAATGACAGGAAACCACAAACACATATCCATATAACTGAATATAAATGGTCTCAACTTCCTAATTAAAAGATACAGATTAGCAGAATGGATTTTTAAGAAACAAGATCCAACTGCATGCTTTTTACAAAAGACTTATGGACAAAGACACAGGCTGAAGTTAAAATGATGGAAAAAATATTCAATGCAAATGGAGTCCAAAAAGAAGCAGGAGTAGCTATTTTCATACATCAAAAAGCTGATTTCAAGCAAAAATTAATCAGAAGAGACAAAGAATACCACTATATCCTGGTCAAGGTAACAATCCAACAAGAAGATATAATAATATATCCCAAATGTCAGCACACCCATTTCCATTTTTTTATATCTCATTTTTTTCTTTCTTGTTTTTATTTTTACAGACTGCATTTTGATTCATTGTACACAAATGGGGTACAACTTTTCATTTCTATGGTTGTGCACAATGGAAATTCATACCATTCATGTAATCATACATGTACATAGGGTAATGGTGTCTGTGTCATTCCACCTTTTTTCAAACCCTGCTCCCCCATCATTTCCCTCTACGTAATCCAAAGTTTCTCCATTCTTCTCTCACCCCCCAACTCCCCCACCCCCATTATATATCATTATCCACTTATCAAGGAATACATTTGGGCTTTGGTTTTTGGGGATTGGCTTATTTCACTTAGCATGATGTTCTCTAATTGCATCCATTTATTTGCAATGCCATAATATTATTCTTCTTTATGGCTGAATAATGTTCTGTTATATATATATATATATATCACAGTTTCTTTATCCATTCATCTGTTGAAGGGCATCTAGATGGGTTCCATAATCTAGCTATTATGAATTAAGCTGCTATAAACATTGATGTGGCTGCATTACTATAGTATACTAATTTTAAGTCCTTTGGATATAAACCAAGGAGTGGGATAACTGGGTCAAAAGGTGAGTCCATTCCAAGTTTTCTGAGGAATCTCCACACTACTTTCCAGAGTGGCTGCACCAATTTGAAACTCCACCAGTAATGTAAAAGTGCACCTTTTCCCCCACATCCATGCCAACATCTATTATTGTTTGTGTTCTTGATAATAACCATTCTAATTAGAGTGAGATTAAATCTTAGAGTTCTTTAATTTGTATTTCTCTAATTACTAGAGGTGTTGAACACTTTGTCATATATTTGTTAATCATCTGTATGTCTTCATATGTGATGTATCTGTCCAGTTCCTTGACCCATTTTTTGATTGGGTTCCTTGTATGTTGGTGTAAAGTTTTGTTAAGTTCTTTATAAATTTTACAGATTAATGCTCTATCTGAAGTGTGTGTGGAAAAGATTTTCTTGCACTATGTATGCTCTCTTTTCACATTATTGATTGTATCCTTTGCTGAGAAAAAGCTTTTTAGTTTGAATCCATCCTATTTATTGATTCTTGCTTTGATTTTCTTGTGCTTTGGGAGTCTTGTTAAGGAAGTCTGATCCTAAGCCAACATGATGAAGATTCAGCCTACTTTGTCTTCCATTTGATGCAGGGTCTCTGGTCTAATTTCTAAGTCATTGATCCATTTTGAGTTGAGTTTCGTGCAGGGAGAGAGATACAGGTTTAATTTCATTTTATTGCATATGGATTTCCAGTTTTACCAGCACCATTTGTTGAACAGGCTATTTTTACTCCATTGTAAGTTTTTTGGCACCTTTGTCTAGTCTGAGGTAACTGTATTTTTGTGTTTGTCTCTGTGTCTTCTATTCTGTACCATTGGTCTGCCTCTTTTGATGCCAATACCATGCTGTTTTTGTTACTCTTGCTCTGTAGTGTAGTTTAAGTTCTGGTATTGTGATACCTCCTGCTTCACTCTTTCTGCTCAAAATAGCTTTGGATATTCGAGGTCTCTTACTCTTCCAGATCAAGTTCATGGTTGCTTTCTCTATTTCTATGAGGAATGTCATTGGGATTTCAATTGGAATTGCATTGAATTTGTATAGTGCCTTTGGAAGTATGGCCATTTTGACAATATTAATTCTGCCTATCCAAGAACATGAGAGATCTTTCCATCTTCTAAGGTTTTCTTCAAGTTCTTTCTTTAGTGTCCTGTAGTTTTCATTGCAGAGGTCTCTCACCTCTTTTGCTAGATCGATTCCCAAGTATTTTTGTTTGGTTTTTTTTTTTTTTTTTTTTTTTTTTTTGAGTCTATTGTGAATGGAGTGGTCTTCCTAATTTCTCCTTCAGAGGACTCATCACTTATGAATAGAAATGCATTAGAGTTATGTGTATTGATTTTATATCCTGCTACTTTGCTAAATTCAATTATTAGTTTTAGAAGTTTTCTAGTGGAATTTTTTGGATCCTCTAAATATAGAATCATGTAATTAGCAAATAGTGACAGCTTGAGTTCTTCTTTACCTATTTGTACCCTTTAATTTCTTTGGTCTAATTGCTCTTGGTAGTGTTTCAAGGACAATGTTGAATGGAAGTGGTGAAAGAGGGCATCCCTGTCTTGTTCCAGTTTTTAGAGGGCCAATTACATTTTTAAAAAGCTCCTTGACATTAAATCTCAGATAGATGCCAAAACAGTAATACTGGGTGATTTCAACACACAACACACCCTAATCACCAACAGATTGATCATCAGAATATAAATCATTAAAGATATTTATGGCAAGAGATCCAAGATGGTGGACTAGAGGGAGGCTGCGTTCCTTGTCGCTCCATTGCTCCGGTTTTAAGCAGAGGATATCTGTTTCTTAGTGAGGCAGTTTTTGCTGCTTATCGATCCCTGCTGTTTACCTCCTTTGTCTGCTGTGGTCACCTGCAGTCTGCCAGAATATCGACGTCTTTTTTGAGTGCAGATTGCTCACTGTCAAGCGCCTACCATCCGCCATTTGCCGGCCTCTCGCCTGTCCATCGCCTGCCTTACACCTATCCATTATCCAACACACGAGGTTCACCTCCCGATCGTCCGACAACAGTCAGCAAACTGATCACCGACCATCAGTGGAGCACCAGCTGCCTGCTGTTGCCTGGAAGTTCACTGTTACAGTACCTGCAGGTTTGATTACATGTGGCTGCCACCATTTTGAGACAACAGCCAGACTCCATAGGATCCCTGGCCAGACTGACTGAGCCCTGTCTCCAGGATCCCTCAGCCCAACCCATCACTCCCTGACTCTGGGGCCCTCACATCAACTGACTGCTCCTTGCTGCCAGGACCCCCAGACCAACTGACTGTACCCTATCACCGGGACCCCAGACTGACTGATTGCACCCAGATTCCAGGATCCCACAACCACACCAAACACACCTGACCTCCAGGACCCCTGCCTGACCAACTGCATCCTGCCTCCAGGACCTCCAGCTGACCACATCCACACCCTGAGCTGCAGCTCCCATTTGCCAACACACTTGGAAGCCAGAGCAGCCATCTTGGATAATCCTGGAAGCCGTAGCTCTAATCTTTAGGTGGACAAAATCCCATCCTGAGACATCTGCTGGAAGCTTGAAGCTCATTGTCAGGTACCTCTCATGCATCAGGCTACTGAACACTGGGAGGTTTCATTAGTATATGACTGTTGTACAGTAGATTTTCTTTTCTCTCCTTTTTTAAAAAAATTTAAGTTTTCATTTCTTTACTTTCTTGCTCTCTTTTCCTTTTGTTTACCTGTTCCCTCAGAGTCTCTTTCTCCCTTTTTTGCATGCTAACATCCAATTTCTTTTGATTACACTCTCACCCTTTCTATTTTCTAGAACATCTGTATATTCTTTTCTTATCCCATTAACAGAGATATTCTACATCCCTCTGCATCCTCTTTGTCCTCCATTAGAAACTGCAGACCTTACTGCAAACCTGTTTGTTTTGCCGAAGATAACATTTGAACTCATTTTGTTTATTATGACAATTTTGTTATTGTCCCCATAGGGGCTATTTGGTCTAGGATTGCATAGTGTCTGATTTGGGCACTGCTAATATTGATCTCCCCTTAAAGAAAGGGTTTTAGAAACCTATAGGGCCACTATAAGCCTATAGGGGGAAATCTGCAATACCCCAGATCTGCACTGCTAGAGGGGAAAATACGTGAACCACATGAAAAAAACAAGGGAAGAAAATGATCCAAACAAATCTAGATTCTATAGTAATAGAATCCAATGACAGTATGTTAGAAGAAATGTCAGAAAAGGACTTCAGATTATACATGATCAAGATGATTCATAGAACAAAGGATGAGATAAGAGAGCAAATGCAGGCAATGAATGATAAAACCAATAAGCTGAAAGAGCACCTGTAGGAAGCAAAGGATCATTTCAAAAAAGAGATAGAGATTCTCAAAAGAAACCAAACGGAAATCCTTGAAATGAAGGAGACAATAAACCAAATAAAACTCTCAATGGAAAGCATCACCAAAAGACTAGACCACTTGGAAAATAGAACCTCAGACAATGAAGACAAAATATTGAATCTTGAAAATAAAGTTGCCCAAACAGAGAAGATAGTAAGAAATCATGAACGGAATCTCTAAGAACTATAGGACATCATGAGAAGACCAAATTTAAGAATTATTGGGATTGAGGAAGGCACAGAGATACAAACCAAAGGAATGAACAACCTATTCAATGAAATAATATCAGAGAATTTCCAAAACCTGAAAAATGAAATGGAAAATCAAATACAAGAGGCTTACAGAACACCAAATGCACAAAATAAGGGCTGGGGATATAGCACAGTGGGTAGAGTGCTTGCTTTGCAAGCATAAGGCCTTGGGTTCAATCCCCAAGACTGCAAAAAAAAAAAAATTTGTATGAGTCATTTAGTGAAACAAATGCACAAAATCACAACAGATCCACACCAAGGCACATTATAATGAGCATGCCTAACATACAAAATAAAGATAGGATTTTGAGGCATATAGGGGGAAACCAATATGGATAGCAGCCAACTTCTCAACCCAGACTCTAAAAGCTAGAAGGGCCTGGAACAACATATTTCAAGCTCTGAAAGAACATGGTTGCCAACCAAGAATCCTATACCCAGCAAAAATACCCTTCAGATTTGAAGATGAAATATAATCCTTCCATGATAACCAAAAGTTAAAAGAATTTACAAATAGAAAGCCTGCGCTACAGAATGTTCTCAACAAAATATTCCATGAGGAGGAAATGACAAACAACAATGCAGGTCAGCAAAGGGAGGAACTACCTTAGAGAAAAAGCACTCAAAGGAGAAACCAAGCCAACTTAAAAACCAAAAATAAGCCAAATGACTGGGAATTCAAATCATTTCTCAATAATAACCCTGAACGTTAATGGCCTAAAGTCCTCAATCAAAAGACATAGACTGGCAGAATGGATTAAAAAGAAAGACCCAACAATATGCTGCCTGCAAGAGACTCATCTCATGGAAAAAGACATCCACACACTAAAAGTGAAAGGAAGGGGAAAAACCTACCATGAACACGGACTCCGTAAAAAAGCGGGGATTTCCATCCTTATATCAGATAAAGTGGACTTCAAGCCAAAGTTAGTCAGAAGGGATAAAGAAGGACATTTCATACTGCTTAAGGGAATCATAAATCAGGAAGACATAATGATAGTAAATATTTATGACCCAAACAATGGTGCATCCCTGTACATCAAACAAATCCTTCTCAATTTCAGGAATCACATAGACCACAACACAATAATTCTGGGTGACTTTAATGCTCCGCTGTCACCACTAGATAGATCTTCCAAACAAAAACCAACCAAAGAAACCATAGAACTCAATAACACAATCAATAACCTAGACCTAATAGACATATAGAATTTTCCATCCATCAACAAGCGGATTCACTTTCTTCTCACCAGCACATGGAACCTTCTCGAAAATAGACCATATGTTATGCCACAAAGGAGCCCTTAGGAAATGCAAAAAAATAGAGATACTGCCTTGTGTTCTATCAGATCATAAAGGACTGAGAATAGAAATCAATGACAAAATAAAAAAGGGAAATTACTCCAACACCTGGAGACTAAATAATATGCTATTGAATGAAACATGGATAACAAAAAAACATCAGGGAGGAGATTAAAAAATTCTTAGAGGTCAATGAGAACAACAATACAACATATCAAAAACTCTGGGACACTATGAAAGTGGTACTAACAGGAAAATTCATTGCATGAAGCACATTCCAGAAAAGAATGAAAAGTCAACAACTAAATGACCTAACATTACAGCTCAAAGCCCTAGAAAAAGAAGAACAGAATAACAGCAAAAGTAGTAGAAGACAGGAAATAATTAAAATCAGAGCTGAATCAATGAAATTGAAACAAAAGAAACTATTCAAAAAATTGACATAACAAAAAGTTGGTTCTTTGAGAAAGTAAACCAAATAGATAAACCCTTAGCCACACTAACAAAGAGAAGGAGAGAGAAAACTCAAATTACTAAACTACGTGATGCAAAAGGAAATATCACGGCAGACACCACTGAGATACAGAACATAATGAGAAGCTCCTTTGAAAATCTGTATTCCAACAAAATAGAAACTACCGAAGACATTGACAAATTTCTAAAGACATATGCTCCTCCCAAACTGAACCAGGAGGACATACACGATTTAAACAGATCAATGTCAAGCAATGAAATAGAAGAAGCCATTAAAAATCTACCATCCAAGAAAAGCCCAGGACCAGACGGATTCTCAGCCGAGTTCTACAAGACCTTCAAAGAAGAACTCATTCCAATACTTCTCAAAGTATTCCAGGAAATAGAAAAGGAGGGTACACTACCAAACTCATTCTATGAAGCCAATATCACCCTCATATCCAAACCAGGAAAAGACACATCAAGGAAAGAAAATTTTAGACCAATATTCTTGATGAATATAGATGCAAAGATCCTTAACAAAACATTGGCAAACCGTATCCAAAAACATATGAAGAAAATCATGCACCAGGATCAAGTGGGCTTCATCCCTGGAATGCAAGAATAGTTTAACATCCATAAATCGATAAACGTAATCCATCATGTCAATAGACTTGAGGATAAGAATCATATGGTTATTTCAATTGATGCAGAAAAAGCGTTCGACAAAATACAACACCCCTTCATGCTCAAAACACTAGAAAAAATAGGGATAGTAGGAACATACCTGAACGTTGTAAAGGCTATTTATGCTAAGCCCATGGCCAACATCATTCTTAATGGAGAAAAACTGAAACCATTCCCTTTAAAAACGGGAACAAGACAGGGATGTCCTTGTACACCACTTCTATTCAACATTGTTCTCGAAACTCTAGCCAGAGCAATTAGGCAGACTAAAGAAATTAAAGGGATACGAATAGGAAAAGAGGAACTTAAGCTGTCACTATTTGCTGATGACATGATTCTATATTTAGAGGATCCAAAAACCTCTTCCAGAAATCTTCTAGACCTCATCAATGAATTCAGCAAAATAGCAGGCTATAAAATCAACACACATAAATCTACAGCATTTTTATACACAGAGGAGGATGGGTCCCGGGGAGGGAGGGAGGAGCGCTGGGGAGGGATCCTGGCCGCGTGTGCGTTACAGTGCGTGCACGCACGACTGCGTGAGGACGATCCCACCACTACGTGCAGCAACAGCGCACCGATCAAAGATGGGAAATTACATAAAATCTTGGATTGCATTCGACCTTGACATCAGTTTAAGGACGGCTGATGACTTCTGCTGAGTCTTCCCACTCATGAAGAAGGCCATGTACCCTCTCATTGCTGAATTTTTCTTGACCTGAGGGTGTCTTGTTTGGCTATTTCTAACGCATATTTTCCCTGGATATACAATTCTGGTTTGACCCTTGTTTCATTCAACATGTGAAAAATGAGACCCCCATGGTTTCTGAGGAGAAATCTCGCTTCTCTAATTGTTTCCGCTTGGGACGGCTCCTCTGCCCTCGGGATTGTGGTCCTCAGAGTTCAGGAGCCTGCCTCTCCCATATCCAGCCAGGCACTGCTTTGGGTTTGTGGAGCTTCTTGGATCTGTAGGTTTATTTATTTACTTTTGTCAAATCGGGAAATTTTTAGCCATTATCTCTCTGATTCTGTTTCAGCTCTCTCTGGTCCTTCTCGCAACGCCAGATCTTTTGTTATAGACACAGGTGTCCCTGTGGCTTGGGTTTTGTTCATTGTCTCTTTTCTCTCTGCTGTGCAGGTAGTTTCTAGTGTTCCACCTTCAGGCTTGTGGGTTTTTCCCTCTGTCCTCCCCTTTCTGCTGTTGAGCCTATCAGGGAGTTTTCTGTTGTAGTATTACACTATTTAGATCTAAAATTTCCCTTTGGTTCTTCCTTATCTCTCTGCTGATATGGCCTGCCTCTTTGCTCACCTTTGTCTATTTGTTTCAGGTGTGTGTGCAGTTGCTTGTTGAAGCATTTTGATGACTGACCCTTTAAGAGCTTCGTCAGGAGGTTCTGGTCTGTGCCACGTGAGCACTAGGATCCGGTTCAGCTTCTCTTCTACAGCTTGAGGTCTCCCTGGTCCTTGGTATGATGTGTGAAGATTCTTGGCATTGAATCCTGGACATTCTAGGTATTGTTTTACAGGATTCTGGTCTTATTTAAATTTTGTGCATTAGTGGATTTTCTCTGACCCTGCTCTGGCAGGTGACAGCACAAGGGCACAACCTCATCATTGGAGGCACAGGTAGGACTCCTGGGTGTACTGAGAGCAGGGAAAGTAGCTCCTTGTCAGCACCGGACAGGCAGGACTTCAGGCTCTTCACTAGACTCCACAGAAGCCACCCTTGCAGGGTGGGGAAGGACACTGTGCTTCTGTCCCCTGGGGACTCCACAGTCACCATGGTGGGGTAGGAGGTGGTGGTTTTTTTACTACCGGGCAGTGGTAAAGGTCCTGGATTTGTTGGGCCCTTACGATGCCACCCAGTGAGGAGAAAGAGGAGTATTTCAATACTGCCAGGTGGAGGTGTGTCCCCACCACTTGGGGGGAACCGCAGCTTGTTACTGGCACACATATCAGGGTGGTTGAGATGCCGCATTATCTTCTGGTAAGTGCAGAAGTCTAGGCTCTGTGCTGGCCTCCGTTGGCAGAGGAGGGTGGGCTACGTTTCATTATTTTTCCAGGGTTTGACTGGGGTAAGGCAGCTGTTGTCTAGGAGTCTTCGATCTTGCCAGGCTGGTTCTGTTCTGGTCCTTTGTCTAGAAAGACGAGATGCTTCTTGTTTTGCTTTGTAGCCATTGGCGTCTCCAGATGACTAGTTTTTCTAGTATAGGGTGAGGATCTGCTGTAGTGTGGATCTTGAAGGTTCCCAAACATTTGTGTGTTAGAGGCTTGTCTCCAGCTTGGAGCTATTTGGAGGTGGTGGGTCCTTTAGGGGATGGCCCTAATGGGAGATCTCAGGTTATTATGAACGTGTGCAGGAAGGGGATTTTGTAATCTCTCTTTTATTACCAGTCATGAGGTAAATCAACTTCGCTTGGTTATACTCTGTCTATGATTTGCTGCCCCAAACAGACAGGCCAAAAGCAATGGGGACACTTCATCATGGGTAGAAACCTCCAAAATAAACCTTCCCTCTTTATAAGTTGAATATCTTAGGAATTCTGTTACGGTAACAGAAAGATGATTGACGTAGTGTGCCTCATCCAAAGGGACCAGAGGGTTTTGAATTTCAGACTCTTCTATTTTGAAATATTTGCATAGATAAAATGAGATCTCTTGGGTCCCAAGCCTACACATGAAATTCATTGATGTTTCATATATACCTTGTGTGCATAGTCTTTTAATTTTAGGCATGAAATGAGGTTTCATAGTATGGAACTTTTTCTTCTGGCATTATATCATGGCTCAAAAAGTTTTGGATTTTGGTGCTTTTGGGATTTGGATTTCTGGACTGGGATGTCTGGGGCGGGTGAGGCGAGGACACCAGGGAGCTTGCTGTGGTTTCTGGGCTCCCTGGTCTCTAGTCCACCTGCCCTCTCTTCCCTCTGACCGAGGTTCTTCAGATTGGGTCACATGGACTGCTGGGAGTCTTCCTTGTGCTCAGCCAGGAGATCAGGCAAAGAACTGCTCTGCCTTCCCAGAAGTGGGATTCTGTCCTTTTCACTGATGTAGCCGGTGAAGATTAGAATCACGTGCGTGTTTGCGTCTGAATTTTTGACACTGAGAGCAAAACTACTTGTTTACCAAATTAGTTTCATCTATTCACTGTTTCACCTTTTGCCCATTTATGCAAAGGCATCTTTCGTCGTGTATTTTGGTGAAAATTTGTTCTACCAATTAGTTTTAGCTCTGTGTATGATAACTATTTTAATTCATTAATCTCCAGGGATGGGATTATATGTGATCTTATTTTAATTTTTTTACTTTTTCTGGTAATAAGGCAATATTTTGAAAAATTAATGAAGGAGACTGACATCATTGAAAGTTAAGTAGGTCAACTTTGCTCAGAGATATTCTTACCACCGAAGAGGAAAACTTAGTTTTCTTTCTATTTCTCAGTGATACAGTGTCCTGGAGGTCTGGGCTGCTGCTTATGCTCCAGGGAGAGTTGGCAGGTGCAGGGAGTCGTGGCCTGTGTGGGAGTCAGCACAGTGACCCAGAGTCTCCGTGGGGTTTTGACCAAGAGTCCCCATGGGGTTTTGTGATCTAGGGAGTGAAGGTTCAGTGATGTCCGGTTCTGAAAGACCTTTCAAAGTACTGGGGTGCTGGTGGGTTTCTTGACATGGAAGAGACTAGAGTTCTGCTAAGGCATAAAAGTCCCACCGAAGCTCAAGAGGAAACTTAATCTTCCTTGTGAGGCATTAGAAGGTGGGACCAGGTGGAGTGTTGAGAGGTGGCTGGGTCCGAGGGCTCTGCCTCAAAAATGCATTCATCTCCTCAGAGGTGAACGGATGAACCAGTTATGGCCAGAGTGGCATTGTTAGAAGCTTCTCTCTGGCTGGCTGGCTGTCTCACCCTGGGATGCCTTTCACTATGTTATGAAGCAAAGAGGTAGAAGGACATGGTCTTGTACAATCCAAATACAAGCTGTGAGCTAAGCTGTCAGGTCTCATCATCTCCCGGGCACAGAGAGGGCGGGGGAGCTAGAGCTCACAGCCAGAGTCTGCTCTCCCTCCTGCCTGTGTGCAGCCTGGAGAGATCAGAGGCGCAGGTCCACACGCAGGGGAATGTGTGCAGCCTGGAGAGATCAGAGGCGCGGGACCACACGTGGGGGAATGTGTGCAGCCTGGAGAGATCAGAGGAGCAGGTCCACACGCAGGGGAATGGGAGGTGGGGAAGCAGGGAAGCCTAGTGCACCTGCTCTCCACCTGCAGACCTCCTGCCGTTCAATCCAGAGCAGGGAGAGGGACAAACCCTGTATCGAGATCAAGGGAGCAGGTTTTATTATGACAGGATGATATGAGATTAGATGTCCAAGTTACTGACCAGAGGACGCATCTTGAGATATAAAGAGACTTGAGATTCGAAGTGCCCAGAGAGCTAGTGCTATTACTGACCAGAGGAGTCACAGACTGCCTGATTATAGGGAGAGAGCTCTTCTGGGGTCTGCACCCCCAGCAAAGTGGTTCCACTTCCAAAGTGGTTCCTACTGGAGAGAAAATGTGGAGGGCCCAGAATTTGTGTTTTGTGGTGTTTCAAACCCTCAACCTCAAGAAAAATCAATCATTTTTGATTTAGACACTTAACCTTTCTAAGCATCATACCACGCCGGTCGCCTGGTGGTTAATTTCTGTCCAGTTTTCTAAACAGGAAACAGTCATCTTTTCTGTCCCCGCTGGGTCTGCTCGACATCACCGTTATGAGCTGATCATAAAGCCAAGACCAGTCTCCCCCCTCGGCACTACTGTCCTATGGAGATGCAGAAGGACTCCTGTGTCCTTGACAATGGAGGCACAGACGCTAGAGAGACACCTGGGAAGTCCCTGGTCCTCGGTGGATGGGCCTCACTGCCCACGAGGCCACCCTTGAAGCTGCGGCTTCCTTCTGGCCACTGAGTCTTGATGCCCATCAAATCGGGGAGGGTTGGGGTGGAAGATGGGCACAGAGGCCCTGCAGGGAGTGAAGAGGCAGAGGGCAGGCGAGGGGAGCGGAAGGCGCCTCCTTCCAGAGGGTGGTCAGGAAAGCCCTCTCCTCCAGGTGACCTTTCCGCGGGCAGTGCTTCTCCAAAATTTACTTTTGTCAAATGTTTTTGAATTTGTATTGAGATAGAAGCTACAAAAAATTAAGTGCACCCATTTCCCCGGCTTGGTTCAAAGGGCTTTGACAGGTGTATGTGCTGATGTCACCACCCTGTTCCCAGGACTGAGTATTCGTGTGTCTCAGTATTTACAGGTGGAAGCCCCAGACGGTACTTGGAGGTGGGACCAAGGGGAGATGGGTAGGTTTAGATGTGGCCATGAAGGCCTTGTAAGAAAAGGAAAGAGGCCGGAGCTCGCTGCTCTCTCCCCACCAGCTGAGGACTCAGCACCAGGGCGGCTGTCCGAGGCCAGGAAGCAGCCCCTCCTGCTGGGCTCCTATGGTCTTCCACACCTGGACCTTGAACTTCCAGCCTCTAGAAGTGCCACAGCAGCAAGAGCTAATGCTCATTCCCGCCATGCACACAGCTCTCCTGTGGACTCCCCAAGGTTTCCTTCGGTCCCTGGCTAACCAGTCTCCAGCTCCCACACCTGTTCTAAGAGACGGGGGTCAGTCCTCTCAAATACTCCTTCTTGTTCTGTGAAATGAGTGTACAACGGTCATTATTTTTGTCTCCTCATAGATGAATTACATTTCTTGATTTTCTAATATTAAACCAACCTTGCATTCCTGAGATAAATCTTGCCTTTCAAAAATCATTTTTTGAGATGGAATCTTAGCATCACTGGCTATAATTCATTAATGTTTTGTTATGAGATTTTTGTGCCTCTATTCATTAGAGTTATTCACCTATCATTTTCTTTCTTGTAATGTCTTTGGGGTTACTATCTGAAGGGTGCTTACATAAAAAATGCTTATGAAAGGGAATATTTCTTTGCCTCATTTTTTCAAGAGCCAGCATGAGGCTGGTTTTATTTCTTCCTCAAATGCTTGATCAATTTATTAGTGGATTCATCTGAGACTGGGGTATTCTTTGTGGGAAAATTTCACACTTAATTTCTCCCTCCCTTCCTGACCCTCACTGCATTCCCTGCTGCGCATGGGGTTGAGTGCATGCACAGCCAAGCTCAAACAATCCATGTTGGAGGTCGTGTGTGCGCTGCAGTCTGACTACAGTGGAACCTCCGAGTCCAGGGCTCCTGTACCAGCATCGACCCCACTGCATGCTAAGTGGCTGGGAAGTCATGGGACGTGAAGGGAAGGAGAGGAGACCCACAGAGGGTCCAGGGGAAGCACATGTTCAGCTCTGATCCGCGAGCACTGAGCGGGTGGCAGGTGGATCTGGGCTCCTGACAGCCTGGCACCCAGGAGGCGGTGACGATGCTGCTGGTCAGTGACGTAGAGTGGCACAGCATTTGCACGTAACCAGGCCCAGCCTCCTGCACACTTCAGTACCTCTCCATGCCTACCTGCCTAAGGCCAGGTAAGGGCGCTGGGCATACCTGTTAGGGACAACCACGAGGAGAAAAGGCCGCATATGTTCTGTTGTGCTCAGTCTTTTTCCTGAACACTTTTGATGGGCAGCGGTTTGGATCCCCGGATGTGGAGCGCAGCTCCAGAGGGCCGGCAGTGTTTTTAACGCAAGACGCGGGCTCTGCCGCCTCCTGCACCCTCAGCTGTTCTCTCCCAGGCCCTGAAGTAGCTGCCCACTGGCTCTGGGCGGTCCACAGAGCTGTGCTCCTCTGAGCTGGGTTTCCAGGGAAGCCGCTCTGACTAGGGGTTTTAGGCGGTTGGCAGTTTGGACTTCTCTCCCTCCCCAGGGAGGGATGGTCTCCACCCAGGTTAGGCCCCTTCTGCAGCTTCAAGACTTCCTCCAAGCCTCCTCCAGCCGGGCCCTCGCAGGTGAAGAGGCGTTGCAGGTACTGGGCGCTAACTCGGACTTCGAGGAGGTGCTTGGAGGGCATCGGGTTTGGGGGCGGCAGCAGGAGGAGAGTGGTAGACAGGGCCCACAGCATTGAGCGGAATGCAGGCATGAGGCCCAGAGACACTTCAGGTCTGGGAAAGTGGCAGTGTTCAGCAGATAGAAGAACATCCAAATCGGCCTGCCATCGTCAACTGCACCCAGACCACTGGAAGGAAATCATTTACTACAATCTGAGTGTTTGACTCTGTGGAATTGCTTAGATCGGCATAGGTCCAGAAAGTGTAATATCATATGATAGTCAATACAAAAAGTATGCAGTGACATGAAGAATATTCATAATACCATATTAAGTAAAAAATTGGCTGAAAAATTCTATATTCAGCATGCTCTAGCCAAAAACACACTGGAAACAACATTTGTAAATATACCAAGCAAGGATCCTGGTATCCCCAAGGTGGGGGGCAGGAGGGGCAGGGGAGCTGGGCTGTACTGCTGCCATTGGGACCAGGCAGATCCCGGCCCCAGACTCAGGGGCAGCAGGACTAGATGCGCCTCAGCAGCACAGAGCAGCTGCAGACGGTTGGATTTCTACCGCCTGCTCCAAAGAAGATGGAAAGAGGACTTCATCTGCCTCTTCCACCCCTTCCCTGAGTGTCAGGCCCCTCTGTTCAGGAGCTCAGGGATAATCCGGCTTTCTTGCTTTTGACTCGTGTGGGTTGAGTCTGAAGGCGGAACTTGCAATGCATTCTGTCCCTGTCTCTCTTTGTTCTAAGAAAGCAGACAAATGAAAATCACCTTAACAAAAACATGCTCAGCTAATTTCTGCTCCATTAATGCAGCTATGTAGGCAGATCTGCAGCCCCACTCCCACCCAGACTAATGTCACAGCACTTGACCTCAGAAACGCCCTGGTAATGTGTCACATCATTGCAGTCTGGCCAGGAGTGTGTGGCTCTGACCTTGACCACGAGGAAGATGCAATTCTGTGGGATATACATTGCTGAGACTTTAAATTGCATTGATGGATTTCCGGATCATAAGCTCCCGAGGCCTGAGCTCTATCCCACTTCCTTTGCAAAGGTGCCACTCCTCCTTCAGCGCCCCCTCTTCCTACCACTCTGGCTCCCCATCAGCTCTCTTCCCTCTGCGGTGCCCCTCCTCCCTGCCCAGACAACCTCCACTCCAGGACCTGGACCTCCCTGAGTCGGAGCCTCATCATCTGTGATTTGGTTCACAACATAATCATTATCAAAGCTTTTTTCCCTCAATTTTCAACTTATTTTCTCCACAATAACATAATCCTCCACAAATAATGTAATGTATGCACATAAATTCATCGCCCACTAAATACCTAATTGCTTTAGAACATCTTTGAAAACATGGACAGAGTACACTTCAGAGATGCTTTCCTTTGCCAATAAATTAGCATCTCTTTACCTACACCATGACATTGCCGCTGCGTTCATTCACGCAAAGCATTTACCAGGTGCAAGGTAGTATAGGAGGAAGAACCTGTATTCTGCAGTAAGCAGACAGGGAATTAAATACCAGCAAATACCACTAATTTGCTGTGTGGCCTTCTGCAAAATATTTAACTTCTCTGAAACTTTGTGAATTAAAAAAATATGGATTAAAACTATACTGCACCCACTTTAAGATGTATCCAGAAATAAGGTGGAGTGATAGGTGTGAAAGGAATGGACAAATAGTAATGTGGTAGAGTAAGTATCACAAGATGTTGGGTGGAATCTGGGTAGTGGGTATTTGGGTGTTTACTGTGAAATTCCTTCAACGTCTTTGTTTGAATTTTTACATAATAAAATATTGAAGGAAAAAGCAAAAAAAAAAAACCAAAATCTTGTCACTTTGCTTTAAAGATTAAGTGGTATGGTGTTTATCAGAGCCCTGCAGGACCAGTACCTGCAAGCTGTCCTCACTGTTACTGATAACGAGCTCAGTACTGGGGACAGTGCAAGAGGACTCAGACCCCATTTCTTCTCCCTTGGGAGTGAAGGGGCAAAGAAAAGAAAAAAGAAAAAAAATTATTTTTTAATGGGGTTTGATATTTGAGTCTGAGAAATTAATGGGTAGTTGGCAGAGTAGCAGGAGAAAAGATGTACAAATCTATTGCATGCATGGGGACCCCAAAGGACAGCCAGGGCCCTGTAACCTGGGGAGAGTTAGGAGCTCATGCACTTTCTCAGGGGAGGGGAATGGGGAACCGGGAGACCTTACAGGAAGAACAAAGGATTGGGGAGGGTGCTGGGGATGGAACCCAGGACTCACGCTTGCTAGGCGAGTGCTCTGCCACTGAGCTGCACCCCAGCCCAGGAGTACGTGACTCTTAGGGGATATGACTGGACCCCCAGAACACACGCAGCCCGGGACACAGCCTGCCTGAGCTCTGGGTGTGGTGTCAGCGCAGAAGACTCTTCTTCTCTGGAGTTGATTTCACTGTTTGATGAGAATCGGGGAAGGGATTCTCCATCCACATTGTCTCCTGGAGTTCCAGCTGGAAGGTGGATGGGCTCAGGGAGAGCCGGCCCTCCACCGCCGCTCCCAGGGCTCTGTGTCCAGTCTAAAGCGGCATCTCGGGGGTTACTGTCCTCTGAGCCCCAACAGGGGAGACAGATACAGACTCTCTTAGCACAGAGGAATGGCTGGGGTAAGGCCAGGACACAGGCGGAGGTTACAGGCAAGGGGGCCCAGGGAGGGGCGGGCTGAGCCTGCTGGGAGGAGCCCTCAGGACACCTGCAGGCTGATGGTGAGGTGGACCTCAAAGGAGGAGCTGCTCAAAGAGGTCCAGAATTGGGCTCGGCCTTTGGTTAAATGGCACACCCCAATAAGGGCGTCCGTCCAACGGGGATGTGGACACACTGTTCATCCCCTTTAGAGCGGAACCTGGAGTCCTGTCTTGGGATGCAATGATCTCCTTTAATCTTGCAGACAGGAAACTGACTTGATTTGAGGATTTATCTTTGTTTCTGGGTTCAATGATTTTTAAAAATTGTATCTATCTTAAGCTTCGTGGAGATAAAATGGATATGCAAAGACCGCACATATTCAATGTACGCATTTGGATGGCTTCGGGCAGGTGTGTACTCCCGTGCAGCACCATCCCTGCATTCATCACCCCCAAATTTCCTTTTGCTCCTCTGTGTTTGTGTGTGTGTGTGTGTGTGTGTGTGTGTGTGTGTGTGTGAATAATGCCTGACACAAAAGTCATCCTCTTAGCACATTTTAAAGTATACAGAACCATAGTGTTAACTACAGATACCAACTACAGGTACCAAGTACAGGTACTAACTACAGGTACCAAGTACAGGTACTAACTACAGGCACCAAGTAAAGGTACCAACTACAGGTGCCAAGTACAGGTACTAACTGCAGTCACCAAGTACAGGTACTGACTAGAGGTACTAACTGGTAGAGGAAACAACTACAACTTGTTTTGCATGCCTGAAACTTTGTGTCTATTAAGCAATTATTCCCCTCTTCTCCTCACCGAGCCCCCCTCCCGGCAAACACCTTTTCACTTTCTCCTTCTCTGAGAGTCACCAGTCACCTTCCCCTACCAGCGATAGTTCCCAGATGCTCAGTAGATGCCCAAATCCACAGAGAGCACCAAGTCTACATGTTCTTTTTCTTATACACAAATTCCTATAATAAAGTTTAATTTTAAAGTACAGTAAGAGGCTAATGACAACAATAAAATAGAAGTTATAACAATATATTGTAATGTTTTAAATGTATGAATTATTTCTGGAATTTTCCATTTAATATTTCCTTTTAATATTGATTGTGGTTGACTGCAGGTAACTGTAACTGCAGAAAGTCAAGCCGTGGTCAAGGGACCCACCAAGTCTTAGTTACCACATGTGAGTGACGTCAAGTGACAAATGACAGGATTTCTTCATGTGTGTGTGTGTGCGCGCGCACGTGTGTGTGTGTGGTGCTGGGGATGGAATCCAGGCCTTGAGCATGCTAGCCAGGTGTTTTCACTGAGCTCCATCCCCAGCCCCTTTAAAATTTTATTTTGAGACAGGGTCTCATTCAGTTGCTCAGACTGGTCTTGAACTTGTGATCCTCTGCCTCAGCCTTTCTAGTTGCTAGAATTGCAGGCGTGTGCCTCCATACCTGGCTGATTTCCTTCTTTTTGAAGGCAGAATAACATCCCATATACACCTGCACTGCATGTGCATGCTGGTTTCCCACTCCTCTGCCGACGGGCATTTGGGTGGTTCCCATTTCTGCTCTTGTGAAGAATTCTGCGGTGCCCGTGGGAGGGCAGGTGTCTCTTTATCATTCTGATTTCAATTATTTTGGACATATACCCAGATGTGGGATTGCTGGATCATATAATAAGTTCTATTTTGAATTTTTGAAAAAGCTTTATATGGTTTTTACCAGTAGCTGCAGAATTTTATATTCCCTCCAACAAGGTGCCAGGGTTTTCCACTTTCTCTACATCCTCACTTTTATCTTTTTAAAAAACTAATAGCCGTCCTCACAGGTGCTGTCTCATTGTGTTTTGCCCTGCATTTCTCTGATCTTAGTGACACTGTGTAGCTCTTTATACAGCTGGTGGACATTTGTAGGAGTTTTCTAGAGAAAGATCTATTCAAGTTCTTTGCCTTTGAGAGTGTGTCTTGTGATGTTGCCCAGGCTGGCCTTGAACTGGGCTCAAGTGATCTTCTGCCACAGCCTTCCAAGTGGCTGGGACTGCAGGCTCATGCCACCATGCCTGGCTATTTTCCCATTTTTTAATTGACTTTGTGTGTGTGTGTGGGGGGGGGGCGGGGTTGAGGTGTAAGAGATTCTTACTAATTTTATTCTGGAGTTTATTCCTTGTTAGAAAATGGTTTGCAGATATTTTTTCCTGGGTTCTGTATTGGGAAACCCTGTTTTCGTATGGTGCCGGGCACCCACTGGTCTAGGAAGACACTGTGGTGGTCAGATCTATAGCAGCAAAGAGGCACTCAGTGAGCAGACTTCTGGGCCTCCAGCCCTCTTTGCAGAAAGATCTGGACTGATTGACTGCACAGAATTATCTTTTTTCTGAAGGGCATCCAGATAAATGGAACGCAATTCATTTCTTGCCACTGCTGTTTTTTCTTAATGGGAAGCTTAGAGATAAGGGACTTCCATCAAGCAGCAGACCGCCAGCCCCCAGCACAAAGCCAGCCCTCAGCAGCTCAGGACGCTGCTGTGGCGTTTCAGTCCTGCACTTGTCCCTCCCACAGCTGGGGTCCTCCCTGCTTTGTTCAGGCCTGGTGCCAGGGCCTAGGCTGTGAAGAGGCCTCCAACCGGCGCTGGCTCCCCAGACCCCTCTCTGCAAGTACCTCTTCTCCAGAATGCACCCGATCCATAGGGACATGGTGGCAGCAGGAGAGGGGTCACTGGCAGCCATGCTGTTCCACTTGGGGTCTGTCCCTCTGGTCATACTGATGGACATGAATGCATTGGCTGAGGGCATGTCCCCCTAAGATGGAATCTGCATTGATGGGGGAGGGGTAATGCTTCCTGCATGGTGAGGCTTATCATGTGTCGTGTGAACTTTGGGACTCTAGGTTGAATTTAGATACTCTGAAGACCAAGGGGCAGAGAGAGTAAATTTCCCAGGAGAGAATACCAAAGCTGATGACGAGAGAGAAACAGGCCAAAGAGATGCAGAGATGCCTGGCAGATTTCCCAGCCTGCTCTAGATCTTTCCAGGGCTCCTGATACATCCCTTTCCTGAAGATCCACTGGTGACTGTGTTAACACACTTCTCTTTGCCTCAGCTAAAGCTTTTTGTTCCTTGTAACTCAAAGTAAAATTTTTAAAAAGAGACTTTCATGATAGTTTTCTTCTCTAATATTATTTTATACATTTTTGAAATACCTCGTACTCTTTAAAAATGAGCCCTAAAATAAAACAGGACCACATGCATTTCTTTGCCACTTATGCTAAAGAAATAGAAGCTGGTGTTTGCCAGGAACCCTGTAGGAGAACGCACAGGGCTTGGTGTTGGTGATCGCTGGACACCTTTCCGCAGGGGACTGACCGAGACGGAGGCGTCTGCCCGCAGCGAGGTTCCGCCGGGCGCAGGCAGCAGCCAGGGACCCTGACGCGCAGCAGCGGACCCATCTCGAGGCCATCGTGCCGCCGGGAGGAAGCCACCCTCACAGGCCGCACTGTGTGGTTCCACGGAGGGGACGTTCGGAAAAGAGGACAGCTCAGTAACGGAGAAGGTGGTCTCCAGGGAGCCGCCGGGCGGGCGCGGCCGGGACGAGGGCGGAGTTTCTCCGCCGTGCGACCGTGCATCCCGAGCGCGCCGGGTTCACAGCGCTGCACACCAGTTTTCAGGTTCTGGACCTGAAAGAAGAGGTCTGGCTTGCTGCTTGGTAGTTTTCCCCAGTGACGTTAAAGGACAAAGCAGGGGGCCGTGGCCGCGGCGGTCGTTGCGTAGAATCCGTCGGCGGCCCTGTGAGCTTCCTGCTTGGGGACACAAGTCGCGCACATGCTGGGGCAGGTCAGGAGCAACCACAGGGTGCTTAGTAACCGGGATGCTTCTGAGGAATGCTCAGCCTTCTGTCATTGTCACGGTCACAGAGCGCTTACGTAAGGGTCAGTCCCTGGGGAGGACGCCAGGTGCGACCCAGGACCCAGTCACCACCAGGTGAACACGGCGGCCTAACCGGCAGACCTCTGCGAGTGCTCACCTCCACGAGGGAAAGCCTAGGCAGACCCAAGGCCAAGGTCGTAGGAATGGAGGAAAACGGAAGACCTTTCCTCCACAATTCTAGGCCAGTGTGAGTCTCAATCCCCTGGGAAGTGGGGGTGGTGAGCGAGGAAGGAAGGAAAGAAGGAAGAAAGGAAAAAAAGAAATTGATACTCCTGTGCACCCTACAGATCCTAATGGAATGAAACTGGAAATCAACAGCAAGAAAAATAATGCAGACCGCCTAAACTTATGGAGATTCAACAGTACGCTTTTTAAAAATTATTTATTTTTTGGTATGGGATTGATCCCAGGGGCACTTAACCTCTGAGCCACATCCTCAGGCCTTCGTATTTTTTATTCTGAGGCAGGGTCTTGCTAAGTTGCTGAGGAAGCTGGAATGGAGCAGAGTAAGGGGACAGGAAGCCGAGTGTGGGTGGGGTCTCTGGTGATAGAGGGGAGGTCAGTGGAGGGAGGTTGAGGGGGCGGAGGGGGAGGGAAAGCCAGGAAACGCAATGGACTTGACAGAATCATGCTCTCTACACATCTGGGTATCTCAGTGAATTTCACTTGTTTTGTGTATCTATAAAGCATCAACTTAAAAAATAAAAAAATGGAAGGAAGACCAGTAAAGCTGAGGAAGGGGAATGGAGGGAGGGAGAAAGGGAAAGAGGAAGCACAAGGGACAGAAATGGAGCAAATTAAATACCAAGCACGTATGAGCATGTCAGAATGAACCCCATTACTATGTGCAACTACCACGCACTAATAAAAGCATTTTAAAAATGAAAGTCTTGTCTATCCCCCTTCTGAGGACCTGGTGGAGGGGCAATTGCAATTTATGCAGAAGTCTTTATTCAACGTTTGATGAGCTTTCAGAAGGAGCGTCTGGTGAAAGTATAATTCCAGGTTTTGAAATGAGCTTCTGCTTCACGTGGCTTTAAGCTCACTCTCTGAAAGAGCCTCCTCTGTCCTGAGAGAGACATTCGTGGGCTGCGGATGACAGGTGTGCAGCAACTACACAACCACACAGCCACACAACCACACAGCCACACAGTCACACAGCCACACAACCACACAGTCACACAGTCACACAACCACATGGTCACACAACCACACAGCCACACAACCACACAGTCACACAGCCACACAGCCACACAGCCACACAACCACACAGCCACACAGCCCCACAGCCCCACAACCACACAGCCACACAGTCACACAGCCACACAACCACACAGTCACACAGTCACACAACCACATGGTCACACAACCACACAGCCACACAACCACACAGTCACACAGCCACACAGCCACACAGCCACACAACCACACAGCCACACAGCCCCACAGCCCCACAACCACACAGCCACACAGTCACACAGCCACACAACCACACAGTCACACAGTCACACAACCACATGGTCACACAACCACACAGCCACACAGCCACACAACCACACAACCACACAGCCACACAACCACACAGCCACACAGCCACACAGTACACAGCCACACAACCACACAGCCACACAGTCACACAGCCACACAACCACACAGTCACACAGTCACACAACCACATGGTCACACAACCACACAGTCACACAGCCACATGGCCACACAACCACACAGCCACACAGCCGCACAGTCACACAACCACATGGTCACACAACTACACAGTCACACAGCCACATAGCCACACAACCACACAGCCACACAGCCACACAACCACACAGCCACACAGCCACACAGCCACATAGCCACACAGTCACACAACCACATGGTCACACAACCACACAGCCACACAACCACACAGTCACACAGCCATATAGCCACACAACCACGCAGCCACACAACCACACAACCACACAGCACAGTCACACAGCCATATAGCCACATAGCCACGCAGCCACACAGCCACACAACCACACAGCCACACAACCACACAGTCACACAGTCACACAACCACATGGTCACACAGCCACACAGCCACACAACCACACAGTCACACAGCCACACAGCCATACAACCACACAGCCACACAGCCACACAACCACACAGTCACACAGCCACACAGCCACACAGCAACTGCAGCAGTGGGAGAGCCAGACACTGACCTGAAGTCTCCCCCAGGGACAGAGGCTGGATCTGAGCTGCAGGGACGAGGCCCCGACAGGACTTTAGGGATGCAGAAGAGCAGGGACCCAGGATGACCTCTGGCCTGCAGTGACCAGCAGCAGCTTTCACAGGGCTGGGGTACCTGTTCCCCAGAGCACACTCAGAAGAGCGGAGAGGGGGCTTGGGGCCCAGCCCCAGCTGAGGCGTTCTGAGACCCAGGAAGCAGGAGGCTCAGATGCCTTAGCAGCAAGTCTTCCGTGTGGGCAGCTGCTGTTGGGAGACAGGACAGGAAAGGAGGGGAGACGGTGGCCTCTGGCTGAAGCGAGCGGCAATCACACGTTACCTCCAAGCTCAGGCCAAAGGCGCCATGTTGGGGGCCCTGGGGAGGTCCCCTCGCTGGCAGCCGGTGGCTGGGGGAGTCAGGACCAGCTGAGCGCTCCTCCCTGCCTCGCCACGCCTGTCTCCACCTGGTCCACTAGGCCCAGTGCTCTTCCCTGGGGCTCACCAGCCTACAGGTCTGTATTCTGTTTGTACTTCCCACGAATGACCTCCTCCTGGATGCCCCTTGCCCAGTGTGTGCTGCAAGCATAGACCTCCCTGGGTGGGACCAGGCGAGAGTCCAGGCGGCCCAGGGGCAGACCTGGTTCGTTTGGGCAGGATTCCAGGAGTGACAGACACCCAGGACACAGGGTAGGTGTAGAAAGAGGCGTGGGCCAGGTGGGCAGGAGGACACCTTCCCCCGGCGGGGCTCTGGCTGGAAGAGAGCTCTAGAGAGCAGGCCCTGGGCAGGGCTCCTCTCTGAGAGGACTAGGAATCGCTCTGGCCACCACGGTAGCATTAGCCACGCTGCTACGGATACTAGAACTAAATGAAATGCAGACATCGGTTCCTCCATTATATCGGCCATCCCTCAAGGGCTCTGTGGCACACGTGGCTCATCCTGCCAGCTGGACAGCACAGATGCACTGCATCTCACTGCCCCGGGCAGCTGGGGGCTCTGGGAAGCCGAGTGATTTTTCCAGGGACGTGCAGCTACATGGATCTGGGGTTGAAATTTGAACTTCAATCTGTCTGACTGTAAATCCTATACTTTTCCTCCTTGACCTTGAAAAATTAAGTTTACTTTTTTGAATTTTAATCCTTAAAACAAAAATAAAACCCTCAGAGTGTTGCTGGGAGAGTGGAGGTCACATCTGCAAAATGCCCATAGCTGAGTAACCGGTTTCTCAGTCAATTCATTTCCTTCTCCAGCCTTAGCAGAGGCTGGGAGCAGAGGCCATGCAGCACGAAGAGGCTTTTTTTTTTTTTTTTACTTCAAATACTCCAAATCCAAGGAAATGGATGAAGGATGCCCCTGGTAAACACAGCAATGATCATGCACCTGCATTGCAAAGATGACGGATTTTCATGCCAGATGCCACGGGATTAGGTAAACTCCAAAGCCAATGTTTTTGTTTGAAAGATAAAAATAATTTCACATGCAGCTGAGACTTTTTTTCCTCAAAAGGTGTGGGGAGTATAATCATTCTCTGATTATTTATAACCAAGAGCAAAGGAAGAATCCGTGAGACATTACATCTCCACACTTCATAGTGCATCCATTTTCTCATAAATGTTGCCTTCGAGACAGATAAAGGGAGAGTTCAGAAGCATGTCATCTTCAAGTGCACAGGTAGGTGTCCTTGGCTGGTGACGAGGATGCTGGGCAGAGCCTTCCCCTCCTGCTCTGCTGCTCTGTGAACTTCACGAACCCTCTCCTCTTGGGGTGACTGTTCTCCCTGGGAAAAGAGGAATGGATTAGAAGGTTCTAGGGACTTTTTGCCTCTGATGAAACAGAGTTCTACAAAGAATGAGAACAATTTTTTAAAACAGGAACTTAAAAATAGAAGTAGCTTACTTTAATTTTGATACACAGCAGGCTTGCATATATCTAGGAAACCTCCCATCTGGGTGGGGGGCGGTTTGTGCCATTTGTTGGTTGGGGTGGGGGTGAATTTTCTTCCTTGTGGTTTTTCTTCTATTTTACGGCATCTCATCACTGATGAAGAAAAATCCAGCGGGTCATGCAGTAGAATCCACTCTTCGAGATGGTGTGGATTCTTCATGCACAGAGGCATTAGAGAAGTTCCGCCCATGAAGGATCCATACAATCTAGAAACTGCTAGAGAACGCATCCATTCATCCATACGCTGAGTGAGCGAGCGGACATCCCTTGAGCTGCCATGATGCCTCCTGGCAGTGTCCAGATGCTGGGGACGGGACAGCGGGCACAGTGGACGCAGTCCTTGCTCACAGGCTCACGTTCTAAGCTGGGGAGACAGACCACTGCAAGAAAGCAACTCGACGCGGTCACAAGCTGCTAACGACAACCACACCAGAGGCGAGAAAAGGACAGCAGTGGAGGGCAGGGGACCCAGGTGGAGGGACGGGACGGTGCCCGGTGGACACTGCATGAAGTGGGGAAGAGCTGGTCCCTCCAGGCAGGGGCGTCACAAAAGCCAAATCCCAAGATGGAAAATCTTCACAGGGTTGAAGAACAGGAAGACAGAGGAAGGAGTCTGGAATGGATAGCGGTGTCGGCCAGAGCAGGGGGACAGCGAGGAGGGGAGGCCATGGAAGGATCCCTACCCGCATCCAGGACCTGGCCAGCACCTGTGGGCCACGTGCTGATGATGGCTGAGAGTCCCTGGGAGTGCAGCCGCCCACAGGCTCCCTCCAGGGCTGCTGCATGCTGAGTCCTGGCCACAACCTCGGCGCCAACGCCCCCAATGCCCCAGACCACTATGGCCAGGCCCTCTGCGTGAACATGTGCCGTCTCCCCCTCAGATTGGCTCTGACGCCTCTATCTTGCCTGGCATCCCTTATTTTCACCCGCGCTCTGTCACGTCGATACCTCGTAAAGCAGAATGTGGCCGGACTTGTCTTGAACAATACAACCCTGTGCGTTTTACATGGCCAATCTGATCTTCATACCCAGCGCCTGCGTCTTTGAGTCTATTTCTAGCGCGTCGCATCCTGCTTTCCGTCTTGTCCATCCTTCTGTCTGTTTTTTCTCTGAATTTACTCCATGCATTAGTACTGAACAGGTTTCCATAATTCCCTTTCAAGTGTAAATAAGACCTACACATTGTAACCAGTCAACTTCCTAAACATCTTTTCCGGCTGTCATGTGATGAATTCCAGCAAAAAGACTTCTCCCTGAGAGCTAATAGTCGCCTGCTCGATTTGTTCTCCCGGGTAGTCATTCAAGCGTGAACCTTTGGGCAGTTATCTGAGTCTCTTCTCAGGATGTCCTGGCCCCAAATCCTCTGTAGGTTTCCTCTTGAATGGATCTCTCTGGGAAATCTGGCCTCTTCCCCCAGGATGGGCATCCCTGCGCCGGGTCCATGGTGCCCTCCGCCATCGGCAGCCACCCACTCCCTGGGGACTCGATGAGCACCCCTCCGGGCTCTGCTCCCTGACTCCCATTGTGGGGGCTCGCCATCTCCTTTCCAAATGGCACTTTCTCCAGCAGCTTCCTGAGAAAGGGGCAGACCAGGTGTTGAGACCTTGTGGTTCTGAAAATGCTCCTGGTCCGCATTCCCACCTTGCTAGCACGGTGGCGGGCTCGAGAATCCCGCGCGGAACCCGTCTTTAGAATGTTCAAGGCCTTCTCCGCCATCGTTTCCCAGCCTGCCGCTGAAGAGGGCGAGGCAGTCGTCACGCCTGCTCTCTTGGGTGCGACAATGTCCTCACCGGAAGCTGCAGACAGGCGTCTCCCGCCAGGGTTCTGAAATTTCACGGTGAGGTTCTGTGGTGCTGGTGTGCTTATATCTGCCATGTTGGGATGGGGCGGGTTCTCTCCGTCTGGACTCCCTTGTCCAACAGGGAATTTTTTAAAAATAATTATTTTCATAAAGATTTTCTTTTTTTTTTTTTTTTTTTTTTTTTTTTTGCTTCCTAGAGATTCTACCATTTGCACAGTGGATTTTTGGACCTCTCATTTTTAAAAATTGCTTTTTATGTATTATGTTGTAGGGGGGTTTCCTCAACGTCAGCTGCCAGCACTTCTACTGAGTTTCTAACCTCTGCTTTTTCCAAGATCTTTTTGTTCCGGCTCTTTTCGTAGCATCCGATTTCCATTATCATTTCATGTGTTTCTGAGGATATTAAGGACAGCCAGGGACCTGGAGAGCTTCCTTGGTGAAGGTGCACAGCACCTGGGAGACAGACTTGACCTGGGAGTGGGTGAGTGGGAGGCGGAGGACCTGGAGGCTTTGGGCAGGAAGGGCCAGGATGAGAGAAGGGAGAGGACCCAGGTGCTAGGAGAGATGGCTTTGGGGACAGTGGTGGGCAAAGGGATTTGCAAGGGAATCTCACTTGATTCGGTGCAGGCGATTCCCCCTGGCATGCTTCTGAGGAGGTGTGGGAATGCCCACCTGCCTTACTTTTCTAGAATTTTCTTCATCCTCAGTCCTGAGTGTTGACTCGATGCTTCTGGCCAGCTCATTGTCTTCATAAACCCGCACCTAAGGAGCTCACCTATAAAACAGTACACAGAGTGTGTGCTATTTTTGAAGCTTGCTTGTATATACCAAGACATATTTGCATAGGAAGAATGATAGAAGATATAGCATAAAATACGTACAGTATTATTTTGAGATTATGTGTTGTGTGAATTTTTTCTCTTAGCATATCTGTATTTTCGAGGTTCTCATGTGAAGATGGTCCTTTTGGTAATGAGATTAAAGGTATATTTTTGTAGTAATGATGGCTGTGGTCTCTCTAGCTGACATTTGGTCCGGTCCCTGTGCTGGACCCCTCTTGGGCATGAACCTGTTTCTTCCTCACAGCATTCAGTGTGGCGGGACCCCCAGGCCCGTTCTGCAGACAAGAAATCCCACTCTGCTCCTTCAGCTGGAGGTCTGGGGTCCTTCTGACTCCAAAGCTCCTACTGTGTGGAGTTTTATTTGTCTTTTAGTCTTCCTGAAATGTTTCCTAAGGAAGCCTACGTAGGAGAGATTGGAGTGAAAGGTATTCTTACAGTCTTCCTCCCACTCCACCCGTGATGTGGGCTCTGAATGACAGCTTACAAGACACGTGTCTGCCTGGGGCACAGCGTGGGGAGCTCTCAAGTTGAGCAGGTTCAAAGCACATTGTTTCTTCTGCTGATTTTCCTCATGCCCTCTGATATGTTGGATATTTTAGCCCCAGAATAAGAAATGTGATTTTTTAAAAAATGATCTCTCTTAAGAGGCAGTGTTTCCTTGGCATGTCGGCGAGAGGCAAACCCCTAGCATCTTAATACAGAAATAAGAGACTCTGACAGGACTCGGAGCCTGCAGCAGTCCTCGCGGGTTTCGAGAAGACACGGAGGAAATGCCATTCTGACTCGGGTTCTGATGAGATTACTTGCCGGCGTCCCCAGGACTCCTGGGGAGTGTCATCCAGAGGGGAGGGTGAAGGCCAGCCCTGGGGGTCAGCAGCAAGCTAGGCCGCGGGCTAAGCGGCAGCCCTCCTCCCTCACCACTCTAACTCCAGAGCGCAGGGCCGGCTTTGGGAAAAGCGTGACGGGCCTTTTTTAGACTCTTTCTCTCAGAACGATTAACTCTTTCTCTGCAGAATTATTGGGGCCTTTCTTAACAGGGTGTATTCCGGGAAAAAAAGGATGCTCATGAGCCTGAGCAGGATCTGCCTGTTCTGTTGGGACTGTGCAGCTTGTCCCAACTCTCTGGTCCTCCCCAGGGGCTCTGAGAAAAGTGCCCCAAGGTGTGATGCCTTGATAGGCTGAGCAGTCTGAACTCAAGGACACTGGGGGCCTCTGGAGCCACTTGGGGATCCAGGTCTCTGATCTGCTCTCGTCCCCTCCTGGACCCAGCACAGGGAGGGACTCTGGAGTTCCCGTATTGACTGAAGGACATTTTCCCCACAAAAAGGAAATCATCTTGTACCCCTCCCTGAAATCTCATGCACCAGTAAAATTAATCACCAGATAAGAGACAGTAGTTGCCACCCCTGGACAGATGCCAGGCTTTCTGAGGGCAGCCCCGAGAATCACCAGAGACTTCATCTGCACAGCGAGACAGCCTCTGTCCATAGCACAGCCCCTCCCCTGCCCGCAGCACAGAGACCCCATCCCTGACTGCTGTCTGTTCCGCAGACCATTCACTTCTTCTACAAATCGCTTTCTCACTGGGTGTGGTAGTGCACTCCTGAGCTCGGGAGGCTGAGACAGGAAGGGAGGCTGAGACAGGAGGATCACAAGTTCAAGGCCAGCCTCAGCAACTTAGTGAGGCCCTAAGCAACTTAATGAGACCCTGTCTCAAAATAAAAATTAAAAGGACTGAAGATGTGGTCAGTGTAAGCTGATACCAAATAAATAAATAAAAATAAAAATCATTTTCTCCCCCCATCTCAATCGCCTCCTTTGAGTGGAAGATTCTTCTCCGCCCTTTGAGCATCACATTTTGTGAGGATTCTGTGCCCGCTGTTGGGTCTGTGTGCTCTTTCTCCTGTCCGTCTCTCCCCTCCAGCTCATTCCAGTAAACTTCAGAGGCTGGGAAGGGGCGGTCTTTGACCCCCTTCCCTGGAGAACTTCTTGTCCTTTATCACAAGCCCCAGACGGAGCTTTCTGGGAAATGAAGCACCATCAGAGGGTCCCTGGGCCTGACATCATTTCAGGGCGACCACTCCTCCAGGGACAGAGCCCGCCCCCAGCTGCTGCACACGCAGCCCTCTGCCTTTGCCTGAGTTGTTTCTGGAACCTACGTTGCCAGCCCGACCCCTCGTCCTCCGGGAAGCCTCCCCCAGATTCTGCTGGGTTGAGTTGAGATGCAGAGAGCCCTAGGAGTCACCTCTCCCTCCCTCCCTCCCTCTCTCCCTCACCCCCGGCTCCTCCTTGTCCTTCTCACGGAAGTGCCGCCTCTGTCCTCTGCGGATCCCTCCAGTGTGGCTCTGGGCGCACAGTTCCGTGACTGTGACAGTCGTTGGCGTGGACTTCGAAGTCAGGAGGACCGACTTGGGGTGGTTTCCCCCTGGTTGGCTGTGTGACTTCTACTGCCTCTCAGAGTTAAGTTCCTGCCTTTGAACTGGGAAACGATGGACCCTCTTTGCCAGGTTGCACAGAGCCCGTGAGGAGTGTGGACGAGGTGCGGATGGAGAACAGCCTGGGGGCTGGACTCCACAGGCTCTCCGTGAACGGCAGCTGCTGTCCTCCTTTCTGTCATTGCTCGTCTCTGTGCCTGCCTCTTTCCTGGACCAGGCAATCTCAGAGAGAAGTCATGCCTGAGTGGTTTCTGTAATGTGAATAAAGCAAGCCCAGGTGGAGGGGCGCCATCCTTGCTGAATAATGAAAAATGGATATTCTGGTCACAGGGAGAACTGGCACAGGTACTGGGGCACCATCCCAGATATCAGAGATGGGTTTCCGGTGCCAACGGGAGCACACATTTGCAATGCCAAACCCATTTCCCCACCATTCCAGACAGGCTCCTCTCTAGATTTTATGCCTCAAAGATTAGAGAATAGCACTTGTATGTCAGTCAAATTTCATATTTCACTTTCAAATGTTCCTCGGTTCATCTGGCTCCTAACAGTGCTCATCATTCTCCCAGAATTCCCTTCTGTGTGGGAAGTTGGACAAGGCCGTGGGTTGACTGAGTCCTCTAAAAGTTGGTGTCGAGGTCTCTAAATGCTGGCGCCCTGTTCTTGGACTTCCACTCCCAGAACTGTGGGTGAAGCAGACCTCTCTTCTTTATAAATTCCATTGTGCTATGGTTTGGATCTTAAGTGTTCCCCAAAGCTCACTAGTCAAAGGCTTGGTCCCCAGGGCAGCAGTGTTGAGAGGGGGTCTCTGGGAGGTGACTGATCGTGAGGGCTCTGACCTCATGAACGGACGGATCCACTGGTGGACTCACAGCACCACAGGATTTGGGGGGAGGGGCTTGGCCATAGCATCTCTCTCCATTTGCTTCTGGGTCACCATGAGGTGAGTGGTCTTCCTCTACCATGCACTTCCACCCTGAGATACCACCTTACACTGGCCTAAAAGCCCTGGGCCAAGTGACCATGCAATGAAACTTCAGAAGGCAAGAGCCCAGATGAATGTTTCCTCTCTTTACGTTGGTTTTTGCGGGTGTTTTGTCACAGTAACGGAGAGCTGACCAACCTTAATCTCAGATATTTTGTTGTATCACTGGAAAATGAAGAGACAGAACCAAAACTTAGGCAGGAACAGCAGAATCAAGTTCCTGGTTCAGCTGAATTCCCTGCAGATATCGTGGTTCTGGTCCTGGGGATCTCTTTTTGGTGTCCTGGATCCTGAGCAAGAAGGCTGGGTCTTGGGCTCTGCTTTGCCTCTGCTCACTGTGGGATCATGATTCAGTGACCTGCGGCGCCTCTTGGGTGGCACCCTGTTTCCCTGGCCTGGGGAACCTGCCTGGCACCACGCAGGTGCCCGACGAGCGAATCGTTGTTGACAGTCATGTCTGGTTGAATCATCTGGATGGGAACACACCGGTGCCCGGTCCACCCTAGGATGGCCTGAGCAGTGGGGGGCACTTGTCTGGTTGCCATATGTTTGTCAGCGGGGGGCTTCTGGGTCTCCTTGCAAAGGACTGACCCCGTGGGAAGAAGGGGAAAGGGTGGTTGGTTTTGCCTGGGAACCAAGTCTCAGTCTTGGGAGGGAAGCAGGCCCCCGAGGGGACTGTGCAGCAGGAGGTCTGCTGCCCTGGGAGCTGCTGCCCAGCTGCCCAGATGGACTCCAGCAAGAGAGGGGAGAGCACATTCACAGCCGTGAGGTGCTGCTGGAGGCCATGCGGCCCTAAGGGCCCCTCCTCATGCCCAGGGGAGAAAGACCCTCCCAGCCCACCGCACTGCGCAGTCCTGGGACCCTTGTCTTGGGGTGAGTTTCGACCAGGGTGGAGACGCCCTGCCTCCGGCTAGGGCTCCTGGGAGAGCTTCAGTGACGGAGCCCCTGGACGCAAGGCTGCACTTGGAAGAGTGGGGATGCCCTGTCCCTGCCGTGGTCACCCTGGGGCTGCTCTTCCCCGAGAGGCACAGGAGGGAAGAAATGGCACTGGGGAGCAAGCATGGGGGGCAGCCTCGACAGGATCCTGGGATGTCCGTATGGCCAGCACGTGCTCCCAAAGCAGGGGGACCCCCGGGGGGTGCAGCAGGGCAGCGTGGAGACGGGCAGATGGTGTCCAGCAGTGGAGCCCCGGGAGGGCTGCTTCTGTGGGTGGGCCTGGGCAGCGGTGGAGGAGCCGGAGTCTGTGGAATGGGCCTGAAGGCAGGCGGGAGTCCTCGGTCCTCTGGACACTCGGGAGGGGCTGGTTGGCCAGTTCTCCTTGGCCTCTCGCAAGCCCAGGCACCACGGGCTTGAGGACATTGCATGTGCGAGCACAGGGGTTGCTGACAGTGGCAGAGACGAGCTTGCCCTCAACAAGGTCCAGGGCCCTTTCTGCACTTAGATGTGAGGAGCCCACAAAGAGCTTCTTTTAGAAAAGGTGGAGCTTCGTCTTCACACACGTCTCCGATTTCCCTGCTAACTGATTGTGATTATAAGTGTTCCCTCCCTGTTGTCAGGCTCCGACTGTGGATGAGGTTAGACTAGAATTTGCATATATTAGACTTGCAATTCCCTCCTTGCCCTGTCCCTCCCTGCAGGACAGTGCTCCGGGGACCTGCTTCCCCAGCTGGTCCCAGTGGGGTGGCTGAGACTGGGGACTCATGAAAGGATGCATGGACAAGGGGACTTGAACTGGGCGTTGGAGGCTGGGTCCCAAGGAGGGCTGGCCTCAGCGGGGAAGGACAGGAGAATCACACAGTGAAGCACGGAGACTGACAGAAGAGCAGCCTGCGGCCAAGGGGGCAGCACTGGCTGGGGCCAGGTACGAGGAAAGTGAGCAGCCGGAGATGGGGTGAGGGGTGGGTGGACTTGACCTTGACTCTGAGACAAGCTTCCTCTTCTCAGGGCGTCTCCATCTCTCACCACTCTGATGCACTGTTGGAAACTTTGGTGTCCTCGGATCCCTTCCTGAGCTGCTGCTAGCCTGGGACACCCACATGCCTGTTCCAACGTCACCTCTGCTCCTTTATGTGACCCCCACTCGGAGCTCAACCTGAAACTCCTCAGCTGGGGGCTGGGAGAGTCACTCTGATTACCCGCAGTGGTCAGGGCTGAGGCCAGGGCAGGGAGGAGGCTGCGCGTTCCTGGATGAGTCTCAGGAGCCAGGAGCACCTCCTCCAGTAGGCATTTGGCCTCGTGCATCTTCCTTTGCTCATGT
The DNA here is from genome assembly GCF_902686455.1 of Sciurus vulgaris. NCBI lineage: Eukaryota > Metazoa > Chordata > Mammalia > Rodentia > Sciuridae > Sciurus > Sciurus vulgaris. The sequence continues at coordinate 6,788,385 of NC_136466.1, forward strand.
GCACAGCAGAGCGGGTAATGCCCACCCACGGGCCTTCTGGAGAGGACGAGCGACCCTCAGTGGCTCTGGGGACAGTTGGGTATGTGGGAGGAAGGACAACACTGCGGCTGCTACCAGATCACAACGGATTTCTCCACGAGTGGACTAGCGCTCTGCTGTCCACCAGGCGTGGGGGCAGGACACGATCCTCCAGCACAGGGTTCCTCTTGTCGGGAAGATGCCTACGTGGCCCTCTGGGGTGGGCAGGTGAGACTGGGCTGCTCTGGTCATGAGCAGTCAGCTTTGGATGTACCTGTCTCCAGGCTCCTCAGGGAGCAGGTGGCCACTGAAGGCAGGCAGGTGGTAGCCTCGTGACCAGGTCAAGAGTGGAGCAGGAGAGGTGGCCTGGTTCTGAGTAGAAGACAGTGGGCTGGACTGTACTATTTTGTGTTTGTATCGTTTCAGATACAAATTCTCTAGTATGGCTTTGATACCGTCTGCATTGTCTCCAGGGCTTGTGTGAAGGTCAAAGACCCAGCATCTTTGTGGGGGTGCTCCCTCCCACCTGTGAAGGGTAGGATAGGCCCCAGGGTGGGGGAAGGGGACCACAGGTCTGGGGCAGAGGGGAGGAATGGGGAGATGTACTGGTTGAGAACAGGAGGCAGTGATGTCCAGGGAATCCTTGGAAATGTTCATGGGGAGGCTGGCTTTCTGTGGTCCAGCAGGACAGGGACGTGGTTGTTTAGTTGACAATTACAGGGAGAATGACCCCAGAAGGTTTTGAGGACTCAGAAGCTCTGAAGGTGAAGACGATCCCATGTGAAAGAAGAGAAAGGAAAGTGATTGTACACACGGGTCAGAGCTGGCTGTCTTTGACTTCAAGCGCGCATCAGTCCCATCTCCACCTTGTGGGGTGAGTATCCGTATTGCCATCGTATAGATGGGGAAATGGCTTCGAAGTGGAGCAGTTGGTTTGAGGTTACGAGCTCTTTCTTGCACTGCCCAGCAGCCTCTCAGCAAGAGGAGGGAAAGGGAAACGAGGTGGAGTTTTGGAGTTTTGGGACTTAGAGACCATAGAGCAATGGATTGGTGGACTGGGATAGTTAATGGGCACTGCTGTGGTGGAATGCGTCCCCCAAAGTTCATGTTCTGGAAACTTCGTCCCCATTGCAGCAGTGCTGGGAGGTGTGACCTTAAGAGGTGGTTAGGTTAATGCAGTTCTGATGCCTGTGGGTTGTGGGCTAATCATCACAAGAGTGGGTGATCATAAAGGCAGGGTCAGCCCCATCTTCTCTCACACTCTCTTGTCCTTCTGCCTCCCACCATGGGAGGATGCAGCAGGAAGACCCTCACCAGAAGTCGGCACCTTGATATCGAACTTCCCTGATTCCGGAACTGTGAGAAATAAATGTCTGCTCTTTGTAAATTACCAGTCCGGGTTAGGGCAACACAAAATGAATGAAGACAGACACCTCCAAAGTCCCTGGACAAACCTCCAGATTAGAGCATAGCACGTAGCAAAAAGAAGTCTGCTTGGAAAGCTGGTGGGGAGTCCACGGCGAGACTACCCTGGACCACCTGATCTCACCTGAAAGCTGGTGGGGAGTCCACGGCGAGACCACCCTGGACCACCTGACCTCACCTGAAAGCTGGTGGGGAGTCTCTTTAGAGGCTCCTGCCTGCAGAGAGGGCAGGGCCGGGAAAGGAAGAGCCATTTAGAGGCAGTCTCAGAACAGCTCTCTGATATGCACGTGGGGGCCACAGGGGTTTTCTTTAACAACCTCCCTTGAATTCTGTGTTAGTCAACATTGATCTGCTGTGATCAAAATACACAAAAAGAACAACTTAGGGGAAGAAAAGTTTATTTTGGCTCATGGTTTATTTTGGTTCATGATCCTGGACTCCATTGCTCTGGGCCCAAAGTGAGGAGGGACATGATGGCGGGAGGGCATCCTATGGGAAGCTGCTCCCCTGGAGGCAGCCGGGAAGCAGAGAGAGGAGAAGGACGCCTTCAGGTTAGCCCCCAGTGATCCACCAGCTGCACCACAGCCCGCCTGCCTACCGTTCATTAAACTAGAACGGGCTGATTAGGTTACGACTCTCACCAACCCATCATCTCACCTCGGAATATCCCTGCATTAACACAAGGACTTTTGGGTGACACCTCATATCCAAACCTTAAAATCAATCCCTGCTGTGTTGCTTTGGACTGTTTATGTGGCAAGGAGCAGACTATCCAAACTAACCTGGCTTAGAAAACGTATTGGGTCATTTAACTCAACAGTCCAGGGGCAACTAGCTTCCCTAAGATGAGATCCAGGGCTGAACTGCTGGGCGAGTCTAAGAATGCTACATCTCTCTGCTCCATCCCTTGGAAGGTGTCTGTTCTTAGGCAATTTTCACATGCCCAGTCAGGGCAGCAGGAGAAAGAAAGCGCCTCCTCATCTCCCTTGGATGAGAAGTAAGCATTTTCCTTTAAACTTCGGCATCCACTGGCTCATCGGGTCCAGCTGGTGATCTGTCCAGTGGAGTCTACTCATGAAGCTTAATTTAAGCTCTATCTCATCTATACCTAATGATGAAAGGGGAAGGAGAAATGAATTCTCTAGTGGATTATTTAAGATCCTCATGAGTTTCATGGTTGGAAAGAAGAAAGAGGGTTGCTGCTGTCAGGCCTGACACGCTGTGCTAAAGTCGTGGTCCCCAGAGCAGCACTACTGGCAGATATGGGAACCTTCATGAGGTACGCCCGGTGGGGGGGTCTTTAGGTCATTGGGGTGTGGCCCGAGAGGGGACTGTGGGACCCCGCTCCCTCCCCTTTTGCTCCCTGGCTCGTGATGGGGTGAGAGGTTTTGCTCACGCTAACTGGACTCAGCAGTTGAATACTTAAGCTGGGGAATCAAAACGGAACGCAAGACCAGTCTTGGGCAATCACTTCATGTCTCTGGGTCTCCGAGAGGTTGACATCTTGTTTGAAGATCAAAAGAAATAACCTGCAGAGTTCTGCACAGAGTGGGTTCCCGTCCTTCTTCCCAGCTGCTGACACCCACGTCCTCAAGGCCTCTGCGGTCTCCCTCCCACTCCTCTTTCCAACCTCCCTTCCCACGCCCTCGGCCTCCTCTGCTGCATATTCCAACAGTGCGAGATTCTTTAGTTGCTTTGCAGTGGAGGAACCTAGTCCAAAGAGAGGCGGCCTCTGCCCTTGTCTCCTGGTGGAAGATCTCTAAGTCTTTGGGACGTCCTTTCTGTTGACCTAGGGACTTCAGATCACTCCAGATAGTCTCTGCTGACGAGGTGGCTCACGTGGGGGCTTTGGGCCACGCCATGTCAGCTCTACCTCTGGGTGCAGATGAAGGTCACCCATGGGCATGAGCACGTTCAGTGAACTCTGTGAGTCCGTCTAGCAAATTGTTGAGTGTAAGGTGGTCTTGGGACCCCGAGGAGCACGGCTGGTATCAACAGTGAAGCTGCTTTGGGGCTGCCTTTACGTTTCCCCAAACTCTCCCTGGTGCCCTGTAGCTCTATGGCCATGTGTGCTTCTCACCCTCCTGTCACCCAGAGCTGTGGCTCCCTCTTCCCCTCTCTCGGGCTCCCCTCCACCCTCAAGACAGCATTGCTCCTTGCTGCTCGATGTTATTGCATTTACCTCAGAGGCAGGGGTCATTGATAGACCAGCCCTTCTCCCCTCCGTGCACACGCTTCTCTCAGTAGGGTCGCCTGCTTTCCTTCCCATCTTCCTCCAGGCAGGAGTCTGTTCAGAGCCCTTGGAAAAGTGGGGGGAAGCACTGCGGGGCTCCTGCAGCGTGGGCTGGTCAGTCAGGCGCAGGCTGCCTGTGGCTCCTCATGGATAGCCCCGGGCAGGTGCACCCTGCACAGCAAACACCACTGCCATGCGTGCATCCACCTCCATCAGGCCTGTGCACCCCGGCACTCGGTCACCCAGCACATGAGCCCAGGGCCACTCCAGAGGCACGTCATGCGCAGGCTCTGGCTCTTCTCCGCGTGCTGCAGAGTCCGGCACTATGCCTGTGCTGAGAAAGTGTCTCAGTGAGTATGCGAGTACGGGAATAGTTAGCCGGGTGGCTATGATCAGGGAGACACTGGCAGATATCGCTTGTTCGCCAAGAATATGAATTTCTTCTTCCCTAACGGCAGTGATTCTGACCTTGTTTTTCGTCTGGGGACTTTCTGAAATCTGGTGGAATCTGTGCTCGCTCTCCTGTAAAGCACGCGGATACGCTGTGGAGATCAGGAGAGCAGGGGATCTTATGTGTGAGTAAACAGCTCCCAAATTGTGTTGCCTTAGCCCGGCATTAGTCTGTCTTCTGGTGCAGTCACATGTTCAGGCAGAGTGGCAGGAACTCTGCTCCTCATGGACGTTCGGGGCCTGTGGGGGCTGGTCACCCTCTCAGAGCACAGGCTCCTCTTATCTGCAGCCAAGGGCTGTGCAAGAGTCAGAGCATTCCGCAGCAGCTCCTTAAGATTTGGTCCAGAAGAGGCACACATCACTTCCACCCGAGCCTGTAGGCCAGACCTACCACCTCAGGGACACGGCAAGGGCCACTGCAGATGAATTCCACCGCCTGCCTCTATCTCTGTGTCTTTCTCTCTGACTCTCCCCCCACCCTCCTATCTCAGCATGAACCGTGGATCTTTCAGGGAACCCACATTTAAAAGCAGTCGGAAGTCAAGCCAAACGATGCCTTAAATGCTGGGCTAATATCTGCATTCATGGAATTCAGGGTTTTACTTTGTAATCTGGGATTCACAGCTGAAGTCCTGCAGTGCTGGCAGGTGGCAGCTGCTCTGGGGGCTGTGTCTGAGCCTCTGAGAATGATCAAGGTCTCCATGGTGCGGGGACCCTCTAGCGGGGCCACTTCCTGTCTGCTCGGATCAGTGAGTGTCTGCTTGTCCTGTGAGAAGCAGGCTCAGTGTTTTCCCATCTTCCAATTTTTCAAGAGGAATCAGAAATCCGGATTTTAATTAAAATCTCCCAATAAGAAGTATTGGTTCAATTAAATCAAAAATGCCCTGCAGGCCCACGGAGCCCTTCTGTGGGCTAGCCATGGCCCAGGTACCAGCAGTTTGGCCTCTGCCAGGGGACTGTCTCCTCCCCCGGCCCTTGGGCTGCTTGCAAGCCCTTGCTTTGTCTGTCCTGCACCAGGGAGAGATGGATCCGCCTTCTCAGCTGGATGGATCCACCCAACTCAACAGAACAGTGTATCATGAAAGTGCTGGCTTGTTATTTCCTGCCGGAGTATTGGAAATCACACCTGCTTCTTTAGAATTTTTGGTGAAGGTTTTAAAACCTAAGCTCACCAGGTTGCACTGGGGACCTTGTCTAAACATGAAGCGTGATATTATTACCTCTCAGGAGGAAATCTCCCCCCTCTTGTCATTTCTGTATCTTTCTTGGGCTTGTTGACCAATCAGTATTGACAAATTTGGAAGCAAAAGGGAGTTGAACTTAGAAGTAACATTGTAAGACTGCTTCCGATATTTCTGAAGAGGAGAACAGGGGCGATTCTCTGCCCACGCAGTTCTTACCTGGCCTCATGTGGGGATGGGAGTGGGCTGTTCTGCTGCTGGGCACAGGATGCCTGGCATGGTCCCTGCCCTCCCTTCATGCGCTGACCAGTGTGCGCAGCTGCTGAGGCACTCTGGCATGAAGCCTCTCATTGAACCCCCACAGTAGGCAACTGAAGCAGATGGGGGATGAAACTCAGCAAATCAGATGCCATCTTCTCTGGCTTCCAGGAGGTCACATGTCCCAATGCGGCTCCTCCTCGTCAGTTTCCCCAGCCATGGACTTTGCAGGACGTCTCCCCAGTGCAAACTGTTTTCCCAGCCGTATGCACCACAGCTCACTAAATCGTGTTCTTTAAATAGTCTTCACACAGCTCTTATTTTCACTTAGAGTTGCCTTGTGCACTAACATCTGCAAAATCACACTTGATGTGCTGTTTACAAACTTTCTAACTTACGTTAAGATGCACAGAATAGGAATCTGTTTACCCAAAGCCACAAAGTCTTACAGTTGAATGGCTAATGGAGGAAATTCAGGTCAAATAAAATGTTATAATCTGACATTATTACCTTATGAACGTGTATGACTACACAACTGGTGCGATTTTACATCATGTACAACCAGGAGAATGAGAAATAATACTCCATTTATGTATGATGTGTCAAAGTGCAATCTATTGTCATGTATAACTAATCAGAATAAAATTTAAAAAAACTGAATCATAAACAGCTATTCTAATCTCAAACATGTACATCATTTGATGTGAACAATGGACTCCTTTATGAATATAGATGTTTTGTTACGTTTTCTAGGAATGCTGTAGCAAAGTACCACTGAGTGGCTGAAGCAATGGAAATGTATTGTCTGACCGTTTTGGAGTCCAAGCGTTCCAGATAGATGGTCAGCAGCACTGGCTCCTTCTGCGGGTGTGAGTGCAGCATGTTCCTGCCTCTCTCCTACTAGAGTTCTGTGGCGTTCCTTGGCTGGCAACCGATCACTTCCATCTCTGCCTTCCCCTTCAGATTAAGAGTTTGGTTCAGATTTCTCCTATTTGTAAGGATATCTGTCATTTTGGATTAGGAGCTCACTGTACTCCAATGTGACCTCATCTTAGCTTGAATTCATTATATATACAATGATCCTATTTCCAAATGTGCTCACATTCTGAGGTTCCTGGGGTTAGGACTTCAACATGTGTTTTTTGGAGGGGGAAGGAAGAGGGGGGTTGCACAATTCAATCCATAGCAGGAGCATTAACTAGGATTCTGTGACAGCCAGCTTACCTGCATTCATAATGAATTGCCTACAACTTCCTGTTTGCAGATTCTTGAAAATGAGGTGAGAATTTAGACCCTTGGAAGAAAAATCCGAGTGTTAAACTCTTTGGATTTTATTGCTTTCACCCAATATTTTTGCAGCAGTCTTCTTTTCTACCTCATTCAACAGCCCAATTTATCATGTCAGTTCTCTTTTTCCAGCAGTTCACCTTCATCAGATCTCTCTCAAGTCTCAATTCAATTTTCATATGATCTAGGCTTCTCTTTCTTTTCCTACTTGTATTGCACTGGTCTACATGATGTCTGATTGAATCACATACAAAGCCACATCCAGCTGGCACACCTGGTTTGGAGACAAGCCCCAGTATCTCCTGGTGAGCATGCTGTGGACCCAGGGGCAGCGAGCCTATGGCTGGAGAGAGGGTCCTCACGGGTCTGTGGGTGCCAGTCACGCTCACTGAGGACGTGGGACATCACATGGGGGTGGATAAGAGAGTTTCTATCAATTACCTCTTGAGGAGACGTGGGTCCTGTGTCCACCCACAGCCGTGGGATAGGCACCTCCTTTGCAAAACACCCTCGTTTAGTCATTGATTTGCTTTTAAAAATGAAGTTCCCACAGCGAGCAGGTCTGGGTTGGGAGCTGAGACAGAAGCAGATGACAGAGGCACACTGTGCTGTGGCGGAGGGGAAAGTAGCCATGGACAGGAATTTCATTTCATGCATCTTCCGGAGCCAGAGCCAGTTCTGAAATAGATCTTGAGAGAGTGTGGCTGCATTCGTCAGTGCTTCCCAGAGGCACAGAGCCAGCAGGCTGTGAGCGAGTGTGAGTGTGAGCGAGTGTGCGGCGACACTGATGGGTTTTCAGGAACTGCCTCAGGCAACCACACAGCCTAGAAAGTCCCACGTCTGTGGGACGTTTGATGAGGTGAGGCGCGTCCACATTACGGGAGACAATTTGCACTACTCAAGGTCTGCTGATGTAAATGTCAGTCTCATCCGTAAAATACCCTCGCAAATCATCTAGAATAACATTCGATCAGACCCCTGGGTGTGGGGGCCCAGCCAAGCTGGCACATAAAACCAACCAGCATGGTGACCTGAAATGGTCACCTGATGGTCTTGTTCCTTCAAGTCCCTCCTCTTGGATCTGCCATCTCCTAACCTGTCTCCAAGAGCCCTCTCTGGGATGACCTGCTGCTGCTTACAAGCCACCCACCACCCTATCACCTACAGATCCAGGCCCCTCAACGCAGCATGGGGCCTGCTTCAGAGTGGCCCGCCTCTGAGTCCAGGCCTGTCTCACCTGCTCCCGCCTACGCCCGGTGACCCCTCCCAGACGTCTGCGACCACCATCCCGTGGCCTGACCCAGGCTCTGCTCTGCGCCTTCCTCTCTCTGATGACTAACTTTCAAGGTCCAGCTCAAAACTGGCTCCCTGAACCCTTGATCATATAGTCCCTCCTTCCCTGGGGACCTGTCTTGCTCAATTCCTGTTCCATAGCAATGTACCTGAGGCCAGGTATGTAACAGAATTGCAGGAATAGAAGTTGACTGGACTCGCAGTGCTAAAGGCTGGGAGGTCCAGCGTGGCCCACATCTGGTGAGGCCCTCCTGCTGTGTCATACCACGGCAGAAGTCATCACCGGGCAGGGAGTGGGGTGTGCTGGCTCGGCCTCCGCTCTCAGAAGGCCACCAGTACCAGCATGGGGCCCTGCTGTGGTCAACCCCAATCCCCTCCAAAGGCCCCACTCCAAGCACCAGCAACCTGTGAGTTTGGGGATTTGGTTTCCAGCTCATGGACTCTTGGGGGACACACCCAGTCACGGCAGGGCTCCAGAGCAGCTTGCATGGGGTGAGGGCTGTGCTGCTTTCCTCCCCAGGCAGGGGGTCTGGCGGGGTGAGGGCTGGGTCGCGCAGGTGCGTTGCTTTTCTTTCAGGGCCAGGCTAGCTGCTCAGCAGCTCCCAGAGACGGGGTGACGGCTAGGGAGAGGGAGCTCCTGGTTATGAGTGAGGATTCTGGGGTGAAGAAAGGTCAGTTCTCCCACGCCTTCCTGGGTTGTGACCCAGGAGACGGCAGAATCAAAGAACGTCTGCCGGGAGGAGGGCACAGGCCGGAAGAATCTTGGCACACGGAAGCCTTAGTGGGGGGCAGCCCAGTGAAGGGATTCGGGTGCAGGGATTTGGGGTGAAGGCATTTGATGTCACCTCCTCCCCGGACACCTTTTTGGAATGGCTTGGGCCTGCCCTTCACTCCAGCCTAGAGGATCACTTATCACCAACTCCCGTAGCTCAGCCGAGGTCCTGGGGAGTGGGTGACAGTCCCAGGGCTGGAAGCACATGCGCATCCAGGACCCACATGCTATTTCCTGGGGAGGGCTGGGAGGGGAGCTGAGCCTCACAGCGTCATTCCCGGGGGGCGTTGGAGTGGGACAGGATGTGCTTTCTCACCGGAAGGAGATGGCTGCTGTTCGTCACGATGATGAGAACCCGTGGGCGGCGGCAGGGGAGGACTTCTATTCTCAGAACTCACTCCCACCCCAGAGGGCCCCTCCTCCCGGGTCAGGGTCACTCACTCTCCGAGGTGCTGTGGTGGTGGCCCTGGAGCCAGTGGTCTGCATTGGTATGGACACGCCTAGGAAGGGCAGCCAGCTTCTCCCCGCCTGGGGATTAGAACACAGAGGCGTGCCCGGCTCCTGGCCTTCCCGCCCACGCAGGCCATTAGCATGTCAGCACAGGCACAACCTGGCACACGCCTCCTAGGGCTGCCAGGGCAAAGCACACAGCTGGCAGCCACACAGCACGGCACAGTCTCCGAGCCTGGAGGCTGCAATCCCAGCTCGAGGTTCCGCTGGGCTGGTCCTCCAAGGCCTCCCTGGCTAGTCGGGGCCACAGCTTCCTGTCCTCACGGTCTTCCTCTCTCTCTCTGTGATGTTTCTTTGGGTGTCTGTCCAAATTTCCTCATGCTACGGCACCAGCATGGGTTGGATCAACGCTCGCGGGCCCGTTTGAACTCAGCTGCCCTGTCTCCAGTTACCTTCTGAGGTATGGGGGGTTAGGACTTGAGAGTATGACTTCGAGGGGGACACAGTTCCACCCATGACCCCACTGCAGTGACCTGTGTGGCCAAATCTTAGAAACCCGTGAGGGGTCAGGGGGCTTAAGAAAGATAAACGAACTCTTACAGGGAGAAAGCTGGGACAGGTGGGACATCGTCCTCTGATGGAGGAACGATGACCCGAGCTAGCCCCACAGGTTCACGATGTGGGCTCTGTCATCAAGAGGGTCTCTCTGAAAGTCTCTTCCACGCAGGCAGGCTCGAGTTTGAGGCACTCGCAAGCAATTACTATGATCTTAGTAGGCTCGTAATTCTCGGTCCTGCAGCTGGAGTCTGAACTCAGGGTCAAGACTATAGTCCCGTGCCTTGCACAGAACCTCCGCAGGCAAGGCATGACCATAGCCACTGGGCGATCTTGACCCACACCTTTGCACAGGAAGTTCCCAGCACAAGCACAGCCACGAGGTGATCCAAGACCATGATCCAAGTCGCAGCCCTCCGCTCCCACCCTGCTTGAAGGGCCTGTTGGACTTAAACGCTTTGGATCTCAAGCCCAAGCACGCCCCTGTGCCACTGAGACATACCAGGGCGTTTGCAGGTCAGAAGGCACAGGGGAGGAAGACTCGGGATGGGCCTCCTCTGCCACAGGCATGCACAGGCCCTGACGTCTGGTGTGGACTGTCCTGTCTACCCCTAGCTCGCAGATTCTGGCTCCTTCAGGAGACTGGTAGGACATGGGTCTCTGCGGGTGTGTTCCTCTCTTCTTTCTCTTCTCCAGGAAGGTGACAGAGACCCAGATGGTGTGTACTGGCCTTTTGTTGGTGGCCTTTCCAGGTGCTTGGAAGGAAGTTCAAGACCTCTCAAGTGAGGTCCCCCATCCCATACTGGGGTGATGGGCACCTTCCACCCCTCACGACTGTGTCGTTGAACTTGCTGTGCTCTTACCTAGGATGCCCTTTCTGCTGATCTTCAGGTTGGGGCAGGAGTCAGTCCTAGAAGCTTCCCCGGCCTATCACAGGCAGTGACTCCATTCATTAAGATGTGAGTTTGCTGGCAACCAACAGAGTCTAAACCCAGGGCTCTAAGCCCTAGGCAGTCCTCCCTTATCATCTTTGGGGTACTGGTTGCAGGACTCCCTGTGGACACCCAAATCCACGAATGCTCAAGTTCTTTCAGGAAATGACATACTGTTGGCATATAATCTCGGCACCTCCTGTAGAGCAGATCATCTCTAGATTGTTTCTAATACTTCCAGCAAAGTGGATGCGATGTAAATGGTTTTTACTTTATTGTTCAGGGAATAATGGCAATAAAGCATCTCTCCATGTTCAGTACGGATGCAATTTTTTCCCCTGCATATTCTTGACTCATGGTTGGTGGGCTCTGAAGATGCAGTGTCTGTGGACGTGGAGGACCGACCGCCTTCGTTGGAGCTGAGAGGTGGTTCTGTTGGTGATATGACCAGGTGCCAGGGCCCTGGGTTGTTGTGCTATCACACTGAGGGCTTGGTCCCAGCTGGCATGGTCCCAGCTGGCTCTCCATGACACCTGCACCCCAGCCACGGGCCAGCAGGGGAAGGAAAGGAAGGCGGGCTGAAACCGCCCCTGCTCTTCAGCTCCTCTCCAGGGGCAGGTCCACTCAGGAGGCCACCGCAGGCTGCAAGGCAGGCTTGGAGATGCCGCCTTTACTCTGGGAGGCTTGCGACTTGCGGGGACCTCAGTCAAGGGAGGACGGGCTGGGGCCGCGGGCGGCGGTCCCTGGTGCCGCTCCTGTTCCCTGGCCCGCAGCTTCTCTCTGTCCGTGTGGTTCTTTCTCATTGTCATGTCTTCCCTGCAGGACTCTCAGCTCCTCCTTGTGCCCTGGTTTTTACTAAATGCTGAGCTCTTAGGGTGGAACTTGTGATCCACCTGGAAATGGGAATCAGTTCCGGTGTCGGACTCCTCTGGAGGTCGTGGTTGCTTTGGTCTTCCTTGACCTTTGTCTTCGTGCCGCTTATTAACAGAGTCACTGTGTCTGGGTTGCCAGGACAGTCCGACAAAGTATATGGCTGACTGGCTCTCCACCCTAGGTCAACCCTAATTTTTAACCTTCTTTTATGGTAAGCAAGGGAGCAACATCAGGAGATGTCGCGTTTCAGAGCCAGGGGTCAGTTTCACCCCGTTCTCTACTTCACCCCGTACCCAGGGCTCTGGGGAGATCTCCTCGGGCCTGCTCTCTTCAGGGGCGTCTGAGAGGACCTGCAGCAGTTGCCCACTCTTCTTAGCAGGTGGACCCAAAGGAGTCCCCTCCCTGGAGACCATGGGAGTGGGCCCAGCCTGATGCTCCCACGGCCTGTCCTGGGCCCCGCTTGTTGAAATTGCCACCCTGCGGTCACTCCATCTCCAGCCACTAAATGGCTGGCGCTCACTGTGGCCTGTAGTAGGGGCATCTGGTCACAGAGGGAACGAGCTCTCTGGCTGGAGAAGTGAGTGTCTGTCTTCCGCTGGCTGCAATCAGGTGCACTGTGGCAAGTCTCAGGGAGAACCAGCGTTCATGACCTTAGTTTGTTAATTTTTAAATCTCTTTTCCAAAGAAAAGAGGAAGCTCATAGCATGCATGATGAACGTCAAGAGACCATCACGATTATTAGCTGGAATTTGGTGGCAGCACCTATAAGGCAGCCTCACAGCCTCACACGGGCCTCAATCAGGGAGGCATAGGTGTGATACTTGGGAAGCTCTGTTTTCTTTCACTTTAATCATGACAACTTGGATGAGGAAGAAGAAGGCGGAGGCAAGCTGGGACCCAAGCTCAGCACTCAGGTGGGTGAGTGCACACAGAATCTTTTTGGGTTCCAGTTTTACTGGATAAAAACTAAGCTTTGCAGAAAAATCGAGCCTAAAAGTTGATCTTGCAATTCTTCCCATCGCAAGTTCAGAAACTCATAGTGAATTATCATCAGGAACAAAGCGTACTTTATTGACTGATGTCAATGAAAAGTTTGGATGCGCATGAACGTGGGGCGTGGCTGGATGCAGGTGCTGAGACAAACTCCCTGCTCTGTCTCACAATGCTGCAGGTTCTGGGTTGGCCTCCCACTAGGCAGGCCTCCTCCTATGTGGTGGCTGCCAGCCGTCCCTGTCGTTTTATTTTTATAGTTAGCAGTTCCAGTGGGAAAGGAGAGATTGTTCTCCATAAGTCCAGGAAAAGCCCTAGGATTGGGTCCCACTGATTGAATCTGACTCTTTTACCTGTCACCAAACCAGATACCTGAAGGGGACTGCAGTGCCTGGGATTCCGGAAAAGAGGTTTCTTAAGCAAAGTCAAGGTGCTGGTGATGATTGGTTGTAAGTGTAAACTTGACTGAACTGCAGACAATGGTTTCCTTGGAGGGTCAGGAACTCAGAAGGGACATGATTACAAAACTGGTGACAAATCTGGGGAAGAAGTATGTTGATAGACCTCTCAGACCACCATGAAGATGTTTGTGTCCCACGTGACTCATAGCCAAGGGGAACCTCTGCAGAGGAGAACAGTAATAATTAACTGATCAGTCATCAAACTGAGCATCACTATGTACCAGATGCTGATAGAGCTGCTAGAGAGAGCAGCTCGCAAGACAGAGGGGTGCTCCATCTCGGGGGAGAGGGAGCAAACCGAGGAAAGCCACTCTGCCTGCCATAACTGCGGGGTGGAGTGGTTGCCACAGGGCCGGTGCCAGGCAGCCCGAGGAGGAGCACTTTCCTGTGAGCCCCTGCGGGAGGGGAGAGTGGTCTGCATAAGGGAGCCACCCATGGAGCCCCTGGCCTGGAGGGGAGGCAGACTCAGGGGAGCAGATGGGCACATGGACCAAAGTGTAGTTAAGAGGAAAAGGAAGTGTCACCTCCAGGGACTCTTGGTGGAGGGCCTGGGCTAACTAGGGTGCCGCGCAGTCTGGGCCGCTGTTACGGAGGCCCACGGTGGGGTTAACCGAGGAGTGAGTGCAGGCTGAAGTCCAAGGTCAGGTGAGCAAGGCGGAGTTCCTTGTAAGAGCCCTCACTCTGCATCACCGATGGGCCCCTTCAAGACGGATCTGCATGTGGGGGGCGGGAGAGAGGGTTGCCATCCCTCTAATGTCCCTTCTCCAAGGACACTGAGCCCACCGTGGACGCTGGGCTCTGGCTGGGGTCTGGCTGGGGTCTGGCTGGGGTCCGCAGTGAGGTGAGAGGACTGAGGCTGGGTGGCAGCAGGCCCGGCTGCACTGCTAGGAGCTGAGGTGGCTCTCTGAGCTTGGCCTGAGACTCCATGTAGCTGTTGCTGTTGATTTTAATGGAAAGGGACATCAATTATTCACAGGTTACAGCCGAGTTGCTCAGTGCTACATCAGGGCTAAGAGAAACCCTGTTCACTGAGCACTGGCCACAGCCTGGGAAGTGGAACCGAGAGGCCGCCTCTGTGGAGAAGGCTCCCAGCCCCCAGCCTCCCCTCAGTTTCTGGAATGATCCAGCCACTTCCTGCTGAAGACTGGGCACTCACCATCGCCCTGGCTCCCCTGCGAATCTCATGGTGCTCTCTGGGCGTCTGTCTGTAATCCTCTCTCATAATAAAATAGTGCTTTGATCAAGGCGAGAAGGTGCTCAGATCACTCAGAGCTACGTGAGTACAGGATACTGACAAGGACAATGTGCACATCTCAGAATATACTACAAATACGTTACGAATGATTTTCTTCCGAGGTGGCGGGGCGATCCTGGCGTATCAGTTCATTTTCCTTAAACTGTAAATCACTGGCACGGTAGCCAGGACCCCTGGGAACTTCCAAGGCAGCTGGGGAGGTCCAGAGCTCTTCCCAATCCCTCTGAACGTGCGGTTCCTTTCTAACGAGCAGGCCTCTAGCGCCCCTCCTGCATCCAGGTGGTGTCACTTCCTGGTTCATCTTTCATGGAACCATGTCATGGGGAACATTTTTGCTGTATTAAATAAACTGTTAGTAGCATTGAGAATACATTTGTTTTCAGGGCATCTGTGAGTCACCGAGATGAACTTTCCAAAGATTCTGACTGGAGGCGACGAGATTCAAATGACAATCTCAGTTCACAGTGTTTCCACAGAATTCCAAGATCCTCAGAGCCCTGCCGGTGGGAAGAGGTCGTGTAACGCCATAAGCCCGGTTCCTTCCATCCAGCGCCACGCTCACACGACGGGCTGTTCCATGCTCAGGGACGCTAGCCCAGAACTCCCCGGGGCGTACCTAGCACAGGCATGCACGATTCACTGCTTTCCTAATATCCAGCATCTTGCCACACCCGGTGCCCAGAGTCCGGGTAGAGAGCGCGTTCCTGCACCAGCAGAACCCTGGTGCTCCTGGGTGCCGACGCTGTTCCAAGTAGTACCACAGGTTAGCTCCTAAGCCCCCCGTCTCCGCTCACTCAACAAGCTGTGTCTTGGACCTGGTTTGAGGGTGTCTCACAAAGGTTCATGGGAGGAAGCTTGGTCCCAAGTGAGGCAATGCCAAGCAGGTGGAGACCTGAGGAGGAGAGTCCAGGAGAAGGTCATGGAGTCTTGGGGTGTCCACCCTCATGAAGGAAGCAATGCTTGGCCTGCAAAGCAAGTTGATTTCCTCAAGAGCAGTTGTCATAAAGGGAGGCCACCCCACCGACTTGGGAAGCAATCAGGGCCCTCAACAGGACTCCAGCAGCGTGCTGTCTGGACCCTCTGGCCATCAGAATTGAGTCAAATAAACCTCTACATAAGGTGTCCAGCCTCGCGCGTATTTATTTATGGCAGCACTGCATGAACCAGTGCAATGGAATATTACTCAGCCTTCAAGAGGAAGGAAATCCTGCTATTTGCAGCAACATGGATAACATGGAAGATATTGCACATACTCCAGGTACCTAAAGCAGGATCCCACTTGTAGGTGGAATTTAAAGAGCAGAACCCATGGAAACAGAGTTCAGAATGGTGGTTCCCAGGGGGTGGAGAGAGAGAGAGAGAGAGGTGGTGAGGGGCACAGACTTGAGTTCTAAGACTGATACATTTTGGAGACCTAGTACATAGCATGGGGATCCTAGTTAATGATAATGAATACTTGAAATACGCTAAGAGGGAGGACCTTATACACACACATACACACACACACACACAGAGGTAATTATGTGAGGATATCATGGTTATCATTTTACCATAGGTGAATATATCAAAATATGTGTTCACCTTGAATGCATGAGATTTTATTTGTCAATTATGCCTCAATAAAGCTGAAAAAAGAGAAACTGGGCAAAAACACAACTGGAGATTTAGAGCTAAGCAAAGCCGCGGGGCTGGGGCCAGAGCCACGCCCATCGGCCCCGAGCCTCTAGCCAGGCTTCTCTCGGTGGAGGCTGCACCGCCTTCTCTGAGAGCCAGGCCGAGCCACTGTCTGCATACACTCCCAGAGGTGGGGGAACAGAGCCCAGGGAGGCTTCCCTGTCACCCAGAGTGCTCAGCACGTCCAGGAAGCGAGGTTCTTCCTACATGAGCAGCCCCTCTCTGGGAGGTGCTGCTGGCAGCCGCCTGGCTGGATTCTCAAGTCGCGTGACAGTGTGGCAGGGACGTTCTCCTGGAGTTGTCCTCCTGGGGTGAGGGATGTGGGCCTGCTGTGGGAGATGCTGCCTCACGCCTGCGCACACCTCCGTTGGAAGCTGCCATGACTCGGGGCAAGAAGCCACAGCGCAGATGCAGGGCTCTGTGGCAGAAACCGTGGGTTACCGAGGGAACCGGGAGTGTGGACGCAGGCCACCAGGCTTGGGGAGTCCAGGCCACATCGGCCCAGCTGAGCGCGGCTGATCACGCAGCCATCCTCACCACCTGCTCCCCTGGAATCAGCTGCTCAGGTTTAGGAACCTCTAACGTGAGCGAGAGAAAAAGGCCTGGGACGCTGAGATCCGGGAGCCGTGCGGAATCATCCACACGAGGAAGTCCCTTCACACGTGGTCCAGGAAGCACAGTGGGTGTTGATCCGGTCTTCTGAGCAGGTGGGCTAAATGGGGACACAGCCAGTGAGGGCGTGGTAGGGACGCACGCCTGCTGGGGCCGCTGGCGTGCATGCACTCGGCCAAGGTGAAGTAGCACGATACAGGAAGACTCAGAGAGGCTGGGTCGCCGCTGCTGACCTGGTCATGCGGGTCTTTGGCCCTTGCTGGGGAGAACTTAATGGAAAGGAGAAGCTGGCGGGAAGGGGTTGCTGGCAACAGGGTCCAAAAGCAGGGAAAAGGAAAGGGGAAAAGACCAGAATGCACCCTCCAGCAACCATGCCAATGACCAGGGTCTGAGGGAGTCAGAAGACCCCCGTGTGCATGGGCAGTGGCTGCAGGAAGGACTGGCGCCCACAGCCAGGGGAAGAAACTGTCCCGTGAAGCAGTGGGAAGGGCTTCAGTGCAGGGGCCCGGGGCACAGCGGCAACACATGAAGCTGCCCGAGAGCTTGCCACCTGTGCCCTTCATTCTAAGCTACCCGAGAGGCAGGCACCGAAGTCTGCAGAGAAGTGGAGGCTGGGTAACACACATCCAGGTGGTGAACCTGCCACAGGGTCAGGTCACCATCCACAGGTGAGCAGGCCACAGGTCCAGGTAGCCATCCACAGGTGAGCAGGCCACAGGTCCAGGTAGCCATCCACAGGTGAGCAGGCCACCTCCCTCAGAGCACACGCAGTTCCCTTAGCCTCCTGTGGTCCTGTGCCTCAGTGCTGCCCACATCTGCTGCTCACCTCTGTGGGACATGCGGCTTTGCCCCAGGTGACAGGTGTGACTGGTGTCCACCTCAGTTGTTTCTCCTCACTAGAACCTGTGAGGGAGCTCTCCTAGCAGGTCACTCCAAGGTAGATTCGGAAGGAATGTTGATATTTTATGGCTGAGAAGACGGCCTCAGGGAGGAGTGACCTAATAATTAGTGATGAATAATTAGCAATATCAATAAGTAGCATTAACATGTACCAGAGCAACATCAATTCCCGTGTAGCTGATCAGTGTGGACGGTATGCCAAACCGCCCCTCCCGACCCAGCCCCCACCTTGGTTGGCTGTAACTGGATTGTCCTCACCACAGAGGAGGGAACCCGTGGTAGGAGAGTGGGAACGGTTTTCCCGGGAGCGTACAGCTGGGTAAAAATTGAGTTGGCCATCCCTCGCCTCAGACACTTTTACTCCTGGTGCTGGGAACGTTCAAAATCCTCCCTGCTGGCTATTCTGAGGGGTACAATGGACGGCAGTCACCACAGTTATCCTGCTGTGCCAGAGAACATCCGGAGTTGCCCTCTTATCCACCCACCCGAGGATGGCTACCTGGACCTGTTTCCTATCCGGCAGCCCTGTGCCCATTAACATCTTCTCCCCAATTATGTGTCAATTAAAAATAAAAGCTGATGATAACCCGGCCTTCTTGCTTTTCGACGTGTGGTGCTGGGGTTGCACTTGGCCGTGCATGGGCTGAGCCCACGCTCCCCGCGGGCGGCTCCCCACCCAGGGCAGAGCTTGAGGAGTCGCTGTGTCCTTCCTTTTTGGCTGGTAGATGTGGAGCCCTGGCCTGAGACGTCCACAGCAGCTTCACGCTCCTCCTCTGGGTGTGCCTTCAGGTTGGTTCAGCTCCTCCTCGTTACAGATAACACAGCAATAAGCACTTTGGGTACATCTCTGTGCATATTTGTATAAGTCACTAGGAAATACCCAGCCTGGAATTTCCGGATCTCATAGTATGCTCATATTTATATTTTTAAATAGACTCAAATTGATATAAAAAAAATAAATAGGATCTGGGGTTGCAAGCAGATCTGCCTGAAGCCACCATCTGATCGTCACCACCCAGTCCTGAGAGTTAGCAGGCAGGACAGAGTGTCCTGCTGGGGTGGCAGAGAGACTCCCAGCAGCCCCGGAGGGAGGCCTTCGGGATTCTGAGTCCTGGGGATCCGTGGCCCAGGGTGTGGTGGACTGGACCTGGGCTCAGGCAGCAAGCTGGCCAGGTAAGCCTGGTGGCTCAGCTCCCTTCAGCCCCTCCCCTCCCAGGACCTGAGAAGGGAGCAGGAATTCACCATGGAGAAGAGACACTGCACCTGCGACAGGATGCAGGGCAAGATGCCCGGGTTGGTAGTGCTGGGATTTGGGCAGAAGGAACAGAACTCCTGGATCTCTGGCTGCGGTGCCTCCGCCCACGCGTCTGGCAAGTCGGAGTCAGCGCTCGAGGGGGTGGGCTGAGTGGCTGCGGTGGCATTTCTGAGTCTGGCAGGCAAGACGCTGGGCTGGTGCTGAGGAGGGGCGGCCCCATTCCCGGCGCAGGCGGGCTGTGAGGGGCTGCGTGGTCCTGCTGACTGGCCTGGGCCCCGCCCTCTGCCTGGCTCAGTGTGAGGGAGGCCGTTGGTGGGCCCTGGTGGGGGAGCTGGAGTCTGGGGTGCTGCAGAGGGTCCAAGCGTGGGGTTGGACGTGAGTCAGACTGACGTCCACACCCTCGCTGTGCCTTCTTGAATGACCTTGGGCAGTCCTTACCTCTGAGATTTTCTTCCCTTATGCGTAAAATGGCAGCAATAATAAATTCCATCTGGATTAAATTAGACAGTGGACGAGACTCATGTGGATCCACCCTGAGGACACAGCGTTTCTTTTGTCGTCGTCGTCGTCGTCGTCGTCGTCGTCGTCGTCGTCCTCCTCCTCCTCCTCCTCCTCTCCTCCTCCTCCTCCTCCTCCTCCTCCTCCTCCATTTGTTTCCATTTTAAGTTTCTCTTACCAGGCTGTCAGGGCCTGGGTCTTCCTGGATGGCTCCCGGTGTTTGGTACCATAAGTATCTGCAGGAAAAGGAGGAGGGAACGAGGTGCTGGCCACCTCGCCCAGGCTTCGTCTCAGCTTGGGTCATTCTGGCCATCGCCACAGGAGTGCAGAGCTGAGAGTCTGGAGGAAAAGTCGTTTTTAATAAGAAACACCCCAGGCCCTCTGGCTTCCTCAGGACGAGGAGGGCTCGCAGGTCAAGGAGAGGAGCCAAGAGCGAGAGGGCCCTGCTGGGGACAGTGGGGTGACGCGGCCACGGGCGGTGGAGGGCCAGGCCCTGGTGTTTCCCGGTCGTGCGTCCCAGGACTTCCACCCCTGCTGGAGCTGGGAAGAAGCTGCGGCTTGCTGGACCTTGCGTGGCTGCCGTCCTGGTGGAACGGGTGTTGGGACAGGAAGGAAATCGAGGCTCTGAACTCCTCGCACTGCTGAGCTTCTGTAGGAGGACCCAGGAGGTGGTCTCCATCTCTAAGCCATAGCGGTCTGCAGGGAGGGCCTGCGGCTATCCACTGCTGGCTGCAGACCCTCCTTCCTGTGCCCAGGGTCTGCTCCGGGGGCCTCCTGAGGTTCCTCCTAGAGGCCCCCAGGCCCTCAGGACCCCGCCTGGGCTCCTGCCTCCATGTTTTCCAGGCCTGGATCATTGGCCCCGGCCTTCCGCACCTCCTACTCCCCATCGGGAGCCCTTCCGTTGGCTCCCCGCTGGCTCTGCGACCCTGACACCTAGAGGCAGACTCTGCCACAGCCACCAGTGCAAGGAGAGCACTACCCTCATTCTGGAGGCACTTCCCTTCCCTTGGCGAATGGGGTGGTTCGAAGGGGTCTCCCCAAAGCGCAGGTCTTAAACTGAGTCCCCAGTGCTGCCATGTTGGGAGCGGGCCTGGAGGGGGAGTGTGGGTCCCCAGCGCTCGCCCCTCATTGGGGGAGTAGCACCAGTCATGACCGGGTCTGAGGCTGCCGGTGGCCTCTCTCTCAGCCTCTCCTGCCTTCTACCTTCTGCCATGGCAGGTGCACCGATGAGGGCTGACTGGATGCTAGCACCATGCCGCTGACTTCCAGCCTCTAGAACCATCATCAACCAACCTCTGTTCTTCACAAGCTGTCCAGTCTGTGGTCCTCTGCTACAGTAGCACAAGACAGGTGACCACTGATGACAGGAGGGACGAGTGACCTCTCCCTTCAGGTTACTGTTGCCCCTGTCCACAGAACTGCTCTTCAATCTGCGAGACTGTGTACAGACCAAAGCATCGCACCTTCCAGAGCGTCCGCCTGGCGGGTCAGTACAGCAAGGGGTCCTGGGCCCGCAACCTGCAGAGGAGGGTGGCCTGGTGGGTTGCAGCTCCTCCCCACTCCATGGGGGTGCAGAGGTGGAAGGAGGCCCTGCCCTGGGGAACCTCAGGGGTCCTCCCTTGGGTTTGGAACTGGGGAGGAGCATGTCTCACGCCGTGGAGCTTCCCCTGCTCTGTGGTGGCCTTGTCTTGGCTCTGGTTTCTGTCACATTAGTCCCAAACCTCTGGGACCCACAGGAGGAAGACAGGCGTTCTATAAATCAACTTCCCACTTCCAGGGCTGAGCCGACCGGCCTCTCTTTGGGCCTGGGTTTCCTCATTTGTAGGATGAGCCGACTGACAGGTTTGAGCTGTCGGCTGTTTCAGTACCTCGGCTGGTAGAATCCTATCATTTCCCCTGATTGTCCAGCCCTTGACAGCTCCTGAAAATAAAGGGAGCGGTCCCTCCAGGCCCAGGGAAGGGTGGTCCCCTGCCCTGGGCACCTCCGGAAGCGGGGCAGGCGGGAGGAATTAAGTGGTGTTCCTAGCCCCGGAGGACGGGAAAGGAGCAGAGCGAAAATTTTGCCAAGATTTTTTATTTTAAAGAAAAAGGAAGTAAACAGACCAATTCCAAGTTCCCTTTCTGTGCTGAGAACCGTGGGCACATTGCAGAGTCCTTCGGGAGACAAAGGAACAAGGCTCAGGGCAGGAAACAGATCTTGGGGTGCCCTTTGCTCTTGGTGCCTTCGTTTTCCCTTCTTTAAGACGCAGACAGGGTTAAAATCAATCTCACGCAGACGTGAAGATTAAACGAGTCCTTACCACCTAAGGGCGGAGGAAAGGCTTCCCATGGAGAAAGTGCCGGGACCTGGGCGGCTCCCAGTTGTTCCTGACTGCCGGTGACTTCTGATGTGAGACGTCACTCAGGGGACACCAGAGCTCCTCTGCCTGCAGCAGGCCCGCGGAGCTATCATGACAGGCAGCACAGGATCACTGCTTTCCCGGAGCTCAGGGCCTCTGCCCAGACACGCCTGCAGGGTCACTCCGACTGCTACTGTGTGGACAGAACCTGGCAGCGTGGGTGGATCCACCTGCGGGGAGTTTGGTCTTCAAAGGACACCCGTCTGATTTCATTGGGTGTCAGCTCGCACGGGGACAGAGGGAAAGTGAAGCTCATGGACTTGTGCGGGTCTCAGTGACAGGTGACCTTCTGCTCTTATGGTGGTGGCCTCTGGCTATGACATGTCCTCATTTGTGTGACCACAGATGCACACACACAGGCGTATGCACACTCATTCATAGAGAAAATAGTCTGCCATCTCCCTTTGAAAGGTCAACGATGATTATCATCATCGTGGTTGGGTTTTCTTTTCTTTATTGACTTACCTGCATTCTCTAATTTTTATTTAATGAGCAAATACTGTTTATAAAGGTGGAGCTGAAATGGGATGGCTGTTCTTTGCTAGCTCCCTCCTTTTCATGTGCTAGCCCTTAAAGCCCGAAGGTCTCTGAAAGAAAGTAATGCTTACCCCTGTGCATGTGTGGAGGAAACCAGGCCTTAGAAAAGCTAGAGACTAAGGATCACTTGTTATCTCCCCAAAAAAATCTCTTCCAGAATCTGAGGTTTTTCAATGACCTCTTTGGGATTTTTCCCTAGACCCCCAATGATGGCCTCTCCAGCCCTGTGTCTTACTAAGCAGTCAGTGCCCCGGGGCCTCTCTCTCTCTCAGTCCCTGGGAAGAGATTTATGTGACATCATGGGCTCAAAGAATCTGTGCTTACCTCTGAGTGGCACTGTTAAGGCCTTTTGGGTCTAGAGACCACAGTCTTTTGTCACCTGACTGAGTGTCTCAGGGAAAGGAGCCCGAGATGATCGGTGGGTGAGCACAGAGGCTCGACTGCCGGGGGCTTCCTGAGGCCGGCAGGGTAAATGGCTGGTGCAGGGGGAACAGAGCTGGCCTGCCCTTGCCCCCGGGTGCTCGGATCTGCACACCAAAGCGGGCAGGAGGTGGGAGTTGGCACCCGTTGTTTCCAGGGCTGGCAACTATTTTTGAAAGCCTGTATGAAGTGGAGACAGGACCTCGGTTTGGTGTAGTCCTTTAGCTTTCACACCAGGTCAGAGAGACGTGCTCTGGTACCCCTGGTTTACAGCAGCAGCCAGCAGGCTGCGGTTAGATGGTGTAGCGGGTCGCGTGGCGGTTCCACGCCTAGTCTTCGGAGGGACTTCCGCACTGGTGTCCGCAGCACTTTACTAACTCACAGTCTCACCAACAGGGTGTCGATGTTCCATCCCCCCACACGCTTGTCAGTATGATTTTTTGCATTCTTGATGATTGCCATTCTAACTGGCATGAGGAGAAATCTCAGAGTAGTTTTGATAAACATTTCCCAGATTGCTAACCATGTGGGACATTTTCCCATATATTTGTCGGCCATTTGTATTTCTTCTTCGGAAAAGTGTCCCTTTAGTTCGTTTGCCCTGGGGTCACTTTTGCTGTCTCGTTTGGGTAGTGGTTTTTTCAGGTCTTCGTGGATTCTGCATATTAACCCTCGACTGGAAGACGAGCAGAGACACTCATCCCATAGCCTCTGTCCTCACATAGTCTTGTTTCCTTTGCTGTGCAGAACTTTCCAGTCAGAGCTGAGGCCCCTCCACTTGCTGGTTCTTGTTAACCGTGGCTCCCAAGGTTGTACCTGTTCTGGCCTCAGCGGTACTTGCTCTGGTCTGACCACACCACGCGCCCACCTGCTCGTCCTGCTGAAAGGCACACTTTGTTCTGCTCCTCAAGCAAGGCGGCGTCTTTCTGGTTTCAGGTTTTGCACCTTCCCTTCCCTCCAATGAAATTCTTTGCCCCCAGAGCCAGCTGGCCCCCTCTCCAGGTCTTCCCACAAGGTATTTCTGTTCATGGATGGCTTCCCTGCTCTTTCAAATCCAGATTCAGTATCAGCTCCTCAATCTTCCCCCAGCCAGCCAGTCCCAAGTCCCCACTCTCTTTCTGCTTTCTTCTGCCTCTGGGATGCTTCTTGTGTATCATTTGAAAAAGATGTATTAATATATTTAGATGTTTGCTTTCAAAATATTTCTTCTCCAGAGGGTCATTGCTGCTTCTTAAGTTTTTAAAAAATGACCTGTCAAGAAATACCCTCTAGGTACTACCAGTTTTGCTAAGAGGACTCTTTTACGGGACCCAACGGATCTCGGCGACCTCCACTTATCCCTGCACCAGGTCCTGTGGCCTGCAGGGTAGGGGCCCCGGAGGTCTGGGGAGCCCTGGTCCAGGACCTGGGAGCTGTCCCTGGTGCTGAACGGAGGAGCTGGGAGGATGGGCTGGGAATTCTGCTGTGGGTGGTCTCAGGAATTCTGCTGTGGGTGGTCTCAGTTCCCACAGTCAGAAAGGCGAATGCCTGCGGTCTCTCAGGTGGGAGGGAGGGGAGTGACCCACAGCACAGGGGACTCCAGGGCCAGCGCCTGCTGTTTGAAGTCCCCTTCCTCTCGCTGTGGTCCTGCCAGAGGGCTCCTGTGCCCTTCCCCTGGAGGGTCTCTGGAGTCTGGAGAACACTTCCATGTCTTCCCACCAGCTCAGCCCTCAGTGCGCACTCGAGATGGTCCTACTTCTCAGGTGCCCGGGTGGTGGATGAGTGCACTTCCCTGGAAGCTTCTCCAAGCATCCTTTGTGCGTCTTAACATTTGATCGATTCAACACACATTTCTTGAGCACTTGATCTGTGTCAGAGCCTATGACAGGTGGACCCTCACTTCATCCATGTAAGCTTTCATGTTTTCTACATGCTTGAAAATTTTTCTTATAAAATTGTTTCATTTTTCATTGACACATAATGATTGTGAATATTTTTAGGGTGTGATGTTTTAATACAAGTATGTACTGTAAAATGATCAGATCAGGATACTTAGCATATCTGCTGTATTAGTTGGGTTCTCTAGAGGAACAGAATCAGCAGGAAGTATGGTTATAATAGGGGATTTTATTAGGTTGGCTTATATGACTAGACACTGAATAGTCACCATGGCTGTCTGCAGCTGGAGAGCTGGAAGAACCAGCAGCTGCGCACTCCAAGACACAGAAGCCCCAGAACAAGAAAGATCAACAGTGCTACCCTACTCCAGGAAACTACCTGGAGAATCACTGGCAGAGTCCGCTTTGGAAGAGTGGGGAAAGGAGAGTCCAATATCCTCAGATGATCAAGAATCTGTTCAAGAAGAGCAGAGCTTGCACCTGCATCTGCTTCTTTGTCCTCCCAACTTTTATTCCATCCTATTGGGCAGTGCTGGCCATGCTTAGGGAGGGTCTCCACTTCAGTTCACTATCCACATGTCAATCATTCCTAGACACGCCCTCATGGACACACCCAGAAGCCTCTTAATCATTGGCATCTCTTAATCCAATCAAGCTGACAATTCAAATTAACCATTACATCTGTCTTGGCCATTTTTATTTCTCTGTGGTGAAAACATTCAGAATCTTCTGCTTCTGGGAAGACAACCCTCCCTTCTTCAGCCTACTCCTCTTACCTTAACTATTAACTTAACTCCTTAACTTAACTCCTCTTAACTATTAGGAAGAGCTTTGTGTTTATTTTCTCATACATATCTCGATACTCCTCCTACATGTGTGCATTTCTAAAATACACAGTGCGTGTTCAAAAATCTTAATATGTGCATTATCTGTTCTTCATATGTCCTCTGTAATACAACTTTTCACTCCATATTAGGATTTTGAGATTCTCCCAAGTAGCTCAGATTCATTTGTTTCCCCCTTGATCCTGTCACACGACTCCCACCTTCAAGGAAACTCAGTCCAGGGGGAACACAGAAAGAGAACCTATCCAACAGTCAGCCTACAAGAGGGCTGGGGGTCTTGCAAGTCCCAAGAGCAACCAGCCGGGCCCAAAGGATCAGGGAGGGCTGCGTGGAGGGGGTGCCCCTTGAGAAGGTAGAAAAGGGATAGGACAGTTCAGGAGGCAGGGACAGCAGTGCAGATGTGTGCCGGGGGGAAGGGACAGAGTGTGGATAGTTCGGCGTTGCTAAGACAAACTGTCAGGAGGCCAGGTGGACTGGGGAACAACCTCAGGCCTGACAGCACAGGGCTCCTGGCCCCTCTCCTTGTGTTTAACACCCAATTACAGAGTGTTCATGGTCATTTTGAAAGATGGCAAAACCTAAGCTTAAAAATGGAAGTCACTCTTCCAGAGTTCCGCAGCTGGCCAGTGCAAGAGCTGGGATCAGGGTGCACTCCCGATTCAAGTGCTGGGTGTGTCCTTCTTCATCGTGGATGTGAACACCATGCTGGCAGCTGGGAGAGCAGGGAGCAGGTTTCAGGGAAGCTGGGTGAGGGCGAACCTTGGTGCCCTTTGCAGACATAAGCAAAAATATAATCATGATATCAATTTATGAAACAAACATAGATCCAGAGTTCTTCACAACATTAAGGACCGGCAAGAAGTCCAAACATTTCAGAAGACTGGTGGACCAATGTAAACTCACTGTGGCTCACTGCTGGCCCATGGCCACTGTGGCTCTTGTATATTGACACACAATGCCCTTGGGATGTGTCCTTATAGGTAGGTAGATGGATCACAGGCAGAAAGAGTGACAGTCATCTCCACTTTATGGATGACAAGCTGAGACTCAGAGACAAGAAGGTCCTTGTGACTGGGAGGGAAGAACAGGACTTTGTCCAGTTCTCTGTTGTCCTCACTGCCCCTCATTGCCCATGGGAGAGGTGAGGGGTCAGAGTGACGTACATCATTCTTATTGTTCACCCAACACCTGTTTGAAGACTCTCCATCTTTGAGAAAGAATCCACTTTTTATTGTAAAAATTCAAATGCCAGGTCTTGCTCTGGGTTCCTTCATGGCCTTGGGTTTGACTTCGGTTATAAGTACGTTGGACACGAGAGACATTCAAATGGCAGGCTCACAGCGACAGGTAGGCCGTGGTGCTGGCTGTGTCTGCACTCCTGTTCCTGGGTCATCACCTTGTGTTGGCTGTGTGAGCTCTCAGGTCCATCTGCGCCAGTGACAGAGAGCCTGGTGTCTTCCCTGGGCCAAGGATGACAGAAACATTACCCTCTGGCCTGAGGCGTCTGAGCCGGGTCTCCACCCTCTCTGAGATCAGGAGCTTCCGGACATCCCTGCAGCAGAGCACTGTTCTCCTTAAATGAGTCAGAGCCGTGTGGGATACAGGGTCCCTCTCCAGAACCCTGGAAAATAGCAAGAAAACATGAGAGCTCACTGGGTACTGTGCAAGGTGAACTTTCTTGTTCCATCACTTCATTTGCCAAAGTTCCATTTAAATCAGAAGACAAGAGTCTTCTGATTGCCGATGATAATATATTCTGGCTATTTATAACTCCATCTGTGGGGACAGAAAAATCCTCCTGATTGTCTTGAGTGACGGCCTTGGTGTGCTTTCTCTGGCTCTGTGTCCTTATGATTACTGAGCCCATGATTAGCCGCGCTGATCGTCTGTCCTTCCTGATCACAGAGACAAGGTCTGCATTTGCCTCTCCTCATTCAGAGACTTTGAAAGGCTGCGTGGCTTCATCCTGTTTCACGAGGTATTTGCCTCTTCATTTCCCCCAAATCCTCCTTTGGGAACACTGTCAGTTGAGACAGGCTAGGTCATGCCACGGTGAAAGGAGGCTGCAAGTTCAGAGTCCCGTGACAGCACAAGTTCTTTACTGTCTATCCTGAGCCAGCAGCACCTCCCTTTCAGTCTCCACTCGAGACTCTGCTGGTGAAGAAACCTCTTCTGGAACATTGGGGATGTTCAGCAAGAAGAAAAGAAATAGAGCAAACCACACACATGCTGCCTTTTCAAGTTTTCATCAGGAAATGGATCAGTACTTCCTTCCTACCGTCGTGGGCCAAAGGAGTCACGTGGGTGGACCCTGAATCCAACCGGGTGGGGTGGTGTTCTCCTGCTGGGATGGGAAACAGAATGGGAGTCCATTCTTCCAGGCACAAGAGCTGGCTTCCTACACTCCACTTCTTCCTCTTCCTAAGGAAGATGACTCCAGAGCCCCCACCCAACCCACCCAGGTTCTGCTTCAAGGGCAAAGTTCAGTCTCTGACGGAGGCATGACAACTTCGGAAGGTCTCTGCTTGATATTCAGGAACCCCAGTATCACAGCGGGGCTTCCCTAGAGGACGCATCTGGGAAGTGAAGGAACACGGCTCAAGGATTGGGAAGTGATACAAAAATCAGAAGAAGGCCAATAAAAGACCTGGGCAGCTGCAGCTAAACCCGGCCGGAGAAGTCCCAGGAGCCAGCAGACACACAGTGGTGTGACCCATCGTCCCTGGCTGGGGATGTTCCCAGGTTAATTCCCTAGCTTGACTGGACTTCTGTGTTGGCAGAGAAAATTCCCAGGAAAGGAAGTCCTGAGGATTTCCTTTCTTTTCTGGTTGGAGGTCCTCGGGAGCATCCTGAGGAGTCATGGGTCAAGAGGAATTGGGATGGAGCAACAGCATCATTACACCAAAGAGCCCCAAATACAAGTTTCCTCTGCTTTCCACCTAAAATGCCTCGTCAGAGCGTGAATAAGATAATCTCCCTCTCCTCAGTGTGGAGAATGGCAGTCACTGACTGTGACAGGTGAGACTTCCAGCTGGCACGGGACGGTCCCACCCTTCTCTGTCACCTCTGGGATGACATCCTGTCTTCTCCATGGTCTTTCTGTTGTTGTTGACTTCACAGAATCCCTGGGCTTTGTTGTGCTTCTCTGTACATGACTGAGCCTATTTCAATCATTTCCGCCTCCCGCTTCCTGATCTTTCTCAAGTGCAAATGAAGAGGGTTTGGGGGATGCGCTCTGAGGGGAGCTGAGTGGCTCTCTCCTCTGCTCCTCCCACAGAAGACTGAGGACCCCCAGGTCTTGAACTGTCACAATCTTTCTTTCTTTGCCAGAGGGGTGATACTTTTGACTTAGAGTTCTCATTGCGTTGGTGTCTTTCAGGCAGCATATGGTGCAGCTACACCACAATTCTTTCTGAGACATGACTCCCTCTCACATTTTAGTTGTGGGTATCTCGAGTTTCCATTTTCTGAACCAGCGTCATTCTTAGGATCTGTCCTCTGAGACATGTCACCCGACAGAAAAGACTTATTAGTTGCTGTTAGCTTTCCATTACTGCTTCACGAATTATCAAATTTTACTGGCTTCAGACATTTCTCATTAATAATCTCTTAGTTCTTGCCCAGAAGTCAGGTGTGTGTGGCTTTCTTCTAGGGCCTGCAGGCTGAAATCAAGGTGTCAGCTGAACTCTGCACTTTCTGGGGCTCAGGGTCCTCTTTCAAGTTCATGTCTCATTGGAAGAATCCAGTGGTCCACAGTGAAGTTAGTTCTCTGTCTTCTGAGGTCTCCATGTTATGACCTTCTCAAGGGTCACTATGAGCCCCTAGAGGTTATCCCCAGGTCCTTACCCGACATCTTACTTCTGAAGAACAGTTGCAGAATTATCTTTCTTTGAATCTCTCAAAGCTTATTTAAAGGCCCTCCTGGTTCAGGGCCACCCAAGAAAATCTCTTTTTGTGATGAACTCAGTCCTCTGATTAAGACCTTCTTGACTGGAAGTTGGACTGGGAGATCCACTTGCAAACCTCCTCAGGTTGTGTGCAGACTCAGCGTCCTTGTGGCTTAGCTGAGGTCTCTGTTGGGTGTTGGCTGGGGGTAGCTCGCAGCTCCTAAGGGCCTCTGGGACTCCTCGGGGGTGCATTCAGGTGGCTGTAACTTGGGCCCTTTCACAGCACAGCATCTCAGGCCTTCAAAGCCAGCAACAGCCTCTCCTACCCCGGAGCACTAAGGCAGAAGCTTATATGTCAGGGGAGTGGCCACCATGTCCCCAGGGTTAGAAGTAAATTGCAGGTTCTGCATGCTTGAGGGAGGACGTAGGCAGTGAGCCCTGGGGGTGTCCCTCGGGATGTGTCCACTGCACTCTGTCACAGAGATGGTGTGCAGTAGGCGCACAATAAAGATCTGCTGAAGAAGTGAGAGAGGAAGAGTGGGTGTGGGAAGCAGGATCCAGGGGTCTCCCTGTGGGGTCTTAGTTCCCCCCCATTCCCTGCGCTCGTTCTGCAGGCCTGGGGTGTGTTGAGAGGGCAGAAGTGGAATGGGCACTACCTACTTCTCCAAGGGTGCCTGTCCCTGGGCACCGCTGACGGCACGCAGAACTGAGCAATCAGGCCCTGGTGGGAGGTAGGTGGGTGCTGACTACCCCCGTCCAGGTCCTTGCCAAGGGCAGGGTCCCCCGACATCTAGTGGAGGTGGCACCAGGCCCACAGAGCAGGAGATGCCGGGACTGACTTCCAGGCTCTCCCCGTCAGCGAGGCTTCCTGGGGCGTGAAAGGCCGAAGGCCCAGGCGACCCGGTTCCCGCCCATGCTCAACATACCCTCTCTACTCGGATGTGTTTTTCCCCGGTTTGGACTTTTCCTGGGCAAGTCCGTTATAATCTGTGGTGCCATCTGCTTTTCTGGCACGAAACCAAATGACTTCATTAGAAATGGCGGCGGCTTCCCCTGCCCTCTCCTGAGCTCTGAGCTCGTGCCGCATTCCAGAGAAAGGGCTGTCCTGGAAGCAGAGCTGGAGGTGAGGACTTGGTGTTCCTGGTGTTGGGGAGGCGACCCTGGGGAGGGGTGGGACGGTGGGCCAGGGAAGGGAAGGAAGCGCCCGTGGAGTGTCTGTGGGCTGGTTCCACTGTCGGCTGCGGAGGCACCAGCGCCCCGGGACCCCGAGACGTTGAATGTCCTCGGAGTCTTCGCCATTGAAGATGAGAAGACGAGTTCTTGCCCACGAGTGGGTGAGGACCCTGGGGCTCTTCTCCCTGATCCCGGGGCCCGCGGGGAGGGCTGGCCGAGGCTGTGGCTGCTTTGCAGGTGCTGGCCGCGGAAGCCCATCGGGCGCTGAGCGGCGGGGGCAGCCCAGGCAGGCCGCCCAGCTGCGGGTTCAGGGAGCAGCCCTTCACCGGCTGCTGGATTTGGTTTGCTCGTGTCAGCGTCGTCCGCCTCTGTGTCCAGCGTGGACGTCCT
This sequence comes from Sciurus vulgaris, assembly GCF_902686455.1. NCBI lineage: Eukaryota > Metazoa > Chordata > Mammalia > Rodentia > Sciuridae > Sciurus > Sciurus vulgaris. The sequence goes on from NC_136466.1 coordinate 6,819,285, forward strand.
TTCTGCAGATGTCTCCGTCCTGCCTCCGGAGGCCGGTGGTGTGAGCCTCGTGGAGTGCACGGGAGAGCGTCTCTCCTTTCCTACCTCGGATGGAGTTTGTGGGGTGTTTTCTTCTTCACGTGTGTGACAAAATTCGCCAGCGAAGCCCCGGCACCTGGAATTCTCTCCTTGGGTAGATTTTTAACTACTAATCCAGTTTCTTTACTCAATAACATATATTCAGATTTTCTCTCATTTTTCGAGTTAGTTTTGGTACTCTGTCCATCTGGGAGTTTTACCATTTCATCTAACTTGTCTAATCTGCCGGCACAAAGCTGCTCATTATCTTCTTTTTGGTTTTTGTAACTTCATAGTGATGTCCCTCTCTCTCATTCCTGACCTTGGAAATTTCTGCTTTCTTCTTTCTTAGCTAAAGACTACACTCACCTGCAATAGTAAGAGTGGAAACTTGCCCCACTTCATACACAATGTTCTCGCAGATGAGTGACGCCTCATTTCCAACCAGCAGGCAGTCACTGTTTTGTGCAGAACCTTCTGGAATACAGCAATGGGGGAAGAGCCAGTCAGCACATCTGATAAACCTGGAATGTCCCTGATGTCAGGGTGACGAGGGCAGTTTGAGAAAGAAAAACCGTAAGCTAAGCTCACTTAATATAGAAACAGTCCAGACGAATGCTAGTGGCCCCAGTTCTAATCCTGTGAAGTAAAATAGAGTCTCAGACGCTTCAGCAACAGACCCGATGGACTCTCCAGCTCTGTGACGCGCAGCTGGGCTGCCTGGGACACCAACCTTGGAGAACCTCGGCTTCCTTGCTCACCGAGTGGGATGGACGGGACCGTGTCGTGTGCCCGCCGTTCCCTCATTCATTTTATCAGGGTGCTTGTCGGGTGTGTACCTTGCTCTTGGTGTTGGTGACCATGTGGGCACGGTGGGTCATGGGCTCACGGAAGTAGATGTGCATCAGCACAGCAAGTCCCTGGCACGCAGTCGGAGCCTAAAAATGGAGCCCTCCCCTGCCTCACAGCCTTGATCTAAACCCAGCTCGTTTTCCGTTCATTCTCACTTCTCGGTATCACCTCCCAAGCGAGCCTGCACCTGGCCATCCCCCTCAATGGCTCCCTCCACTTCCTGTCACCTTGTCCTGTTTTATTTTCTTGATAATTCTCTTTGCTTCCTGAAGTTGCCTTTGGAACAGTTCCCCTCACCGTGACTGGGCTTCCGGAGAGCCGGTGCGACTTCCCCCACCCTGCGGTGTCCCCAGCCTCTGGGAGGTGCCCGGCACACACATGCTCCACAAATACGTGGGGAGAGACTTATTAAGGCCCAGGTGTCTACCTCTGCAGCTCCTTGGCAGACACTTGGCTTGGTCCAGTGCAGGGGCTTGAAAGTCCCATGTGCAGAGGCTACAGGCCTCCCCCCTGACAGGGTCACACGTAAACTGCTTCTCCACAAGGTCTGCGTGCTGGAGTGGGTGAGCACAGCAGGGCAGTGCTCTGGAGCAGGGCCAGATCTCCATCCCCAAGGCTGCCCATGAGTGAGTCTCCACAGCAGCCGAGATGAAGGGTTCATTTGGGTGTCCACCAACAGACCCATGGAGAACAAGTATGAATATATCCACAATGGAATATTATTCAGCCACAAAAAAGAATGTAATTCTGCCATGTATATCATCATGGTTGGGACCAGAGGGCACTGTTAAATGAAATAAGTCAGACATGATAGGAAGAATACGGCAGGTTCTCATTCACGTGGAAACTAAACCATTGGTCTCAAGGACAAAACAGTAGAGGACAGGGAGGTGGAAGGTGGAGATCAGAGGGAGCAGGATAGCAGGTACCAAGCACAGCCGGAGAGGCAGTAAGTCTCTGCAGCGTGGTGTTGACTGTTTACAGCAATTTTTGATGTATAGCATGAAGAACGGCGGGTGGCTGTGGAGGCACATAGGAGTGGAACACAAGGTAGGTCAGAGGAAGCCAGCTCTGGGCCAACTGAGCCGCGGCGAGGCTGGGTTATACATAAGCAGGGTTTGCGGTGTGACGAGACAAATTCCTGTTCCTTACAATAGGAGAGAGTAGAACATAGGAATTCACTTTCCCGACACCGAGAAACTGTTCCAGAAGGTGGAAATGCTGGTTGCCTGACTTGACCATTGCCGCGTCTGCACCTGTGGAATGATCGCCCTGCACCCACATGGACACAGTTGTCAGGGTCAATCACACATGGCTAGGGGCCGGCAAGCCTGGGTTTCCCTTGCTGTGCTTCTGGGCAGCCCCTGTTGTCTCTGCCCAGAACTCCGGCCTCCTGTGGCACCTGGGAGGTGGAGGAGAGCCCAGGGACAGCAATCCCCGAAGCCACGTCCTCCTGAGAAGGCTGCCACTCCTCAGCAGCCCTGGGCAGCGGGCACTTGCTTCCTTTGCAGCAGCAGGGGTGGGGCCTGTCTGCCTCCCTCTCTGGCTCAGGCTGAGGTGGTCTCCAGTTGTTGGCACAAGTTGCAACTGGATACTTATTGGAAGGTAGACACTGTGGAAAAGAGAAAAAAATTTTTTTTTTTGTTTTACAGGTTTATTAAAGATTGTAAAAGGAAGGATGTATGATAAAAGGTTAAAAACTGCCTCAATTTTACTTTTAGGGAGGAAAAAATACCTGATGCTCTCTAACTGCATTCAAAACAGCAGACATTAGATAATGTTAACCATCAGGAAAGAAATTAGAAACTTTTATAAATAACCATGAAATGTTTTTCTTGCTTTTGTCTTTTTTAGGTAGAAAGTAGAAACTTTGGCTAGGCACGGTGGTGCATGCCTGTAATCCCAGCCGTTAGGGAGGCTGAGGCAGGAGGATCACGAATTCAAAGCCAGCCTTAGCAAAAGTGAGGTGCTAAGCAAATCAGTGAGACCCTGTTTGTAAATAAAGTACAAACTAGGTCTGGGATGTGGCTCAGTGGTTGTGTCCCTGAGTTCAATCCCCGGTAACTGCTCCCCCCCGCCCCCAAAAAAAAAAAAAAAATAGAAAGTAAAAACTTAGAAGAGGACACAACTATCCCAACTTGTTTAACAATGTTTGAGAAAAGAAGAGTTGAGACTTCAAAACAAAATCCATGCCTGTTTAATTCAATGTGTCCCCTTGGCAACTCCGTACTGCAGCACACTGACCCACAACCCGTCCAGCGCTCACGAAACCCTGCCCTGGGGGTCGCCCGTCTCCACCTAGAGCGAGGACATGTGCAGAGACGGGAAGGCGTTTGTCTGAGGACACATGGTTGATAGTGGCGGGCCCGGCTCTGAAATGCTTTCACTTGGCTGCTCGTTGGGGTTAGTCTCTTGGGCTACAAGGAATAGATGCAGCCCTGGCTCCCGGCTCAGAGCGTGGCTGTGAGACTGATCTAGAATAAGATGGTGTGGAGGGCAGGCGCGCCCAGAGCCGCACGCCGCGGCCCGTGCAGGAACAGACAGGGCAGACGCAGGTACAGCAGCGCGGATACCACAGACGAATGTGCTAGGCTTCAAGATGGCGTCCATGAAGAGCTTGGAGGACCTGAGAACGGACTCCCGTGAGGCCCAGCGTTCAGCGACACAGCAGGAAGCAATTGGTCTGGGGCGAGTGGACTTGGGATGTGCATCAGGGTAGGAGGCAGGTGTGGGTCGGGGAAGTCAGATCAGCACGGGAGAGAGGCGGGTCAGGGCTTCAGCCCACTGAGGCCTGCACTCTGCTCCACCTTACCAACGCCTGTGAGCAGGTTTGTGACCTGAGGAGTGTGTCCAGGACACGCATGCATGGAAGTGGACGTGCATGCTCACGAGTCTCTCTCTCACACACACACACACACACACACGTTTAACTGGGTAATGACGTTTTACCTTTTCTTCCCATGAAACATGGCTTAGTCCATTCCGGCGGCTGTGGAGGCCTCCTGGAGACTGGGAATTGTAACATCCAAACTTATTTCTCACGGTTCAGGAGACTTCGAAGTCCAGGACACGATGCTGCAGATCTGGTGGCTCACGAGGGTCCCTTTCTGGTTTGCAGGGGCACCTTCTGCCTGTAACCTCACATGGCTGAAGGGGCGAGGAGCTCTCAGGGGCGGGGGCTTCTCTGGCTTCGCCCTCACGACCACATCACCTCCCGGATGGGCTGCTGAGCTGGACCACTGGACGCCCTCTTGGCAGGGGAGGTTGTGACAGGAAGAGGGAATTACAGTCATCGCTTTTAACCAAACTCACAGCCCCTCAAATCCTAACACTGGTTCATGCGGAAAAACTCTCAGCAAGCCTGCACGCACACCCGGTGTGCTCTGAGGTGAGGATGCCTGTTAGTTCAGTTCCAGCACGCAGTGAGCGTGTACGGGGATAGGAAGGGAATGGAAAGAACTCACCCTCACAGCACTAACAAAAGCACCCTGTGTCTAACCCGTGAGCTTTCTGCATCTCTAGCTTCTGCATCCACAGGTTTAACCAACTGAGGGTCAAAAGTAGTTTTTAAAGATTCCTGAAAGTTCCAACAGTGGAATCTGAATATTTCACTAGCCAGGTACAAACGGGTGATGCATCCGCCTCGTGTTAGCATTTAAAGTCATCTAGGTGGGGGTTGTGCACAGGTTGTGCAGGTTATATGCAGATGCTGAGCCACGTCATGGAAGACCTGGGCATCTGCAGGCTTCGGTCTGTGAGGGTCCTGGAGCCGATCCAGTGGGCACTGACGTGTGACTCTGCTTTGGTATGTAAGGAGAAATCGAGGAAATCCACACTTAGATCTACCAGTTTAGTTCTGAATATTCATGTATAAATTTTTAAAATGAGGATTAGAAGTGGGAAGCGGGCTGACATGCAACACTGGGTGGTGGTTCTCACCCGTGGCTTTATGATAAAAGGCATATTTTTCAGTTCACTCCTCCAGCCGAGATTAGCTGTGATAACGTCTGGGCCACTGGAGGGAAGGACCTAGTTGAAAAGATAAGAATGCAAAAAAAAAAAAAAAAAAAAAAAAAAAATTCTGTGCAAAGCCAGCTGTAGTATTTGGAATAAAGCAGGGTCAGAATGGTGGGCTCTTCTGCATTTTTGACATACCAGCATGTGCTCTGGAAGGACCCCCGGGGGGCTCAGCATTAGCTTTCCCAGAGAAATCTGACTCAGCAGCAGGGGAGAGATGCGTTTCCAGGAGAAACAAAGGGGCTCGAGAGGCTGAGGCAGGAGGATCCTGAGTTCAAAGCCAGCCTCAGCACAAGTGAGGCCCTAAGCAACTCAGTGAGACCCTGTCTGTAAACAAAACACAAAGTAGGGCTGGGGATGTGGCTCAGTGATCAAGTGCCCCTGAGTTCAGTCCCCCGTAGCACCCCCGAAAACAAATCCTGCAGAGTTGGGTCATTCCTCTTTGTTTTATCAATATGAAACACCAGTGAAGACATGCAGCCAGTCCAGTCTTCCCAAGAGACATTTTCCTATCATTAATCCAAGTGTCCTGTAGCTCATCTGCCAATAGCATCTGAAATAATCCCGTTGACCACGTGCCGAGGATCAGTTTTGGAAGCTGTCATACCACACAAGATGATTTGCACACCTGGTCTTCTTTTCCTGTCCCTGTAGTTCAGAAGGATTTCTTTAAAAGCCAGAAAATCAGCAAATGTGAATGGCAGGTGGAACATGGCTCCAGCCCCTTCATCTTGACCGCCTGTGAGGTCTGCCGGTGGCCGTGATGAATCCGTGAATCTGCCCCAGCCGCTGCTCTTCAGGACACTTGGAATACATTCTTGAGATCAGGTCTGTGGGTTCTTTTTCCTGTCTTCAAATTCCTGGTAGTACTTGTTGCTGAAATTTCTCTGCGACAACTGAAACCTGTCAACTGTGGTAATGCTCCAAAAGCTTCAGTTACACCTTCGCTTGCAGCAGTGGAGGAAAAGAAACAGCTTGACTCCCTGGTCCACCCACCGCCTGAGCCTGGCCCAGCCTCGTGGAGGGCTCTGGAGGGCTGCCGGAGATCCTGGGCTCCTCAGACCGTGGCCCCCACCCAGCTAAGGCCACCACGGCCTGCTGCCTTACGCAGTTTGCTGGGTACGTTGGACATTTGTCCAGTGCGTCTGCTGGGAAGAGTAGTACAAAACCTGCTTCAGCACCGAGCCATCGACAGCTTACTGGCACTTCTGAACGGCAGGTGTGCAATTTGAAAGAAGGCAAATGCACAGATTCCTGGCCAATTTAAAATCCCTTTATTGAACATTTTATGACAATTTAATTATTAGAAGGATGATTATCTTCGTGAGTTTCTAAGTGGACCAACTTCTTGTGTTTTGCGTAGTGGACCAGAGCTTTACGATTTCAGATTCACTGTGGACACTGTATCTGGACGGGACATGGAGCAGCACGGGGTCCGTTACCCAGAGCCTGGTCACAGTAGAGAAGCCCTGTGCTCGCTGTAAACCCGTTGTCCCAGACGGCGTTGAGCCTCGCGAGTAGGTGCCTGGCTTGACCTCTTCCCAAAAGAGCCAGGCACATATGTTTCCCTCCGATACTTGACTAGTCCTACGTGAGAGTGCACACACCCACGCCTGGTTTTTAAAAAGAGTACTTTTAAAAAGAGTAATTTTTCTGATCATTCTCACGAGTGAACCTGCTTTCTAGGTGTCCAATGGTGCATCCAGAAGGCAGAGAACCCTCTCCGGGAGGACTGCACAGAACTGAGTTAACGTGACAGTGCACAGAGATTCCCAGGAGACCCTGACACACGGCAGCGTGAGGCTTTGGGTGTGTGCCCTGTGCCGTGGCTTCAAAGACTGTCAATGTGCATTTAAAAGTGATATTTGAGTCAGACGCTTGTGCAGCCCCTGCAGGTGAAAACCCTGGTGCAGAGGCAAGGGGCTCCTGAGCAGAGCCCTGGCTGCCGCCACCAGCTGTGTGGATATCACGTGACTCTTTAAGCCTTGGTTTTCCATCTCTCACAGGCGCTGGGGTGAAGCCGAGTGTTGAAGGCACGAAACCACAGGGTGTCCTGCCCGGCCAACGCTAGCCCATCTGGCTCGGAAGCTCTCAAGTCTGTTTTATAGGATGTAGGTCTCGCCAGGGGTGTGACGTCTACAGCAGGATCCATCAGGTCATTGGCCATCAGCCTCCCAGGGTCACACAGAGAGGCTGCCTTGGGACGGGCACCTGTCGGCCTGGACAGCACCCCCAGGGGTTCTGATCTGGCTGGTCAGGGGTGACCCAGGCCTGGGAACTCTGACAGCTCTCCAGGAACGTTAGCGTGCAGCCAGTGTTGAGGACGGCTGCTCTTGCCCAGGGCACGCTCACCTGGCACCCGTCTCTCGTAGGCAGGGGAGTGACTCACTCTCCAGGCTCTTCCCATGGCCAGCTAAGTGCTGCCATTGCCGCCAGGAGCTGCTGCCACCTGATGCCATCCAGGTGGCCACGTGCTTCCACCCCCTCTGCTGCTGTCTCTCCAGCTCCTCCTCGGCTTCTGAGGCAGGCTGCTTGGCATGAGCACGGGGTGCCTCGGGAGAATGCCAAGTCCCTCCCTCAGGCTAGAGCCCAGACTGGCCTCCTACAGAGAGCAGAGACCAGGCTGACACTCTTCTGCTTACTCTGCAGGGAGAAGTGACAGAGCTTGGGGGAAAAGAAAGCAAGGACCGTGGACTTTGAGCAGCCAGAGGACTCTTAGAAGGGGGCGGGGTGAGGACAAGTCGTGTCTGGCCACAGACCTCCCCTCAGTCCTTTGCCAGACTGAGCCTGAAGGGGAAGGCATTGCTCCTGCCTGCGGGAGACAGGGGCCTGGGAGGAGGAGGTGACGTTTGATCTGGGTTTGGAGGAGAGTGGCAGGGAGGCTGGTGTTGGAGGCGCTGACAACGTAGGCAAGGAAGTGACCCGCAAGAGCAGAAGCACAGAGGGGAGAAGCCCCACTGCGTGTGCTGGGGTCCCACTCAGTGTGCGGAGGTCCCACTGCGTGTGTGGGAGTCCCACTGCGTGTGCGGAGGTCCCACTGCGTGTGTGGGGGTCCCTCTGTGAGGAAGGCAGGGAGGCTGCCAGTGCACGGGTCAGGATGGGTTAGGTCATGCGGCAGTAACCAACAACCTGCACAGGTAGGTGGCTTAAAACCGGCATGTCTGTTTGTCCACTGTCCATTGTGGCCAAAGGGTGCTCTGCCCTGTGTTGTCCTGACTCAGCAGTGGCCCCTCTCTCCCCTGGGTCCTCATCACTCACTGTGGCAGGGGGACAAGAAAATGAGGGATGACAATTGGCTCGTATGGGCTGCCAGGGGGAAGTGACGCTACTGTTCACATTTCGTTGGCGGAAGCCAGACACATGGCCTTGCCTGACGTGAAGCACAAGCCCCACAGACTCAGGAGGAGAGGAACAGGAACTCCAGGAAGAAGGGCCCTGAACCTGTCGCCAGGGAGCCGGAGTTCCACCCTAAAGGGGAGGACAGACTGGAGGCCCAAGCAGGAGAGAAGGCGGAGCTGAGGGTACGTGGAGGCAGAGGAGGAGGACACTCATCTGCTCCCCTGGTAAAGCTCTCTTCCTGAATTTCAGGTCCATCTGTCCAGAGAGAAGGCACATCTTTTCTGTGGTCCCCTGTAGGACCAGGAGAGCAGCACAGCAGGCTAGCCGGGCGGGGAGAGCACACTCCGTGACTTTCATCACAGCGTCTTGTTACTGCGGTGGTTCCTCACGGTGATGTCGGCCTCTCCTCCTGTGCCTAATTCATAAATTAAACTTAATCACAGCCGTGAGAGTATAGGAAAACGGTATTGTAAGATTCCGTACTGTCTGTTTCAGGCATCCGCTGGGGTCTGGCAACGCTTCCCCCAAGGTTAGCGGGGGCCCGCGTGGGTAGAAGGCGGGGCTGAGAGGAGGAGCTCAGCCCAGGCTAACCCAGGATCCAGCCCCAAACCGTCCTCACCAGCAAGGACCAGAGCAAAGCAAGACCTCCGTCAATTTGTCTCTTGCTGTGTTTCTTGCCTCTACAAAATGGGAACGACAATAAAATCCAAATAGTAGGGCTCTGGTGAAACATGATGAGCTGTCCTTGGGAAGCGTTTGGCACGCTTCGGACATCAAGCCCGGGACATCAAGCCCTAACCGGCTTCGACAGTTACAGCTCTGCGAGTCCAAGTTACAGCTGATTGGGGCTGAATGTGTGCGAGGATATGTGGACTTCTCAGAACAGGCCACGTCCCGACTCCAGCTTGTCTCCTTATATTTATTCTCTTGCCCTGAAATCAGATTCCTGTTGATAAGGGGATGCAGCCACCAGTTCAGACGCATAGAGCTCATACATTTCCTCATATCTCTCTGCCTCCAGGCCCTGTGGGACTCAAATTCTATTTGTCCTGGGAACTTTAATAATAAGGTTTTTCTTATTTTCCTTCTCCCTAGGCTGGTTTTCATTATTACTATACATTCCGGGCTCTCCAACCTCCTCGGTATGGCCTGAGTCACAGCCTCTGGGAATGTCTGTAGTTATGGTGACCGCTGAGAGTCAGGGGGCTCAGAGGTGAGCATGGCTGGCAGACTCCTCGGAGCCCCAGACAGCAGTGTGCTGTGCATTTTCTAATATTCCCCCAATGCGGGGGGATCAGATGGATTTTCATATTGGAATCTTTAAGTATCGTGTGAAAACTTAGCTTCGTGGGGGGATTTTTTTCGTATCTATTTTAGTTATATTTCATGGTTCAAAACTGCCTCCCAGGTTCCTGTAGATACAAATCCAGGACTTTGACTGAAACCCACCTTCCACTTGTGGGGCTGGAAATAGTTTTGTGGGTCATCTGAGCCTGAGGTCCCTGGAAGAAGATTCTGAGAAGCAGATTCTGTCCAGGAAGATCCTCACTCTGGAGCAGGGAGGCTGGGCTGGGTTGAGAGGGAGACAGGCACCACGCAGGCTTTGGGTGATCCGTGGGCAGTGTGGGGGCTGGGACAGCCCTGCAGAGATGTCCTGCACCGAGGCAGGGGGTCGTGGCACCCATCCTAACCGGGAGTCAGAGAGGGCTGCCGAAGACCACAGGGCAAGACACTGGCTGCAGCAGCTCTTTTTAGCTGAAGTAATTTTGGAGAGAGACATCCGTGAGTCCCTGCAGCCAGGACATGGGGACAGACCACCTCTGCCCTCAAGGGGAGCGTGTGGCCCACCTGGAACCCCACCCTCATTCTTCTTCAGTATGAAATCACTGGAGCCCTAGGGCACGCTGGCTGAATCCTCTCTGTGGAATCGTATGCACTTCCTCAGGCTGCTGGAACAAAGTTCCACAAACATGGTGGCTAAAAACAACAGAAATCTCTTTTTTCTCTGTTTTGGAGGCTGGAAGCCCAAGTCTCAGCAGGGCTCTCCCTGAGCCTCTCACAAGATCCTTCGGCGTCTCCTTTAGCTTCTGGTGTCTCCCTGGGCGCCTCTGTGTGCAAACTTCCTCAGTCAACTGCTAAGGACACCAGGCGCTGGGCTTGGCTGCACCCCAGCCTTGCTGGTCTCGTCTTAATCACGGGCGCAAAGATCCTATCCCCGAGTCAGTCACATCCCCAGGTTCTAGGGATGAGGGCTTCCTTGCATGTTTTCTGGAAGGTACAATAACCACAGAAGACTATTGGAAGAGATGGTTATTTGTCTACCACACCATCATCCTGACCACGGCACTGTGGCCTCCACCTCCACCGCTTCCCTCCTGGGCAACTGACTGAACGGCCTCCTGTTCTTCCTGTAGACCCTCTATCTCATATACCCTCTGCTCCAAGGGACCCTTCTAAGACCCATTTTGGGTCATATCTCTCTGCTGTTCAAAATCTACCAATGGCTTTCAATTACTTGCATCAGGAAATGTACCCGCAGCAGTGTGATAGGGTGATACCAAGGTCCTGCCTCCTCGGTTCCTCCTGGCCTATCCAGCCTCATGGATGGTTTGCGCTTTCCTTGTACACTTACAAACACTAAGTTGCTTAAGTGTGCCTAGTGCATACGAAACACTCAAGAAATGGTGGTTTGGTTTGCAAAAAAGACTTTTCTCCAAGGATCCAGTGGAATTCTCCCAATCACCTGATGATGGAGGTGATTTCCTAGGTGAGCAGTCCATGCACGAGGGTGCTGTGAGGCAGGGAGCCGACCAGCTGGCCTATGGGGCAGCCAGGAGTCGCACCCAGATTCCCGGCTTCAGCATGGTCTCCTCTCTGATGCTTCCTGTCTGTGCAGTTCCTGCATGCAAACTTGACCTTCTGTGTGTGTAAACTCACCATTCATTTCTCATACCAACTATCTGTGCAATCTGCAAATGCTGAATTTGGGGGAAGGACAGATCTCTCTTTTATTATACCCCAAACAGAAAAAAATTGTGATGAAGAAAATCGATTTCCCAAATGAAACAAATTTAGGGTAGAATAAAAAAGCATTTGGGTTGTGAGGGACTGCTCATCTCTCGCAGCTCCTTGCTCATCAAAAGATGTGTGCATATGAGTAAGCATCCTCTCTTTGTGCATCAGGAAGGCACAGTTGACCCTGGGAACTGAATAAAAGCATCATGCACGTCTGTTTCTTTAAGACACAGCTGTGTGAGTCAGAGGTGCGATGCCAGGTGCTGCAGAGGTTTCCATGGCAACTCCATCCTTGTTTTCCTCCCTGAATAGCACTGCTAAATGGCGACTCTGGAGCAACACCCATTTGAGATCCTCAGCCTAAAGTTCTGTTTCATTTCCAGCTTTGTTTGCACACCTCCAAGTAGACAGGAGATGGGATGTTTTCTGAAGGTCTGGGGGTGGCCACCTGCCAGCTGACCTAGATGGCCCACCCTTTCCCAGCATCGTTCCTACCTGGATGACGTTGCACTTCCTTCCTTTCTCAATTTTGCTTTTCTTTGGTAGAAGTAGCTGAGGAGACTTCATGTCCTCAGCCTTTTGAAGGAGAAACTTCTAGAATCTATTTCTAGAAAAACTAGGTCAATGCCAGGGGGTGAATATGAGGCAGACAGCATCGCCACATTTGGACAGTCACGCAGGCACACTGGGCAGCGAGCATAGGCTTTGCTGGTGAGGAAGCTGCTTCTCCTGTGCCACGCTGCAGGGAGGGCCTGGAAGGGGATCAGTCTGAGCACATTCATCTCGGCGGCCTCGGTGACCCTCAAGGGTCTATTCTTGTGGCAGTTGTATGGGAGAGAAACTGGGCATGGACTTGGCATTGACAAAGACCTTCCTCGAAGACCCTTTACAGCAAATGCATGCTGTTCTTCCACCGCAACGTTTTCTTTTAAGACAGGACCTCGAGTTATCAGTACCCGTAGTCATCAGTCGCCAGCCGAGACAAGGGAAAGTGGACAGGGATGCAGGTCACCTGCCTCCTCCACAGAGGAGAGCCATACCTGATAAGCAGGCACCTGGTTCTCATTCGTGCTCGGTTGCTCACCCAACTTTCTTCATCTGTGAGATCGAATAATACTCTGAGAGGAAAGGGGGTCCTAGTGCAAGGAATGGCCAGTACAAGCAGGAAAAGGTCGGAACACCAGGGCGAGGCGGGAGTCTTTGTGTGTGAACCGTGAGGATAGCCCCTGCCGGAGCCCCTTTGGACAACTTCTGAAAGATTTCAAGCTGCTCAAAAATTGGTTCTGAAAATTCCAACCAAGCCCATCTTAGTCATTTTGAAAAACTATTATTCAGATAAATAAAAAGGGTGCTTTGTTTTATTCTATAAAAATGCAGACATTTGTTACTCCTACCCAAGTGAGAAAAACTGGAAGGGATTCCATTTCTACTTAATTAAATTGATTTGATCTGACTCCTCCATATGGTTCTCTCACTAGCCACTGGCATGCTCCTAGCAGGAGCCCCATCATTTTGTAGATAGGGCGTGCTGCTTTTGAGGCTCACAGCTCAGTGCTTTATGAACAAGGCTCCTTATTCTTTTAACTACATTCCAAGGTGTTTACAGATGAACAAACTCAGCTCAGACAGGCTGGATAGCTCCCCCAGGCAACTCAACAATGCAAAGTAGAGGTGCTGTTTGAATTCACCTCCACCTGCTCACAGAGTCCCTAGGGTGATCGTCCAAGGGATTGAGTGAGTAGTTACCCTTATATGTGGTTTTGCTTTCCACAGTTTCAGTTGACAATGGCCAACTGTGATTCAAAAATATTGAGTGGAAAATTCCAGAAATAAACTGTTAGCTTTAACTTGCATGCTGTTCTGAGTAGCATGCCGAAATCTCACATCATCCTGCTCTATCCGGCCTGGGCGTGAGTCATTCCTTTGTCCAGGGTGTCCGTGCTGCACACCCTACCTATCCATCAGTCACCTAGCAGCCGTCTGGGTCTCAGGCCAGCTTTCGTGGTATGACAGTGCTTGTGTCCCAGTGACTTTCGTTTTACCTAATAATGACCCCTAAGCAGAAGAGGAGTGATGCTGTCGATTTGGATATATGAAGAGAAAGCCATCAAATGCTTCCTGAAAGTGAAAACGTAAAAGTTCTTAAGTTGAAATAAAATACATTGTGTGCTATGTTTTCTAAAAAGTATAAGAACAAATCTTATATCCACGCATTTGTGAAAAGGAAAAAAATATTTGTTTTGGTTTGGCTTTGTTCCTCAAGCTGCAAATGTTATGGCCACTGTACATGGTAGGTGCTTAGTTAAGAGGCAGAGGTGTTATGGAAAGGGTTCAGTGCTGCTCACAGCTTCAGGCACCCAGTGAGGCCTCTCCTGCAGAAAAGAGAACACTGCGTTCCAGAGTTGAGAAGACCAGAGGAGGGACTCTGGTGCCTCTGACTTACTCGTAGTCCAAATCTGCCTCTCCGTCCCTCACTTACACAAGGAAGATGAAGAGTGGCTTCTTTTAAAAAAAAAAAAAAATCAATTTTTTTGGTTGCAGTTGGACAGAATACCTATATTTATTTATTTTATTTACGTATGTTCTCCCCCACTTACATGCAGTGCCCCCCCTTATATAGAGGGAAATGTTCCAAGACCCCAGTGATGCCCGAAACGGCAGACAGAGCCCACACAATATGTCCTCGCACGTGGCACAGACAGGGAGGTAAAGGGAGCCCAAGTATTAGATGGGGCAGGCGGCATGCCGTCCTCAGCTCTGCTGTGTGACCTTGGGCAGCGGCCCCACCTGTTCAAGCTTCCCTTCTCTAACCTGTGAGAAGGGATCCTGCTCACCAGCTTACCCTGGAGTATAAATAAAATCATGTAAGAGGGGCCTATTGCTGCTTTTTTTTTTTTTTTTTTTTTTTTTTTTTTTTTTTTTTGTGGATTATTCATTTTAGCCTCCGGTGACTGGAAATGTTCAATGTTAATGCTTTCACAATAGTTCCAGAATCACACTTGCTTGCAGACTGGAAAACGGTTTATTATCCAGTCTCACATTAGGAAAGGTGCCCTTGGGTTCTGCCGCTGGGGATGCCTGGGTCAAGCTGTGCACTTCCAGCCCACATGGGCGCAGAGCGTTGAACACCTGCGCTCGGCAGCTGCCATCGGCACCTTTGCTTTCATCCTCGCAGCAGCCAGGGCTTCCCGTGGCCCCTGGCTGGCCTCAAGGGACCACCCAGTCTGGAAGTGTCAGGACTGGGATGGGGTCTCAGGTCTGTGTGGCACGGAGACCCACTAGTCCACCGTCAGTCTCGCAGTGGACGCTGTCTCTGCCTTCCTGAGTCTGCTCTTTTCTCTGACGGTCCAGTTTGCTTCTCCTCCGAGCCTTCTCCCTCCCTCACACCCTGTTTGTGGCAGCAGTGAGCTGCTCCTGGGACGTAGCTGTCTAGACGGACAGGTGGGCCTGGACTGCGGGTGTCTCGCGATTCTTTTGGCCTTGGAAACTGGTTCAAGAATTGCCTTAGAATCCAGGCCAGATAATGAGAAAATTCTGAAATTTTGTCGGAACCATTGAAAACTTTTTTTTCCCTCTTTGGAATTGCTGGTTGTAATGATGCTTTAAGGTTTGAGACGTTAGATGCAGAGAGAATCTGGCCAAAGATGGACAACCACGAGGGGCAGACTAGGAGAGTCGCCTTGTCCGGGTGGACCAGGACTTTCTCAGGCTTAATACTGCAAGTCCTACATCCTGGAAAGGCCTGTCACCTGCACCAGGACTGCTGGTCACGTAGAGAGGAGAGGGGAGAGAGTCTCCACGCCACGTGACTCTGAGGACGGACTGCCGCTGACTGTGCCCTCGCAGGCATAGTCCTGTTACTTAACCAAACGTTTCCCTTTCTCCTGACCCCGGGTTGAGATGGTTTCTATCACTTGCATTGAGAGGGTCCTGAGTGGCCCATAGCACCAAGTTGGAGGCTAGCAGCCTCCCTGCTGGAGCCCACATGATGGGATTTTGTAGGGAGGCAGGGCAGGTAGGGTGCAGAACCTCCCAGGAGAGCAGGTCAAGATTTCGGCTCTGATTGCAAGGGCTGTGGGAACGCCAGAGCCAGGCGCGCCGGGCAGGAGGTGAGGAATTAATTGGACCTTGAATGAAGTTCAGAAATCAGGTTGCCAAAGGGAGGCAGGAGAGGCAGAGAAAGAAGAGCACATTGAATAATGAAAACACGTTCGGACCAAAATAATGCTTCTCCCCAAACAGCAGCAACGACAAAACTGCAAAAACAACTCTTAAGTTGGGGTCCTTCATTCCCTGTGGGGACCCTGGCAGGTACCACAGGGCTGGGAAGCTGTGTTTAGACCAGCGCTCAGCAGCCACAAGCATGAGCGCTGGGATCGCGTCCCTCACCTTGGTGTGGTATGCCATCGGCCCCGTCCCTTGGGTGGCAAGGCAGTATGACTTTGAGTAGCCCCTGATTCTAAGCAGAGGCAGCCAGTTGAGCACAGAGGACCTCTGGAGAGGTCTGTGGGCTGGGAGCGTCTCAAAGGAGGTCTTGGTGCTGAAACGCTGACACATCACAGGTGCAGGGTGAGTCACCTCCTGGGGCTTGTGGTCAGACTTGGACTTGAAATTGCACACCAGCTGTGCGACCTCGAGTCCACCATTGGTTTTCCAGGGCTTGGTGTCCCCATAGCTTGAATGAATTAGAATGTGCACATCCTATTTTCCCGTGAGAGTGTGAACATAAGGCGCTGTACCTGGCCTCGTGCAGAGTCAGGTGCTGCTGAGCCCCGCAGACCAGGTAATTCACAAACCGCAGAAACGTGCCTGCACAGCTCCAGACCCTGGAGTCCGACCAGAACCAAGGCACTGGCAGTTCAGGAGTCTGGTGAGGGCTGCTCTCTGCACTATGTGCACGTGGCCGGAGGGATGGAGCACAGACTCCCTCCAGCAAGCCTTTCTGTAAGGGCACCTGGTTCCCTTGGGCGGGCACAGCTCTCATGGCCCAAGCCCTCCCTACGGCGTCACCTCCATGCTCTGCTGTGCTGGGATTAAGTTCCAGCATGAGGCTCGGGGGGGCAGGCCTTCAAGCCAGAGCAGCACCCCACTTGCTCTCTCTCCCACCTCCTCAGTCCGCAAAGCAAAGCCCATTTAGACTCTGAACAGTTTCTTGCGCATCTCCAGGGATGGAGAGGTGGCTGTTCTACAAGTGGCTCCATCCGTTCAAGCGGTGAGAACCCTGACTCGGAGCCTACACCTGCCTCTTTGTAACTTGGCCTCACAGATCCCAGATATCTTCAGGGCACTTGTCTTAGTAAGATCAAATCCTGATGCTCTGTGGCAGCTTTCAGTGTTTGATGGCTGCTTTCACGTGAACAGGATGTGGCCAGGATGAAGTGTGATCACGGTCACGTGAAGCGCTCTGCACGGCAAGGGAAGTGGTCAGATTTTGCAGGTGGCTGCTCAGCAGACCTGGGCACTAGGAGGACTGGTTCACACCCTCTCCTGCTCGCTAGGAGTGTGACTCAGCAGCTACGTGCTTTGCACCTCAGCTACTGCTCTATAAAATGGGGGTGACGAGAAATCCACCTCATAGGATTCTTTTGAATCTATTTAAAATGAAAGGCATTGAAATACTTTGGATAAATTAAGTGCCCTGCACGTCTAAATTTCCTACAGGATCAGGAAGGATACGGGAAGCTCCATAGACCCTGTGGGGTTCAGAACTGAAGGGAACAGACTCAAAATAAGGAAACACGGGGCTTAGAAAGCAATGGTTCCAACCCAGGAAAAACAACTCCTGTGTCATCTGTGTCCAGGACTGGAAAGGACCATTCTAGAGAGATGCAGAAGAGGGGAACCCCAAAGAGTGGCTTCCTTGAGAAAGGGAACATCAAGATACCTAATGTAGAGAAGCTTTAAAAGAGGTGTCCTTCAATATAAGCAGACGTAAAGATGGTGGGAAACGATAGCGACCATGTGCAGCCACACCAGGAAGGACACGTAACCTGGGAGATGGCGTGGTCTGCAGCAGGTAAGCTCAGGTAAGCCAGGACAGAGCTGACCACTCACCAGCAGACAGGGACAGGGTGCCTGGGTGGAGTGGAGCAGGCTGGGGGCAGGAAAGCCTGGTCCTCCTCTGGAATGCCAGGTGGCAAGTAGTCAAACAGAGGAGGTTGGGGAGATGCTGGTCAAGGCACCCCAAATCCCAGCCAGACGGGGAGAGACGCTCAGGAGGCCTATTGTACAACAGTCACTGCAGTTGATTGCAGGGAATTGTGTACTTGAGAATTACTAGGAGAGCAGATTCACCTGTTCTCTCCATAATAATAATAATAATAATAATAATAACAACAACAACAACAACATTTATAAGAATGGGAGGTAATGGATATATTAGCCTGAATTTGCCACTCCACAGTAAACCCATGTATCAAAACATTGTGCTGTATTGCACAAGTATATTCAATTTTATTCATCAAGTTGATAATAATAAGATAAAAGAATTTACACATCATTTGAATATGGAGACAACTACCCAAACAGGTAGCTAGAATAATTAAAATGTGTTGCCTCTGCAGAGTTGGATTAGGAATTGGGGGTGACTGAAACTCTCACTCAAGAATATGTGTTTGCTTCTCGTGAGCACTGATGTTCCAGGCATTGCAGAGAGAGCAGTGGCCAGGACAGAGCAGAGAAGCCAGCCTCTCAGCTTATCTGTCCTGTCACAAAGCGTGGAGAGTCACAGGGAAAGTCTTCTCTGTCCTGAGGGCTTTTACCTTGCAGTAGAGGAAAGAGATAAGAAAAGAGGACAATAGAGGACGTGAGAGTAACCCACCCGGTAGGTGTCTGGACAGAGTGAGGGACAGAGCATAGCAGGGGAGGAGTGCTGGGGCTGGGCAGGGAATCCAAGGAGGGAACAGGGAGCCCCAGAAGAAAGCCTGGAAGAAGAAGTGGAGGCTTCTGTTGAGGAAGAGCCAGGAGGCTGCAGGGCTGCCCGAGAGCAGGAGCCAGCAAGAGCAGGAGCAGCGGAGGCGGAGGCCGCATCTGCAGGGCTGTGTGCTCCTGCGCGGAGTCTGGGCCTCCAGACTCCTGCAGGCAGAGAAGCAAGTGGCAGAGCAACCCCATCGGCTGGGCTGCTGTGTTCAGAATGGTCTGAGAGCTGAGCGTGGATTGTGGAGACACCTGGGCGGGTGTCAGTGTTTCAAAGAGGAGATGAGCAGGTTGGACCATGGAGGGAGCAGAGGAGGTGAGGAGGTCGGAGCCTCCAGTGTCTGGAAGGCATGGTTTGCGGAGAGCACTTGCTAATAACCTGCATGCTGGTGCGAAGGGAAAGAGAAACAGAGGACGGAGGTGAGGCGTTCGGAGTCTTTTGCTGAGTGGAAGGACGAGGCGGGCAGAACTTCTTCAGGAAAAGCTGGAGTTTAGTTTCAGGATCATTATGCTTAGAAATGCCTCATTAGAGAGCTGCTTCCCCTCTCTGGCTGCTTGGAATGACTTGATATTTAGTTTGCTGTAGATGAGGATTGCATTCTAGAATATACCATGAGAATAACTTGCAAGAGGGATGTACAAGTAAACATATCTGCGTGTGCTACACAGACACATTCATACACACGACAGCCGGCAAGGCACACACAGCCCATGTTTACGTGTACACACACGCGCGCGCGCGCACACACACACACACACGGGCACACAAAGACTCTCTGGCTCTCTCCCTCTCCCTCTCTCCCTCTCCCTCTCTGTCTCTCTCCCCCTCTCTCCCTCCCTCTCTCTCTCCTTCTCTCTCTCTCCCTCTCTCCATCTCTTTCTCTCTCCCTCTCCCTCTCTCCCTCCCTCCCTCTCTGTCTATCTCCCTCTCTCCCCCTCTCTCCCTCCCTCTCTCTCTCCTTCTCTCTCTCTCCCTCTCTCCCTCTCTCCATTTCTCTCTCTCTCTCTCTCTCCCCTCTCTCTCTCCCTCCCTCTCTCTCTCTCTCTCTCTCTCTCTCTCTCTCTCTCTCTCTCCCTCTCTCTCTCCCTCCCTCTCTCCCTCTCTCCTCTCTCTCTCTCTCTCTCTCTCTCTCTCTCTCTCTCTCTCGGTTGACAGTTGCCCAGACACCCTCTCGGAGGCTGTGGATGCTGCGGATGTCCAGGGCCTCATTCCCAGGGAAGAGCGGGTCCCGGGCACTTGCTGAGGTGCCATGAGCATGGCACCCTGTGGCAGCGGGAAGCAGGCCCTGGAGCAGTGAATGTGTCTCCAGCCTGGTGGGATTTTTCCCAGGGAAGCAGCTGACAGGCAGCAGAGATCCCGCGCTGCTCTTCTCCTCTGAAATCTGGAGATGTCCCAGTTGTTAGGGTTTGCATGTGGGGTGTCCCCCAGAAGCTGGTGTGAGACAACACAAGAGGTCCAGCGGCGAAGTGACGGGGTTACGACAGCCCTGACCTGGTCAGCGCAGGAACCTCTGATAACCAAGGCAGTCAGGGGCCCCGGAGGTCACGGCGGGCTGTGCCCTGGAGTCTGCATTCTGTCATGGGAGGACCTCCTCTCCCTCCCGTCCTCTCTCCTGGCACCATGACTCGCTGCTTTCCTCCGCCACACTCCATCCATGAGGTTCTGCCTCATCTCAGCCCGAGGAAGGAGCCAACCATCTGTGGACCGAGACTTCTGAACGTGTGAGCCCCGAATAAACTTTTCCTCCTTAAAGTTGCTCTTGTCGGGCCTTCTGGTCCAGCAGTGGAAGAGGTGACTGAAATACAGCGTTGGCGGAGAACCACGGCTTGGCCAGTCTTCAGAGGTGGCCCCGCCCCTCCTAGCTTTAGTCCATGCCCCACCCCCACCCCCAGCTGTGCCCTTCTTCCCTCAGACAGGTCCCCGGGCTGGCCATGCTCCCTCAGCCCCTGTGCCCAGTGCTCGCCGACCCTGGCTGGGAGCCCCCTCCACCCCCTGCGTTTCCGGGGCCTCCACAGCTCTCCCGGGGGCAGTGCCCTGCCCGACTCCTCCTGGTCACTGGCTCTTGTGTCCTGCCAGGCCTTTCTCTTGTACTTTCAGTTTACTTCTCTATAGAAGGGGTGACACGTCCTTGTCACAGGGCTCCACGGGGCCATTTGGAGCTGGTTCTAAGTGACAGCTACTTATTATGATCAATATAAATCATCTTCCCCAATTTTCCCTAAGATCAGGGTGGGTGACTCTGGAGAGACGGGGACCCCACAGCTCCCACGAGATTCCGAACCAAAGGGAAGAAGCGTGGCCATGACCTGGACGAAGCCAGCGGCGGGGCTGAGCCTCTTGGTTTGGTAAGTCTGTGGTGGCATTTGTTGAATGACCACTGAATGGGCCAGGAAGTCAATTTTCAGGAAGAATGAATCAATCCGTGTACAAATAAACGGACTTCGCGTCTCACGGGCCCGCGAAACCTGAGACTGAGTCTGGGACCTGGAAGACCTCTGGCGGAGGCTGCTGGGGCGCTGGCCTTCCTTCCTGTGCTCCCTGGCAGCCTCCCCCGCTGGAGTGCTCCCTCTCGCACAGCCCCTGGGGTCTGCGACCTCTGCGCTGGAGTCTTGCCGACTGCCCCTCTGCGGAGGGTCGGTCCCCGGTCTGGTCAGGCGCTGAGACGCAGGAGAGCCCGACCCTCCTGTGGCCTCAGGCAAGTTCCTGGAATCTGTGAAACTCGGTTTCCCCGTGTGCACACGAGGGGTGAGGCTGACTCTTCGGTGGAGGCGGAGGTGGGGCTAGGAAGTGTCCCGGAGTGCAGCTCAGGTGCCCAGCTGGCCTTCCACTGCTGGACAGCAAAGGGCACCGGGTGGGCTGGACAGCACGGCTCCCAAGGTGTGGCTCCAAAGTTCTCAGTCCTGACGACGTTGTGGTAGAATTTACGTGACCTGCCATCTGCCACGTGACCGTTCTGATTACGGTTGTGACGTGGGGGCCCTTGGCTTGTTCCGTGGCCAGCCTTGCCACCCTTGGGAGAACCCGCTCGTCATCCCAAACGGAGGTTCAGCGTATCAGACGATGACTTCCCGTCCCCATGGCCTGGCTTCTGCTGGCCTGCTGTTCTTTCTCATATTTTTAAAAATATGAAAACAGAAAACAGGAGGGATGCCAGTTTTCGGCATGCGGCCCAGAGATACTAAGTCCCTTCGCGTGCTGTGCCGCCGCCACCTCTCCACCTCCAGAAGGCCTTCGCAGGACGGAGCTGGACTCTGAGCCCATTGGACAGTGACTCTCGGGCTGCACCCCGCCCCCACCGCCGGTCCCGGCCAGCTCCTTGGTGCTTCTGTGGCCCCGATTCTGTGGCTCTCGGGACGTGGCAACTCCGCGTGCCTGCGTTCACGGGACTGTCCTCCGGGGTGTCCGGCCCATTTCGCTTGGCGTGTGCCCCCAGGTCTGGAGCGCTCTCTTGGGGTTCAGGGCACCCGCTGTCTACAACCCCCACCTGCATGTGCAGCCCACCTTTGTTCGGCCCACGCAGTGGACCCTGGGCCGCTTCCGCCTTCAGCTGTTGTGAGCAACGGGGCTGTGGTCATGGGTGTATGAACATCTCGTTGAAATTTTTTGTGAATTTGGACTTTTAGCTCCTATATTTAGGTCTGTGATCTATTTTGAACAAATTTGTATGCATGGTGTGAGGTAAGGGTCTGAAAATTTCCCCCAAATTGATGTCCAGTTATTTCAGGACCGCTGGTTGAAAGCACTGTTCTTCCCCCTGTTGGTTTACCTTTGGCAAAAGCCAATCTTAGTATATTTCGGGATTCTGTTCCGTTGGTCTGCATCCGTCCTCTTGTCCTAACCACACTGCAGTGCTCCCTGTCACCTTATATCAAGCCTGACTTGGTTCTTCTAAGACTCGTTTCCCCTGATTCCTGGGAGGCCCCCCGAACGTGCCTAGGGGTCAAGGAGCCTCCCAGGAGGAAGAACCTCCAATCTCCTTTCTTCTGGAGGCTAATGCCTTGGAGATCCTGGCACGAGAGGACGGGAGGAACTTAGCAGGCTGCTCACCAGGAGGAAGGGGATTCCCGTGGGTGAGGACCCACCTCAGTGCTGCGGCGGGTCAGGGCAGCGGTAGCTCAGTGTGGACAGAAGGCCCTTCCAGCCTCTGTTGCCCTGGCTGGTGGAAATAGGTGCTTGTGAGCCCCTGCTAAGGGGGCTGCAGTGGGGGAGGCCATCAACAAGGACACCACTGTGGGGACCCAAGGCCTAGGGGACAATTGCCTGTCCACCAGCACGGCACATCGGACGGCAACATGTGAGGAATCACCTGGGGGTGGTGTCGCGATGTGGATCCTGCGCAGTGGGTCTAAGACAGCGGGGGTCTGCCTTTCCAGTTGCTGCTGGTCTGCAGGCCACACTCTGAGCAGCAAGACCGTTGAGGACTGGGCTTCAATGGTGGACGACCGGAACAGCGGTCCCAGCAGCCATCACTGGACGGGTCGCCTCTCCAGTTCTGTCTCTATCTTGCTTCTGAAAGGAGAAATAAGGAGCAAGAGAAGGAAGCTGGAGAGGCCCTAGGGGTTTCCAGGCAGCGCGGGAGTGGCAGGAAGGCCGGAGACTGAGATGCTGGACAGACGCACACGAATAGAAGCCTTGGACGACCGGCTGAAACGGAGCTGTCTGCTCCAACAGGAAGCTCGTGACTTGGCTTTCGCCCTATTAAATTTTTGGTATCATCTCATCACACTTCAGAGTTATTAACTCCAAACCCCGAGGTGAGGAATCAGGCATTGTCACTGGCCCTGGGCAGAAAGGCGTGTTGCAACAGCTGTGACCATGTCCATTTTATCAAAATGACCTTCCAAATGTCAACTGTCCTTTGGTATTGCTGCTTGAAAAATCTCTTACTGCACCGGAGGCAGTAGAATATGGGGGCTGGCTTTATAAATTCTGTCCCTGGTAAACACCCGATAGGAAGGACGGACGGGTGGGTGTGTGAAGGACCGAGTCAATGCCTGCAGGCAACGCCGAGGTGGGGGATTTCAGATCTGGTGAGATTTCTGTTGTCCGTGTTCTGAAGATCTAGCAAACTGTATCAGAAGGTGTGGTGATCTGCCATTTAATTTTAATTATTTCAGTGAAAACTGTCAGGCTTCCTGAAATATGCTTTGGAAGTACAAAGCATTTATCTCAGAATTAAATGGCACTAAAACTCACTTATTCAAGACATCTAGAGAAAGACATTTAGCTCCAATCTTTCTCCTTGAGAAAGAACTGTGGTTATTAAGACAGATACAGCTTCATACACAAGTTAAAAATAACAAACTCCAATGGGAGAATTTTTCTGCTTCTTTTTTTCCCCCAGTATAATATAAATAAAATTTGCCAAGTGGCTACTTCATCCTAAGACCTGAGAGTTGGGGATCCAGAGAGAGCTGATTCATGGACCCTGCCCTTAAGGGGCTCAGTATCTGGTGGAGGAGGTGGGGACTCACCAGAATCTGCAATCTACAATCTGATCAGAGAAAAGATGTCCAGAGTCTCTTGGGAACAGAGTGTGGAGCAACAGATTTTGACCTGGGAGCAATGCAGGAAGGCTTCATAGGTCCTGAGGGTCAGAGGGGCTTTTGGCAAAGAGGAGGGAAAGGCTGGATTTAAGGTGTCAATTATTTTTATTATAATTACTATCTCTAATGTGCTACAAAGGTTTTGTTACAAATGACAGAAACAAGTTTAGCTAAATAAGAGAATTTGTTGTTTCTTAAAACTGATAATTGACAAGTGCAGGGGGGACTGTCTTTGGTCATAGGCCCTTTGCCCTGGGTAGCTGATCAGTCTTCCTTTTCCGAGCCTGTTTTCTGTGAAGCCTCACACTGTTCTTTTGTAGATGGTGGCAAAAGTGGCCCCTGTTGGATCTGGGTGGGCAACCACGCAGAGAACTACTCTCTCCTGGAGGGGCTGACAGAATCTCACAGCTGACCTCCTTGGCCTGCTGCCCAGCTGCCTTCTCCCAAACCAGTCACCTCAGCCAGAGGGAAGCAGGATCACCTTGGTCAGGACGGGATCAAATGGCCGCGTCTTGTTCCAGGAGTGGACGGAGCCACCCTCCCCTACTCAGCCCTCACTGAGAGACAGTCAGTGGCTTTGCACGGAAACACCTGACTGGAAAACCCGAGCCCACGCTACATCCGACCAGGGCCTAAGTGTGCGATTCCCGACTGATGGGGGCTCAAGGAGCCGTCCATGGACACAGTGAGGCCTTTCCGCCAGGGTCACCGTGGAGTCCGTGCTGTATGAATGATCCAGGAGCGAAGTTCGAGCTAGACTGTTGCATATTATATTACATTACATTAAGTAGTAATGATTTCTCTCATCATCCCTTAAAAGGCAATGTATTTTCCAAATTATTCTCCGGAGCTTAGAAAACAGCCGGGACATCTATGCCAGAGGACAGCACTGGTTTTGCTGAGAGACCTGGAGCCTTGCAGCTGGGATTTGAACCCTTATTTAATCTCTAAAATAGACTGTGTGACATGGAGAATCATCTTTCTGAAAACAGTGATTTGTCCCTCAAACCTCTAAGAAGGGCTAAAATACACTCTGAAAATGTAAAACACTGGCAATTCATTTAGTCAATTATTTATTTGCCGTGGCCTAGATGCTAGAAATAACAGTCCTGCTCTGGAGCTCTCGAACCCCCAACAGTCACGAGTTGAAATCTCTGGGAGGTGTGGGGCTACGGTACGGGGATCTGTCCTCGGGGCTCTGAGGAGGAGCTGACGCCCCTGCTGCAGCGTGGGAGCTGCTTCACAAGTCCTGGCCGAGTCTTCAGAGTCCTGCAGAGGCTGCTGTGTGGAAGGAGGCAGAGCAGGTGGCCCGGACTCCTGGGCAGGGCCTGCTCAGCTCCGCTCAAAGCCCCTGGCGTAGGCTGGAACTTGCGCCGTACTTCAGGGTGCAGGCTGCTCCCTGTTCACAGCCGAGTGGATGGCTGACCCAGGAGGCGCACTCCGTGGGCTGAATGGAGCCATCGGTTCTCTTTCCCGGGAATATGCAACTGGGAGCTGGCCAGAGGGGACGGGTGTGAGCACTCCAGGTCACGTGGGTGTGGGCGGAGGCTGCCGGGGCTTGCATGTGGGTGGGTGATGTCTGCGGGGTGCAGAGCAGTCTTTGGGGTGCAAGGGAAGAGCGAGGGTAGGGCTAGAGACAGGGGCTGTGCTGCAGGGGTGGCTTCCTGTCACTTTGCTCCCAGCAGAAGCTCCTGGCCGACAGCTGTTGGCGGGGGCAGATGGGGGCAGAGTCTGGACAGGCAGCGCCTCCCTCGTTCCACAGACCTTCCAGTCTCTCCTTTCACAGGGCCACACTTTTCTGACCTCTTTGGAGTTTTCCTGAAACTGGCAAAGACCAGCCTCCCTCTGCCGACCCGACCACCACCGATGTTCACGTTGGGAATAAAATGCCACCTTTCTTTACTTTCCTTATTCCAGTTCAATCTGACTTGGACCCTCCATCCATCCATAGGTGGGAGACGTGACCTCGGTAACTCTTGGGTCATGGGTCAGTCCAGGCTCCTGTCCACATCCAGGACAGTCCATGGGACCCACATTCCCAGCTCCTGGCTGCCCACCTTGCCCTCTCTTCCTGCTTCCTAATCCCCCTAAGGGCTCCTGCTCATGTTCTGGAAAACAAGGCCCAGAAAAACAGTCCTGGAGAAGCAGGCAAGGCGCCTCATTGGAGGCTTGACTTTCTGTGGCTGTGATACCTGTGGCCCAGGGCAGCCTGCAACCGCAAATGGAACACTCCAGAAATGAGCTCCCAGAGAGGCTTGCTCTGTCTGCTGCAGCTGCTGAGCCTAGAACTGCTGTGGAGAGCAGCCCAGGGCTTCATGGAAAGCAGGCTCAGGAGCCGAGAGGGATCATGTACTGATGCAGCGAGGGCTGGAGAGGGCAGCCAGGGCCAGCACCTCAATGACCAGTCTTGAGAAACGAGTCTTTTTGCCGAAACTTGTTTCTGTCATTTGCAACCCCAAATCCTGAATAACATCAGAGACAGTAATTACAGAAACTGAAAATAATTATCATGTGAAATCAAGTTCTTAACCTGCTTACCGAGCTCAATATATTGGATATATTGAGTTAGGCATCAGACATCAAGACATTCATATTGTCTCTGGGAAGAATACACATAACCTCACTTGAAATGATTCTTTTTAAATTGTTTACTTCAGAAATAAGCAATTCACAAGTTTTAAACTGCACCACTCTCTGAGTACTGTGGCGGAAGCTCCTGCTGTCCCTCCACCCTGCGGGGGACATGCAAAGCCTTTTTATCCAGTGTGTCCACACCGTTCACTACCGTCCACTAGCCACTCAGCAAGTGGTCTTTGGAGGTCAATCAACTGTCACGTATCACACGACTGAGTCCAATAGCCCTTCTTTTACTCAATAATGGCCTCCAAAACAAGCTTTGATTACCGTGTACTGCTGTGCATGCCCTGCTGTCTTGTTAGTTAGTGGTGTTCATCTTCACTGTGCTTCATTTATAAATTGAACTTTATCATGGGAATGGATGTACAGGAAAAGAGCAGTCTATGTAGGATTCTGTTCTGTTAGTAGTTTCAGGCACCCAGCGGGGGCCTTGGAACATATTCCCCAAGGTTAAGAGGGCAACTCCACTGTGGGAACCAACATGAGCCTTGTCATAAGACACCAAGTCCTAGGTAACGTGGACTGAGTGGGATTGTTAGTGGAGCCCCTTCTGCAGGGCCAGCATCGTGCTGAAAACATTTTTTTTTTTTTTCCGCAGAAAAACATTTAAGTTGTCGTGAAGCACACCTAACACAGGCTGCAGTTTGCACACCCTGTTGCCTCTAGCCGGCTCTCCCCTCCACCCGGTGACAGCATGCTCTGCAGTCACTGCCTCCAGGGGGGACGCTGCGGCTCAGGGAGGCTTAGGAAGAGCCGTCCCAGGCACGTTCCTCTGGAATCTTGATGTCATTTCAGCCCAAGACACGGAGAGGCCATGACAATGACAGCAGCGTTCAATCCTGAAGGGAAAGACGAAGCTGAATTATCTTCCTTAGTGGGGACGGCTGTACCAGGAGGGACACAGACGGCTGGCTTCATGCAGCATTTTTGGGGAGCAGGTAGACGTGGACTGGGATGCCACATCTGGCTGGTGTCACCTGTAAAGCATAGCTACTGGAGTGTGGCTCAAGGACGTCTTCTGGGGAAGGATGGTCCCCAATTGGCTGGCATTGGCTGGTGGGCTTGCCGAAGCTCTGCTGGATCAGGGTGTGGTTGATCCACGGCAAAGTGTATAGTCTGCTCCTGTGCTGCTTCTTACTGAGACCAGAGCAAAGGACAGGTGGATATTATCAAAGAAAGGGAAGCTGGTGCTAGCCCTCCACGTCGCCTGGCTGCTAACAGGCCCTGGGAAGGAGAAGGATCGCAGTTTCCAACATAAGCAATCACCCCCTGGACGGCTTTCTTCCTGCTCCTGGGCAAGATAAGAAGAGGCAGGGACATGAGAAGGAAGGAAACCTAAAATCTCTAAAAGGGGGAAGACACCCCCACTCCTTTGAGCACCAGCTCTGGGCCTCCTCCTCCCCAGAGAAGCCCCCCCTCCCTCTCTCCCCTCCCTCCCACTCTCTCTCCCCTCCCTCCCACTCTCTCTTCTTTAAATCAAACTTCTTTTCTGCCCTTGCCTTGGCGTTTCTCAGGTGTTCAGTCTTCGACATTGAGGATTGTTGGGTTGGGGGAAACCGGGACCTGATTCTGATTTTCGAGAGTGATTTCATTACCATGACTGCAGAACACTCTCTCTTTCCCTAAGTGTGTGGGAACTTTTTTTAAATTTTTCAGAGAGAAATTATTTATGGCTCAATATATAGTAGTAATAATTTTAACTAACCCAAATAGCTTTCGTGGACTCTGAGTTTCTCAAACTCACATAATAAACTTAAACGAACTCCTTTTATTGTCACATCAATCTAACTTGGATTTTGGCATGCATATATTCAGTGCTTCCGAGAAGTTCAGTTCTCATGTTTCCCAAAGCTAATAACTTCTGAGAATTAACCTCCGAGTGTTATTTATAGTTTTGGAAAATTGAGTGCAGTTGGCAAATCACAAAGAGAAATGCAAGATGCCTAGAACATTTATTTTCAGGGAAATACCCATCGTACTTTGCTTTTTAAAATAAATGAACAACAATTAAAAGAGTCTCAGAGTTCTGTTCAAAATCCAACTTCAACCAAAATATGTAACCCTTTATCTCTGAGTCAGCCTGCCTGAGCCCACAGGCTGGGAAAGCGCCCACGCGTCCCGCCAGGCCGGGACTGTGGCTGTGACACAGAGCACAGGCCCCTGCAGCCCCTGCTGTCCGGGGCTGGATGCGCTGGGCCACGTTTCTGGGCTGTGATCTCCATTGCTTGCCTCCTCTGCATCCAGGCCTCCCTCACGCCTCTCCTCCTGGTCTGAGACGCACGTTCTCCTGGGTTTCTGCCTTCTTCTCGGGTGGCCCTTCCCCAGTCTTCTCTCCATCTCCTCCTTGTCCTCCTCAAACTCCGGGTGGCGGCCACCGGCTCTGCTCCGGCTGCCGTCTCTGTCGGGCACCCTCTCTCCCCCGTGACCTCTGTCAGTCACAGGCCAGAGACTCCCCATGCCTCAGCTCTGGTCTCCTCCAGCTTGGTGCTCGACATCCAGGGGCCCCTCTGATCTCCACTTGGGTGTCCAGCGGGCATTGCAGACATAACATAGACGAATGGGCCTCCGATGGCTCCGCCCAGCCCCACTCCTTCTGCCCACCCTGTGTGCTCTTCCCTCTCCCCACGGGTCAGTTAATTACGTTAAAACCAGGAGTCACTGCGGGCCCCCATTCCCCGGAGCCCCACGTCCACCCCATCAGCAAGCTCTGGGGACTCTCCCTCCAGGCCCGGATCAACCTGCCCACGCGCATCCTTCCAGCCCCACCATCAGCTAGGCCTGCCCTTCTTCCTGGGTCGTGGCAGCGGCTTCCTCAGTGGTCCCTGCATTGCCCCTCCCCCCTGCAGGCCTTCCTCCACCCAGTGAGGTCTTAGGAACGGTGGGCTTCCAAGGATCATCCCGCACAGCTGAGTACTGCCTGGACCCCTTCCTGACGCCCGCAGGCCGCCATCACCTGGAACTACTGCTTGACGCCCGCGGGCCCGCCCTCACCCAACCTTCCTCTGCCTCCAGCCTCTTCTCTGGTCAGGCCTGTGCTGACTGCTGTCCAGGACGGTGGCCTCTGGCTTCTCGCTTCCCTGCAGTGCTGTGGCCTTGGCCGCACCCCTGCCTCACTCTTCCTCGGTCTTTGCACCGTCTGCTCTTCTTGCTCAGGTCTCAGCTCAAACTTCCCCTTTCAGGCCTCCCTGCTCTTCCTCCAGAGTGACTGGCCCTCGGCCACGCTGCCCTGGCTATGTCCACCGCAGCACTGATGTGAGTTAGGGTTTCTTCCTGACCTGTTGGCCCTGTCCCACTCGCCTCTTAGCTGTGGTGAGCGGGGACCTGCCTGGCTCCCGTACTCGTCCAGGGGGAAGAGCTGGGCTCAGGGCCGGCGGGTGAGCCAGGCCAAGCAATCTGCTCGTTAGAGAACTGCCCAGATTTTCTAACGTGAGCTTTCGTTATTTTGTAACGACAGGGTAAGCTTAAAACTGAGAAGAAAAGAAAAAAGGGCAGGAAAAAAAACCAGAGAGACAATCACACTGACTAAGTTCCTGAATCTCCACAGCCTGCAGTGCGGAACATCATTCTGGACTGATGGCCGGGTTATTAGCATAAACCATCGGCCTGAAAGGAGGAGGTCCAGGCTGGGCTCCGGGAGGAAACTCCTCCCTCCTCGTCCTGGTCCTCGGGTGCCCTGGGAGTCAGCAACCCCTCCCCCACCACGGTGCTCACAGGGGCCCTGGGGCTCGGGGGCCAGCTCAGGTCTCCACAGCTTGGCTCCTGATGGCAGAAGCAGGAGGTGACCTCAGATCCCTCCAGAGGACTTCGCTGTTCAGTCTGGCACTCGCTATGTTTTTGTTCAGTGCTGGGAATCAAGTCCAGGGTCAGTGCGGGTGAGGTGTGAGCCCTTGTCACTGAGCTGCACCCCACCAGGCACTCTAGTTCCTAATGGGGATGTGGGGACGGGCGAGCTCCGCGCCTTCTCTACCCGCTACCGCTTGTCAGCCTCTCAGTGCGGCGAGGAGCTGGGCATCACTCATCCCTACCCCTTCTTCCCGATCAACGCAGGTAGGAGCTGGTGTCCTGGGAGTCACCCTGGGCACGAGGCAGCCAGGCGTGGCTGAGTCTGCTGTTTTCCCTGCCGAGTCCGTGGCCTCCGTGGCATAGCCACTGCATTGGGAGCTGGCCTCTTCAGGATTTCACTAACTCAGCCTCCCTTCCTCCTCTGCTTGTCCCGTCTGGTGTCCTGGCCTCCATGATGTCACATCTGCTGAGCACGTCGGGAAGGGTCGGGACCCTGTGGTCTGTACCTACCATGAACCAGGGTCCTTCCTCCCCAGCAGCAATTCGAGAAAGCTTTGCAACAAGTCTGAGAATTCAAGGAGAAAACAAGACTAGGATTGTCAGAAAGAGTTTCACGGAGCTCATGGTGGAGCTGAAGCATCCAACTTCCGGAAGCGGCTAGGAAGGGAGGGGAGGGAGATGGAGAGCAGAACGTGGGCACTAGAAGGCAGTCGCAGGAGGGTGCGTCCAGGGCTCCCAACCACAGGAGGGGACGAGCTGACAACAGCGAGTGCATCTTAGAACCAGAGCGAGGAGTTCAAAGGTCCCAGGCAAAGAAATGACAAGTATTTAGGGGGCTAGAAATGCTGATGACCCTGACTTGAGCATTAGCCATTGTGCATACGTGCCCACTTACCTAACTGTGCCCTGCGAATATGTACGATTATGTGTCAGTTAAACTAAAAGCGATACGCTCTCTGTGGGGTGGAGACCGGCTTGCATGCGCTCCACGCAGAATGAGCTACTCGGCGGAGGGAGGGCTGAGAAGGGGCAGGAAGGGCCCAGGAGACGCTTCTGTCTGCTGTCGGCAGGTGCAGGAGGGAAGCACCGGGGCGCGGCTGGAGCTCCTGCACCCTGGCTCCGGGTGCACGCGGCTGGCCTTCCTGCGGGCTCTTCAGGAAAGCGCACTCAGCTCACGGTGGCTTTTGAGCAACAGGCAAACGCAGAGCCCCTGGGCCCGGGGGCAGTTTGCTCAGGATGAAAACAGAAGCTGCCTGGCAGGAGTTGGGTGGCCTCTATCCCTGCCACCCCTCTTAGTGCATCAACAGAGGAGAGAAGAAAACAGGGAAACCGAGGCTCGGCGGGGATTCATAACCCTCTCAAGACCGGGTGCTGGTGAGTGACCGTGGGCTGCTTCTCCAAATGTCTGCAGTCTGTCCTGGGCTTTTCAGCTGCAAACTGCTGGAGGAGGCAGCCTGACATTTACCAGGTCCCCTACCTGTGATTGCAAAAGAAGCCACAGGAACCTTAGCGATTGGACTCCACTGGCGGGCCACCACATCTGCAGACCGTGGCTTACAGGGAGAGCATCTCCCACCCCAGGAGGTTTCCTGGAGTCCCGTGGTGTCTTGCAGAGCCTGGCATGCAAGCCGCTGCCATTGACCCTGCATTTCTATTGGATAGCCCTCTTTGCCGCGCAGGCTCCATGCTGGGCACCTATGGCCACCAGGCACAGCATTTCCCGTGGTGACTGCCGGGAATCCTTGGCAGCTCTACGGGGTCTCAGGGCACGGGCCCTTCTCTGGCTCGGTCTCGTCTGGGCTTCCTCCAGTGGCAGTAACCTGAAGGTTCAGGGCTTTGCCAGCTCTCACCACTGCTGCTCATCTCCCTGCGTCAGCTCTGCAGGAGAGGAACCACACACCAGCTCTCCTGGACAAAGGCAAGGGGACAGGTGTTCACTCCACAATTCAGGACCCATCCCGGAGAACACAGTGAACTGGGAAAGCGGGGCACCTTGGTTCCCATTTGTGAGCTCTGCTAGAGCAAAGATGGGGATCAGCCATGATATCCCAACCTTGCCTTCTCTTTTGAGACGCTGGGCTTTGTGCAGGAGAACCTGCTGATCTTACACCTTCCCTTCCTCAGCCTGGCTCATTCTGGGGAAGGGGACCTGGGCTGTGCGGGGACTTACTTAGGAACTGCGGAGAACTCTTGTTCTTCGTCAGTGCTGCTTTTTATGATAGCAGACTGCCCCACCATGGTGGGCCATCACATAGTGGGCTCTGTCCCCTGAGCTGGAGATGGGTTTACCCACCACCACATCGTGTTGAAGGCCCCTCATGGTCCTTGAGCTCGTTCCCAGTCTCTGACAACAAAGGCTCTGTCCTGGGCTTCCTCAAGGTGGCCCAGGGGCCTTGGGCTCCTCCTGCTGACCGTCGGCCATCCTTCTCCTGTGCACACCTGCCCAGGTGTGTGCCCAGCCCACAGGAGGAGGGAGTTGGGTTGCTCACTAGGACACTGCCGCCCCACTGTGAGCCAGCTGCCCCTGGTCATCTTACACACATTCGAGTCTCCCCACCCAGGCTGGGACTTCCCCTCCACCCGCTACCCACAGGCAGACATGGAAGAGCTCAGTGCTTCCGTGGTGCAGCAGAGTGACTCTGGTCCCCCGGGCCTGTGCAGGGTTCTTCTGAGCTTCGCCTCAGGGAGATCACCAGATTTTCATCTCACAGCAGGGCCAACGAAGACTGATCAGGAACAAACACGACAGTCCCCAGCTTCCTTCCATCCTGGGACTCTGTCACCGCCTGCCTCTCATTATCTTCTGCACACCGAGATGCTCTATGGCCATCTCGCCAGACAAATGGCATCCCCACAAAGTCTCCCAATTAGGGGCTTTTCAGGAAAATGAAGCTGACGCTTCCTGCCAAGACTAAGGTATCAGTCGCTGGGTAGAGATGTCTCTCGGACATGCAGAACAGGAAAAGGCCACCTGGGCGTCCACAGGCTTCTCTGGACCATGCTGAGTCCTGTTCGTGGAGTTATGAAATTGGGCATCTTCCTACTACAGATCTACTAATGGGCCAGCACCCAGGGATCACATGCAGGTCCTACCACTTAGTGTAGTCATTTGTGTGTCTCTGTCCCCACACCTGCCACCCTACCCTGCCACCCCGCCCCTGGCCATAGCTGTGGACCTGGCATTGCTTCACCCCAATTGATCTTGGGGAAAAAAAATGAATTTAATTAATGAGGAAACTTTACCTCGGCACCCCAAATAAAATTGCACCCTTATTGATTATAAATAAAAGATAGCTGTAACAGCTAATATGGTGGAAACAAAGTAATGCCAGTGGCCACCAAGTCCACATACGACATTCCGGTAAGAGGAATGGAAGACTTACAATCAGGCCTCAGGATGTTTGTGGAATGAAGGGAACAAGGTGCCTGGAGGAGTCTGGGTAAGAACACAGGGTGCAGAGAGAAGGGAAACCGTGGCCACGTTACGTGAGTCTGCCTGTCGGGGCTCTGAACTTGAGGCCTCCTGTCCTTACCCTTTCTGAAAAGGAGATCAGCAATTGTCAGAGGACGTCTGCAAACGTCAGGTGTGCCACACCTGGTTCCATCTAAAATCAGCTCTCCTCCATGAGTGTCCTGCAGCCCGCAGCTGGGAAATTCTAAACGATTTGAACCTCAGAACCGTCCTGACTTCAGATGCCCTGGTGCCTCTTTCAGAGGAGGATACTGAGACGCGTCAGCGGAAGGTGACACCGGAGCTGCAGAGGAAGGAGGGGCTGCTTTTGTGTTCCCTCTGCCCTGCTTTCCATGGCGACTAGGAGGCCTGCTCCTGAGCTTTTCTGTCTGGCTCCTGCTCCATCTGCAGGCAGCCGCAGAGGTCTCCAAGACCTTCTTGGTGGGCAGGACCTGTATATGAGAGAGCTAGACAGGGCTGACAGGCCTGCAGACAAGGAAACTCCGTTCCCAGAAGCCCCTCAGGCTGCACCACCCACATCAGCTGGAGAGGCGGCAGTGATAAGGTTGGCCCTCCGGGTAGTGTCTGGTCACTGCAGGCCTCTGGGGTCGCTGGGCTTCATCTCCCTCCCCCACAGCCTTCCTTTAAGGGGTGGGGCACAGGTGCCTCCTTTTCTCATCTTGCCGAAGCCAAAATACCAGGACTTACCCTCCTGGCCTCTGGCCTAAAGTACTCAAGCTTCAAAGACCCGATTGTGTCTCGTCCACGAGGCCTTTCCAGAGCCCAGGTGGCCCTTCAATGTCCCCCTCTCCTTGCTCCCACAAAACTGCGTCCTTGGCACGGAGCACAAGGCTTGGTGGAGAGGAGGCGCCCGCAGACCTGGGCACACCTCTTCCTGGACTCTGCATTGCAGCCGCCTGTCAGAAACCCACACTGAGGTGCCAACGGCCCAGTTCAAAACTGAGGCTCGATTGTATTTATGACCCACGAGGCGCAGTCCCTGGGTAGTGTCATCATCTGGGGGTTATGCTGAGTAGCCAGTTATTTAATTGAATTGAACTGGGTAGATAGACTTCATGGCCCCTGGCATCTCAAAATAGTCTCATTTATTCCAGTTCAATTTATTTCCCAGGTGCTCGCCAGGTGTCTTCGATATGCCAGACATGGTTCCAGTTGTGAAATGTAAGACAAGCCCACCTGCTTCCGCTCCAGGGGAGACAGGCATCTGAGTAAAAGCATGACATGGGCGAAACCAGAGGCAGGTGGGAGACAGAGGAGTGTCCGGGAGTCAGGGCGGCCTCTCATGCCAAGTGGCAGGAGGGACACTCAGTTGCTGATCTGGAATTTGAGGATAACTGGGAATTCACTGGATTTTCCTGACATCCCTAGGGGGTCTTTCCAGGCAGAGAGAATAAAACCTAAGTGTAAAAGTGCATGGATCTTTCACGTGGGTCCCCACCCCTTTCTGACTCCAAGCTGAGAAACAGGAATTTTGGGTTTTTGAAACTATTTACTGGCTGTTTACAAACTGCACAGCTATTCAGGCGCAGTCTGGACACAGAATTGCATCCCAGAATGGAAGGCTTCCGAAACCAACAGCGGTTAGAAAACACTTTCAAATCCCAATGTGCTAGCGAGGGCTCAGGAGCAGGCTTGGGCAACCTTCCCGGCAAGGGCCCCGGGAGCCCTAGTGGACGGGACACCCACGGTGGGGCAGAGCCTGAGTAGCAGGGGCCCCGGGGGTATCCGGGACAGAAGGAACCCTGCATGATGCGAGAGATGGGTGGGAGGTCACTGGTAGTAGGTGACATTGGCACAGGTCAGCGGCTGGAGTCACCAGCCTCTTCACCCAGCAGGGTGGATTGGAATCCAACCACACCAGGAGCACGTGACCTCTTCTGATATACTCCAGAGGGGCCAATTCCAGCTGCCTTCCCAGTGACACCTGATTTGTTCCTGGGAAGAGTTCCTTCCTGCCACTCAGCTGTAAGAAAGGGAATGGGCTGCAAATTGATCTGTTTTCAGAAATAATGGGCCACGTTTCCTGACCCCAGGAGACTGCTTTGATACCTGTGCTATTCCCATCAGGCCCCATCTGTACTTGGGAGCGTAATTATTCCAGGGCCAGCCTGTCCTGGGGCCTGTTTCTTATGGTGGGAAGTTGGGCTCTTCGGACTGAGTGTTAACCAGACAGACTTTTGTCCTGCTAATGCTTGAGACCTAGGTCAAAGTCGCCAGGCAGCCTGGGGAGGGCTCGTGGGGGACTGTGAGGCTGACCCCAGAGAGTTGAAGAGGCAAAGATCTGGGGCTCTGGAAGTCTTGAGCTCAAACCCTAAACTTTCTGCTTACTAGCTGCATGGCCTTGGGTGGTTTGTGGCCCTGGTGTTCACGTCCTTGTTAACATGTGCAAAGTCTAGGCCAGTGCCTGGTCCAGAGTCGGTACTCAATAAGTGTTAATTTCCTCCTTCTCTTCTTTTCCCCTTCCCTGTACTTTCTAGAACAAAATCCGCTGGGCTTGCGGACTCTGCTTGCTTGCTTTCACTAGCAAAGCCTTTTCTAAATATTTAATAGAGCACAGATGTAATCGCCACACTTGGTTGACTCTGAATCCAGTGGGAGAAGCACTCCTGCCGAGTAATGGCACTCCTGTTGCCATCGGGCCACACAGAGCCTCAGTGACAAGGACAACAGCTCAGCCTGTGTGTGTATGCTGGACACTTCACAGACGTCTACCGTCACGGTCACCTGAAGGGGCAGGCAGGCTGCCCTAGATGTAGATAAGGCCACTGAGGACTCAGGCAAGGAAGGGGCTCCTGCCACCCTGCAGGTGGACTTGGTTCAGACCCTCCCTCCCAGGGTCCACTTTCACTCTGAAGACCAGGGGGGACACTGCAGCTATTGTTTAAAGGATGTTTACTGGATGGTCACCCAAGATTTAATTAGCCAATCAAGAAATAGTGTGTACATGTTGAATCTGAAACTAAGTCACTGTGTAAGAGCCGACCACCAGATGCACTCAGGGATAGTGTTGGATTTGTTAAAAGTCTTTGGTTTTTCTTTTATAACCATCTGCATAATTCTGTTCTCTGCTTACAAATCCACCAAAAAGCATTTCCTTGGGGGTGGATTGGATCCAAATATCTTTCCAGATGGGTGGAGTGGTGCATGCCTGTAATCCTAGCCCCTGGGGAGGCTGAGACAGGAGGATCATGAGTTAAGGCCAGTATGGGAAGCAGAGTGAGACCCTGTCTCAAGAAAAGAAAGTATCTCCCAAGAATCACTTGGGGAGGATGCGGCTCAGAAACAGGACCACGGACGTCACCTTCATTCACCTCTTCTTCTCTTTGTCCTTTTCCATCTCCTCCTTATACAGGTGTTGCATGGATGCCATGAAGTATTTAAATGTTCCATCTCTACTGTTCTAATTATGTGAATCAAGGGAAAGAAAATCATGCCAATGAATTTGTGTAGTTTGGCCCCAAGCTCAGAGACCTCTGACCTCTTAGACCAGTTTCTCCAACCCTCAGGTCAGTTCAAACCTTTCAACTACCAATCCCTTTATCCCCAGAGCTGGGGACCATCACGGCTGCTGCAAGAACCCACGAGCTGATTGACAAGCAGCTGCCATTACAGCTGACCACGGGAAAGAGCCTGCGGCCCTCAGACTTTTCTGAAGGTGAAAGATAATTCATCTTCAACACAAACTGTATTCCAACTCCATCCACTGGGTATGAATTATTTGCAAAACCAATGCATCAGATACATGAGTTTTTCCTGAAATTTTGACTTATAAGTTCAAGTTTTAAGCTTTTTGGGTATTTACTTATTCTCCTCCATGTTTGATACTTTGTGCACAATTTCCATCTCTTGGGCTTCTTTATGGCCAACCAGAGATTCTTTGACCCAAAGAATCTGCCAGTGCTAAAGTTCTCCCTTACCAGCTTGCTCTGTGCCAGGCACTTAATAATATTCCACAAACACTAGAAGGTAGATCCCCTGGGGATTTTTGTCCCCGTTTTGAAGATGAGGAAGACGAGGCTTGATGAGGCTCAAGGAGGCTGATTGTCTTGCTTGGTGCTCACAGGAAGGCTGGTTCTCACAGAACTGGGGTCCGCGACTCTGCCTGACTCCACAGTTGCATTTCCGGTGACTGAGTTCATCAAGATCACCATCACCGTGAGCAGAATGGTGTGTGTGAGCTGGTGCGTCACAGAGCCGAAGGGAGCGGGCACGCATGGTAAAGGGTCGAGCACCAGGCAGACGTCCCAGTTAGCACCCACAGCATGTCTCTGTTTTACAGACAAGGAAACAGCGTTCAGAGAGGGAAGTGGTCAAGTGGGCCAGGCGACTGGGTGCAGCTGGAGCTGGACATCCTGTCTGTCCGGCCGACATTTCACACACTTTTCCAATTTTCTAGAGCATAGGTTCTCCAAATGTGGTGCACAGAGCAGCCACAGGGGCATCGCCTTGAAATCCATTAGAAGTGTAAATGACCACTTCTAATTCTAGGCCAGCTAG
Source organism: Sciurus vulgaris (assembly GCF_902686455.1). Taxonomy (NCBI): domain Eukaryota; kingdom Metazoa; phylum Chordata; class Mammalia; order Rodentia; family Sciuridae; genus Sciurus; species Sciurus vulgaris. The sequence continues at coordinate 6,857,416 of NC_136466.1, forward strand.
ACTGACTGAATCAGGACCTCTGAAGTGGAGCCCAGCGATCTGTGGCCTCATAGGTGTCCTGGTGATGCCGAAGCTCACCCAGTTCTAGAACATTCTGCTCTCCCTCACACACAGTCTCCTAGCCAAAGATGGCCTTTGGCACACACTTATAACAATCCAAACAATGAACCCAAGCTATGGCTTGCTTCTGGCAGGAAAGAGCACGGATTACACATGGAGAGGCCGTGTGTTTTCTTGGTGGTCAAATATAAAACATTTGCCCCTGGAAAAGGACGAGCACCCAGGTCAGACTGTGTAGGTCTGCCCCCTTTCCATGCTGCTGATCGGCCCTGCGCGGCACGCTGGCTGGCTTCCCCTGAGTCCAGGTGAGCTCCCCCAGCAAACGCCTCCCAGGGCACCTGTAAGTTCTTACATATCCAAATGCACCTCCTGAGCCTGCCCTCTCCTGGCCCTGGCGTACGCAGGCCTGGTTGCCCGGCGAGCAGGACACGTTCTGAGACATGCAGCCGCGGGCCGTTCAGCATGCGTGAATGCCACGGTGTGATTCCACAGCCCAGGGTGCCGCCTGCTCCGGATCTAAGACACACCTGGAGAAGCGGCATAGACCCTTGCTGCCGAGAGGAGCTGAGCAAGGCCACGCTAGATTCCATCAAGCAGGAGAGAAAACGCCACGATCAGGAGAGAAAACGCCATGATCAGGAGACACAGTGGACATGAGATGTCGGGGCTGCAGCCAGTGCACGGTGGCACACTGTTTTACAGTCATCTTTCTTTCTTAAGTGGAAGGAATACACACTCGACTAACCACAGAACGTATAGGATGGTAAACACACAAAGCTGGCATCTGCTCCCACTGTAAGCGCTGCACCCTGTACAGCCCTGCGCATGCTCTGCCTCCCGTGCCTGGAGGGGCCGTGGGTCCATTCATACCAGCATTCACCCAGAGCCACGCATTCCGCTCTGACATTAGGACATCGTGGGATGAAGGGAGTGTTCAGCTGCATGATCACCTGTGGGACTTCCTCCACATCCGCAGTCTCTGCTTGGCATTTACAGAGCAAACTGTACTGTTTCCTCCATCTGGAATTTCCCTTTCCAGCTTTTCTTTGAGAACCATCTGTAAGTTCTGGCATATCCAAATATTCCCACCCAAGTGAGTCATCTTTGATTCCTCCGTTCAGCCCAAGTCCACGCTCCTCCTCTGTGTGACTGACTGCTATATCTTGTGCATTCAGATTCTGCCGCTTTTTAGAGAGCCTCTGAATTCTTTCTTGCTTTGTCGGTCCCTTCTGTGAGACTGAGAGATCCCAAGGACAGGAGCTGGTTGACTCACCTCTGAGTCTCTGAGGCTGGTGAGAATCAGCACTGCCAGGAAGCTTTTGTGGGATGAAGCAGGACTGGAGCAACCTGCCAGCTTCTCTGTGACGCCCATGGAATACGGGTTAGCCATGCTGCCACTATCGGCCACAGCTTCTCGGGCAGCTGCTAAGGAAGGGCATGCTTCTCCTTGGTGCAGACACAAGCCCACCCCACCAGCGGCCACCAATAGGCAGGGGACCAACTCTTGAGGTTACATGCACTCACTCCCAGCCCTGACTAGAGGGGAGCAGCATGCCAGGTGAGAAAATTTCCCTTAACCTGTGACTTTTCCCCTAGCTCTTACCGAACAACAGTAATTGGGGATTACTGAGAAAAGCCATCTCTCGTGCAGAAGTTGGAAATCCATGTTCAGAAAGACAGCAGGCTGGTGAACCGGCTAGCTGGTTTTGCCAGACCAGACCCTTGTGTGTGATGCATCCATCTGTCCACTCACACCACCCTCTCCAATCCAGCATGGACCAGGAGTCCAAGTCAGTCTACTGTGGGATGTGGAATGCACCTCCTGGCAGACACACTCCACCATGACCACTCTGAAGCTGCCAGGTTTCAGCACCAGGCTGAAGGTCAGGTGGTGCAGCAGAGGAGTTAGGAGCAGCTCTGGCACTGGCCACTGGGTGTGCATCCCACTGCACCAGGGAAGGCCTCTCTGGCCCTGGCTGCGCAGTTTAATGTGAGAGCCTCAGGTTTCTCACCTGCAAAATGGGACAATTATAGAAGCCATCTCGGGATGGTCTGTAGCAGTGCTGGAACAAGACGTGAGGAGGGCTGAGGGCAGTTTGGCACTTGCTAAAATCAAAGACTAGAAAGGCAGCTCATTTGGACCCCAAAATCTTGTCTTCCAGCCCTGGTTCTGACATGCACTCGATGTGTGATCGTGGGCCAGGGCGTCACTCTGAGGCACTAAGGTGCCTGCTCGTCATGGTGAGCTCAGGTCGCCTGTGTGGGACTCACTGCAGGTCAGCACACTCCAAGTCCTCCGTGTCTACTGCCCTGGGCGGTGACTTCTGGCACAGCCCACATTCCAAGTGGCCCACGCCAGACATCCGGTACGTGCTGTTGGAAGACGGGAGCCAAGGTCGTCCAACTGGAGTCTGTGTCCCCAGGCCTCTGCCCCGTGAGGCCCATTCATTAGCAGTAAGTATTAAATGAGATCACGAGGCAGAAGCATTTGGAAACTGAATCCACTGCACGAGAAGGGCAGGGGCAGCCGTCCTTGCGCACTGGAGGCACAATCACGGAGCCTTGTTTCATGGGCAGGGGTGGCTGCCCTGCGCACTGGAGGCACAATCACGGAGCCTTGTTTCATGCTGGTGGTGGATGGATGCTCTGTTACAGGATTTCACTGTGTGACCATCACAGGGACCGGCACTGTGCAGGCCAGGGCTGGCCAGTCCCAGGCCTTGGGCGCCTTCTGTGAGGGGAGGAGGCGGGTTATACACAGAGGCAGAGCCGAGCGCAGCCATGCACTGCGGTAGCACATGACAGCCATCCGGAAGCTCCAGGGCCCATGACGCAGCAGCCGCTCAGCTGAAGTGCACTCGGGTTCACCCCGTGAAGCCCTACAAAGCACTCACCAGAACGTGCCCATCGCTGAGCAAGGGTGACTGTACCCCACGGCATTGCGAAATGGAAGCATTGCCAAACGCTGCGGGTGGGCAGTGAACAGGACTCTGGCCTCGGGCCGGCACAAGGACCAGGCTCCAGGATGCCGCTCTCGGCTTCGTGTTTCCAGGGAGGAGGACCTGGAAGGTGAGAAGGGAGCAGGCGCCCACCATGCCATGGCCAGCTTCTGGATGTGGGTCTGGATTTGTCTCAGCACAGCCTGCTCGGTGGCTGCTTCCTGTGCTGTCAGGACGCGGTGAGGCTCACAGCGGGAGACACCTGCCTGGCCACGCCTTGGGTGCTGCTGCAGGTGAGGGCATGGGCCTCCTCACTGGCCCCCAGAGCCTCTCAGGCTTCCCCAGCCCTGCCTCCATCAGCAAGGGGCACAGAGCTCCTATCACCTGCATGTGCTCATGCCAAGGGCTCCAATCCCCTGCCTCCTCCTCCTCCTCCTCCTCCTCCGTGAGTCCTGGTGGCTGCTGAAGCTGTCTCAGGTGCACCTCGCCTCGGCTCTTCTCCCAGATCCTGAATTATTGCTCAGAGCCACCTGCCTGCCTGAGGCGAGGCAGCAGCCCCATCTTGTCCTCATGCCTTGGTCCTCCTTAAACTACATGGCAGGTACCACCTGGTGTGGCGGTTGTTCTTTAAGACAATTTGCTATAACTCGCTTCCCCTCTTCTGTAGTTTTTAAAATCTCAGCCAGTGAGTCCTTCTGAAAGATTCACCTCGAGTGAATCTGCAGGAGCTCAGCCGGCCAGGCAGGGACCAGCCCCGGCCTATGGTCCTGGGCTAGACATCAGGGCTACAAGGAAGGCAGGGCCTCCTGCATCCAAGGCTCAGGATGGGCCTCGAGGTCTCTGCACCCAGAAGCTGGAACTGCCTGGCAGGAGGGTGGAGGGGAGACGGCAGGGGAACGTCAGGCGTACCCTTCAGCATGACTGCTGCGGGCAGCTGCAGGGGAGTGCCCGGCTGCAGAGACCAATGCCCAGCTCCAGGGACTGAGTTGGGAGGAAGGGTCAGAGGCAGGACAGCTGCTGGGACAACAGGGAACATGCAGAGCGGAGACCCAGTTCCCTGTTCATAAATAAATACATACATAAATAACTCAGAAACTTATGGGGAAAAAAGAGGTTTCCTCACAACAGCTGGAGGCTGAGGCCTGACCAGCGAGCGCCGTGCTGGCTCTGGCGAGGGCCCCCTGGGCTTGTCACAGAGCGGGAGGTATCGCAGCAGGAGAGCCAGAGGACACATGGTGAGACCTCGCAGGAGGAGGCAGGAAGCCAGAGCGGGTGGAGGGCCGGGCTTCCCTCCGGGGCTGCCTCTGTCTCTCCCAAGGGCGGCGCCCAGGCCCCATGGCCGCCCCAGACCCACCTCTGAAAGGCCCACTCTTCCCAGGCCTCCAGCAGGTGGCTTTTGAGGGTCCACACCAGCCAGGGGGGAAGCCCAGGGCCTGGGGCCCAGGTGGCGCCTCCTCTCGCCCTCACGGAGGAAGAGCTGGCTCGCGGGCGCAGAGGAGAGCTTGACGTCGCCACCCTCGGTTCCGATCCCAGGGACGGGGCCTGGGCTTGGCATGGGGGCCCTGCTCGCCCATAACGCTCCCGCCTTCCAGCCTGGGGCACCTGGGACCACGGAACTCACCCCTGCACATTTCCTCCGCTCCCACCGTGGCTAGAGCTCTCTGGCTGCATCTCCCTGGTGCCACCTCATCTCTAGACCTCTGCCAAAGGAAATTGTGTTTTAAATACTCATCGACCTAAGTGTTCCCCAATACTTACCCCTGGTACTGGTAGACTCAATGTGCATAACTTCAGAGACATAACAGATGGCTCAGAGAGGGCGTCCACAAGAGGGCAAGTAGGGATGATGAACAGCATCTGGATAAGGGAAGACGCAAGTTCTTTAAAAAATAAAAGAAAGAAAAAGAAAAGAATTACTTCTCCGTCCTTTGTACCTTATAGGAGCTAAAATGTATTCATAGGCTTTCGGGTCAGAGACAATTTGAAGAGGAGATACAGCATCCTATGACTAAGATGTTCTGGGAATTCATTTGACTCCCAGCCTTTGGGCCAGGCCTGGAGATTCAGTACAGGATGTGTGTGTCACCAGCACACAGCTGTCCTTTGGAGGCTGGGGACCACTGGAGCACTCGGCCGTTCCATGCTACCTCCCCTCCCCCCGCCACGCCCTGTATCTGTATCTGTCCCCCTAGGACAGCAACCTGGGGAGACTTCCTCTCCCCATGAAAGGTTACTATAGCAGATGGTGGAACGGCTTCTCAAGACCTACTACATGGTGAGTTTCCTTAAAACAAAAGTCGGTAGTTCTAGGAGTGTGGAATTTTGAGACAGAAAACACTTCTGTGGCTGCTTCTCCTGGTCCTCTAGATCCTCATCCTCCTCTTCCTCCTCCTCCAAATCCCCCTCCCTCTGTGTAGGCCCCTGGCCTTTCGAGTCAGAGGCCCGCATGCTGGATGACTCACTGCAAATGGTTAAATTCATAAACACAGAAGAAAGCCGATCGCTCCTGGGCTCGATAGACGTCCCGTAGCAGAGGCCGTGTGGAGGAGCAGGGGGAGGACATGAGGCCTAGGTGGACCATCCTTAGGGACCCCTCGGAGGCTGCTGGCTCCAGTCCAGCAGAGTGCTGCTGAAGTCCCAGGTGCAAGCTCCAGGGCAGAGAGCAGAGCGTGCTGGACTTCTCTTCCCCTCTGACCTGGCCCTGCAAAGGCTCGGCGCTGGTCTGAGCACAGTGACTGTCGGGGCAGGGGACATGCGGGCACCGGTGTGGCTCTGCCCCGGGAGAGCTGAGGAACGGGCGTGTCAGCAGGACTGTTGAGGAACAGGTGAACCAGAACGGAAACAGCCAACAGCCGAGCACAGGCGAGCACCTGCCCTGGACGCGGCCCGTGGGCAGCGGGCAGGCCGCCTCTCCCAGGGCCAGCGGTCTGCACAGGGCCCACCCCTGGATCTTTCTAGGAAGAGGGAGAGAGAAAAAGGAGAGCGATACATGGAAATGAACCCGAATGTGAGGCTGGAAATTCACTGGTGACCGAGCTGTCCTCGGGCTGGCAAGGGGACACCTCTGAGCACCCGGAGGAGACGCAGCCCCCAGGTTACGTTTGGTCACAGGGAAACAAGGCCCACTTTCACTTGCCTTGAGCTGGAGGCCGAAGTTCTACCCACGGCAGGAGCAGGAAGACGCCACCACACAAGGCAGGGGACCCGGAGCTGGGGCGACGGCAGAGCCACTGTTGGACGCGCCTGCCTGGGGGGAATGGCTGGCCCTCCCAGGCGCCCCAGCTCCCCTCAGCTGGTGACCGTCAGGTCACAGGCTGGGTCCCGGGATGGCTCAGTCCCACCACGTTTGCCCACGGGTGGGGACCGTCACCTGGGCTGCAATGCGGGGTGCCCTCCTGTGGGTTTCCTCCCCCTTTCCTTTGATTTTTCCTTCCACAGTTGAAGAAGCAACAGGGTGTTGGGAAACCTGTTGATTTAAAGAGAAAATGGAATTCTTCCAGAGAGACAGGTAGAAACTGAGACTGTCCCTTGCACATCCAAAGGCACGGCCACCCTGCACAGAGGGAAATGACCTCTATGTCCCTGAGCTCTGCTTGCTGGTCTCCGTCTCCAGCTCCCCTCCCCTCTCTGGGCTTTTGCTCACGGCCTGGTCTTTCTGGTGTGTGGTCCCCGACACGAGTGCTCACTAAGAATCCCTTCGCCAGGACGAAAGCTGTTCCCATCACCCAGGAAATGCTAATGCACTCAGGAGCTCTGTGTCGCCTGCTTCTATCAGGAATTTCAAAGGCCTTAGAAGCTTGGAGTCAGAAGCCGGGGACGAGGACCAAAATGTCTATTTCTTAGTGTCTATCACAGCACCATGGGGGGCAGGCAGCAACTTCCTGGAATACCAGCAGATTCTGCTCAGGCCCCGACTCAGTGACGGGAGTTTCTTTACAGGCCTTGTGAGGTAAGCATCTGCCTCTCACTTGATAATTCTCTTACTGTAATGTTTTATGATATTATTATATCATTAATATCTAAGTCAGAATCTGAAAGCCCACTTGCTATTGTGCTAAACGTGGTGCATTTACGTGGCATTTCCAGCTGCAGGGCCAACGGTCACAATGGCCCTATGAGGGAAGACACCCAAAGCCACGTTATCGTTTTGTTGGTCACTTTTGGGGCCATCCCGTCTTCAGGGAGCCACGTCCCCTTCTTGCTGCAGGTGACCCACGGCAACCCTGCTTCCCAGGGCGTGCCCAGAGTGCCTCAGCCAGACCCGCACTCGGCCTGGGCAGGCGTGCCCTTCCTGGGCTGAGGGCCGTCTTTCCTCTCCGCGGTGAAGACAGGAGAGGTGATCCCCAGGGCTCTGCGCCGCCGTCCCAGCGTCTCAGAGATGTCAGCTCTCAGAGCAGAAGGCCAAGATGTGCAGGGAGCAGAAGGGTCCGCGAGCTGGGATGTTGAGCCCCGGAGCCAGCGGCCTTCGCCCCGCGGGAGTTGGAAGTGCCCCTCAGACTCCCCCTTTGCCACACTGAGCGGGTTTCTGTCCCCCGAAGGCCTGAAGAAAGTAGATGCAGTCCCCATTCCACAGGGAGGGGGCGGAGGGAGGCCTGGCTGAAGACGGAGACTCCAGGCGCCCCAGACGACCTGGAGTCAGAGGGGCCTGTGCCCTTCGGGTGGCAGGCGGTGCACCCTCCTCAGGGCCCTTTCCTCTCGTGGGCTTTCCTCTGTTCAAAAAAGAAAGCGGCGTCTTCTCCCTCGGCCTCTGTCAGAGGTCCCCACGGTGAGCCCCCGCTTCTGCGTCCCGGGACACCCTCAGGTCCTGAGACGCGGGGGCACCCTGGGCCGACTCTCCCTCCGTGTGGGTGAGGTCCAGCGGTCACCCTCCCGTCACGAGGACACAGCTGAATGCGGTCGGTGCGCCAGCAGGATGGGCCCTGCCTGGAGCTGCCCCAGGATGCCAGGGGAACCCAAGTTCCAGCCAGACCTGGATCCCTCCCTAGGCTGGGTGGGCGCCAAGAGACTGAGTACCTGGATCCCAGGTGGGCCAGACGTTCTGCCTTCGGGGTGGGCGGCGGGCCCGACGGGCACGGTCGCCGCGATGCCCCCGCAGCTCCCTCAGCCACCTTCCTTCTCACCTCTGCTCCGTCTCCTTGCCCAGGGGGCTTTCTGCATGGGACGCTCGAGGACGGGCACGGCACTCATGTGCTGGGATGTCCTCTGAGCCCTCTCTGCCGGGAGCCAGCCAGAAACCCCGTCTGAAGGGGGAGAGGTTCTCCTCGGACCTTCACTTTCTGCCTCCCCTCCGTTGTGGGGCTGGGTCAGGAGCCGGGGCTGTGCCGGGCGGCGAGGTCCCCCCACTGAGCCACGCCCCAGCCCCACTCTTCTTTTTAAACATGTTTCATTATTTTTTAATTATTTTGTTGTTGTTATTTTTATTTAATAATAAAATATTATTTTATTTTTATTATTATTGAAGCCAGGGGCACTTGACCACCGGGCCATATCCCCAGTCGTTTTTCTTTTCTTTTTAAAAAAATCCTAGTTAGAGACAGGGTGTGGCTCAGTTGCTTACAGCCTCACTAAGTTGTCGAGGTGGGTTTTGAACTTTTGATCCTCCTGTCTCAGCCTCCCGAGCTGCTGGGATGACGGATGTGCATCACCACACCCGGCCCTTCTCTTTTATTTTGTTTTTATAAAAGGGAAAACTGAGCCACAGAGAGGGGAGATACATTAAAAATCATAGAGCTCTATTCGACCTTGCAAGAAACTGCCTTGCTTTCCAGTCCCATAGACTCTCCCGCCTCTTGGACATGGCTGCCGGTCAGTGGGCTCAGAACCCAGGGGCTCTAAAGCGCAACATCTCCAAAGCTAGACTCATCACCTTAGGATCAAAATCTGTTTCCCGTCTCAGTCGATGGTCTGTTCTTCCTTCCCTGCATCCATCTCTTCCTGCATTCCTCTCTCCCTCCCTCCCTCTCTCCCTCCCTCTATCCCTCCCTCTCTCCCTCCATCCCTCCCTCCCTCCCTCTCTCCCTCCATCCCTCTATCCCTCCCTCTCTCCCTCCATCCCTCCCTCCCTCCCTCTCTCCCTCCATCCCTCTATCCCTCCCTCTCTCCCTCCATCCCTCCCTCCCTCCCTCTCTCCCTCCATCCCTCCCTCCCTCCCTCTCTCCCTCCATCCCTCTACCCCTCCCTCTCTCCCTCCATCCCTCTACCCCTCCCTCTCTCCCTCCATCCCTCCCTCCCTCCCTCTCTCCCTCCATCCCTCTACCCCTCCCTCTCTCCCTCCATCCCTCCCTCCCTCCCTCTCTCCCTCCATCCCTCTACCCCTCCCTCTCTCCCTCCATCCCTCTACCCCTCCCTCTCTCCCTCCATCCCTCCATCCCTCCATCCCTCCCTCTCTCCATCCCTCCATCCCTCCCTCTCTCCATCCCTCTATCCCTCCCTCCCTCCATCCCTCCCTCCCTCCCTCTCTGCCTCCTTCCCTCTATCCCTCCCTCTCTCCATCCCTCCCTCCCTCTCTCCCTCCATCCCTCCCTCCATCCCTCCCTCCCTCTCTCCCTCCATCCCTCTATCCCTCCCTCTCTCCCTCCATCCCTCTATCCCTCCCTCTCTCCCTCCATCCCTCTACCCCTCCCTCTCTCCCTCCATCCCTCTACCCCTCCCTCTCTCCCTCCATCCCTCTATCCCTCCCTCTCTCCCTCCATCCCTCTATCCCTCCCTCTCTCCCTCCATCCCCCCTCCCTCCCTCTCTCCCTCCATCCCTCCATCCCTCCCTCTCTCCATCCCTCTATCCCTCCCTCTCTCCATCCCTCTATCCCTCCCTCTCTCCATCCCTCCCTCCCTTCCTCTCTGCCTCCATCCCTCTATCCCTCCCTCTCTCCCTCCATCCCTCTATCCCTCCCCTCCCTCCATCCCTCACTCCCTCCCTCTCTCCCTCCCTCACTCCCTCCCTCTCTCCCTCCCTCTCTCCATTTCTCCCTCCCTCCCTCGATCCCTCCCTCCCTCCCTCCCTCCCTCCCTCCCTCCATCCATCCTTCATTCATTCAGTTGTTCAAGACAGGATCTTGGGTGAATAGCAAGAGTGTTCACGACGGACACAGATTTGAGTTTGAAAATTGTTCTGCCATTAGTGCGACTCGTCTCATTTTTGCGCGTACCCCTCTTGGTATCAATTACTTCATTCATAAAATGAAAAGTATGGTCTGGAGCCAGACATTCCAGACTGGATAATAGCACTCGTATTTTTGATGGAATAGGAAAAAGTGTGTGTGTGTGTGTGTGTGTGTGTGATGTCCCACTGCTCGGCACGGCACGTGGTCTTCCCACGATGAGCTTCTGCTCACGTCGATGGCACCTGTTCCTGAGCACCTGTGCTGTGCTGAGGCTCTCACACCTGGGGTGTCCATACTCACACAGGCTTTGTCTGTTGAGAACTCACACGGTCAGTGTGCGGCAGAGGGTCGGCGAGGCGACCGAGCAGCTTGGCACAGCACGTGTCGTTCTGTCCTGGGGAGTCTTGACGGGTAGGCTACAGTGCACGAGATTGCAATAACTATTAGGCTTGCGGCTCCAGGTTTTCAGAAGGAACTTCCGGGCCATGTGCCCCTGGTGCAGCAGTTGGCTCCGGGCTGGCACTGTGGCAAGTGCACTGTGCCTGTCAGTCATTGAGTGTTCGTGATGATAGTGACGGATGCGAGCCCATCCTTTCTGTTGGAGGTCAGGAGAGTGACATTCATGGAGGCCAAGTCCTTGCTCCAGGTCACGCTCTCCTCCCGAGCTGAGGTCTCTCTGGAGACCAACTCCAGAGCTGGGGCTCTGTCCCCGCACTGCGCCCTCACACCACAGATGGTCGATGGTTATTTACAGACGCCTTTGCCTTCAGGGTCCTTTTCAATCAGTAGCTGCTGGTAGTTTTCCAGCTGTGTCCCCAAGGTCACAAGAGCAGTGTCACATCCCTTTCTGATTAGGGTCGGCTGTTGCTAAGTAATGGATTTTCCAAGTCTCTGACTTGGCTCTAGGGGAGGGACTTCACATCCAAAGTGACACTTGGATAGCACTTTGCCTCCCGGAGCATTCGGAAGTCACTTATCAGGTAGTGCTCCACAGGGACATCTTGCAGACCTGACTCCAAGTGCCTTGAACCGGGGTCTCAGTGGACCCCCGTGGGCAGTGTCCTCCCTGCAGCCCAACCAGACGGTCCCAACAGGCCGGCATTCCCCACATCCTCGGCTCTTGCGGGCCGTGAGGTAGAGGCGGCTGCGCTTTCCTGCCCTGCTCTCCGGACGGACTCTGGCAGCATGCTCTCCAGCTCCTCGCAGGGCCCTGGCCCTCTAGTCGGGCGACCCCGTTGATGTGTCCGTTTCCTGATGGCGCTCTCCCGCAGCCGCAGCAGTCTGGAAGGATGATCTCGGCTCACCTTCCCACAGCCCCAGGGAGCGCCAGCGTACTCCATTCTAGGGGACGAGCGAGACAGAAGGTGCAGTCGCCAGTTTAAGGCCACGTAGTCGAGCGCTGCAGAACTGGAGTCTGACCTCACTCGTGACTCTGAGCTCCGAGCTTCGGCTGCTGTGTGACCACGTTGCACGCTCGTGATGAGGAAAGGTGGCAGGAGAGAGCCTCTCGGCAGCCGTGTGTGACAGGGCGGGTTGGGAAGGTCATGTCCAGGGGGAACAGGGAAGTGCCACGGACCTTCCCTGGGACGACAGGAAACCTGGGCTAAGAATCACAGCAACAGAGAGAGTGTCAGTACAACCAAGGGGGCGGGGTGAGCCGGAGCCAGGACGCTGAGCGGCACGGTGCCGCTGGACGGGAAGGATGACATCTATCGTCCTGTACCCCAGTGGGGTGGCTACGCTGCACAGTAGCTCACCGGTATTTCAAAGTAGCCAGCGGAGAGCAGACTGAACTCTCCAACACAAAGAGACCATGGATAAGGAGGCGGCCATGCCCACGGCCTGGTCGGCCATCCAGCAGGGCACACACGTCCTGCAATGCCACAGGTACTCCACAAGTACGGGCAGTCATTATGTGTCAAAGAAATTTACATCGATATTTGGGGACTCAGCTCACGATGCTGCTGAGTTTGTACAGGACCGGTGGGGGCGGCCTTCCTGGGAGGACGAGGGCGTGAGCAGCCACCTGGGTCACGGAAGGGCCCCGGATGGGGTGAGGGGTGCGCGGCTGAACCTCTGCCGACTCACCCCAAGCCCCTGTCGATGGGCATGCCCGTTCCCCGGGTTCCCCGGAGAAGCCGTCCCTCGCTGCCTCGTGCTCAGTGGGAAACTCGTGGCCTTCGGGATTTCAATTCCATTCAAGTGCTGCCCAGAGGAAGGAAACGCACGCAGAGCCCACGCCCAGGCCCCTGCCGCGCCCAGGCACTCCCACCACCTCTAGAGCCTTGGGCTGCGCACTTCTCTCACAACGCAGAATTTTGTCAGAAAGAAGCAGATCAGTGAGGCATGAATGAAGACCCTCTTGAAACCCAGATGGAGTTTTAAATTGGCAACAAGAAGTCGCTCCCTGGAAAGCGCATGGCGCCAGGCCATGGGGTCAGGGCAAGTTCGCTTCCGAGGGCGTTGCTGGAGGAAGCGGAGGTACCCGTTAGGAGAGAAGTGGAAGTCGGGAAGCCACCGCAGAGGAGATCCTGACAACCAGTTTGCACTTTTGGTGTAAATTGTAAATGCCGTATATTCATGAACTCCTAGTGCGTGGCCTCAGACCTGAGCCTGGGCTTGGCAAGCATGGTGCTTGCGACTCAGGTAAAACCTGCTTCCGACGATGGTCTAAGAGGGAGACCGCTGGACTCCTCCACTTCTTACCAGCGCATGCCTGCGGAGGCCGGCCTGGGTGGGGATGCCTGAAGTGCTGGCCCATGCAGTTCAGAACAATCCCGCCTGGATAATCCAGGAGGCCGCCAGCAGGGGCGCCACATCTCCCATCTGCCAGGGGAGCAGAGCTCCCTCCTCTTGGCCACGCCCCCCAGTCATCCATCCTCAGGTGCTGCGGCGTGAGACTCCAGGCGGCCCGCTGGAGTCCGGTGCTGAGCATGCGCAGCAGGAGGCTGGGGAGGCTACCACTCTGCCAACCTCTTCGCTTTGTCCAGGGAGGAGCAGGTTGGGTCTAGGGCTTTAATCGAGCCCTGCTTCAGTTGCTCTTATGTATGCAAAGTGTGTTATTTAGTCCTCTTAAAAGCCCAGAGCAGTGTGATCATTCCCGCTTTCGAGTTGAAGAAATTGAGAGTGGAGGAGAGTGCAGCTTGTCCCCGACACCCCTCAGCACGCTGCGCTCGGAATCCTGTTGGAAGTATTGAACAGTGCAGCCCTTGCAGTCACCACCTCTGAGTATTTTCTGGTCAAAGACATGTTTACTGAGACTACTCTGTGCCAGTTCTAAGTGCTTCAGAGTAACACTCATTTAATCCTCAGAAGAGTCCAGCGTTCACCACTGTTCCACAGATGAGGAAACAGGCACAGCACAGAGATACCAAGCAACTTCTCTAAGGTCACAGAGCTGAGGAGGGTGAAGCTACGAGGTAAACCCAGGCAGTACGTTTTCACCCCCAGCATTCTGCTAGGAAAAACTTCAAACGTTCAGAAAAGCGGAGAGTGCTACAGTGAACATCCACGTGCCCACCCGCTTAATCCACGACTTTTGGAGTTTTCTTACATTTGTTTTACCTCACATCCAGCCATCCAGCCCGCTATCAACCTACCTTATTTTTGATGCATTTCAAAGTAAGCTGCACACATCCACACACGGCATCCCCAGCAGCTCAGCATGGTGCCACGCCCTTTCTTATAGAGATAAATGGAGTTTGCGTGGAGAGAAATGCACAGATCTTCCTGTGCCACTCAGCGACAAATGCACAGGCCTGGGTGTGTGACCCAAGCCCTCCCAGCTGCCGATCATTCCGCGGCTCTCCAGAGTTCCTGCACGCCGCCCAGGCCACGCCCTCCCCACTCGCCCCTGAGGAAATACTGTTCCAGCCCGTTCTTTTCCTTTCCCAGAACTTTCTGTAAGTGCAGTCTTAACCTAAGTGCCTTTTCTGGCTGGCTTTCTCTGCTCAGCCTGTTTTCCCAGTTCCCTGGGTATTGTTGACGTCTCGGTAGATGGCTCTTTCTGTGCCCGAGAGTGCCCAGTCCTGATGATCCGTTCTTATTGATGGGCACCTCAGCTGTGCCTGCAGCCCCCGCCTTTCAGCCATTTTGAGCAGGGTGCTGTGAACGTTCACGTGCCCGGGTTTCTATGGGCGGGGACGTCTCAGGAGTGGAGTTGCTGGATTGAAGGTCGCACTCATGCTCAGCTTGACGAGAAGCTGCCAGAAGACTTTCCATGGTGGCTTCTGCATTCTCGCCCCGCGGGGTGCACCAGGAGCATTTGGAGGCCCTGTTCTGAGCAATGCGCCCTATCTCTGCGAGGAGGAGGCCATAGTATTTGCAGTTGTCTGAGTTAGAAAGAGTGGATGGGGCTTCCCTGGGCCAGAGGGGAATCTGGGCTCAGCTCCTCAACTTGCTTTGCTTATCCGAATTACAGGGGACCTCCCAACAAGGATTACAAAGCCAGAGTGCCCCCTGCCCCTTGGTGCCATCCCCACAGACGACGGGTCCTCGGCACCTCCCTTCCCCGGGTCTGATCCATCCTGGACTGGAAATGTGCAGAGGAAGCACACCTGACCACCAAGCATTTTTCTTGAGATTACTTCCTAAAGATGTGGTATAACAAGTATTTACAGAGACCTGATATTGCATTAAGGGTTATAAATAATCTGGAGGTGATTTAAGCTCTACAGAAGGGTTATGTGTGGGTTCTACGTAATGTTTCCCATTTCGCGCAGGGGGTTGAGCATCCTCAGGATTTGGTGTTGGAAGGGACACTGGGAACCAGTCCCCTTTGGATATGAAGGGGTAGATGTGTAAAAAAAAAACGAATATTTTACACTTTCTCAGTCCCAGAGTTACGAGTCCAGTTTAGGGAAACTGAGGCTCTGGGGTGAGTGCTTCCCCTGTGGGCACTCCCCATAGGTGGGGTGAAGATTTGGTCCCTCTCTGTCTGACTTAGAAGTCTGAGCATTTATTACTGTGTTCTAAAATCTGCTGCAGGAGGTGTATCTGGGAGGACCCGAGGGAGTTGGAAGGTGTAACTGCACCTATTGGCTCCAAAGCCCTGGTTCCTGGGAACCCATGGCAGGGGTAAGGTGTCTAGCACCCTCGGACCGCTGTGTCTCTCCTGGGTCAATGTGCTGCTAAGGCTCCGTCCTTAAAGGGAACTTGCAAAAAGTGCAGATTATGACCTCTCAGCTCTCCTGCCCTGCGCTCCAGGGTGACCACGATCGGCAGTGGCTGGTGTGTCCCCCCAGAGACCATTGCAGTGCAGAAAATGTGGTGCGATTAACAGAGAACTCAAACGATAATGCAGCCCTGTCACAGACAGGCATAGGGACAAATAAGGATGAAACAGGCGGCGTGGCACAGAAGGAGGGAGATCGTGTCTGTAAAGGCCACTCTGCAAGCTGCCCACCCTGCCCATCCACAGGGACTGCCACCAGCAGCAGGATAGCACATCCCTGCAGCGGAACCCGGTGCAGCTGGAAAAGGAGCGAGGTGCTCTGAGGCTCAAGTGCACCAGCTCCCAGCGGGACTTGAGGAGCACACACACTCAGGCACGCCTGCACGTGCTCCCACACGCCTGCACACACCAGTCCAGGCGTGTTACAGAGTGCTCCTCACTAGTTGGGAAGAATTCCTTCACACCTGTGAGGATGCAGTGGTCTCTGGGGGGACAGATGCAGCAGGCACAGTAGTGTTCTCTGGGGGGACAGATGCACCAGGCACTGCAGTGATCTATAGGGGGACAGATGCACCAGGCACTGCAGTGGTCTCTAAGGGGTCACAACAGGCACTGCAGTGATCTATGGGGGAACAGATGCACCAGGCACTGCAGTGTCCTCTGGGGGGACAGATGCACCAGGCACTGCAGTGGTCTATAGGGGGACAGATGCACCAGGCACTGCAGTGGTCTATGGGGGGACAGATGCACCAGGCACTGCAGTGTCCTCTGGGGGGACAGATGCACCAGGCACTGCAGTGGTCTCTCGGGGGTCACACCAGGCACAGCAGTGGTCTCTCGGGGGTCACACCAGGTACCACAGTGGTCTCTCAGGGGTCACACTAGGCACTGCTAGCCGTGGTCACCGTGGAGGGCAGGACAGGAGAGCTGAGAGGTCAGGGAGATGTCTTTCTTCTTTACACTTTCTGACCACTGCATTCAGAACTGAAACCAAACGAAAAACCCAAAGAAAAGAAAACAGAAACCCCAAATCACTGGTAACATGTAGAAATGAGTGCAAAAGAAGGGTCCCCAGGCCCCAGGAAGAGAGTGAGGAGGGGACCCTGGTGCGTCTGTAACAGAGGCCGTGTCTTTTGTCCCCTCGGGCAGCTTCTGTTGAGGAAGAGGCAGGTGAACCGTGGAAACAGGGGCACTTTTTTCTCCTTGGGAACGTTCTGGACATCTTGGTGGCTGCCCAGGTCCTGAGGCCACCCATCCAGTACCTCTTTTCTCATGGCATCGGGTCCTGTGCCAACCAGACCCCAGGGGCAGGTGCGATGCGTCATCACCAGAGAGCCAGGCACTGGGCATTCACCCTGGCACACTTCCTGCTCCTTGAAAGAGGCTGCGCCTGCCTTTCACCTCCAGCCAGTGGAAATGGCTCCGAGTCACTTCCAGTGGTGGGTCACAAGTAGCCCTGGAAGCTCTGTCCAGACCTCTGGGGATGCTGGCCCTCGCATGAAGGGGCCCCTTGGAGGCCGTGGGGAAACGGCGCAGGTAGGGAGAGAGACGTCCCCGGCCAACCACGGTGGGGAGAGAGGTCCCCAGCCAGCCACAGTGGGAGAGAGGTCCCTGGCCAGCCACAGTGGGGAGAGAGGTCCCCGGCCAGCCACAGCTCTTACTGCCATTGAGCAGAGGCTCCAGCCCTGAGCAGGAAGGAGCCTGGACGCGCACCCTGGCTGAGCCCTCAGGTGGCCAGCCTAGTGGCCATCTGACCACAGCTGCATGGGACCCTGGCAAGGAACACCAGGCTGTGTCCAGTCAACCCACGGAACCAGGAGAGAATAATTCAGCTTTGCTTTAAGTCCCAAATTTAAGGTGGTTTGTACTTAGTGATAGATAACCAGAATGACCGACCATTCAGGACTTCCGATGGTGTTGCAGACTTCAGGAGGCTGAGGACAAATGAAAAATCTACCCAGGCATCCAACAAGTGGAACACGTAAGATCTGGGTGGAGCGAGGGCCCCCAGTTTCCCTCCTGCTGCCTCTGCTGCTGGCCAGTCTCCGGAGCATGCCAAAGGGCAGCTCGGAGCCAGCAAGAAGCCACAGTCCAGCATAGCACTGCCTGGAGTCTCTGCAGACAAACTCCATCCCAGGCCACCTGGAAGCTGGACCAGCTTCCCTTCCGTTGTGAGCGGGGGGTGGGGGACCCACCACTTGAGCTCAGCACCTGCTTCTGGGGGTTTCTCTTGCAAATTCTTGTTGACACTGTCCATGGGCAGAGTTGAGGCAGCACCGCAGCAGGGCATCAGCCACCTTCCAGGCCCCGGGACCAGCACCACTGCTGCTGGGCTGCAGATGTCCACAGCACAGCCCTGGCCACAGGCCAGGGTTCCCATCCCTCATCTTCAGGGACATTCCCAGCAGAGTTTGGTCTGGAGAGCTGGATAGAGAAGCCCGGCCTCCCTGGACTGTTGATCTCAACCCTTGCTTTGGTGTTCAGGGGACTTATTTAGTGATGGCCTCCTCCTGCCCTCTGCCTCTAGGGGGGATTCATCTAAAATGCAGAGGTAACCTCCTCACTCTGCAGCCCAAAGCCCCTCATGGCTCTCATTGCCCACAGGGACACCTGACGCTTACTCAGGCAGTTTCAGATGCTGACCCCTGGCTGCAGAGCTCGGTGGAGTGCTTGCCTGGTGTGCATGAGGTCCTGGGTGGATCTATAGCATTGCAAAAAAAACAAGAAGAAGAAGAAGAAAGGAAAGAGAATAAGAGGAAGAAGGAGAAGGAGAATAAGAGAAAGGAGAAGAAACGTGAATTCCTGAACTGCTGTCTGCATTTGAAGGCGCCTCTCTGGGCTCAAGGGTTAAGCCACAGACATTGCCTGCTGGGTCTCTGCCACCCAGGTTGCTCCCCAGAAGGCGAGGGTCTCAGAGCAGGAGAAAGCATCGAGGAAGACACCTGGCAGGTGAGCATCAGCTTCAGGGTCCTCAGAGTCCCCTGAGAAGAGAAAAGGCAGGAGAGGAAAGGCCGAGGTTGATTCCAGGGACCCTGGCCAGAACTGGAGGCCTGGCAACGGGCCTGGGACCACAGTGGCAGGTAGACATTTCATCCTGAGTCACGGCGAGGAGCCGTGGAGTGCGTGCAGAATTGTCTCCTTGGCCTGTCTTCACTTCCAGGCACCCTGGACTCCTGCCTCCCTTCCCCACGAGGTCCCAGGGTCCCGTCCGCGGCTTCCCACAGGACCCTGGCTGGATCCCCTCTCCTGTGCTCCAGCCTGGCGTGCTCACGGGGGAGAGCTCAGCAACCAGAGCTGTAAAGAAGCAGCCGCTGTGGCACCCAGGGAGACACAGACCTCCCACTTGCCGAGTGTTCGCAAACCTCGAGAGGTTACAGCCGTCTACCCTGCAATCATCTCGTGAAAGCTGTCAGGAGCATCCGGGAAACTGAAAACCTGCAGTCAGTGAAGATCCCCCCGCAGAAGTCTGCCGGTCCCAGGGGCCGTGGGAGGGTGGGCTCCGAGTTCTCCTGCACTAGGCCTCTGACCACCAGCACCTGCCCAGAGCTGCGGCCTCTCACGCTGAGACGGTGCAGTCCCCTCCCTTGACCCCCCCCGGGTTCCCTGGAGGGTTGGGATGACCTTGGGCTTGAGTGACACATTTCGCTTTAAATTCTGGCTCTGCAGCTGTGTGGCTTCCAGGCGTCTCAACCTCCTGAGCCATTGTCTTCCTGTCACTCACCCACAGACTTGTGGTGGGGTAAAGAGCCCAGCAGGGCTTGGGGTTCAGAGACCTCAACAGAGAGTGATCCCCACTTGCCTTTGTGGGACGTTCATGTGTCTGTCCGTCATGTCTTGGCCTGACATCTATGGGTCTGTCCGTCATGTCTTTAGGTCACAGAGGCCCCTGATCGTGCAATAAAGAGCACACACTTACAGCCAGACTGGCCACCTGGGCCCAGATCCCAGCTGAGACGCTTCTCAATGGTGATGCTGCAGGCAAGAAGTTCCGCCCTCGCAACTTCACTTCTGCTGCTGAATGGTGCTGGCTCTGGGGTCATCATGAGGCTCAATCGGCCGTGACATAAAACATGCTTGGGACAGAGCCTGGCATATGGCAAACTAGTCGTGGGCAATTATTGCAGGTCTTTCTCCAATCAGTGTTCAGTGAGTGCTTTTGACAGCCTCCTGGGGGTCGCGAGGGAGCCTAGTGCTAAGTTGGAGAATTTGTGCCTAAGCCCACAAAACAGGCTGGTCCTAAAGGACCATTTTCAGTGATTCCTGGCCCCGTGTTCGTGAGCTGCAATATCTTCCAGCAGGAAAATCAGTTTTGCAGAAAGAAACTGACGTTTTCATCACAGCTGTGAGATGTGGGGCAAGTGGCCTCACCTCTCTGAGCCTCGGTTTTCTCCTCTGTAGAACAGATACTGACATCTCCTCGGAGCTTGCTTTGAGGGTTCCAAAGGACAGCGGGCAACCCAGGAGACAAGCTCCTTTCTCGCCTGGCCACCACGCCACACAGACCTTGCGGCTCTCCCAGAATGGTCTGAAAGGAAACTGCCTCTGCCGGAGGCTGGCGGGCTCGGCAGGGGCTGCCTCGTCATGCGTGGGACCACCTGGCCCAGCTCCAGCCGTCCTCGTTTCCTGGTCCTCCTCCCTGCAGGACGGTCTGCTGTGTGTCTAACTTGAGCATCTCATTCTCCTGGGCTGGCCACTTGGTCTCACAGTGCCAGACCCACATCTGTCCAGGGCAGGCATCTCCCACCCTCGCAAGCAGGACTGCACCTGCCATGACGGACAGACCCCCGAGTGACAGCTGACTACGTGGGGCTGGGAACAGCCTGATGAGGAACAAGCCAGTCACACTGCCCTCCAGGCAGGAGCTGAATGCCCGGGGCCCCAAGAGCACCCACCACGAGCCAGGGGTGGGTTACGCCCTCCTCCCCATGACGCAGGCCCCTCATCTTAACCGCGGGCGACACAGCCCTCCTACTGACTGTGACAGCCACCAGCTGCAGCTCTAGCGGGGGATGTTATCAGCAGCGGGGCGCCAGTTCCCAGAACTCAGCTCACCTGGACACACACACACACACACACCAAGAAACTTCCCGTATTATCAACCTGATGTCTCCAACTGCTTCCGACTTAAAAAAAATCATACTCAAACACACCCCAAGGAGCTCCAGGAAAGTGGGCAGGAAAAGGGTGCCCAGGAACAGTCACTCAAGAAAACCAGAACCCAGGGTGGGGTCCCCGCTCTGGGAGGGAAATGGGCTGGAGGCCCGTCCACCAAGGACCACCTAGCGAGACCCCGGTGGGTGGCTGGAGGTGGAGTGAGGTGGGAAGAGGGGCAGGCGGAGGAGGACATGGTGGCAGTAGGACAGTCACATGCCCTGATTCCACACCTAGCCTGGCTTTATCCTCTGTGCTGTGGGCACCGAATCCAAGTTGGCTTCCCTGGGGCTCTCGGATTCCTCCACACACAACTTCCTGGCTGCCTCCAGGACCCCAAGGCGTGGGTGCTGAGGAAGGGTGTGCAGAAGACACAGAGGCGCAGTGACATGGAAGTCGCTCGGCCACAGGCCACGACGCTCAGACCAGCCAGACTCTAGCCAGGGGCGTGGCCTGCGATGCCTGGTCCCCTGCGCCCTCTCCTCTCCATGGTGCCTCAGAGGCCCTGCCACTGCCGAGGCCAGCCAGGCCAAGAGACCAGGGTGTGCACGAATTCTCCAAAGAGCCTCACTCACCCACGCAGCCAACTTGGTGAGC
Organism: Sciurus vulgaris; assembly: GCF_902686455.1. Taxonomy (NCBI): domain Eukaryota; kingdom Metazoa; phylum Chordata; class Mammalia; order Rodentia; family Sciuridae; genus Sciurus; species Sciurus vulgaris. The sequence goes on from NC_136466.1 coordinate 6,878,436, forward strand.
AAGAGAATTCAAGACCCGACCTCCTCTCTGCAATGGCTTCTCCTTTCTCCTCTAACATCTTTGAACGGTCCCAGAAAGGCCCAGAGCTGCAGACCTTTCCTAAAGCTAAGCTGGAAGCAGGTTTTTCCCTGGTCCAGTGTCCTCTCATTTTCCAGCTTGGCGTCTTCTTCCACGGCTGGGGTGGGGGCAGAGGAAGCAGGACTCCACGTGGCGCTGAGTGGACAGTTCTCCCCAGCCCACGCGCTGGCTGTGCTGGGGAGAAGTCAGCCCCTGCCAGGTCTCTGTCGGCTGGGCACAGTGAAGGCAGCTTGTTCAGGGTCCCTGGAAACACAAAAATCCAATTCCCTGCCAAATCCGTCAGAGAGGATCATGTGCCACTAGCCAGCGTCTCTCTGTGCTGGGAGCTCAGTTTCCAACACCGAAGCGCCTTGGTGGGCCCGGGGTTCCTCTCTGGGCAGCATCCATCCTTTTCTGAGGACAATAGGCCATTTTTACTTTTTACATTTTTACTTTAAAATCTTCATAAAGGTCTTCACACATTTTTCCGCAGCTGTCTTATCTGTTAGGATCTGAAGATCTTGCTTTTCTTTCCGGAAGCTGAAGACACCATTGGTCTCAGGCTGAGGAGCTGGCAGCCCATCTCCTGAGTGGCACAGAGATCATCCATCCCACCTGCCTCTGCAGCACTGCAGGTGTGGGCAGAGAGGCCACTGGGAAGTGGTCAGGAAAATCCACCAAGCCCTCCATGCGCTCTGGAATCTGTATTTGGGAAAACAGGGTCTGAGTCCCATGTGTCTAGGTGACAAGGGCCCCGGGAATCTGCTGGCCGGGAGAGGGAAAGAGACCTCAGGCCCCGCTGCTCTCCAGCAGGCTCAGCTTTGCGGCATGGGAAACCAACCTCTTGCCTCTGGTGCTGCTCGCGGGCCCTGGTCCCCTCTCCATCTCGGTCCCCGGCTGAGTATGGTCCCTTTCACCCAGTGCTGCTCCGTGCCTCCGTGCCTTTGCCGGGCGCTTCCTGACCCTGGAACCCGTCCTGGTGTGTCTGCTGTCTGGCCTTTGCCTTCCCCAGCTCCCGGAGGGGCTGCCCTGGCCCCCAGAGCTGCATCCCGGGCACACTGTTGTCCACTGTGGCCCCACGAGGCGCCTGTGGCAGCGCCTTCCCCACCACGGGGGCGCCTCCAGGCCCGCGGGTTCTCTCACTTCTGCTTCCCTAGTGCCCCATGTGGGGCTGGTCCCAGGGCGGCTGTGATAATGGCAGGTCAGGTTTGCGCACAGTCGCCAAGCAGAATGAACATGGTCCAAACAAGGGCCTCTTGCTCTGATGATCAGACCCTGGACGTTCCAATCAAGTTAAAGGCAGAAGTAATCAGAGCCGACGCGCCGACCTCGCTACGCGCACGTCCTACGTCGGTTTGCGTCTGTTCAATTTAAAAATAAGTGCTGCCCGGCCCCTGGGAAGAAGCCTTTCTGGAGCAGACTTGCCAAGCAGGAGCAGGGCTGTGAGTGAGGCCTCCCGGCCAGGGACAGTCATCTCTTTATGCACCCAGTACCCACTTTCTGAGGAGGCGCCCGATGACCCCTCGACCCAGTGGGCGCCTCCTCAGCCCTAAGGGGAGCTGCCTAGGTGGAGGGCATTCTGCATTCCCTGCACCTCCAAGCTTGAAGAAGCTGCCGCACTGCAGAATTCAGGCCGAGCGCCTGGGTGGACTCCTGTGTGGCTCTGCAGGTGACGCCTGGCCTCGGGCTGGAGTCCTCAGGGAGGGGAGAGTGGTCCGAGGTGTTCCCCACTTGACCACATTAGGCATGGTGGGGAAACCGAGGCACGGAGAGGGAAGTAGCTTGCTGTGGTCTCGCCAGACGATGCTAAAACCTGGGTCTTGCTTCGCCTGCTTCCCACAAAGGGGTCTCGCGCTGGAGGAATCCTGCCTCAGGCAGGTCGATTTCCTGTACGTCATACAGGTAGGTCTCATGATAATTCTGTACAGTAGGGGTCAGGAATATGGCCTCTGACATTACAAGAAACGACAACAACTCCCGAGACAAAGGCTTCTGCCCCATCTGTTCGTTCGTTCTTTTATGAGGACATGATGTAGCTGCATGATGACTGGAGTAGCAGCAACCATCATGGGGCCATGAGGTAATAACCTGTTGAAGACAGTGGGACAGAAAGAATAGCGTGTCTCTTGATCACCAAGTCCCTGAACCAAACCTTCAGCTGCCTACGTTCAGATTTTTTTGTCAGGTGAGATAACTATTTTTTTTAAAGCAATCACACTTAATAATCCTATTAATTACACCGGAAACATCCCTGAGTTATCAGAGCTTCCAGTGTCCCGGACACGGGCAGTGCCCAGATTTTGACGGAGTTTTGCGGAGGCGGAAGCGTGACTGCGGGGCTGGGCTCTGTTCGCAGCGTGGCTCAGCCGCAGGACTTGCATTGGGCGCGTCCCTGGCCTTCCTCAAGGCTGTTTGGCCGGCGTGGCTGTGTCCGGGGATTCCTGGGGCGGCTCCCTTGGCTCCACTCCACTCCAACGCGTCAGACCCGCCCCTGCTGTCGGGCGGGTGCAGGCGGGAGGCGGGTGCAGCAGGAGGGCGCCCATGGGGGCAGAGTCCATGCCCGCCAGGCCATGCAGAGGGCTGGGATCCAGGTCCTGGGCGGGGCCTTTCTCCTGAGAGCACTGTGGGCTGAGCAGTGTCCTCTGAAATCCACGTGCTGAAGTCCTGACTCTGTACGGGCTGGGGACCTCCAATCTGACCCTCTGAAATCACAAATGTTCCAAAATTCAAACCACTTTGACCTCAGAGATCTGGGTGGGGCACACTCAGCTGGTACAGTCTGTGCAGACATTCTAAAATTTGAAAAATCCAAATCTGAAATGCTCTGGGTCCCAAGCACTTCGGAGGACGTTCAATCTGTACCCCAGAAGGTGAACGCATTAGGAGAGTGGGCGTTTCCAAGGGGTGAGAAGACGAGGTCATCAGAGTGGACGTGAATCCAGAGAGACTGGCCTTGTAAGAAGGGAGGGGGACGCAGACACACCCAGAGGAAGGACCCTGGGGGAAGGGGATGTGCCCTCTCCGGCCACCCGCAGATGAGGGATCCACCCGCAGAGAGACCAGCCCTCCAGCCTCCACTGGGGACTTCCAGGCTCCAAGGCCTCGACGCTGGATGGCAGACCTCCAACCTCCCAGGCCACGTGGCACTATGTCTCTGTGCAAAGCTGATTCTTCACAGTTATTGGCGGATTACTCGCACACAGTACGGGCTTCCTGCGCTGTCTCCACACGAGCGCACGGGCTTTGGAGTCCACCTCCCTTCCCCCGCCCTGGCAGCCCTCCCACGTCCCAGACCCGTGTGGTCTCTGCTCACTGCCCGTCTTGAGGATGCACTTGTGCCGCTGAGGACCCTCAGTCTGCGGCCCTCTGTCCCCCACAAAGGCAACGCAGGCAAGGCAAGGAGACTTTCCAGGGCCTCTCCATCTGGTCTCTGAGGGAAAGACCACCACACCCACAATCCTGCATCCTGCAGGAGATGGCCAAGCCTTCTGGAAGCTGCAGGTGGGTGGCGGGGTGCAGGGGCTCATCCTGGTCTCCTGCAGGTGCGGGTGGCCCGTGTCCTGGTCCAGCGCTGCCAAGCCATCCTGAGGACCCGCCCGTTCCCCCTGAGGTTCCCCAGGGGAGGCAGGTCGTGCCGATGGCTCCAAGGTCCTGCCCATGAGCCCCAGGTGACTGGACAGATGACAACGAGCCGCTTTCAAGTGAGGATACTTCGGTTTCATCCGGGGCCCAGCCGGGGCAGAGCCTCGCCTAGCGTGCCCTGGGTTCCCGGGCTCCATCCCCGCTTCCCGGGAAGGGCTTGAGGTCCCAGGCATGCGGCCAGCCTGGCTTGTGGCCTGCGAGTCCGTGGAGTGGGGCTCCGGAACCTCGAGAAAGCTTTCCTGGTGCAGAAGACACTCTGTCTCCTTCCTCTCCAAAACCTCCTCGGGGTTTAGCTGTGGAGAAGCCTGACATTTCTGCTGATGCCTATGATGAAATAAAACATCTGGCCATGTGTGATGGCAACGAGAGGAAATCATCTCATCAGCTTGAAAGAACACGCTTCGCAGTCTGTTTGGTCTGACTTCTGAAGCCAGGTTCTGACAACTCTACTTTGTAAAACATTTTAAAAGATCAAACACCTGTCTTCTTACTAAATAAACCTACACGGCAGTCTTTTTAAAACTGGGCAAAGGTAAGCTTAACAATGCACACAGACTCACACAGGCCTGCCTTCCCCTGCCATTTTTATTCAGATCACCTAGGCTCAGAGTGGTCATGCGCCTTTTCTGAGGTCTCCCAGCTTGAGGTGGCAAGCCTGGAACTAAAACCCAGTCTGTCTGATGCAAAGCTGTGCTCTTACCCGCCACGGTCATTGCTGGCTGGTTTCCAATTGAAACAGGAGGCAGTGGGAACTAAAGCAGCCACTGCTGTGGAGAACTGCTGTCCCCGTTGAGGCGTCTGGCGAGCGCACCCAGGACACAGATCTCTCACCCTCATCCTCGTCACCCCAGGCCTTTGCCGCCCCCAGGACAAGCCGAGCAGGTCCTGGATTGGTGGAGGCAGGTGTGCCACCTCGGGACCAGGGCACTTGAGGGAGGTCTGGCCGCGTCCCCCGGCTCAGGCTGCTCGGGGGCATTTTTAGGTGTGCGTGGGCTGCGTGAGGCTTGTGTCCCACAGCTCGCGTGCCGGAGGCTCGGCCCCCAATGCAGTGCGCTGAGGGTCACTCAGAGGCGCGCCGTGGGAGATGGGCAGGTGTGAGTGAGCTCTCTCACGGCTGTGACCAGAAGACCTGACAAGAGCAACTGGAGGAGGAAAGTTTCCACCTGGTTAATCCACATCAGTGGATTAATCCAGTGAGCAGGTTTACTCTCACAAACTGACCGTTTCACTCTGCACTTTCTTGTATTGCCTCACACGTGAGTTTTTTGGGAACATCTAATATCTAAACCACAATAGCACCACCCTTGGGGCACTACCCTTGGAAGGGATCAAACCCACTCCCAGGAAGCAACTGGGGTCCCCCATGATCTGAATACTCACCATGAAAGCCACTGTTATAAAGCAAGCTTTCCCTTTGTGTCTGGCTGCTTTCCTCATGCCATGTGCTGTTCTGTTGGCCACTACATTGTGACACAGCATGAGGCCTCACCAGAAGCCAATAAGATGTCAGTACCACATGCTTGGACTTCAGAGCCGTGAACGAAGGTAAACTTCTTTTCTTTATAATTTATCCAGCCTCAGGCATTTTGTTAGAGCAATGCCAAATGAACTAAGTTGCCTCAGTAACTTAAGAGGCTTTTATGTGCCTACACAGACACACACCAACTCCAAGCAGTAGGTGCTTCCCTCATAAATAATCACCCTTATTTACCAAAGACAAGAAAACCAAAGCTTGCTTGATGACACATGTATGGGAAAAACAGAAAAGAAGGCTCCAGATTGTTGAACGCCCAGCCCAAGCTGTTCCCAATGCCCCGTGGTGAGCAGGCTTCAGGTTTTGGCCCGTCTCAGACTGGACACCTGGGTATTCTAGTTGATCCTTCGTGGACTGGGTGGATTAGAACACTGCAAGTTGTTTCACTGGCCCTAATTTTTGTTAGGAATTCCGGGTGCCCCATTCCTGCCTCCACCCGCTGCCATCTGCAGCTTAGCTTGGCGGCAGCTGCTCTGTGAGGTTTTGAGTGGTGGGCGACAAGTGTCACCAACATGTCACCCAGCCACCTCCTCCGGAGCCCGCCCCCACCCTCCGCTCCTCCTCCACCAGGGTGGGTCTGGCGCGTGGTGGGCGGCACGCACCCCAGTCGCAGCCAAGATTTCCTCCTTTTCCTTCGTGCTAGGGGAGGTGCGCGGTCTTGGCTCTCCAGGGTGACTGACGCGGTTTCCATGCAGATCGAGCAGTAGTCTTGGTCCTGACATTTATGCTTCGGTGGGTGTTTATTGTTGAGCGATTAGACGAGGATTAGCATAAGGTGGCTGCGCTCTCAGGCCCCTGCACCCCGCCTGGCTCCCTGCTGCCTGGCTCCCTTTTGTCTTTGGCTTTCCCTCCCCCACGCCATCCGCCCACCTGCCTTGAAATGCGCTTTCAAATTTAGAGTTCAAGAAAGTTTGTTATCCTAGTCGTAAAGGAATGTCCCTTTCCCTCCACTGCAGAAGCAGCCCACGGTACCTGTATGCTCAACCAAAAGGATTTACTTTTGTTAAACCTTGAAAACTTTTAAAAATTCCTCCTGTCTGTCCTCATTAAACTGGGCAACACGGAGCTTGGGAAGCAGGGATGGGCTGGTAGACATTTTTCTGGATTGCAGGGCAGTTCAGTCTTGCAAGTGAGCCCAGCCTTTCACGGAGGAAGGCGCTTTCTCCCCTGGGCTGAATCCGCCAAAGGCTTCCCACTGGATCATCTGCAGGGCGGGCCAGAGATCCCGCTGGAAACCCGCAAGCATCTGCCAGGGTCTCCACCACGCAGAGGGTCCGACCCTCTGGGGAGCAGCCACAGCTCTCCCTCTGAAGGCCAGAGGTCCTACGCCTTTCCTGATAGAACCGTCAATGACTCCCCAGTGCCTGCAGCCAGACACTGGGAGCTCTGTGCAGCTTGGGGCCCAGCTTCTCCCTTTATGCAGCTGGTCGGTCCACGCAGCCCCTACCAGCCACTGTGCACGCCACTTTGCTCACGCGTGTCCGCGTGCACACATACACACGCACACACACACCCCTTCTGGAGAGTCTGGCTTCTCTGGCTTAGGTGCAGCACCAAGTGACCCAGCTTTTTATGTGCTCTGTTGTTTTCCTGGGGCTCTGAACCCTCCTTCCCAGCCCGGCAGCTCACAGCCCCTCTCACCTCTTGTGATTCTCTGGAGATGAGAGGGTCTGTCAGCTGTGTCGCTCAGCAGTGAACATTTACTAGCCTGATTCCTGCACTAGACGTGATTCCTCTCAGACAAAGTCCTGCTTGTGAAACTCCACACGGGGCCCTGCACAGAGCAGCCTTGGGTAAAGCCAGTCCCTAGAGACACAGCTCTTGTCTCCCTCACCTGTGCTGATGCCCCTTCCAGATTCCCTGGTTTCCTGCAGCCGTGGAGAGTGGGGACAGTAGGGAGACATGTGTGGCCTCAGAATTTTGTGGCAGTTTTGTCTGTAGCACATAGTTAAATTTTGTATCTATACAAAATGAGAAGCCAGGTGTGGTGGCCACACTGTCCAGCAACTCAGGAGGCTGAGGCAGAAGGATCATGAGTTTAAAGCCAACCCCAGCAATTGAGCAACCCTAAGAACTCAGAGAGACCATGTCTCTACATAAAATAATAAAAGGGCTGGGGCTGTAGCTTAGAGGCAGAGTCCTTGCTAGCACATGTGAGGCATGGGGCTCGATCTTTAGCACCACATAAAAATAAACAAATAAAATAAAGGCATTCTGTCCATCTACAATTAAAAAATTTTTTTTAACTAAAAAAAAAGGAGGACTGAGGATGTGGTTCAGTAGTTGAGTACCTCAGAGTTCAATTCCTGGTACAAAAAAAAAAAAAAAAAAAAAAGAAAAGAAAAAAGAAAAAAAGTTACAATAAATGTATGAAATTCTAGGGTTCTTCTAAATGCAATTCTCAAAATAAAGCATAAAGTCCTTGTACTAACTTTTTTTTAAGACAGAAAGTTTACATCGTAAATGATTTGTAACAAATGAGCTATGTATGACTGGGGCTGGGTATAAATTAATCTCTGTTTTTCTTCTGCTAGTTCCCAGAATCAATTGTGAAATCATATGTAAATTGCAGGACTTACATTAGCATCTCAAAAACAAGACACCTTTGATCAAGTTGATGGAAAATTGTACTTTTCATGTAGTGCTAGAGTGTGAACTAATCTTTCTAAACAATTTTTGTAGCAGCCCCTTGAGTGTGTGTTAGCTGACTTTCCATCACTATAACAAAATACCTGAGATAATCAACTTATAAAGAGGAAAGGTTTATTCTGGCTCATGGTTTCAGAGGTTTCAGTCCCAGGTTGGTGGCCTGTGGCGAGGCGGCACCAATGGTGGGGGCACATGGTGGAGCCGATGCTCATCTTGGTGCGGCTGGGAAGGGAGGGAATGGGGTCCCACCCACCCAACTTCCACCAGCCCCACCTCCTAAAGGTTCCACTGTCTGCAGGTGCCACAGGCTGGGGACAAGCCTTCCATACACGGGCCCTTGGAGGATCTGAACTGCAGCAGAACTCTGCTCTGTCTCCATTCTCCACCCTAGGCAGGTGTGCTTTGCTGCCTGGTCCTGGGGTTGAAGTCCTGGCCTCTCTCCACACTGAGCTGCCCCCGCCGGGCGCACTCTTAGTAAAGACTCCTGGGTCGCACAGGCTGCAGGTGTGAGAAGCTGGACTGGGTGCAGGCTTTGGTAGGTGTGGCGCCGGCCGAATCCGGTACTGCTACCCAGGCCGTGCTGAACTCCTCCTCCTCCACCACCGGGGCCTTGAGCTGGGCAGGGTGCAGCCAGGGCGTGGGAGGCACGGGACTGGCCGCTGGGGAGGAGGCTTGGCTTCTGGGAGCCCACTCTGCAACTTGAGCAGGTGACTCTGCTTCCAGCTCTTGGTGGGTGACGCCGGCCGCCCTGCCTGGTTCAGGGATTGCCCGGCACCGTGGAGGCCGAGGTCCAGGGCCTCCCTGAGCAGCCGTTGCCAGCACTCCGCGTGCCGGGACATTCCGCTGTCCTGCTGAGGCTCCTCGCGGTGGCCACCATCACGCGCTGAAAATGTTAGAGGAGCACACGCTTCAGCCAGCAGCAAAACAGAACCAAACCAAGCACAGACCTGCGCTCAGGGACCAGAAGAGGCCAGGACACTGGCACAAGGTGCAACTGCTGGTGGCACCCGGCTCCGCTGCCCGGTGTTGGAGACTCAGCCTCTTGGTGCCTCTGCTTGCTCGCGGCTTTCGGGAGTGCTAGAATGGCAGCACGTGGCGGGTGGCCGCCCGTGGCTCTTCCTCGTGCCTCCCAGGGAGGCTGTGCCTTCAGCGAGGGGAAGCGGAGGCTGGGAAGCAGCAGGCTTCGGAAAGGGTCATGCTCTGGGAGCGGCTGGCCAGGGGGCCCGGCCAAGCAGCCAGGCAGCCACCTTTCTTCTTGCTGCTGCTCTCTCTACCCCTCTTCCCTCTACCTCAGCCGCCCCCAATTTCCTCATCTTTGAAATGGGAGCAGGTGTCCAGAGGTAAGGGAGCGAACTGGGTAGATGCCAAGTGTCGGCCGGGAGCAGGGCTCCCAAGACCCCCATCACTGACTGACAGGGGGAGCTATGCTCAGCGACGGGTCAGGTGAATTCTAAGCACAGAGAAGCCAACGTGGGGGTCTCCTGTTGTCACGTGTACAGTCTTCATCAGGCATCCCGGTGGATTGACCTGGTCCTGCTGACTTAAGGACTAACCAAGTGAGCAACCATGGAGTTGCAGGGTCTGACGGGAAGTTGCATTCAGGACTGGGCTGCCAGACGTGGGTCCCTTATGACTTAATGTCCTTCTCTGGCCCTCCAGTCCCACTTTCTCCCTGGTCCCTTGTTCATGACCTTGTTCACTGAAGTACTGACCTGGTGTGCTAATGCAATGCCTCACGAGCTCACTCCCCTTAGTCCTTCCAGGTACCCTCAGGTGAAGTCTGAACCTCCAAAGCCCCTTCCACATGCTCTATGCTGCCTCTCGACTGGCCTCCAAATCCCTGGGGTTACATGTGCTAGTCAGGCGTGCCGGGTAACAAACACCCCTTAAACCCCAGTGACCTACAACATCATACGTTGTCTTCTTTCCCTCGGATCTGTGACCCCCTGAGGTCCTGGTGGTCTCAGTTGGACCTGGCTCCCCGCAGTGGACTGATTCTAGCCTGTTTTGGGTGGCTTCTCAGTTTGGGAGCCAGGTGAAGGACCAGTTCTCTCCTTAGCACTTTCTGTGGGCCACTGCTTCCTGGGTCAGGCCCTTTCAGGAGGAGCACAGGAGCTCAGGGGACCATGCACTTCAAGCAAGCTCACTTTGGGGCTCCCTGGGGAGGTGAACATCCCAGCCATTCTCGCTGTTGTTCCAGAGTCCTGGTCATTCTGCCTACCTGGAGGCCTGCAAGAGGTCAAAGGGCATCTTCATGATCCTGCCCCAGGGAAGAGTGGTGGGCGTGGGGACGATGATCCAAACTATGACACAAGGAAACTTGAAAGCCTTCAGTTCTTCGGACCTCGGTCTTCTTATCTGCACTGAGGCTGTCAATACCATGCGGAGTCAGTGCAGAGGGTGCTGTGGAGGTGAGCCCAGCTGGAGGAGGTAGGCCACCGGGGCGTCCAGGGTGTGTCCTGCCCCTGGCCTCGTGCTCTCTCTCTCTCTCTCTCTGCTTCCTGGCTGCCAGGAAGTGAGCAGCTCTGCCCCACCATATGATCCACCATGACGTGCTGCCTCACCACAGGCCCGTAGCTGTGGCACCAGCTGACCATGGATGGACACCCTGAAACTCTGGCCAAAATCAATGTTTTCTGCGTGAAGTTGTTTTTCCTGGGTATTTTGTCAAAGGATGGAAAACTGACACAGAGATTCAATGAGGCAGCAGTGGTAAAAATGTTTTCTAAACTAAATGGAAAAATAGAAGTATTTGCAGCTATGACAATACAGTATTATGACAGATACCAAGGTCTTACATTTTTCTTCACTTATTTATTTCTTTATCTATTTACTTTTAGTGGAAACGATAACTGTACCTAGTTATGGATGATGATTTGGCGCATTCAATGTGTGACGATCAAGCCATGGTAGCTGGCATTTCCTCCTCCTTGAACATCTCTCTTTCCTCGTTGGCGGCTGTCTCATCCCAGTGCAGACACCGCCGAGGAATGAGGGAGCAATGTCCCTGTTTTCCTTCCTGCCTCCTGGCAGCCTCTCCTGATCCTGTTGGACACGCACTCCAGGTGGTCAGCACAGCTCTCATCTCAGAGGCGGGTCACAGCCCAGGCCTGGCCTCAGGCACCTGGCTGCCGGAGGTCCTCGTGCCTTGAGCAACCAGCACGCTGCTCAGTCGGAGCCAACGGCACCATCCCGGAATGTTGCTGGAACTATTCGAAAAAGGCGCTTATTTTGAACTTGGCGTTCTGAAGTTGGAGGGTAGACGCGGAGGTGTGAGGGCTGGTGAGCTCCCCTGCCAGGCAGGCCAACTGGATGCCCAAGGAGGCCGGCTGGAGGGTGGGGGACCTGAGGTCCACGGGCCCTGACTGCAGGGGGCAGGCCCCACCAGACAGCCCTATTCCTGGTACGAGAGCCAGCACATTCCTGTTAGTTTGTTTAAACCATCCCGAGTTCTGTTTGTCTGCAGAAGAAAGCAGACTAATATAGAAAGGGGTCGGGCCAGCCGGGTCGGGGAACCCAAGGCTGCTTGTTTCCTCCTGCTGCCCTGAGCCTGACGCCTGCGCCCCTCTCTGGTGCCTGAACAGAGCCCCTCCCTCTTTCATGGGGACGGGACACTAGAGGGGGTAAGCAATGGGGCAGGCTTGTCTCACAGGCCACGCCCGGCGCATCGCCAGAGAGCCGGGCCTTTTATGGGCAGCCCCAGAGATGCCCCTTCCCGTCTGTGACGTCATCGCCTAGGATGGCCTCTGCCAAGGCCTGCACCCCTTGACCTCCTGCCCTGGCGGGTCTCCAACCCCTTCCCCTGACCTGCCCGTAGCTCCTGCTCCCGTCCAGGCCAGATGTCCGCCGCGTCACTTAGCACCTGGAGGCTCCAACCAGCCACTCCAACCCGAGTCTCAGCCTCCTTCCTGCGCAGCAGGGACGGCCATGCCCTTGTCCAGGGTTGCCGTGGCTCCTGGTGAGATGACGGCCTGGCACACAGTGGGCACCAGCAGACGCTGCTCCTCGACGCACCTCCTGTTCTTTTTGACATTTCTGTGCGGCTCTTGTGCTTGGGCCACGCCCGCCCACTGGTGTGGACAGCGAGGGCTCAGGCAGGGCCCTGTTCAAGGCTTCTCTGCGTCCCTCCTGTTCCCGCAAAGCCTGGGTCCATGACGGCTGCTTAAGAGGCCCCTCAGGGGGAAACACACGAAGAAAGGACGTCTGGGCCCCCAGGTGACAGGGAGGAAGGGAAGTGGAGAAATGAGGCTCTGTGTGACTTACTCACCTGTCCCTAGCTGGGTGCTTTCTCTGGGCTGAAATTAGGGACAAAAGTGCAGTGTTTGAGGAGCTTGGTCAAGAGGAAGTGAAGAGCAGGATAAGCAAAACATGTCATTTTTGTTTTGGTTGAAGATAACGGAAACCGTGCTTGCAATCCTGAACTAAAGAGAGACACGTTTGGTGGACGCTGGATATAACACGGATGACAAGGTCTCCAGGGGACCATGGCCAAGGTGGCCCGCGATCACCTGTCCAGGGTGTAACTGTCAGCACCCCAGCAGGACCCAGCACCCTGCTCCCTGCCCCTGCCTGGGAGTGGCGTTCCTGCTGAGGACGGAGCTCGGGTGGGCCCAGGCGAGGTCTCACGTTTGTCCTGGACCAAGCGGAGGAAGCCCCGCAAGACTCGCGGCCTCAGGGTGCAGGGAAGGGCGGGACCCAGGAGCATGGCTTCCGGAGAACTAAGCACTAAGTAATGGAGGTGTGTGGCTCCAAGCAGTCTCCATCAGGCTTGGGAGAAGAGAAGGGAGTCCTCAAGGAGAGGTGGCGGCAGAGCGCGTGTCCCTGAAGACCAGCAGGGAGTTCCCGAGACACTCTGGGTCAGCTCACTTGACCTTGAAGATAGAGAGCTCCGTGGGGCTCAGGGCCTGAAGGGCAGAGAAGAGCCCAGCTTCCCCTCTGGAAAAGACTCTGGGTAGACTCAGGCATCTAGAGGGGGAGGCCAGCTTCAGGTGCCAGGGCCCCCACCTCAGTTGGAGCCTGTCCAGCTTCAGGTGCCAGGGCCCCCACCTCAGTTGGAGCCTGTCCAATGGTCGGAGCAGTTAGAGTCAAAAACGTGGCCCATCTGCTGCCCTGTGGCAAGGTCGCCAGGCCTCCCCCAGCTGGGTGAGAAGTGGAGGGGTCCTTCCAATTTCCTCCCAGGGAGGGGAGGGTGGAGGAAGAGGCAGGTGAAGACGTCCTGCCGGCCTCTGTGGGATGGGAAGACCCACCGTGCCCAGGGGTCCTTTTTTCCTGTGGTTCCTTTGGAAACTGCTCTGCTCGGGCTCCACTCCTCATTTTGATGGATGAAATTTGGAGAAACTCCATAAAAAGCCACATTCAGATGCCAGGAATGTGGCGACCCTGCCTGTTTCAGCGACCTGTCCATCATCCTGGGAACCGGCTGGGAGGGGAACTTCCATATCTGAGCCGAGGAGCTGAGCTTGTTCTATTTTTAGCTCTCACAGCATAATTGCTCAGTTTTGTTTTTCGGCTCTTTTCTTCTGCGTTCCTGAGCCCTTGAACCTTTTATTCCTGCCTTTGCCCACGTCTCTGGCCAGGTCTTTTCCAGAGGCCTATCCGCTGGGTTCCAGCACAGTCTCCACTCCTGCTGCAACCCCATGATTTCCCTGCACTCGCGTGGGGCGGATGCAGCCCAAATGCCGCACTGTGCATCTGAACCACCACTGACTGACAGCTGTTATTTTATCAGCTCCCTGCTTGCCTGCCAGGGCCACTCCTGGGCCCTGGGAAGGGAGTGACTCAGGAGGACACCCAGAGTTGGGAAGCATGTGGGCTCTGTAAGCACAGACCAAGGCTCTGAGCCTGGCTCTGCCTCCACCAGCTGGGAGGCCCGGGAGGAGCTGGTGAGCCTTTCCTAGCCTGCCTCCTCATCTGCAGAGTGAAGATGTCCCTCTGGGCTGCGTTTAGGCTGAAGTGAGATACTTATGTTAGGTGCTTTCATGGAACAGTATCTGGCTTCTAGAAGATGCTCAAAAAAAGTTGATTTCCTTCACGCACCTTCTTTCAGGTTAAAATGGCATGTGTTTGGGTCTCTCTCCTCTGATGACTGCCCTCCCTGCATGGAAAGTCTCTTTCTGTATCTTGATAAGGGAACTTGGCCCCTTTGATGGTAGCAAAGATGGTAAAGGGAGCCGGGAACTGGGGACAGAGGGCGTGTACCTGCAGACTTGTAGCTTGCACATGAACTCCAAGTGGAAGCCTCAGAAGGACATCGGCCCCCAGCCAGGCAGTCCCAGGGTGTGAGCAAGATCGGCAGTGATGGGGCACTGATTCTCAGGCAGGCCAAGGTCACAGCAGAGAGGAGCCAGGCACAGGCCTGGGATGCTGTTTTCCTCTCTGGGCCTGAACTTCTTCACCCATCATTTGACAGAAGGCTGGGGGGAAGGGGTGTGTGCCAGACCCTCTGTTAATTCAATCACGTGTGGTTCTTTAGGATCTGGGAACTCAAGTTTCAGGTCCTCCATCAAGTGACCTTGGACAGAAGCTGTGACTAAATCTCCCTTGGAGGCTTGTTCTGAGAATCAGTGAGGTGCTGCTGAAGCACGGAGCTCTGTCCCTTGGGCCAGCGGTGCTCAGTCGGGGCAGCAGGGCCTGGAGCCCAGCAGCAGCACCACCATCACACCTGCCCTTGGACAGAGCGTGGCGCCCTCCCAGAGAAAGATGGCAGGGAGGGCTGGGCCCTGGGTTCAGACCTGCTTCCCTGAGGGAAGTGGCTGCCTTTTGACTCAGGAAATGTCTTACTTCTGACAGTTCATGGGAGAAAAATATGCTTTGCCTTAACTCATAGGTCTGCTTCCTGAGTTCATGAGCTGCAATGGTCCGGGAAGATCAGTGTCAAGGGCTTCCGTGCGGCAGATTAAAAGGTGTTTGAATGATGTGCATCATTCACACGCCGCCCAGGGCGGTGCTGATTTATATTTTAATGAAACCTCTCCTCCCAGGAACTAGTGGAACCCATGCATTAGCAGATCTGGACCCGGGCTCCCTGTTTGGGCCTCAGTCAGCTGGGATAGAGAACCTTCTGGAAGCGGCGTTTGGAGGAACGCCCCTGGAAGTGTCAGTTCTCGCCCTTGGAGAATATTTTCCCCATGTAAGTCTTTTCAGCAAACGCAGACTGAGCCCCTGCTCTGAGCAGGCACTTTCTGTGCTCATTTAGGCTTCCCCACATGGCTCTCCTAGTCACCCCAGTTTGGCCAAACTGCATCGACTGCACATGGCTACTGTTCTGCCACTGTGCTTTTAAACCAAGACCAGGACCTTGACAGAGACGATGAAGTGGACCAGATCCGTCTCTCCTACCTGAGACCCACGTCTGTCCATGCCACTCCTGCGGCACCTACATCTACACACTCTCTGAGCTCCAGAGAGTCTAGAGCAATGTGCACTCGGGGCCTGGGAGACTGGAGAGTCCCAGGAGCAGGAGAGGACCAGCATCCTGCAGGCAGGAAGTCGCTTAGCGGGGTCTCCCTGAAAGACATAGTTCTGGGCCCCAGATTGGTCCAGGGAAAGTTCTCTGAGTTGTGCAAACAGAAAAAAAAAAAACAAGTGGTTAAGAAGAGATGGGTGGGGAGGGAGGCACACGGGTGCTAACTGCCCACAGCCCCGGCACCATGTGTCCACCAGAAGCATCACAAATCTGCTCAAGCAATTTAAGACCCACTCCCACTGGATGGCTCGTTGGAAACTCGATGCTGTTGTTTCTGCGAGAACAGATTGGGGAGGAGGAGGAGAGGCATTTGAAAGTGCAGCACATTTGAATGACCCAGGCTCCATTTTACCACGGCGAGATGTGATGATTAAGAATACCAAATGAAAACGGGAGGAGAAAGAGGTGCGAAACGTTCCGCAGCAAAGCAAAGAGCCGAGACCGGGAGGAAGTCCCTGTGAGTGCACAGGATAAGCAGCAGCCCGGGGTTTAGAGGCCAGGCTTGGGCTGTGACTGGGTGGAGGCCAGGCTGGCCTCCTCCCGACTCCCCTGTGACCTCCAGCAAACCGCTTTGCTTCACCAGACTCGAGCCTCCTCGCGTGGAAAGCGAGGGAAATCACTGCTGTAGCGCGGTGAGCAGCTCGGCTCCGGCCCCACGTCCCCGTCCTAACCCTGACTTAGCTCTTCTGCTGGTGGCGCTTCTGTCGTCTCGCCTGCCCTGGATCCTTTCACCGTAATCGCAAATTGCAAACTGCTCTCCAGCTCCTGCGTCTTCCTGGCTTGGGTGGAGAGATTCCGTCTTTCTGCTCCAAGACGAATCTCCTGACCCAGTCCCTTGCAGCCAGAGAGGATCCTACCTTCGGCCTCATTGACTGGTTTAGGGCTAGGAAGATGGCCCTGGGCGTGGAACCCGGGACTCTGCACATGCCAGGTGAGCGCTCAACCTGGGAGCCACCTCCGCAGCCACGTTCACCCAGCGAGACACCCTGGGATGCCTGGAGCCATTGGTTTAGAAAAACTCCCATTCCATCCAGGATGCTGTTTGGAAGCCAAGTAAGTTAGGGACAGCAGAGGTCATTTCACCTCCATTTTGAATACGTCCTAACGGGGAAGGGCAGAATTGAGAGACATGGAGAGGGTCTGTCTCCCGATGACTTTAAGCTCTGGGTCAGGTGGGTCCAGTGCCAGAGCACAACCTGGCCCCAGCTGAGTTTCTGCTGGTGGGACCACAGGGGTCTGCTGTTGGAGCGCCCAGCGGCCGTCAGTGCCCAGTGGCCGGGTGCTCCTCAGGCGCTGCGCGGGGCGCCTGCAGTTCACCGAGCACCGCTCTCACATCAGTAGTCCACCACTGTTGGGCACAGGGCACATGCCCGCCACCCCAGCGGCTCAGGAGGCCGAGGCAGGAGTAGCACAACTTCGAGGCCAACCAGAACATCTTAGTGAGACGCTGCCTCGAAATGAAAGTAAAAGGGCTCAGGCTGCAACTCGGAGGCAGAGTGTCCCTGGATTCAACCCCAAGCACCGCAAAACAAAAAAAAGGGAAAGCGAGACCCTGAGTTCCATCCCCAACACCCTTACCCGAAAGGGAACGTGGCTGCACGCCTCCGTGGTTCCTTCTCTGCTCTGACACAGCGTGTGGCTTCGAGAGGGGCACTCACACCACTCAGCTCCCCTCCCTGTGACCCCAAGGGTGTCCTTCACAGCAGCAGCTTCTCGGGGTGCAAGGAGGTGTCAACTGAAGCAAAGGCTTAAGGACCAATCAGAGCGTAAGCACGGGTCCAAGAGTGGTGGGCACCCAAGAGGCCCCCGGGACTGCCCAGGCACACCCTCCCCAGGTGCAGGCACCCTGGAAAGAGGTGCTGAAGCCACCCCAGTGCTGGGCTCAAGGTCGAGGTTTTGCACCTTCTCTGGACCCTCCTCTGCCCGACTCAGTCTTCCCTTTCCCATGAGGCAATCCAGGGAAGCCAGACCTCCTCTTCCCACAGGAGGCCCTGGAAACCGAGCCCCGCACCCAAAACCAACCACGAAACTGTGTTGCTCTGCCTCCTGCGCCTTCCTGTGGAAGAGTCGGCCGCGGAGAAATGAAGACCCGCCTTCAAGAAGGGTCCTGCCCCTCCCCATGAGGAAATCAGTGCTGCAGCTGAGGCCTGGGAGGGACCTGAAGGGATAGGCCTTGGGGGGTTCCCGGCGCCATCCATGCCCTGGGCTGCTTCCTTCTCATCCAATCCTGCTGCTACAGGGATCCTCCTGCTTCGTCAAACCTCAGCTTGAGTCTGACAGCTTCCCCTGTGCCTTCAGTCTTCAGTCTGCAAGCTCCCAAATCAGGGAGTCAGGGAAGGTCCGGTGCAGTTGCTAACCTGTGAACCTGTCTTTCGTCAATCATGATCCTTTGTGATGAGCGGGAAGAGGGCCACTCCTGCCGTGGCCCCCCCACCCCAGACAGGTGACCGTGAAACCTCTTCCGTGGAGATGCTTGCAGAGCTGTTCTCTGGACCTCAGGAAAGTGCGGCTGGAGGCAAGTGGGCATGACCTCCGTGGAGTGGGGTCGGTAGTGTGGGGTTTCACTCACTCCACAGACATACTGGGTCCGGGGCTTGAGCCCAGGTGTGCTTCCTCACTGAGTTACAGCCCCAGTTACTTTCATTCTTCATTTTGAGACAGGGTCTTGCTAAGTTGCTTGGGACCTCACTAAGTTGCTATGGCTGGCCTGGAACTTCAGACCCTCCTGCCTCAGCCTCCGGAGTTCCTGGGGCCACAGGCGTGCGCCAGCTCTGCTAGGTTCTAACTCTAGATGCATCGTGTGCACATTCACCCGAGCACTTTCTGAGCCAGGCACTGGCCTCAGGCTGCCAGGCCCTGCAGCAGACCCTGGGGCTTCACAGGTTAATGACCCATCAACTTCAGCTCTCAAGAGACTCAGGCAGGTGACTTCCTTTGGAAGCATGAAGGGATGTCTCCCTTTTTCCATGACCCTCCTCTGCAGCAGATGCACTCAGTGATTTTTCATCCTCTAGTCTCATCAATCTCCTTGATCAGGAGGTTGTGTGACCCAGAGTTGCAATGCTCCTTGGAGAAGTTCTCTTATTCCCTGGGTTCAGGCTGACT
This sequence comes from Sciurus vulgaris, assembly GCF_902686455.1. Lineage (NCBI taxonomy): Eukaryota > Metazoa > Chordata > Mammalia > Rodentia > Sciuridae > Sciurus > Sciurus vulgaris. The sequence continues at coordinate 6,896,888 of NC_136466.1, forward strand.
TTGAGGGCAAGACCCAAATATGGACTTTTCTTGACCTCTGTATTTAACTCCAATCTCTAAGTTTGATCTTAATCATCCAGCAAGCCAGTCTCACCAGTTATAAAGTAAGAGTACTGGGCTTTAACTTCAATATCTATAACTTCACAGTTATTTACCCTTTTATATAACTGGAGTCTGCATTAGTACTGGAAGTTACCACTATTTGTTCTATAGGTGATGGCTTATTATCACAAGTTACCTAGGTTGTGTGTTCTTTTTTTTTTTTTTTTCTTTTAATTTATTTTTATTGTAAACAAATGGGATACATGTTGTTTCAGTTTCAGTTTGTACATGGAGTAACAGCATACCATTTGCATATTCATATATTTACATAGAGTAATGATGTTTGATTCATTCCGTTATTTTTTCCCTTCCCCCCCACCCCTCCCACCTCTCTTTTCCCTCTATATAGTCCCTCCTTCCTCCATTCTTGTCCCCCTCCCACCCCCCATTAAGTGTCATCATCCACTTTTCAGTGAGATCATTCCTCTTTTGGATTTTTGAGATTGGCTTATCTCACTTAGCATGATATTCTCCAATTTCATCCATTTGCCTGCAAATGCCATAATTTTATTATTCTTTATAGCTGAGTAATATTCCATTGTGTATATATATATATGTATATACATATGTATATATGCATATATATATATATATGTATATATACCACAGTTTCTTTATCATTTCATCAATTGAAGGACATCTAGGTTGGTTCCATAGTCTGGCTATTGTGAATTGAGCTGCTATGAACATTGATGTGGCTGTATCTCTGTAGTATGCTGATTTTAAGTCCTTTGGGTATAGGCCGAGGAGTGGGATAGCTGGGTCAAATGGTAGGTCCATTCCAAGTTTTCTAAGGAATCTCCACACTGCTTTCCAGAGTGGCTGCACTAATTTGCAGTCCCACCAGCAATGTATGAGTGTACCTTTTTCCCCACATCCTCACCAACACCTATTGTTGCTTGTATTCTTGATAATCATCATTCAAATTGGGGTGAGATGGAATCTTAGGGTAGTTTTGATTTGCATTTCTCTTATTACTAAAAATGTTGAACATTTTTTCATATGTCTGTTGATTGCTTGTAGATCTTCTTCTGTGAAGTGTCTGTTCATTTCCTTAGCCCATTTGTTGATTGGGTTATTTGTATTCTTGGTGTAGAGTTTTTTGAGTTCTTTATAGATTCTGGAAATTAGTGCTCTATCTGAAGTATGAGTGGCAAAGATATTCTCCCACTCTGTAGGCTCTCTATTCACATTACTGACAGTTTCCTTTGCTGAGAGAAAGCTTTTTAGTTTGAATCTATCCCAGTTATTGATTCTTGCTTTTATTTCTTGTGCTATGGGAGTCCTGTTAAGGAAGTCTGATCCTAAGCCAACAAGGTGAAGATGTGGACCTACTTTTTATTCTATAAGATGCAAGGTCTCTGGTCTGATTTCAAGGTCCTTGATCCATTTTGAGTTGAGTTTTGTGCAGGGTGAGAGATAGGGGTTTAGTTTCATTCTGTTGCATATGGATTTCCAGTTTTCCCAGCACCATTTGTTGAAGAGGCTATCTTTTCTCCATTGCATATTTTTGGCACCTTTGTCTAGTATGAGAAAATTGTATTTATTTGGGTTTGCGTCCGTGTCCTCTATTCTGTACCATTGATCTACCTGTCTATTTTGGTGCCAATACCATGCTGTTTTTGTTACTATTACTTTGTAGTATAGTTGAAGTTCTGGTATTGCGATACCCCCTGTTTCATTCTTCCTGCTAAGGATTGCTTTAGCTATTCTGTGTTTCTTATTTTCCTGATGAATTTCATGATTGCTTGCTCTATTTCTGTGAGGTACGTCATTGGAATTTTAATTGGAATTGCATTGAATCTGTATAGCACTTTTGGTAGTAGGGCCATTTTGACAATATTAATTCTGCCTATCCAAGAACATGGGAGATCTTTCCATCTTCTAAGGTCTTCCTCAATTTCTTTCTTCAGTGTTTTATAGTTTTCATTGTAGAGATCTTTTACCTCTTTGGTTAGATTGATGCCCAAGTATCTTATTTTTTTTGAGGCTATTGTAAATGGAGTTGTTTTCCTCATTTCCCTTTCAACTGTTTCGCCGCTTGCGTATAAAAATGCTATAGATTTATGTGTGTTGATTTTATAGCCTGCTATTTTGCTGAATTCATTGATGAGGTCTACAAGTTTTCTGGAGGAGGTTTTTGGATTCTCTAAATATAGACTCATGTCATCCACAAATAGTGACAGCTTAAGTTCCTCTTTTCCTATTCATATCCCTTTAATTTATTTAGTCTGCCTAATTGCTCTGGCTAGAGTTTCGAGGACAATGTTCGAGGACAAAGAGGATATCCCTGTCTTGTTCCCGTTTTTAAAGGGAATGGTTTCAGTTTTTCTCCATTAAGAATGATGTTGGCCATGGGCTTAGCATAAATAGCCTTTACAATGTTCAGGTATGTTCCTACTATCCCTATTTTTTCTAGTGTTTTCAGCATGAAGGGGTGTTGTATTTTGTTAAATGCTTTTTCTGCGTCAATTGAAATAACCATATGATTCTCATCCTTAAGTCTATTGACATGATGGATTACATTTATTGATTTACGGTTATTATTAAACCATCCTTGCATTCCAGGAATGAACCCCACTTGATTGTGGTGAACAATTTTCTTAATATGTTTTTGGATACGGTTTGCCAGTATTTTGTTAAGGCTCTTTGTATCTATATTCATCAAGAATATTGGTCTAAAATTTTCTTTCCTTGATGTGTCTTTTCCTGGTTTGGGTATGAGGGTGATATTAGCTTCATAGAATGAGTTTGGTAGGGTACCCTCCTTTGCTATTTCCTGGAATACTTTGAGAAGTATTGGAATGAGTTCTTCTTTGAAGGTCTTGTAGAACTCAGCTGAGAATCTGTCTGGTCCTGGGCTTTTCTTGGATGGTAGATTTTTTTTTTTATTGTAAACAAATGGGATACATGTTGTTTCTCTGTTTGTACATGGCGTAAAGGCATACCATTTGTGTATTCATAAATTTACATAGAGTAATGTTGTTTAATTCATTCTGTTATTTTTTCCCTTCCCCCCACCCCTCCCACCCCTCTTTACCCTCTATACAGTACTTTCTTCCTCCATACTTGCCCCCCTCCCTAGCCCTAACTCTAACCCTAATACTAACCCTTCCCTCCCCCCCATTATGTGTCATCCTCCACTTATTAGCGATATCATTCGTCCTTTGCCTTTTTGAGATTGAATTATCTCACTTAGCATGATATTCTCCAATTTCATCCATTTGCCTGCAAATGCCATACTTTGATCATTCTTTATGGCCGAGTAATATTCCATAGTATATATATACCACAGTTTCTTTATCCATTCATCAATTGAAGGGCATCTAGGTTGGTTCCACAGTCTGGCTATTGTGAATTGAGCAGCTATGAACATTGATGTGGCTGTATCTCTGTAGTATGCTGATTTTAAGTCCTTTGGGTATAGGCCAAGGAGTGGGATAGCCGGGTCAAATGGAGGGTCCATTCCAAGTTTTCTAAGGAATCTCCACACTGCTTTCCAGAGTGGCTGCACTAATTTGCAGCCCCACCAGCAATGTATGAGTGTACCTTTCTCCCCACATCCTCGCCAACACCTGTTGCTTGTATTTTTGATAATCGCCATTCTAGTTGGGGTGAGATGGAATCTTAGGGTGGTTTTGATTTGTATATCTCTTATTACTAGAGATGTTGAACATTTTTTCATATGTTTATTGATTGCTTGTACATCTTCTTCTGTGAAGTGTCTGTTCATTTCCTTAGCCCATTTGTCGACTGGATTATTTGCATTCTTGGAGTAGAGTTTTTTGAGTTCTTTATAGATTCTGGAGATTAGTGCTCTATCTGAAGTATGATTGGCAAAGATATTCTCCCACTCTGTAGGCTCTTTCTTCACATTACTGATAGTTTCCTTTGCTGAGAGAAAGCTTTTTAGTTTGAATCTATCCCAGTTATTGATTCTTGCTTTTATTTCTTGTGCTATGGGAGTCCTGTTAAGGAAGTCTGGTCCTAGCCCGACATGTTGAAGATCGGGACCTACTTTTTCTTCTATAATCTGCAGAGACTCTGGTCTGATTCCAAGGTCCTTGATCCATTTTGAGTTGAGTTTTGTGCAGGGTGAAAGATATGGGTTTAGTTTCATTCTGTTGCATATGGATTTCCAATTCTCCCAGCACCATTTGTTGAAGAGGCTATTTTTTCTCCATTGCATATTTTTGGCGCCTTTGTCTAGTATTAGAAAGTTGTATTTATTTGGGTTTGTGTCCGTGTCCTCTATTCTGTACCATTGATCTACCTGTCTATTTTGGTGCCAGTACCATGCCGTCTTTGTTACTACTGCTTTGTAATAAAGTTGAAGTTCGGGTATTGCGATACCCCCTGCTTCATTTTTCCTGCGAAGGATTGCTTTAGCTATTCTGGGTTTCTTATTCTTCCAGATGAATTTCATGATTGCTTGCTCTATTTCTGTAAGGTACGTCATTGGGATTTTAATTGGGATTGCATTGACTCTGTATAGCACTTTTGGTAGTATTTTGACAATATTAATTCTGCCTATCCAAGAACATGGGAGATCTTTCCATCTTCTAAGGTTTTCTTTAATATCTTTCTTTAGTGTTCTGTAGTTCTCATTGTAGAGGTCTTTCACCTCTTTTGTGAGATTGATTCCCAAGTATTTTATTTTTTTCGATGCTATGGTGAATGGGGTAGTTTTCATAATTTCTCTTTCTGAGGCTTCATCACTTATGTATAAAAATGCATTGGATTTATGAGCATTGATCTTGTAACCTGCCACTTTACTGAATTCACTTATGAGTTCTAACAGTTTTCTGGTGGAATTTCCTGGTTCCTCTAAGTATATAATCATATCATCCGCAAATAGGGATAGTTTGAGTTCTTCTTTTCCTGTTCGTATTCCTTTAATTTCTTTGGTTTGTCTAATTGCTCTGGCCAGAGTCTCAAGAACGATATTGAATAGGAGTGGTGAAAGAGGGCATCCCTGTCTTGTTCCAGTTTTTAGGGGGAATGCTTTCAGTTTTTCACCATTTAGAATGATATTAGCCATGGGCTTAGCATAGATGGCCTTTACAATGTTAAGGAATGTTCCCACTATCCCTATTTTTTCTAGTGTTTTGAGCATGAAGGGGTGTTGTATTTTATCAAATGCTTTTTCTGCATCTATTGAAATAATCATGTGATTCTTGACTTTAAGTCTATTGATATGGTGAATGACATTTGTTGATTTCCGGATGTTGAACCAACCTTGCATCCCTGGGATAAAACCCAATTGATCGTGGTGCACTATCTTTTTAATATATTTTTGTATGGGATTTGCTAAAATTTTATTGAGAATTTTTGCGTCAATGTTCATTAATGATATCGGTCTGAAATTTTCTTTCCTCGATTTGTCTCTGTCTGGCTTGGGTATCAGGGTAATATTGGTTTCATAGAATGAGTTTGGGAGGGTACCCTCCTCTTCTATTTCATGGAATACTTTGAGAAGTATTGGAATGAGCTCTTCTTTAAAGATTTTGTAGAACTCGGCTGAGAACCCATCTGGTCCTGGACTTTTCTTTGTTGGTAGGCTTTTGATGACCTCTTCTACTTCATTACTTGAAATTGTTCTATTTAAATTGTGTATGTCCTCCTCGTTCAATTTAGGCAATTCATATGTCTCTAGAAACCTGTTGATGTCTTCGAAATTTTCTATTTGGTTACAATATAGATTTTCAAAATAGCTTCTAATTATGTTTTGTATTTCAATCGTGTCTGTTGTGATATTTCCTTGTTCATTCCGAATTTTGGTGATTTGGCTTTTCTCTCGTCTTCTCTTTGTTAGAGTGGCTAAGGGTTTATCAATTTTGTTTATTTTTTCAAAGAACCAACTATTTATTTTGTCAATTTTTTGTATAGTTTCTTTTGTTTCAATTTCGTTGATTTCAGCTCTGAGTTTAACTATTTCCTGTCTTCTACTACTTTTGGTGTTGGTCTGTTCTTCTTTTTCTAGGGCTTTGAGCTGTAGTGTTAGGTAGCTTATTTGTTGATTTTTACTTCTTTTATTGAATGCACTCCATGAAATAAATTTTCCTCTAAGTACTGCTTTCATAGTGTCCCAAAGATTTTGATATGATGTTTCTTTGTTCTCATTTACCTCTAAGAATTTTTTAATTTCCTTCCTAATATCTTCTGTTATCCATTCATCATGTAATAGCATATTGTTTAATCTCCAGGTGTTGGAGTAGCTTCTGTTTTTTACTCTTTCATTTATTTCTAACTTCAATCCATTATGATCTGATAGAATACAAGGTAGTGTATCTTCTTGTATTTGCTAACATTAGCTTTGTGGCATAATATGTGGTCTATTTTAGAGAAGGATCCATGTGCTGCTGAGAAGAAAGTGTATTCACTCTTGGTTGGATGGTATGTGGTCTATTTTAGAGAAGGATCCATGTGCTGCTGAGAAGAAAGTGTATTCACTCTTGGTTGGATGGTATATTCTATAAATGTCCGTTAAGTCTAAATTATTGATTGTGTTATTGAGATCTATGGTTTCTTTGTTCAATTTTTGTCTGGAAGATCTGTCCAGTGGTGAGAGAGGCGTGTTAAAATCACCTAGTATTACTGTGTTATGGTCTATTTGGTTTCTGAAATTGAGAAGGATTTGTTTGACATACATGGATGAGCCACTGTTTGGGGCATAGATGTTTATGATTGTTATGTCTTGCTGATTTATGCTTCCCTTAAGCAGTATGTAATGTCCTTCTTCATCCCTTCTGACTAGTTTTGACTTGAAGTCCACATTATCTGAAATGAGGATGGATACCCCAGCTTTTTTGCTGAGTCCATGTGCATGGTATGTTTTCCCCCATCCTTTCACCTTTAGTCTATGGGTATCTCTTTCTACGAGGTGAGTCTCTTGCAGGCAACATATTGTTGGATCTTTCTTTTTGATCCAATCTGCCAGTCTATGTCTTTTGATTGATGAGTTCAGGCCATTAATATTCAGGGTTATTATTGAGATATGATTAGTATTCCCGGTCATTTGGTTCATTTTATTTATTTATTTATTTATTTATTTATTTATTTATTTATTTATTTATTTATTTTGAGACGACTTGGTTCTTTCTTTATTTGACAATTCCTTTAGGATAGTTCCTCCCATTGCTGATTTGTTTCTTTGTTTTTCATCTCTTCCTCGTGGAATATTTTGCTGAGAATGTTCTGTAATGCTGGCTTTCTTTTTGTAAATTCTTTTAGCTTTTGTTTATCATGGAAGGATTTTATTTCATCATCAAATTTGAAGGTCAGTTTTGCTGGGTATAAGATTCTTGGTTGGCATCCATTTTCTTTCAGGGCTTGAAAAATGTTGTTCCATGCCCTTCTAGCTTTTAGGGTCTAGATTGAAAAATCTGCTGATATCCGTATTGGTTTCCCCCTGAATGTAATTTGATTCCTCTCTCTTGCGGCCTTTAAAATTCTGTCTTTATTTTGTATGTTGGGCATTTTCATTATAATGTGCCTTGGTGTGGGTCTGTTGTAATTTTGTATATTTGGAGTCCTATAAGCCTCTTGTACTTGATCTTCCATTTCATTCTTCAGATTTGGGAAATTTTCTGATAGTATTTCATTGAATAGATTGTTCATGCCTTTGGTCTGTTTCTCTAAGCCTTCCTCAATTCCAATAATTCTTAAATTTGGCCTCTTCATGATATCCCATAGTTCTTGGAGATTCTGTTCAAGATTTCTTACCATCTTCTCTGTTTTGTTCAACTTTGTTTTCAAGGTTAAATATTTTATCTTCAATGTCTGATGTTCTGTCTTCCAGGTGTTCAATTCTATTGGTTATGCTTTCTATGGAGTTCTTAATTTGGTTTATTGTTTCCTTCATTTCAAGGATTTCTGTTTGGTTTTTTTCAATATCTCTAACTCTTTATTGAAATGATCTTTTGCTTCCTGTATTTGCTCTTTGAACTGTCGATTGGTGCGATCATTCAGTGCCTGCATTTGCTCTTGCATCTCGTCATTTGCTTCCCTGAGCATTTTAATTATGTACAATCTGAACTCCCTTTCTGTCATTTCTTCTGCCATGCTGTCGTTGGGTTTCATTGATGTAACATCTAGATTTGTTTGCAGCATTTTCTTTCCTTGTTTTCTCATATTGTTCAGGTATCAGTTGACCGCTGTGATATTGCAGATTTCCTCTATTGTCTTATAATATCCCTGAAGATTTCTATTATATCCCCTCTTAGTCTTCAGTAGCCTGAAGTCTTGGAGGAAGTTGATAATGCAGTGCTCCACAAGGGAGCTGACTCCCTAGGGGTGGTGGCCTTCCGGTGGGGTATATTCCCTGCTAGTGGGCAGAGGTACCTTCACTTGCTGATGAATGGTCATTCAAAAGGGAAGTAGGATGTGGGCTGATGCAAGACCAGTTTGGGCCTGTGTCTCTGATTTTACAGTCCTTTTGGGAGAACCTCACCCGACAGGGAGGAGTCACCCGGTGGGGAGGTCTCACTGGTCGGTTTTCCTCCCAGAGGTTCCGTTCAATTCACAACTACCGCCTGGGCTGGGCAGCCTTCCTCTGCAATGTTCCCAGGGACCCGGACCTACCTCCTGGGCCTGGAAGCCTCACCCTTCGCAAACGAATCTCCTTAGGCTGCCTCTCCTCAGAGAAGCTGCCTGCAGTCCTGGAGCCTTCGCTCCGCCCCTCAGTTTGTCTGTGGGGCTCTTCCACCAAGAAGCCGTCTAGGACCCTGCTCTGCACTTTTCGCCTGGCTATGCGGCCCCTCCACTGAGCAGCCACCTGGAGCCCCTTACAATCGCTCCGAGTCCCAGTGACCCGCCACACGCCTTTTCCTCCGGCAGCCACCTGTTGTTCCGTGCGGTCGCTCTAAGTCCAAGTGACCCACCTCGCACCTCTTTCTCCACCAGGCAGTCACCCAGAGATCTGGTGCGTCACGAGTCCCAAGAACTTACTGTGCACCTTCTTGTCCCGACTGCCACCCGTAGCCCTGGTGCAGTCACTTTGAGCCCAAGCACCCCGCCGTGCTCCTCCTCCTTCTCCAGACAACCCCCCTGTGTTCAGGAGCGGATGCTCTGGGACCAAACCACTCACCACGCTGTTCCACTGGATAGCCGCCCAGAGCCCTGGCGCAGCTGCTCCAATTCCAAGTGACATGCCGAGCCCGTATTTCTCCTTCTCCTCTGGGCAGCCCCCTGTGTTCAGGGGTGGTCACGTTCAGTCCAAACAGCTCACCGAGCACCTTCTCCTTTGGGCAGCCTCCCAGAGCCCGGGTGGGTTGCACCGAGTCCAAGCGCTGTGGTGAACAGCCACCTCTCCAATGCTCCCAGTTGTCTGCGATCACTGCTCCGGCGGGGGGAGGGGCGCCTCGCTGGCAGTTCTACTTCGCAAAGATCCCTGCTTTCGGGGCTACCGCCCCGTCCGGGACTCCTGCCCCGTCCGGGACGCCTGCCCAGTGGGAAGCACTCACCCGGCTGCTTTGAGTTGGTCCCAAGTCTCTCTATATCTCCTCTTCTTGAGTCCTGAGTCCTGGGGCAACACGAAACGCAGCCACCCTCTAGTCCGCCATCTTGAATCCCCCCGGATGGTAGATTTTTAATAGCTTCTTCTATTTCATTGCTTGATATTGATCTGTTTAAATCGTGTATGTCCTCCTGATTCAGTTTGGAAGGAGCATATGTCTCTAGAAATTTGTCAATGTCTTCGGTAGTTTGTATTTTGTTGGAATACAGATTTTCGAAGTAGCTTCTCATTATGTTCTGTATCTCAGTGGTGTCTGTCGTGATATTTCCTTTTGCATCATGTATTTTAGTAATTTGAGTCTTCTCTCTTCTTCTCTTTGTTAGTGTGGCTAAGCATTTATATATTTTGTTTACTTTCTCAAAGAACCAACTTTTTGTTATGTCAATTTTTTGAATAGTTTCTTTTGTTTCAATTTCATTGATTTCAGCTCTGGTTTTAATTATTTCCTGTCTTCTACTACTTTTGCTGTTATTCTGTTCTTCTTTTTCTAGGGCTTTGAGCTGTAATGTTAGGTCATTTAATTGTTGACTCTTCATTCTTTTCTGGAATGCACTCCATGCAATGAATTTTCCTCTTAGTACCGCTTTCATAGTGTCCCAGAGATTTTGATATGTTGTATCATCATTCTCATTGACCTCTAAGAATTTTTTAATCTCCTCCCTGATGTTTTTGTTATCCATGTTTCATTCAATAGCATATTATTTATTCTCCAAGTTTTGGAGTAATTTCCTTTTTTTACTTTGTCATTGATTTCTACTCTCAGTCCATTATGATCTGATAGAACACAAGGCAGTATCTCTATTTTTTTGCCTTTCCTAAGGGCTGCTTTGTGGCATAACACATGGCCTATTTTGCTAGTCCCTTAAAATCACTGACACCCCCACTTTCCTGTCCCTTGTGGAAAGTGCCTATGCACCTAAACTTGACATCTCCTGGGGGACTGGGTTCTCATTTGTCGTCTCAGGGCACCTCCTACGTGTGTGCAGTCTGTTCTCATCTGTCTGCAGTCAGTTTATTTAAAGACTCAAATAGTGAGCAACAGAGGACAAAGGGAGAATCTCCCTCGTCCCCGCACATGCAATGGGGAACCCATCAAAAGCCTTAGCCGTTGGCTCTGCAGAAACGTGCTTCAACTGGGAGGAAGGAGCCCTGGATGGGTGCCGGGTGGGGACCACAGGAGGCTCCTGTGAGCTAAGATGCTGGAGCCCCTGGTTGTTCAGGAAATAAGGCTTTACATTTCCATCATTTTCATTAACCCACGGCCTACTTAATGCTTGTTTCAGGAACCAGACAGAATGATTAAGCAACTGATTGCCAGCTCTCCTGCCCCGAGGCACGACAGGCCCCGCACTAGCGCTTCTGAGAGGGTCGGTGGTGACGGGTGACTGTAAATCCTCGGTTAGACACTGCCTTTCTGGAAAGGATTTGCCTCACTCGGAATCGAGGAGTTTAAAGGGCAGAGAAAAGGATGCATTTCTCCCAAGAATGCCCTAAGGAGGCTTGCTGTATTTAAACAGGGCCAATGAGTTGTCTTATCTCCACAAAAAATTGTGGCTACAAACTATACCAGCCTGACAGAGTGACAGCTGGATCAGATAAATAGGGCAGAAGCACTGCTTCCAGGAGAGGCGCTCTCCTTGCTTAAAAAAAAAAAAAAAAAAAAAAAATCTAGCCAATATTTAAGAGGCTCATGTTAATTCCAGAGTCCTCCAGAGTAATCGTGGCTGCCTGAATTAGAACCGCTCTGTGGATTTTTTGAAAATGGAGAGAAAGAGAGAGAGAGAATAAAACCACTACCCTCAGCACCTATAGTATAAATAAAATGCAAAGAATGTGATGACTTTAATATGGAACAACAAATATTCAATGCCCAGAGTGCTCCTTTTTAATTTATAAAGGAAAGAGGTCTATTTAGCTCACGCCACTGGAGTCTGGGACGTCCAAGACTGGTCAGCAGCACTGGCGCCAGCTTCGGGCTGGGTCCTGTCCTGGGCCACGGCGCGGCTTGGTGGGACCACAGGCCAGAACACAGGAGGCCCACCCAAGGAGACAGAGCCAGGGTGCCCTTGCCTGCCGCACCACAGCCTGCCCTGGTTGCAACTCACAGTCCTGCAGCCGTGAGAACTCACTGCTGTCCTGACCCAGAGGCCTCCTGAAGGTCCCCTCACCTCCCAGCATGGCTGAAGTGGGGCCCGAGCCGCCACAGGAGTTTGGGCAGGGACAAGCCACATGCAGACCACAGTGACCCTGTCAGATAGGTGGCTTGAGATACTCCTGCCATCCACGGGGTGGCTTCTCACTCGACGATGGTGGCCTTTGCCAGCAGAGGCTGTAGGTTGGATGTAGGCCTACATGGGTTTTAATTCCAGTTCTGTTAGGTCCCGACTTTCCACCAGCAGGAAAAGAGCTCCGCCTTTCTAGTATCTGCCGCCTCAGCGGCTCGAGCTGCGTGAGCTCTTAGACTTCCCATCCACCTGCTCTCCTGCGACTGCTCACCACTTCTTTCCCTTTGCCCCATGTCCTGGAGGGCAGCCCTGTCACATCCACACCATAGGTGAAGTTATTTCCCTTCTGGCCTTGTCATCGGCCATGGCTGTGCCCAGCAGTGTCCTTCTTAGAGTCCACTGGGAGGTATAGAGTCAGGTGGGACATCCCAGGAACCGGGAGGGTCTGGTGGCCCTGGTGGTGGTGGTCTGTGTTCAAGACTGGTTCACCCTGGAGGAACCTGAAGGCCCAGAGGAAACAGACTGAAGATCAGGTGACGGAGGCCTTGGCCACTGGGCAGGCAGAAGCGGGTGTAAGAGCTACGCGGGGAGAAGCTGTCTGGGCCGGGCAGGCTGCACCTTGAGGGGGTGAAGGTGACCTGCTGATACCGAGAAGTATTTATTTGACTTTTGTCCAAGTTCTAGAACCCTGTAATCTCCAAGGCAGTAAGTGTCTTGTATGCTAATGAGGTGGTTGAAGGCAGGTGGCCCAAGGTAGCCTCAGGGAGAGTGGCTGGCCACAGAAAAGACCTAGGCGTGATCAGGGGCCAGCTCCGTTCAGCCCAACCCAAACTCAGGGAGCTGAGAGGGGCTCGCATGAATCAAATCATCGTAAGTCAGTGATTTAATCCCTCCACCTGTGCTGTGGCCCCCCAGACACCGAGGGCAGGTTCAGAGAGCTGCTGGACAGTGTGGCGGTTCCTGCAGGGAGGTGCACCCCAGTGGGCGCAGGAGCACATGACTTCATCTGCACCCACGAACGTCCTTTAGGGTAGACTGGCACCCGCAGGTGTTGCCCTGGTTCCGGGAGACGCTCCAGCCCCCGGAGGTGCGGAAGGAGAGAGTGGCCAGGTGAGTTCAGAAGAGGGCTGAGTTGGGGTGTCCAGAGAGGACTGCAGGCCACCTGTCCAGGCATGTGGACAGGTCAGGGAGGAACAGCCAGCAGAGGAGCACCTGGGCCTTGCTCCCACCCCTCCTCCTCCTCACCAGAGCACCTCGATGCACACCAACTGGAAGCCAAGGGCACAGGACTGATGGGCACCTGTAGGTCATCTTCCCAGGACTGAGGACAGGGTACAGAAGCTGGGGGATGGCCCCCAGGAGCGAGTGGGAGACTTGAGATCCAATCTGGAATTAAAGCAGAGCCCCTGGCACATAGGTAGACAAGACCAATACAAGTAGAATGAAGTCCAGGAGGGACCACGCACACATGGGAATTTGGCGTAAGGAAGGGAGACGTTTCAAATTCCAGAGGTGGGGGCTGGCTTTGTAATAAATAGTGCTGGCATCATAGAACAGACATTTGAAGATGGTAGAGTGTGTCCCTACCCCACACCAGTCACCAGAGTAAGCTCCCCGTGCATCAGGAATTTAAATGCAAAAGATTAAACAGTATAAAGATTTAAAAAACAGTCAAATTCCTTTGAACCTGGGAACTGTAAGATCCTCTTCCCTATGACTCATGATCTAAAAGTATTAAAAGAAAAAAATGGGTAAATTTAACTACTTGAAGTTTTTAAAGTTTTGCATGACAAAATAATAAGAAGTCAAAAGCCAAAGGAAAAGTCAAGAAAGCATTCGCAACTTACATCAGGAAGAGCTAATTATGTTAATGCATTCAAAACCCTCTTCAAATTTGAGATGAAATGGGCAAAAGACATCAATAGACAGTTCATAGAAAAAAAAGAAAAAAAAGTCCCCACGTATATAAAAATATGTTCAGCATCACCCTTGATGAGAGGAGGCCAAAGCTGACCTTCGCTAAGGTGACAGTTCCTGTCTCTCAGGTTGACAGAAATCCAAGAGTTCAGAGGCAGGTTCAGAGGTCACTTGTGCTGCTGATAAAAATAAAAACTGCCCAACCCCCATGGAGGAAATTTTATAGCTCTCAACAATTTTACCCGTTTACTTACCTTTTGACTCAGATGTCCTGTTTCTGCTTCGAGGAATCCACCCTGAAGACGCGCCTGCATGCGTAGGAAAGGTACTCCCTGCCATTACTTCTGGGACCAGAAAGGCTGGAAGCAATTCAAATGTGCCTCATGCGGCAAGTGATTGAATAAACTCGTATGTACAGTATTAACTTTTGAACTCAGTTAATGTTTCACATAGTTCAAAAATTAAATTAAGAAAAGAAAAAAATTCAACCAAACATTGACAATAAAGTGGAGCAAATAACCCTGCTTGCATATTAAATTCATAGCATCAACATAGAGAAAAGATCTTGAGTGATTTTTTAACATGGCCCTCAGACCGTATATCCTTAGGGCAAAAATAACAGCCAAGAAACCCGTAACCTCATCCGGTATTGTCCATATTCATAGAGTAATTGTAACTTTGCAATGACTTAGTGTGCACTATCAGGTAAAGTGAATCCATACTGTGTAGAGTTGTCTCTCAGTGTCTGCGGGGAACTGGCTCCCAGAGCTGGGTGGGTAAGGGATCTAAGGTGCTCAAGGCCCTTCAGTTGAATCGGGTTGTAGTGCAAGTAACCTGTGTCATCCTCCTGAATACTTGGAGTCATTTCTAGGTGACTCACAATACCTAAGGCAATGAAAATCCTACGTAAGTAGTTGTGTGTGGGAATAATGACAAGAAGACGTCTGTACGCATTCAGTACCAAAAAAAATTTTTTTTTCAAATTCTTTAATCTGCAGTTGGTTAAATGGATGAATGCAGATCCTGAGGCTATGGAGGGATGAGTATATATGCTACCACAGCTAAGGTGCTAAGAATAGCTGTACTATTAACTGTAATGCTAACTTCGAATTGTGGATCTCGATATGAAGTCATGATTTTATTAAAAATACATGTTTTCCGATTCTATCCATTGGATGAATCCCCAAGAAACAAACAAACAAAAACCAAAACAAGACGTTGCAATAGCCGTGAGCTCACCTAGTGCCCGAAGTGGGTTCTTCCACACCATTCTCCCCTGGAAGGAAACAGTGGGAGCTGGGTGGTTGTAAGGCACAAGAGGAGATGGTAGGGTGGGAATGAGGACAGGGAGGTCTGTCAAGAGACAGAAGCCAGGTCACAGGAGCCCACTGGCCACGAGGGGGACATTTTTTGAACACAGTAAGAAAAACAGCTGTGATTGACTAAAAAATGCAGGAAGAATCACAATTTGCCAGTTCATAAGGCTTCTGAAAAAAGATGACAATATGGGCCAATAGGTAGATAGATAGAAAGTCCTCACCTTGAAAATGAGTAACTAGAAGAAATACTATTTACGTTTTAGAACAGACCATAGTTCCTGTGGGTGGTAAAGGAGTTTTTCTTCATCAACAATGCCAGCTAATGACTATGGGGAAATAACAATTAGAAAATCCTATATTCATAGTTGCTAAGGAGATCGTTTGCTCCTGGCCAAAGGATTCTGGGCAAGGCCCTGGACGGAGGGACAGGGCAGCCACTGTGGAGTGGGTGTCAGGGTATGGGCCGTGGCGGGGGACATGGTCCACTTCATAACTTTTATCCGCCTGTCCCCTTCAAAATGCTCACCATGTTGTGTGTGTGTGTAGTGGTTTCATGACTTAAAAATTAGTTTAAAAATTATCCAAAACTCCGATTTTGCTAATTTTACTTTGTATACAGGACCCATCTCTGCTGTCTCCTCCTTTAGGCAAACTCTCTGGGCCACCCTAAGTGAGGGAGTCTTTTATTTTCTGCCCTTTATTATTACATTTGACACATTTAAAAAATATAAATGGTTGCTTGTTACAGTTCTGTGTACTTATCTGCCACCAGAAGCTCAGAAATTTGTTCTTTTTGACCTTGTTCCTTGTTGGCACATAGTAGAGTTCAATAAATACACAGTATGTCTGAAATAAAAGCTCATGGAGTATTTCAGAAATGAGCTAGGAGAAGGTCTTCAGAAAACTGATCATCATGCCTAACTCCCACCTGACACTCTTCCTTCTCTGGATAAAAATTCTCCAAAGAAAGAGATTTAATTAGGTATGATTCAACTCACAGATATGAAGTAAATTGTGTAATTCCTTCAGGTTTTCTCATCTAAAAAAGTATGTGGAGTGAGGAAGAGAAATCCAAGGTATTTGTGAGGCCTAGTTGAGAAAAACAATGTGCTTAATCACTGCTTGCTGGATAAACAAATAAAATCAAGGAATTTGTAAACAAGTGAATAAATGGAGCAACCAAAGGGCACAGAAAGAGAGAGGACCAAAGGATGGGATGGATGGATGAATGCTCACATGGGTGGACAGTTGGCTGGCTGGCCGGATGGATAGATGAGTGGATGGGTGGATGCATATATAGATGGATAGTTTGTTGGATGGATGATTGGATGGATGGATGGATGGATGATGGATGGATGGATGGATGGATAGATGATGGATGTGTGGATGGATGGGTGGATGGGTGGATGCATATATAGATGGATAGTTTGTTGGATGGATGATTGAATGGATGGATGGATGGATGGATGGATGGATGGATGGATGGATAGATGAGTGGATGTGCGGATGGATGGGTGGATGCATATATAGATGGATAGTTTGTTGGATGGATGGATGGATGGATGATGGATGGATGAATGATGCATGAACGGATGGTCGGATGAATTATTGGAGATGAACAGTCAGATCAGATCTGATTTATTATTAGGTAAATCACAGGTGAGGCCAATAGCCTAATGGAGTTAGGTGATTTTGAATTCCAATTATGAACTTTCCCCCTCTTTTTTCTGCTTCCATGGTTGAGAATGTTTGGCTTTTGTTGAATGACCAGGTTTAAACTCCAGAAACGTGATTTCTTTCTCAGTTCGGGTCTAAGCCCAGTTGCATGTGGAACGACTCACTTCATGCAGACTGGACTCACCTCACAATAATAAAGTCTTTGAGCCTCTTGACCTGGTGATCAGCTATCATTTTCCCAAGTTGGGGGAAGGTGCTAGAAATTCACTCCCATGTGATGTAACTGGATGGGAAGGCAGATGTTTGTAGGGCAGGCTTGAATGCTCACTTCTGATAGGTTCAAGAAGAAAATCCAGAATTTACTGTCCCCTATACAAGATGAGTTAGGCTTGCCTTGAAGACTGAGAAAAACAAACAGATCGGATGACCCTATAGTCTGTGCTAGAAGACTCAGGCCAAGGTGGAGACTGTGTTCATTACTAATCCCAAAGTTCCCTGACTGAGCAGGCTTCAGATTGCTTTCCCGTCTTTGAGCCTCGGTTTCCACATCTGGGGAGTAAGAAGGCGTGCCAGGACTCCATCTAGTGCTCGCCTGTCCCAGAGCAGCACAGAGTTCACTCTCTCCAAGGCTGTCTGGCTGTGAGTCCCTCCTGGCATCTGGAACGTCTCCATCCTCCTGCCGATCGTAATCACGCCTGCGCTGCTGTTCCACACGGTTGCAGTGAAGAACAAATGAGACTGTGGATATGAAAGTGCTTTAAAATGGCATGGAGTCGCTGAGGATGTGAGATTCAGGTAAAAACTCCGCACAGCCCCTGCAGTTCTGCATTGGAGAGACAGCAGAGGACGTATCAGAGAGCAACACACCTCGGGGAAGTTTTTTGCTCTGGCCCGACATGTGGGCAGCCTCCCTCTGAGGAGGGGGAGGTCTGAGGCAATGGTTCCCAGGAGCAGCAACCCAGCGAGGGGCTGGGTGACTGCAGCAAGCTTCCTGGCCACCATGTGCCCCTGGTTCTGGGGACCAGAAGATTATCAGATGGGCTTGGCCTGGACAACCCACTGGGTGACCTCACACAACTGCCTCCTCTCTGGAGGCTCAGTTTCCTCATCTGAGGAGTGGAAGAACACAATCCCCCTGTCTGGGTTGCTGCAGGGTCAATGGGTGGCATGTGAGCCTGTTCTGTAGGGCTGGAAGTGGGGGGAGACAGGAGTCCTTTCCCACATGGAGACTGGCTGGTTCTGGGGAGTCGGCAAGCCAGTCAATTGAAGGTGATGTCTCCCGGGCCCTCTCACCAGGGAAAAGGGCTTCCAAGAACCTCAAGCGTTGCCCCACAGCATCCTGTCCCTCCAAAGTAGAGAGACACGGTCTCAAAAAGAATCAGAGCTGTGGCTGTTAGGCATAAAATCAACCACCATAAGAAACCCACGCACAGACGCTAAGTGAGTTTCGGCAGATTGGAACAGAGAAAGTTGAAAAGTGGGAAAAGGACTCAGGACTCTTACATTTCCATGCTGGGGAAGCAGGTGCAGAATCTCCTCTGCTGTGAACAGGGCCCCTTTCACACGGGATAGAAAAGACATTCCAGGCAGAGGCAAGAGCTCAGGGCGAGGGCGGAGACAAAGCAGAGGAGAACCTGGCCTGGAGCACCACCCCCAGTGCACAGAACTGGATCCTGAACAGGGAGCGTGCCCTTCCCCGAGCAGAGGGAGCACAGAGCTGGTGCCCAGCTGGACCTCAGAGCTTCCAGGAATCACCATCTCTTTCAGTCCTGGAGTCAGAAGAACCACACCCAAGCACTGAGCTCAAGCTGCCCGTGTCCATCAGGACCCAGTGCAAGTGCTGAACTCGAGGACATTGCGGATGCCCTGGCTGGAGGTGACTAGGAATCTCAGAGCTTTTTACATGTGAGAGGGACATGAATATGGAGCCCGAGGGTGGGCTGTGCTATGTTGTTGTATTACTGCTTCCCGTGCTCCATGCCACCCTACATCCACGCCCTTTTATAGTTTCTCCACATTTCTTCTGCATATGGGCACATGACTTGTCTTGGCCAAAAGGAAAGATGCTATTAACCTTTAGGAAAGCACAGGTTTGCTCCTGGCGGCATCTCTTCCCTCCCCCCAGGAAGCATCCTTATTCCCTGTCCGCAGACTGGCGCTTTGAAACATTGTCTCCTCCGAACTAACTAAGGTCTTTTTTAAAGTTAATTTGCATGCCTATTTAGCAAAGTAGCTCTTGGAAGAGAAATAGCCAAGACCAAAGAAGGTAATCGTGGTGTTTAATTGAATTTGAGCCCAGCACAGAAAAACACAACTATT
Organism: Sciurus vulgaris; assembly: GCF_902686455.1. NCBI lineage: Eukaryota > Metazoa > Chordata > Mammalia > Rodentia > Sciuridae > Sciurus > Sciurus vulgaris. The sequence continues at coordinate 6,915,964 of NC_136466.1, forward strand.
TGTGACTGTGGATGTCCGGATAGCTGGAAATCGGGCTGTTGCCACCAGCTTTGGGAGATTTGCTACCTAGCTGGCTTGAGGGGCAATACAGGACCATGGAGTATGCTGGAACCCATGGGGAGCTCCAGATTATAAGAAATCACAGTCAGCCCTCCTCGAGTGAACGAGGTGGGCCTCAGTCATTAGCTGCAGGCTGCACCCGGAGAAGACATGGCCCCTCAGGCATTTCCCAGTGAGACATCTAATCAGCAGGCAATAGTCAGAAAAAGGGTGTCCTTACAAGACTTCAGCAACCAACCCTTGGGGAGCTGGGGGTGGGGTATTTTCTAAAAGAGAGACGTGTGCAATCCCCAGTCCCATCTGCAGCAACTTCTTGGCTGTCAGGGGCAGTGACTTTAGGGTAGCCTTCCAAAGTAGTAACTTTTCAATGCCGTAGGTGTATAGGCTGAGCATCTCTAACCTCAAAAATCGAAAACCCTAAACACTCTGAAACATGATGTTCAGTGAGTTTCAGGTTTTGGAGCATTTCAGATGATTTCAGATTTTTAGATTTTGAGATGCCCAATTGGTAAAGTCTATGCACATATTCCAAAATCTGAAAAATTTCCAAATCTAACCACTCCTGGTCTCAAGCATTTCGGATACTCAACCTGTATTCTATGCTATGGCCCATCAGTAGATCTTAGTGGACTTGCCCCTGCAGGCCGCGAGTTCCACCAGGTCACCGCCTGCTTGACATCCAGGCTGCGTGTGCCTTTCTGAAGCTGCCATAGAGCTTAGAGCCCTCGGGGGTTGAGCTTCAGAGAGGTGCAGCTCAGCCGGTATGGCCTGGAAGAACAGAGGGAAGGGGCTCTTCATGTGCAGAGCTATCTGCGAGAGCAGCTGTGACCAGGACTCAGAGGCTGGCGATGGTCTGCATCCTCCACTTGGAACCCTAGGTGGGAGTGACACAGTGCCCGGGGCTTCGTTCTGCTCATTCTTCCCAAAGAGGAGACTGAAGCCCAGAGAGGCAAAATCATCTGCCTGATGTAGGTTTGGCACTCTAAAGGGCCAGATAGTAAAGATTTTAAGTCACCAGGGCCAGAGTGTTCTGTTGCAACTATCTTTCTAGTATGAAAGTAGTATGAATGGCATGTATATGATTGGGCGTGACTGTGTTCCAATAAAATTTGAGTTATATTAAGAGGCTGAGAGCTGAATTTGGCTTTCAGGATCCTTGGATATAGAAAGCTGCACATCCATCAAGAAGCAGAATTTGAATCTAAATCCACACAGTGCAGAGTCAGATCTGGAGTCCTTGGCCAGCACATGAGTGGTTTCTTGGACACCACAAGCTTTGAAAAGAAAGAAAGTGCTATGCACTGAATGTTTCTGTCACTCAGATTCATGAGTCGAAGTCCTAACCCCACAGTGATGGTGTCCAAGGGATCTTTGAGAGATAATTAGATTCAGTGGGGCCATGAGGGGGCCCTGTGGTAAGATTAGTGCCCTCGTACGAGAAGGTACAAGAGAGCTTGCTCACTCTCTCCCTGCCATGAAGATACAGTGAGAAGGCCAGCCAGGAGGAGGGTCCTCACCAGGGTCATCTGCTGTGTGTCTAACTTTCTGTTACGCTTGGCTTTGGCAGGGCATGCCCCAGGGCCTTGATTTCTGGCATTTCCAGGAAGAAGTCCGTGAGCTTCCATGCTCAGAACTGGAGGCCATTCTGATCTCCCACTTGAAATGCAGGGGTCTGGAGTCAGAGGTGCTTCGAGCACAGGCCTCCACGTTTCGTCCTGCAGTCTATTCTTTAGGAGTATGGGCCCTGGCACACAACTACCTGCTTCCTGTCCGCGTCAGAAAGGTGGGCTGTTGGTTCCAAGCAGGACATGGACGGACCTACCTGAGCTGCCAGGACATGGCCCTTCCTGGCCTGGCCCGCTGCTGGGTTGGGAAGGGGGCCCGGGAGCCCTCCCAGTCACACATCCTGGGGTCAAGGGTGAAGGCAGCAGAGAGCTGCCCTCTCTGATAAGACCCCTAGCTATTCTGGAAATGGAGGTGCCAGACACTGCAATAGACTACGCCAAATACCAACAGGAACAGGCATTTTCCTTTCTTGGTAGTCTTTCTCACACGTCCATTCTGGGAACGGCAATGAGACACCTATGGTTTTTCCTTGGCATCAAAGAGTCAATAAAATCTCCTTCTATTCCACTAGTGAGTCTTGCTGTCACCCTGGTTTTTCTTCCAAGGCAATGTGATTCCCCAAGAGCCACTGCAAAGGGAACTTGGATCTGGACTCGTGTGGCATGAGCTAGCATCCTGAGGGCTGCATCCTGAGGGCTGAATCCTGAGGGCTACATCCTGAGGGCTGTATCCTGAGAGCTGTATCCTGAGTGTTGCATCCTGAGGGCTGCATCCTGAGGGCTGCATCCTGATGGCTGCATCCTGAGGGCTGAATCCTGAGGGCTGCATCCTGAGGGCTGCATCCTGAGGGCTATGTCCTGAGGACTGCATCCTGAGGACTAGCATCCTGAGGGCTACATCCTGAGGACTAGCATCCTGAGGGTTGCATCCCAAGCGTTGCATCCTGAGGGTAGAATCCTGAGGGCTGCATCCTGAGGGCTGCATCCCGAGGGTAGAATCCTGAGGACTACATCCTGAGGGCTGAATCCTGAGGGCTGCATCCTGAGGGCTACATCCTGAGGACTGCATCCTGAGGGCTACATCCTGAGGACTAGCATCCTGAGGGTTGCATCCCAAGTGTTGCATCCTGAGGGTAGAATCCTGAGGGCTGCATCCTGAGGGCTGTATCCCTAGGGTAGAATACTGAGGGCTAGCATCCTGAGGGCAGCATCCTGAGGGTAGCATCCTGAGGGTAGCATCCTGAGAGCTGCATCCTGAGTGTTGCATCCTGAGGGCAGCATCCTGAGGGCAGCATCCTGAGGGCAGCATCCTGAGGGCAGCATCCTGAGTGTTGCAACCTGAGGCTGCATCCCGAGGGTAGAATCCTGAGGGCTGTAACCCGAGGGTAGAATGCTGAGGGCTCGCATCCTGAGGGCAGCATCCTGAGGGTAGCATCCTGAGGGCTGCATCCTGAGTGTTGCATCCTGAGGGAGGCATCCCAAGGGTAGAATCCTGAGGGCTACATCCTGAGGGCTAAATCCTGAGAGCTGCATCCTGAGGGCTAAATCCTGAGGACTAGCATCCTGAGGGTTGCATCCCAAGTGTTGCATCCTGAGAGTAGAATCCTGAGGGCTACATCCTGAGGGCTGCATCCCGAGGGTAGAATCCTGAGGGTAGCATCCTGAGGGCAGCATCCTGAGGGTAGCATCCTGAGGGCAGCATCCTGAGGGCAGTATCCTGAGGGCAGCATCCTGAGGGCTGCATCCTGAGGACTGGGCTAGCATCCTGAGGACTGCCACCTGAGGGCTGCATCCTGAGGACTGGGCTAGCATCCTGAGGGCTGCATCCTGAGGGTAGCATCCTGAGGACAGCATCCTGAGGGCTGCATCCTGAGGGCTGTATCCTGATGGCTGCATCCTGAGAACTGGGCTAGCATCCTGAGGGCTGCATCCTGAGGGCTGCATCCTGAGGGTAGCATCCTGAGGACTGTATCCTGAGGGCAGCATCCTGAGGGCTGCATCCTGAGGGCTGCAAATTGAGGGTAGCATCCTGAGGCTGGTTCAAGACCTGTCACTAAAAGTTGGTGCAGATTACTTGAGGTTCTCATGTCCCAGGTAGATTTGTTTTGATTTTCAGCCAGTCACTAAGTCTTTTTTTATTTTCAAAGCATTATTACCCTTGAGGAGCCATTTTATGTAATGATCACACTAAGGATTTGGAGCAGATGGATCTGGGTTCAACACTGTTACTCATTGACTATAGATCTGGGAAATACTCTTGAACCTTCCAAGTCTCAATTTCTCCATCTGTAAACTGGAATATTTGCACTCCAGGTGAAGGGAGGAGGGTATGCCAGGTGTATGGCATGACGTGAGGCCCAGGACTAGCTTTCAATAGATGTTGCCATTATTATCACCACTAAGACAGAACTGAGAAATACTGAGAGCAGTGACCACTTTTCCCCAGGATTCACTAGTGACAAAACCCAGCCCTGAGGGAAATGGTTGCTCCACAAGTGAATGAGAGACTCAATGGCTTCCAGCTCAGTTTAAAATTGAGCAGCCATCAAATTAGGCAAATGGGTCTTTCTACTTGTTTGTTTGGGTCTGGTTAGTTTTGCATCTGGAAGCCCACCTGCCTGGCGTAGCCACACAACACAACCCTGGAGTATGTCCCAGGCTGTCCTTTCTCCCTGTGTCGGGAAGCAATCTTCATTTCTGGCTCAACTCTGGAAGGCCTTTCTTCCTGGTCTCCAAGTCTTTGACCTTTTGAATCCACCAGAAGTGGGAGCTTAGTGTGTCTATTATTCCCAACCTCTTTGAAAAATCATCTTGCCTCCCTGGCTCTTTCTATATTTTAGTCTGTGTTCTTTCTTAACCTGTGAAAGTGTGACATCTCCTTTAGAATTTATTCATATTATGCATTTAATTAGCAAAGCAGCATATTAATTTGATGACACCTCACTGAACACAGAGCATTCTTGGATTCTGTATCTTAGCAATTAATTGGTGTCTAACCATTGAAAGAGTTTTCTAAATGAACAAACTTCCAAACATTTTTCCTGATCATTTGGATCCATTTAAAAAAAAAAAAAAAAAATCCTCATCTCTTTCACTTTGTGGCAGCTTTGCAATTTTTACAGTTGGGTTTTACAGAGTTTCAAAATGTCAATCAAATAATCTGCAAACATTTGCTGGCATCTCTGTGGCAGTCAGGTTTCCATGGATGTTTCACACTTAAACTGTAGGATCTTGGATGCTGCTGAGTGTCCAGTTGGACTTGCTCTAGACGAGAGTTCAAAGGTGCTGAACGTAGCATCTGCTTTCAGGTCCAAGACCACATGTGAGACCCACCAGGGGTCAGGGCTGTGTCCTCTCCTGCATGTGCTGGAGCAAGGGCCCGCTTGTCTAGCCATGGTGGTATGCTCTGCATGTCTCATGCACGACCTTCTTCACACTGAGCCCCATGAGACAGGATCTGCAGGTCTCTGTCCACAGTGAACGTGTGTCCCCTGCAGAGGTGCCCACTGTCCCTTGCACACACCTTATGGCCCCAGGGGTTGAGAGCACCGTGCCCTATGGGGGTGAGCGAGTGCCTGAGCTGGCGGTGCCGCCTCTGACCCTGGCCGAGCTCTGGGGCAGGCCCCTCACCTTTCCAGCCCTCGGCTCCTCATCTGTGAAACAGGGAAGGGCAACTGGTCCCCAACTTACGGTGCTTCGTGATTTTTCAGCTTTACAGTGGTGTAAACTCAGTACGAATCTAGTAGAAGCTATTTGCCAAAGTTTAAATGTGGATGTTTTCCTGGGTGTGGGATGATCTCCTTCCACTCAGGTGAGCTGCAGCCCCGTCAGGCCCTGCTCACAGGCAAGAACTGAGCTCACGGGTGCTGTGAGGGGGTAGGGCCCTGCTGCGGATGCCAGTTTATTAAATGCATTTTTTTTCTGTTCATTCCATCTTATTTAATCTATTTCATTACAAAAATTCTGTCCCCCTCATTGACTTCACAACCCTTAAAGATGAAAGCAAAAATTCTGGCTCAAGGCAATAAAGCATTACTTATAGACAGAGAAACTTGAATTTCATATAATCTTAACATGTCACAAAATATCATGTTCTTTGGAATTGTTTAGCTGTTCAAAAATATTTTGTGTGGCTCACAGGCCATACAAACACAGGATTTGACCCATAGACTGTATTGATACCTGCTGGGATAATGCAAAGAATCTGAGCTGTAACCTCTCTAGATTTTAGATCATGATTATGAGACCTAAGTGTTGGTTTTTAAATGAGTTTTTGACAATATGCTTTTATGAGGATTTGATGTAAATCAAGGAGCACCTGTAAGAGGACAGTCAATCCTCATTGCTGTAAATTCCATAGTTGCAATTTAATCTACTTGTTAAATTTATCTGTAGCTCCTACATTAGTCCTCAGGATTTCGTGGTCATTCATGGACATGTGTGGGGCCCTGGAAGTTTGGGCCGCGTGACATGCCCGCTTCCGGCTGAGAAGGAGCAAGCTCACATCCACCTCGTGGCTTCTTCTCGTGTCACCAACAGGGTCCTTTCTGCACTGTATCTGCCACAATTTCTCATTTGGTTTCTTCTTCTCTTACTTGTCCTCTCCCCTCCCCCTTCTCTCCCTCCTCCTCTTCTGGTGACTGCTGTCTAGGGCGGCCCCCACGCCGGGTAGGAAGGCTTTGTGGAGAGTTCTGAGGTGCACCCAGGCTGCCGTGGGCCTTGAGGAGAAGGTGCGTGTTAGACAGCTTCCCTCAGATGTGCGTGCTATGCTGCCGGCAGCGAGTTCACCATTCACAAACCGACGACGTGCATTAAATCAGGTCTCAACAGCGGCACACGCACCAGTTGTGAGTGGTGGGTTGACTGAGTGCCTGCCAGGACCCACTCCTGGGTGCAGAGGTCCAGTGCTTGTTAAGCCACCCTCTGGAAACTGCAGAGCACAAGCACTCCAGGTAACAGGACCAGCGGCCTGGGCTCCAGAGCGGTGAGCCGAGCGTGGGAAGGTGGCTCTGGCTCTCAGGCCTGGTGCAAGGTGAGCGTCGGCCCTCTTCAGCCTCATCACCTGCCCATCTTCCAGGTCTGTCCCCTCTCTGCTACCTCAGGTGTCTTTGAAGCCCAGGAAGGGTGGTCTGTGCTCCTCAGAGCTCCCTCCTCTGCTGTGGGCTTGGATAAGGGTCCCCAGAGACCCAAGTGTTAAGAACTTGGTCCCCGATCAGCAGAGCTGGGAAGTGGGGGGCCCTTTCAGAGGTGGGGCGCAGTGGGAGGAAGTCAGGTCTGGAGGCCCTTCCTCTTTCTCTTTTGCTCCCTGGCGTATAATGAGGTGAGCAGCTTGACTCTGTCACACATTCTCACCATGAGGTGCTGTCCCAGCTCAGGCCCAAAGCAACGGGCCACTCAGCCACACACTGGAAGCTCCAAAGCCTGTGAGCCAAGAAAAAACTTTCCTCTGAGGTGTTTGCTACAGTGACAGAAAGCTGACGAAGACCAGCCCTGTAGAAACTCCTGCCCTGGATGAGGGCTGACTGAGGTGTGTCCTCTCTGACCCCAGGTCTCTTGCTGGGCCTGCCCTGACAGACCCAGCTGCTGTCCCCTCTTTCTGTACGCCTCGCTCTGCCCCTGGGCCCAAGTGGCCTCCACCCCCTGGAAACCGAGCACCCTGCCGCATGGTGGGAGGCAGGGCAGCGGGCAAGAGGGCCTTGAGCTTTGTCTGAAGGTGTTCGCTTTCTCACAGGGAAACGCTCTGCCACTGGAAGCGTGGCGTTATGTAATGAGCAATCCGCACCCACTCTTTCAGTACGTTCTCGGCTGAGCGTCCTGAGAAAAGTGATTTTACAAAAACTTCAATGAGAACGTGTCACTTTCTGGTTCGCACTCCCCCGCGCTTCCTGTGACACCCGCTGAGGAGCTTGAGCACATTGTGGCACCTGATCAGAGCTGTGCACAGACCAGAACCCCGGGGTCCTTGCCCACCAAATCGCAGAACCGTTTCAAGGCTCACGAGTTAATCATATCACCCCTCGGAGCCGTGTGGAGGGCCTGGTCTGCTGGGAAGAGAAGCTTCTGCAGTCAAGCAAAGCTGACGCCAGTGTCCGCCCACACTAGGACCCTGTGTCCTGGAGGTCCCTCCCAGCCTGGGCCCTTGGCTCAGCCCTGCTGTGGAACGGTGCAGAGGTGGACGGAATCTCAACTTTTCCTGGCAGTGGGCAGCTGTCTCTGGCTCTGTGCAGTGGGGACAGCCCAGACTTGAGCAGCTGGGGCTTTTGTGAGGGCAAAGGCCATGCATGTAAAAACCCTGCAGCTCCATGCAAGCTCCACGCATGCACCAGGGAGCATGGGTAGGAGCTCCGTCACATCCCGGGTCACAGTGCCATTTCAACCCCCGCCGTTGGTATTATTATCAAGTGTAAATGAGCTTGGCATTCAGGGCCTCCGAGGGTTGCAGAGCAGTGCCTGTGACTCCGAGCAGGAGCAGGTCTCCCCCCAGCCTCTCCCTCCTACCTCTTCCTCTCCCCCGGCCCATTCAAACACCCGGACACACCCAGACCCATAGCAGGATTCCCGTACTCGTGTTTAACCTACAGCCACACAGTGACTGACCTTTAAAGAACCCGAGTAAGTTTGCTTTGTCGTTGGTTTTACTTTTGTTTTCATTTCCCGGAGTGCTGGGCATGGAACCGGAACACACTAGGGAAGCCCCCGGCCGCCCCCAGCTTCCCTACAGCGATTTCGTCTGCAGCACTGGTCAGACCCCAGAGGACCTACTGCTGTTTCAGATGCATATTGAGGTTGATTCTGCAGTTTTTATGAATCATACAAAGGTGCTTTTGCAGGCCAGAAGAGCGTCGCGTGGGATTTGACTCAGTGGCTTCCACCTGAGCACTCTCATTTTCTGCTGGTCACCTGTCTCTCTGGACACCCAGTCCAGCTCTAGGGATGTGAGAAGCTGAGAGGCATGTAGCAAGGAAGCAGGGCCTGCTAGACAGATTCTCGAAGGCCCTTAGAAAAGACGCATTTCCCAGGAGATCAGGACAACCCCACCCAGCTCCTCACATGGCTCCCAGAAGACCACGGCCTGCCCAGGGATTCTCTCTCTCTCCTGTTTGCCCCTGCCGGAAGGACTGAGGGAGACAAGGGGACAGGGCTCTGCTCAGCAGCCAGGGGCAGGTACCAGGCAGCGCTCTGCAACAGCCTTCACACATGCAGGCCTCTGTACAGGAGGCCTCCAGGCCACACAGCCTTCACCTAGGATTTCACGCTCCTGAGCACCGGTCCTAAAGCCAGGGGTAAAGTACCCAGCCTCTCAACTGTAGTGCCCAACTTGTCGCTTAAAGTCATCTGCTGAAGCTCCTGGGAATCTGTGGGACAGTGCCCAGGCCATTACAGGGCTGGACCACAGGACCCCCATCCCTTTCCCTGAGCTCGTGGCCTCTGTGCTGGTGTCCCTCAGCATCCTAGCCATACCCCAGCTCTCTAAGCACTGAGTCTATGAAATTGTTACATCGTGCGTGTCATTGAAGCTGTGCCTGCAATCCAACCCCAGTCAGTGAGGCCGTTTCAGCAGATGGACCCCGATCCCGTTTCGTGCGACAATGTCCTTGTGCAAGGCAGACTCCTTCTTAGCAGCTCCTCAGCGAGATGCTGCCTAGGAGGACCCTGCAGGCCATGGGGGAGAGGCTGGGGTCCCTGCAGAGCACAGGGCCGACCTGGCCGAGGGAGAGTGCCACCCCGGGGAGAGCACAGGGTGGCCTCCTCTGCAGCAATTGCTGTCCCATTTATTTCCTTTGGACATCTTGCCCCAAAGCCCGCCCGGGGCGAGCCGCCCAGGAAACTGCAACCACCTGCCGAGATTGCATGGACTCTCCTCGCAGCTGTAAGGAATTTGCACAAAGTCCTCTGTGAGTTTCAGAAGTCAGTCTAGAAGCCAAATCGTCGAGGTGTTTTAATTTTAGCTCCTCTTGACTCCTTATAAAAGTTAGCTGTTTATGAGAAATGTGAAAATTTCCTTATCCCCAGAAGAATTCTCTCTCAGGCTTGAAATAGTCTCATGCGGTGGCACACTCGTGGGATGCTCCACGTGAGGTCGATCAAAAGACTCGTCCCCACTTTGATGTCCCTAAAATTAGCCCTAGAACTTCAGTGAAAGTTTCGGGCCTGCTCTTCCCTAGCTTTCTCTGCTCTTGCCCCAGGGACTGAGGATTCAGATGCAAGATGGGCCCCGGCTCCTGCCCCTGGCTCTGTGCTGGGCACGGGAGTGTCAGGACTGGGAGCTGAGGAGGTTCAGGGGAACCTGGTTCTCTCCCGCCAGGGCTCACAGATGTCCCCTCTCCCTGGGGCTTTGGAGCTCAACAGCAGCCTGAAGTCCAGCCCTGCGTTTAGGAGGAAGGTGTGCTGAGTCCTCCTAGGAAGTGGGCAGGAGCCCTGACCGAGGTGCCAACCACACACCAGCCTGCTTCAAAGTTCTCCATGGCCACTGGTGACAGGAGGGAGCTGGGCCTTAGGTTGGCATCCTAAGCCTTCCATGCACAGACCCTGGGGGCCCTGCAAGACTCTACCTGGCCTCTTCCACCTTCACACCCACCTGCCTTTATAGGGCCAGTTCTCCTGCCCAGAATATTCTTTTCTCTCCTCCATTCTTCAAATTTCAGCTCATTTTCAGACCCAGGTGGAACGTGGGGTCCCCTCACCTCCCTGAGTCACCTCACTCATCTGCATAGTGTCCTCTCTGCTGTGCGTCTTTGAGCCTCTCTCCAACAGATGCAAGTTCTGTGGGACAGGGTGGGGGCTCCTGACCCCCAAATCCAGTGTGCTCCCAAATCTGAAATTTTGGGGTGTCACCATGACATCCCAAGTGGGAGACTCCACGCCTGACCCCGGAGGACAGGCAGTGGAAACACAGGGAGGCTAGCAATATAGGTAATCGCCACCAGGCTCCGTGTGAGGCACTCAGGAAACAAGTCATTGGCCCGTTCCCGAGGTGCCTTCCTGGGTACACATACAGCTGGGTTCTGAGACGTTCGCCATCAAAGCATTTCTGGGTAAGAGATGCTGAACCTGTCCTCACAGTCCCCAGACGGCATGGAGACCTCTCCTCGGACCACTGCGAATCACCATGGCCTGGGCAGAGTGGGTGAGAGGATTAGCAAAGCACACCAACCTTGCACTTCCACTTTTCAATAGAAAACATGAAAATCTTGTACTCAGTACCATTGGTTTAAATCTTGATTCTACAATTTTCTTTTTGTACCATTGCGCCATTAAAATACTTTCCTGAAGTCTTTAGGAGACCCCTGCCATGCCAAGGCCTCTGGTTTAGAGCCGAGGACAAGGAGCATCATGCATTCAGAACTTCCAGGGCCCCAGAGCCCAGCCTGAAGCCAAGACCTCAGTTTTGCAGTTGGGGCTCTGTCTCCTCACCTCCTTTCCCAGGGTCCACCCTGTCGCAGCTCTGGCTCTACCCCTTCTTTGGTCAGGAGGTCCTCTCCTAGAGCTGCTGGGTGACAGGAGAGAGGAAGTCCTGGAGACCACCTCTGCTCTCTGCCCTGAAATACACCACCCACCCATGCAGCCAGCAAACAGCCGGTGCCTGGATCAGGGAAGGGGAAGAAGACATGCAGGAAGGAGACGGTGAGGGTCCCTATTCCCAAGCCCAGCATAGCCACTGCCAGGAGGGATGGCCTACAGGACCAGAGGCGGGTTTTCGTCACCCCCTTGACTAATGGGCTAGACCAAGGCTCTCTTGCCAGGGGCGTGGTTTGCTTTCTGTTTGTCGGTTCAGTAAGAGGCCAGCAATCTTGATAGTGCTTATGAATCGTGGCTCCTTAAGACGGTGACCATCCCACACTGGAACCTTGGGGGAACTTAAGATACAGCTGCTCTGCTCCTGATGTCCTCATAAGCTACCAGCTTACCTGCCATGGCTGCTTCCATCCCTGGGGCTGGGGAGGCCACGCCTCTGGCTGATGCCTACAAGGTGCAGACAGGGAACCCTCGCTGCGGTGACGGATCCCAGCCACTGGCTCTGCAGAGGCCAGGCGAGCTTCTGCACACCCTGGCGGCACGCCCCACGCAGAGCATGTGGCTCCCCTCCACGGGTCCACTGGGAACTGCAGAGTCAATGTCACTCTTGACCACACCCACCCCACTCCCACCGGCGGAATCCAGTCCTACTAGAACAATCCGTCAGTGTGGGCCCCATGCCCCTCTCCCTTCCCACTACTGGCTTCTGGTGCCTGCTCACCTCTTCTCTGGGATTACCACACTCCTACCGCGGGCTCCTCAGGCCTTCTCTCCGCTGGCGTCTCCCTTTGCCACCCCACCTCCTGCCAGGCCCTTCCTTTGCCTTTTCTTTTGATCCTAACCATTTTTAAGGGCAGGCTGAACTTCTTGATCTGGCACTCGAGGTCCCACACCGTCCATTTTCCCTACGTTCCAACTCCCATTTGCCTCCGCCTCCTCTCCCACGACCCACCGGGGCTAGGTTCCCTGTCCACCCGCTCTGCTCAGAAGGCCAGGCCCACTGGCCTCCAGGAGGCACGCTCCTACTCACACCACCACACCCATTCCTGAAGAGCCCTTCAGGGACCGAGGCCCCAGCCACCTTCTGCGTGGGCACCAGGTCTCTTTTCAGACCGAAACGTGTTTGGCAATACTTTGCTTGTGTTTCTGAGCTCCTGCCGCAGGGAGCAGGGCAGAGTGACCAGCGGCTGTTCACCTGGGGGAGGGAGTTTGTGGAAACCGCACGCAGCGGGGCGGCTACCGCTGGAGAGATGCTGTCGGTTCCGGGGCAGCTTCCCCACCGCCCCCCACACCACTCAGGGCCCCACCCCTCAACACGGAAGCCACGGTGGTTAGGTTTCAACCTGAGGTTTGAAGAGGACACTCAAACCCAAACACCATCACACCAAAGCCCCCTCCTTCCCTACTCCACGAGGAGACCTGGTGGTCACCCTCTTCCCTCTGGCAGGGACTCTAGGGATTGAGGTGCTTACATACTTCTTATTTTCACTTTTGTTAAATACAAAGGGGGAGCTAGTAATTTGCACTTTATATTACTGTTGATATTAAGTATATTTAAAAAATTTTTTAAATTTGTTCTAATTAGTTGTACATGATAGTAAACGCATTTATACATTTTGATAGATCATACATAAATGGAGTGTAATTCTCATTTATGATTCGAATTTATGATTGTGTGTGTTGTAGGATCACATCCTTCATGCGTTAGGTAATAACGTCTGTTTCACTCTATTAACCTTCCTAGCCCACCCGGTCCCTTCCCTTCGCTCCCCTCTACCTCATCTAAAGTAACTATGAAGCATCTTTAAATTGCCTGCGTGGCTCGCTTGCACGTACTCTCTGGAAACACCTCTCAGAGCCTCTGCCGACTTTCTGGCTGGGCGTCTTGTTATTTTCTTGTCAGTTCACGAATGCTCTTGACACTCTGGATCTGAGTGCCTCACCGGTTATGTGTTGCTCAGATCTCTGAGTTGGGGTCCTTGCTGTCACTCTTGATGTGATTGGGTAAGCGGTATCTTCCTCTTCGTGTGGTGCCTTCGTGCCTCATTCACGTGCGTTCTCGTTAGGTCTTAGTTAGACCATCTCACAGGTTTTATACGCTGTTTTTATTTTCATTTGGCTCAAGTGGTTTTTCCAATTTTCCTGGCTTAACTTCCAAATATTTGGACATTTCCCAAGTGATGTTTGGTTGTGTATTCCTAGTTTAATTCAGTTGTGAAGGAAAACATCCTTTGCACTATGTCGATTCTTCCAGGTCCACCGACGCTCGTTTTGAGAGCCAGCTCAGGGTCTGCCCTGGTGACTGGCTGGTGAGTCTGGAGGAACGTGCGCCCGCTGCTGCTGTGTGGGGTGCTCCTCAGAGTGAGCGGGTCAGATGGCTTCGGGACGCTGGTGCTTCCTCCGTTCGACACTCCCCGCCCTGTCACTTTTTCTGACTCTTCACCTTTATTTTTATTTATTTATTTTTGCAGTACTGGGGATTAAACCCAAGGGTGTTGGACCCTGCGCTGCACCCCAGCAGCCTCTCCCCCTTTTATTTTGAGACAGAATCTCTTGCTAAGTGACCAAGGCTGCTTCCACCTTGTGATCCTCCCCCCCCCGCCTGTCCAGTTGCCGGGATTACAGGCGGCTTTGCCGTGTCTGGCCTTTATTTCCACACTTCAAGTGGGTTTCCTGTAGACAATGTGATTTTGGTCTTTTTTTTTTGGGGGGGGGGAGGGTACTGGGGATTGAAATCAGGGGCACTCAACCACTGAACCACCCGCAGCCTTGTTTTGTATTTTATTTAGAGACAGGGTCTCAATTGAGTTGCTTAGGGCCTCAATTTTGCTGAGGCTAGACTTGAACTCATGATCCTCCTGCCTCAGCCTCCAGAACTGCTGGGATTATAGGCGTGAGAATTTGCATTTAACATACCTATATACATGGCAGGGTTTAGACCTTGCTCTTTGTTTTCTATTTGTCTTGCCTTTTCTTCAATAATTATTTTTATTTTTCCCTTATTTTGATTTCACTAATTTTCATGATTTTATTTCATTCTACTATTGGCTTATGAGCCCTCTCAAGTTTTGAGGTTTCCTAGGATTGCCCCAAATGTCTCCAGTATATGACAATCAACTCCAGGGAATATTAGTCCTCTTCTTTTTTTTTTTGGTATCAGGGATTGAACCCAGGGGGAGTCAACCACTGAGCCACATCCCCAGTCCTTTTTATTTTTATTTTTGTTTTGAGACAGGGCCTCTCTAAGTTGCCTCATGAGGCTGGCCTTGAACTTGACATCCTCTTGCCTCAGACTTCTGAGCTGCTGGGATTACAGGGGGCATCACCCTGCCTGGCTCCATGTTTAATGCAGTGTTAGAACCTTACCAAAATGTTTTGCTTTCTAGTCTTCCAGTTCTGTAGACTTAAAAATGTTTCTGTTCCGGACATGAATCCTTTGAAAGACATACGTAATACAAATAGTCTTCACTCTCTCTGGGCGACGTATCAATTTTATTAATGTACTCCAACAAGCACCAGATCTGTTTGATAACGTCTAATATGTCAATCACTTACTGGATTTACTGGGCCCTAACCCCTTGCTCACGACATTACTGGCTTGGCCAGGCGGCTCCAGGGCTGGGTCGCGTGCTGAGCTGATTCCTCGGATTGGATTGCCCGAGTTGGGATTTAAACGCTGGGATGGGTCTTTGGTGGAAGGGGTTGAGACCAACCCTGGCACAGCCACTCCCTGGAGTTTCCCTGACGCTGGCCGAGGGCTGCCTGGCTCTTGGAATGCCCTGGGTCAGGCCTTCCTGGAGCAGGGAGACCAGCGTGTCCTCTGCAAAGAGAACTCTGTCATTCACAGGGACAGGAGATCAACTGCGTCCGAACTGCAGCCTCTGCCAGTCCTGCATCCCCAGCCCAGGCCCTTCCCGGCCCCTGATGCCGCTGGTTTTATCCGGTGTCATGACTCCTGGGTTCTTCTCAGAGGCCTCCTGCATTCCCTTTGGACTTATCCCAGGGAGTCTGGGCTTCCTCTTGGTGTTGGGAAGTGGCTTCTCCTTAGCAGTCGCGTTGGAGTGAAGGCTGTCTGCCGTGGTTCGCCTGCGTCATCCACCAGTCCTGACGGAGCGGTGGGATGGTGTCACCAGGCCACTTCATAGCAGAGGAAGCCAAAGTCCAGAGCTGGGACTTCAGCTCTGGTTTTCAACCCTGCACCCATTCTACTCATCCTAGTCCATGAAGATGCAGAGAAAGAAACACAGGTAGAGGGGAGGACAGAAGGACACGAGCTGCCCTTTGTCTGCATGTCTAGGGTCCCTCTCCACAGACTCACACAAACTCAGATTAGATACATTCAGACCAAACCTCATCTGTCTGATCACGTGACGCTTTTCTCCTCCTCCCTATCCTCCAGTGTGACCCCCACTAACATAGCGTTCGTGTTATTAGCGGTTGTAAGTCCTCAGAGACGACTGAGCAGGGGGAGGGGTGCAGGTACAAGGTGGCTATGCCATTTGACAGGAGGGACACCAGCATCCAGGTGCAGGGCATCCTGGAGGCGAGTCCCTGTGGGCATTGCAGGTCGACTGTGGGCCACGATGTCACTCTGGTTGTGTGAGAGCGCTGGGGAGTTCTCCCCTGTGTGTCTACGTTTTCCTGATTTCATTTTGGACAACCGATGCAAAGTGAGAGCCCAGACAGCTCTCAGGGTACACAGAAGTGGGACTTCCCAGGGGGTCCATCTGGGCGTCTGCACCTCTTTGACGCCACTGGATGCCTTTTCCTACTTCCTGGGAAATGATCTTTTCCATGAGTCACCTCACTCCCCAGGCAAAGTAACTTCTTCCTCCTCCAAAAGTCACTGTGATTTAATTACAGATAATTGCTGTGCCTAAAGATCGGCATGTTACCTCCCTCGGATCTGCTGTCTCTCAATTCCAGTCGCTCAGTGAATCATTAGGCAGGTGGAGTGATAGACGTTCTGCAGTTGAAAACCCACCTGCCTCCCACGTGCCTCCGGAGGGTGTTTTCCTTGTGTTGATGGATCATGATGGAAAAGCTTCTCTCACCCTATCATTATGTCACAGAGAGTCGGTAAAGACTCTGACGCTCAGCTCCTCTCCTGGCTGGAGGAAGGCGCCACCATCTTTCAGCTTGTGCTTCACGCGCTGAGTTAAGGGTTCTAGGTAGGGATGGGAGCACGCTGTGGGCTTTGCCACTTCCAGGTGGAGAGGAGAGGCTGCAGGAGTGGCTGAAGGACAGGAGCAGGCCGTGCCCATGGGCGTGCATCCTGGCACACTCAGCCAGGAAGGCAGGGTCTGGCCCACTGCGCCCTGGACTGCGGCCTCTGCCGCTGGCGGGCTTCCCCAGCCCAGGCCCTTCCCCGCCATCACCGCCTGCCGAGGGGGCAGCTGGGTGCGGTCTAGTCCATCACCACGACTACTTCCACTCTCCTTTCGTAAGCCTCCTACGTTTCCCTTGGATGTTTAGGCTTCCTTTTTGGTGCTGCGAACTGCGTCATGCTCCGCCCTGTCCCTAGTTCTCTGACAATCAGCGCCTGGCGTACAGTAGGCGTTTGCTGAATGTATGCAGAGTTCTGGGTCTGGCGAACCTGCCGTCCTGTCTATTGAAGCTGCTGTAACAACACACCACATGCTGTGTGGCTGAGAAGCAGCAGCAGCTCATTTCTCTAGTCCCAGAGGCAGGGAGGTCCAAGCCGAAGGCCGGGCAGACACAGGGTCTGCTGGAGGTGTTTCCTGGTCCAGGGAAGGTGCCTTCTTGCTCTTCTCATAGGGTGAGGGGCCAGCTGGCTCTCAGGGGCCCACTTGTAAGGGCACTGATCACACATATGGGGCTCCTTCCTCCTGGTCACCTCCCACAGGCCTGGCCTCCTAGCACCTCACCTTGGGGGTCAGGATTTCAATAGAGGAGCATCAGGGAACACGCTGGTCCTGTGGAGCACGCTCTCCCAAGTCCTTTTGCTGCACTTTCAGTAGCCAGAAAATTGTCTCAACGTGTAACAGTCTTGTCCTTTCCAATACTTATGTTTTCACATGAAGGCCTATCGGTCTGGGCAGATGTCTTGCTGTGGTCTATATTAAATAGGAATGTTTCAATAATAAGGATTCTGTTTTGGAGGATTTGTGGAAACTGACTTTTATCAGATTCAGAAGGTTTCATTCTATTCCAAATTTTCTGAAGTTTGATTTTTATTTGATTTGATTTTTTTAACCAGGAATGAGTGTTGGATTTCATTTTCTGTTTCTGGCATCTCTTGAAGTGATTTTTCCTCCCCAGTGTGTTGATGCTATTGATTAGTTATTGAAAATGACACATGCAGAGACCAGATACGTGGGAATGTGTATGCAGCCAGAGGTTCTTAAGTGTACACACAGAGACAGCCAGGCCGTGGACGCATGTGCTGCTCCAGAAGGGGACATGCCCTCCCTGCCAGCCTTCCTGCCTGCCCCCCGTGCCTTGCTCACCAAGGGTCTGAGGTGGCTGATTCACTGAGCTCGGTTGCAGGTTCATTCACTAGGTCACTTTTGCCGCAGGGCAGAGTCTCTGTGTGTGACGGTCCTCCCAGGGTGGCCCCCTCGGTGGCCCTGAGTGGAGGGTCCGTGAGCTGAGTTGTGATGGCTCAGACTCTCCTTCCTCTGTTTGTCTTTCCCAGGAGGCTGTGAGGGCTGACGAGGCTGGAAGTGGCTCCTGGGGACAGAGTAGCCCTTCCTGCTCTATCTGTAGCCCCAGACCCATGGGGATTTCCTTCACGTGGCTTCACGTGGCTTCATGTGACTTCAGGGGACAGCAAGAGCCACATGAGGCTGGTGTTTAGAGCACCCCTCTCAGCCAGGGGAAATGCACCTCGCCACCTGTTGGCGGATCACGGCTGCCTGTCTTTCTCAGGGATTCTAGGGGCAGAGCGATGTCTGAAAGGCGGACGTGGGCAGTCCTGGATCCCTGGCTGGAATGCCAGGGGTTTTGAGAGGGTTTGGAATAAGGTATTAGCCTGAGTTTGACCAGAATCCTCCATAACTGTTCAGGTCCTAAAGCTCAGTACCTGAGAATGTGACCTTGTTTGGAAATAGGATCTTTTGGATGTGATTAGTTAAGGACCTTGGAGTGACATCACGCTGCATGGTAGGTCCTCAATCCCACAGCCCTGAGGGCCAGCACAGGAGGTGGCGCTCGAAGGCTCAGGAGAAGTTACGAGCAACGGAGGCAGACCAGGGGTGCCGCAGCTCCAGGCCAGGGCCACCAAGGACTCCTGAGCCACCAGGAGCCAGGGAAAGGGAAGGAGGGGTCCTGAGCCTTCAGGACACATAGCACCTTTGCCCCCACTTCCAGCCTCCAGAACACTCATTACTATCGACAGCCCGGCCTGTGGAGGGAAGTTTATTATAGCAGCGCTAAGAAGCCCATACAGGCTATCAGGCATAAGAGTGGATGAGGGGTAATAGTTTGAAGAACAGTTCTTGCCATCATAACAAATAACAACACTTAATCAATTAAATGTAAAAATTGTTTTTCTATGTAATAGTACAGAAAATATAGAAACTTCTTTTTATGTCTAACTATAAGGAATTGGCTAATTTATGTCACACCACTTATTGAAGTGTATTCTACAGCTATCACAAGAGGAAATTATCAAAACTGTCTAGTGATATGTAAAAGAAGAGATTCATGATAATGTTATATGACCAGCAAATAATGCAAATTCCTATTAGGGATTCATATGGCCGTGTTTTCCTCTGCTGTAACGTGTTTTCATCATAATTTTAATTAAAATTCTAGGAATCTTCTCTTAGGAGTAAGAAATGGCTATAGAACAATGGTGTCATAAAACAAAATATGTCCAGAATCCTGCCAAGAGTTGTATGTGACTAATTTACAAATTAACAGAGAAAAATGATTTTGTAAGACAAAGCTACTCAAACATAAAATCCCTCAGGCTGGTGCTACTTTTAGCACAGAGACACACCCAGGACTCCTTTCCCTGAGCTCCTCTGCAGAGCCAGCCCTGCCCACCCCAACTCATGCATGGGCCTGAAGACTTGTCCCTCGGTCTGCCTCAGCTTTGGAGACCCCGATCTGTCAGGCAAGCGTCGTACCTGCAATGCTTCCTAAATCAGGGTGGTGTCTCCATCTGTTTTTGTTGCTATTAACACAGTACCACAGGCTGAGTGAGTTAGAAAGCAAAGAAGTCTGTCTGGGCTCAGAGTTCTGTTGGAGGTGGGGCACTCCATCTGATGTTGGCCTTCTTGCCAGCAGAGTGCTGCGTTGCCAGGGGCCTCACACTGCAGGACAGGGAGCTGTGTGTTGTGCATGCATGCACGTGTGGTGTGTCCACGTCCTCTGGTCTTTCTCTTCTTAGGCGGCCCTGGGACTCAGTCACGGGGCTCCTCTGATAACTGGTCTCATCCCGACCACCTCCATCACATTGGATTGGAAGACACCCTCTTAAGACCTCGCAGTGGGCATTGAAGTCCAGCGTTTCAAGAGGGACCAACTGTAAGCCACCACAGGGGCGCCACGTTGTTAGGTACTCCTCCTCATTCAGGTGTTGATTCTCAGCTAGCAAAGGGCTCCTGGGTTGGCAGCGGGGTCCCCGGCAGCAGCGGGCAGTGGCCTCACCTCCAGAAGGACTCTTGGAAAACGTCGAGCTCCCTCCTTGGAAAGCAGAGGCCAGGCTCAAAGGAGGTGCTGCAGCAGGTGGCGGGGGCTCTGGGCCAGCAGGGAGCTGGCTGAGTGTGCTACTGGGGAGGGCGCCTGAGAAGTGAGCCGGCACTTTGGAGGCCGGGCGGGCGGCCAGCCAGCCATCCCCCAGAGCTCTGGAGCTCCAGGTTAGTTCAAACTAACATCTGAAACCAGTAGAAACAGAAGTGACCTTCTCTAGAAATACTCTCAAACTTAGTTTCTTTTTTAATATATTCATTTATTCTCACTCCTCCACGCCCTTCAATTATTAAAATTGCAAAGAATTGCAGTGATTCTTTCTTAGGCTTCTCTCTCTCTCTGAAGGGTGTAAAAACTGGGGCCTGCATTCATCTTCTGACTTCTGTCCAAACATTATCTTCAGGTTCTAGCAGTTTCCAAATCAGTCTTATTTTAAAACTTTACTGAACACTTATTATGTACAAGGAATGAATCTTAGAGACCTGGGAACCAATGGGTATGACGTAGCCATAAATCTTGGCAAATTTAGACTAGAATAAAATACCAGGCAGATGTGGGCCCTCAGTGGGGCTGCATGTTACATCATGTGACCGGAAAGTCTTCATAGCTGAGATCCATCCTAACGGAAGGTTTCAGGGAGACTCCACTCTGGGCGACTGCTTTGCCTGATGGAAAAGGTGGAGGACAAAGACGCCAGCCTCCGAGTGCTCAGCCAGGCAGGCGCCATCTTCCTCATCTCCATGCCCAGCACCTCAGAGCAGAGCTGGCACTGAGAAGAGCTCACTGCGACAGGAAGAATGCATAACCTACCCTGTGTCCCCTGGCCAAATCAGGGCTTGGTCCCAGATCGCCACTCCTTGGGATGTGACCGTGGTTGGTACGGAGTTGGAGATCTCAAGCTCCATGATCTCCAGGGCCAAAAAGGTGCCAAAAATGAGTGAAGCTCCCTGCAGAAAGACATTAGGGAGTGGTGGGGCCTGGGCCAACCCACCGAAGCCTGGGCTTAAGGTTACTGAGTCTCCTAAGTCCTTAAGAGAGGTAAAAAAAAATAAAGCAAAATCTAGACAGGTATGTGGAATTTTCAGATATTTGAAATGTCCAAGGACCAAACGGAACATGCCTGAGATATAGGTCATGGCCACCAGTTCATGACAACAGCAGAATGCACTCAGAATCGAGGAGACAGGGCTGCAGAGGTGGCCTGGGGCCACTTGGAAGGAGCATGGCCTGTCTCTGGATGGAGCTGGGACCTGGGGGCAGTTGGGAGGGTCTGGGGTTCTCTACAGGAAGATGGTGGAAGCAGATCTGCTGCAGGTGCAAAGGAAACCTGTGGAGAAAGCACCCCCACACTGTTTGAAACGCCAGGTGGAAGACAAGGCACGTTGTGTGCAGAGGACCACTGCTGGGGACAGAGGGCGGTGACGTGGTCAGGAGAAAAATGTAGGAGGGAGAGCGGGAAAACTCATGCAGAGGGGGAGGGGGCAGCAGGTCAGCTCTGCCTGCAGCCCGGGGGCATCTAGAGGGGGTCGCAGCAGGAGGGGCGGTGGCAGATGCCCCCAGAGCCTGCCTGGAATCGCAGAGCTCATTCTCTCTCTGCACACGGTCCACGGAGCCCAGCAGGGCGGCTGCCTCCCCTGCCCTCTCCTCTTCACTCCCTCTCGGGCCCAGCTTGGGTCTCTCCTTCCCTCTCTCCTCCTCTCACTGCTCCATTTCTCTCACTAAATTGCCATTTCAACAAGCTCCTCTCCTCCCGCCTTCCCTCCTACGGACAACCCGCCCGCCTACCCTCTGCCTGCAAATGAGGCTTTTAAAGCTAATTGCCGAGGCTTTTTGATCAAGCACGGAAGCCCTACACATTTAAAGCAGTGAGGCTGGGTGGCTTTGGCCTATTTTTAGTGGCTGCAGTGTGTGGCTGTGGCATCCAGAGACCCTTGCTCAAGTCCCCAGGACACGTGAGGTCTGCAGTGAGTCAGCGGTAGGGGTGAATCCAGGGCACAGGCGCCTCTGAGGAGCAAGAGGTGGCCAAGGCAGGAACACGGACAGGCCAGGAGGCAGACCGGCCAGGAAGACGCAGGCCATGCCCCCTCCGTGCCCACGCCTGTGCCTCCTGTCACACAAGCCCCGTCCCCTGCCCTCCAGAGGAGCACTGGGGGCCCCCGTGTCCCTTTGCTCTTACGGGGAGTCAGGATCTAAATAAGGGTAGAAAGTGGCTTCTCGCCTGTGACACGGGTTCTCCTCTCAGACCAGGGCCATGCCCAGATCTCAGCCCCTAAAACCAGGGGACCCAGAGCTGCTGGCAACGGAGATTCACCCCTTCTGAAGCGGCTCCCCCATACCAGGGAGTACTACCCTGCCAGGGGACCCAGGTACCGAGGACGCATGGAATATCAGGGGCCACCCACTCTCAGATGCCTAGGATAGTGAAGAAGCCAGACTCGAAAGGCTCCATCTTGTGCAACTGAATTCATATGACGGTCTGGAAAATGCAAAGCCACAGGGGGATCAGAGCAGTGCTGCAGGGGGTTTGCTGCCGGAGGAGGTCGATGTCCCAGGAGCAGGCCAGTGGTCAGGAGCGACTCGGCCCCAGTCTTTGTGCGTGCAGCCTGGTGCAGGCCACACTGAACCGAAAGAGGGGCACTCCCTCCCCATGCCGAGCCACACCTGCTTTCCCACCAATCGCCACCCTGTCCCCTGGCGTCTCTGTCCAACCACCATCACTGGCTGCTTCCTCATGGATCCCTCTTCTCTGTAGACCGGAAGCTCCTGTGGGTCAGGGTGTGCATCTCAGGTCCAGGTCCATTTTCCTAAATGCAAAGTGCCCTGGACATGCTCAGAAAGGTCCTGCCTCCTGACCGGCTGATGACTGTGACCCATTCCACCTGTCTTTTCTGGATGGTGGGCCTCGGGCTCCTTCCCAACACTGCTTCTCCTTCTTGGGGTGTCCCCCACATTTCCAGTAGTCACTGCACCCCGTTTTGAGAGCTGGTGGCAGTGATCTCACGGCTCCAGCTGAGGCAGGAGCTAGTGGTCTGGAGGAGGCAGTGGCTTCTGATCGTGCTGACTTATGGAAGTTCCTGGGAGAACAGTCTTCTCAAACCATGGGGACAATGGGGTGGACACAGAGTAGAAAATGGCTCCAAAGACTAACCCCAAGAATGCCTCTTGCCTGCATTGATGCACATATTCTGGGAGGGTTCCCACAAAAGCAAACCCCCAGAGTCACAACTTCCACCTTGAGTCCATTCTCCACGCTGCTGCTGGAGAGAACTTTTTAAACTCTGGCCTTAACTTCCTGAGATGTCACCAGGCAAGAGTTAACATCAAAACCAAGTGTATTAGAACGTGTGGCAGTAAGGGACCTGAGAAGGGACCTGGAGAAAAGACCCTGTGCCTGGGGGTGGGATGCAGAGTGCGTTTGTAGGGTGTGGTCTGGGTTTCGGGCGTGGGCAGGCTCTTCCAGGTGAAGGGCTTCCTGTGCAGGCAGTCGTGGCTGTGGTGGTGGGATTGGTGAGTGTAGCAGGCAAGCCCTGAAGTCATCTGCTTTGGGGTCAGCGCTGTGTTTGCCCAGAGCAGCAGATGTTGTATCAGATGTATTGATCTGCAGAGACCTGAGAGTAGAAGTGGGCTCATTTACTGACTTATAGTCGTATCTTTCCTAGACAAAATTCTCCTAAAATAAACAACCAAGTCATGCCAACACGAGGAGCAAGGGTTCACTTACAGTGCAGAACAGCATCAGAGGCCACATCAGGCACCAGAGGTCAAAGTTTCCAGTGGGATTCAGAGCTGGTGGAGCTGGCTCCCAGGACGCAGCTCACCAGAAGCATAAAGAATGCAGGCTACTAAGAGAAAAATTGGACATCCTCGGTGGAACTTGAGGGAGCTGCTGGAGTGGGATTCCAGGACGGTGCTCCAGGTGAGGACCGTGGCAGGCTCCACCCACGGGAACCCACAGCACACCGAGAGAGCCCCGCGGCCAGGGCTGGAGAAGTCGCCTCGACTGGGCCTGGTGCTCCACGCACGGTGCAACCAAAGCCCGATGCAGGAGCCCTCCCGGCACCCGCGATTCAGTCGCGGAGAAAGCAGAGAAACGTCAGAGTCTGCAGGATGGATCCGAAAGGAGGGATGAAATCAGAGTCCCAGGTCCTTTGACTCCAATCCTAACAAGGAGCATCCACAGCACTCGAGTACACATCACACTTCACACGAGGTCTGGACAGTGACGGTTTCAGGGTCAGCCTGAGACGCCAACTGGGAGCAGCCATGAGGTCCTCCTGGGCAGTAGATAATGCAGGACAGAGAATCAGGTCCATGGCTGTGGCGATTTTCCTGGGCAGGCTTGTGACCGGTGACCCGGTGACCCGGTGACGGGGCCAGAGTGCCGTGGTGTCCGGTCTTGGGGGGGGGCTCTTTAATGGGCCTCGAGT
Source organism: Sciurus vulgaris (assembly GCF_902686455.1). Lineage (NCBI taxonomy): Eukaryota > Metazoa > Chordata > Mammalia > Rodentia > Sciuridae > Sciurus > Sciurus vulgaris. The sequence continues at coordinate 6,940,193 of NC_136466.1, forward strand.
GGGCTTGCGTCATTTGGGGGCCTGGTGTTGGATGAGCTCTCGGCCTGGTTTTTCCCGAATGTTCTTGATACGCCCCCGGCACTGTGTGCTGCTGCTGAAGTGGATAAGTCCGCAGGTGAGCGCTTTCGTTGGCACCATTGGTTTATTTTTCAGTTCGTGCCTCTGGCTGTCCCGGCAGATGGCCGCTCACTTGTGCAGACCAGGCGTGGAGTCCTTGCACCTCAGCCCTCAACGTGGAGGAGCCTGTGGAAGCTGCGGCTCCTGGCACGGAGAGGCCCAGGGCTGGGCACAGGTGGGAAGCTGCTCCACGCTTCAGGGACAGCCCGGCAGGGCCCAGCCTGCTCTGCACAGAACCAAGACCTGAGTTGCTCCCGATGGAGGAGGGGCTCCGGGCACAGAGGGCGGTTCCCTGGCCTTCCAGCGTGTGCCCACCTCAGCTCTGTGAGGACCTCTTCCCACCGTAAGTGAACGTTTGCATTTGTACTTACATATTCACACCTGCCGTTTTATGTATAGTTTTATATGTTTTAAAGAAGTCCCCTCTAAGTTGGAAAAAGACCCTACAAAATTGAATCCGCCTCCCTATTGGGTGGATTTCGTGTATGTTTATCTTCATTTTTTGCTAACGATCTCCAGAACCTTGTCAGTCACTTTCTTAGGACAAAACACCTCCATTTTCTTCAGTTCACCTCAGAATACGTGGCGCTTGCTGGGCAGTGTGGCTGCGCCTGGCCAGTACTGCTTCCCTGTGGTTCTCTCAACAGCTCCCCACGGGAGCTGTCTTCACCATTCCCATTTTACAGCTGAGAAAACCAAGGCTTTGCTCAGGTAAGTAAGTTGCCAGGTGCTGGGGTCCAGCCCTAGCAGCGGTCGGGGGTCCGAGGCGGATGGGAGGCGTCGGCGCGGTGGAGAAACAGCACAGAGACACCAAGTGTTCTGAGGCTGAACCTGAATCTTTATTGTTCACAGAATCTTTTAGTGTGTTTTTTCTTTGGCTTCAAGAGTATAGTTAATGATCTTATTCAAGAAACATGTTCTTACTGTATGACAGCTTAAAAAAAAAAAATAAAAAACTTGGTTCCCAGCAAGGCAGAGGGCTCCATGCTCTGTATAGTTTTGATTTCCCTGAAAGAATACGTCATTAAGTTTCTATAGAAGTCACCCCTTCCAAGAACTCTAACGTTAGTTACTAACAGTGGAAAGTTTCTGCTATTACTAACAGAGAATAGAGGAATCAGCTTCTAGTTAATATTTATTCTATTTCATGTACTCAATGGCTGACTAAAACTCTACTTTGATCTTTAAAGAACTAGACATAGGAAGAATATGAATTGTACTTATGCTCAACCTATTTATTTTTTTATTAAGTGGGAGAAATATCCTTAAACTTAATCGTAAACACTAAGAAAGCAGTGAAGACCAAACACCACATCAAAGCTCAGAGGAATTCACTCTCATATACCTATGTATAACTTTTAGAGAATTTGTATAGTAAAGAAATCCAGGCTTCTTACAAACTTGAGCAAATCATAATTGCTTATTTATGATTTCATCTAAGTATTAATATTAAACTTTATTGTATGTTATTTTGTGTCCCAGCTCCACAAAATCTCCCCAGTGTTCTCTATGATCTGAATCTAAGGATGTATTGATGATTAGTATTAAAGGCAACTGCACATGGAGACCTGCCATGCCTACGGCCCCCAAGAGGGAGGATGAACTTTCAACAGAACCGTGTCAAGTGTTGGGGTGGTAGGAAATAGATGCGGCAGCCAGGGCTACACTGACAGGTGGTGGCCCGGATGGCAGAAGCGGCTACCTCCTTCCTGCTTTCTCCTGCCCATGTGAACCTGCAGTGTGCCTGGTGTCCTCTCATTCCAGCCTCCCACACAGCCTGTGGAGGCCCCAGAAGATGGGGGACCAGCCCCCCTCCCCAGGGTGGTAGGGCACCCACATGCTGCCTGTGGTCTCCAGGGGTCCTCTGCAGCCCTGAGCCCTCCTAGCCCTCCTGACGCCCTTCTGTCCCCAGGCTCCCCCCAGCCCACTCTCCTGGAGAAGGCATCCTCTGGACCCCCGACCCTGCAGACTTACTACACACAGGCCCGTCTGCCATTCTGGACGCCAGGAGAGGGCGTCAGGAATCCTGGGACACCTGTCCTTTCCCCTTGCTGTATCACGGCAGGAGTTTGCTGTCATTGTTTAATCTGTCTTCCCTAAAGAAGACAACAAAGGCTTTCTGCCTGAGCTCAGTTCCCCAGAGGGAGACAGCCGCCAGATCGGGGATCCTCTGCGGCTTGGCGGACTCCTAGGGGTGGGATTTCAGAGCTCATTAAAACTCGGGCGCCTTCTGGATTCACTCATCACCTCGCCCCAGTGCTTCCCGATGAGTCTGTCCTTGCTACTCACACCAGGCTGGTGGGAGGGAGCTGCCCGCTGCCTCAGCTTTCCTCTTGACCCCACCCTCGTCTGCCCACGTCCAGAGCCCAGAATAGAGCCTGGGCAGGGGTTGAGGCCATCCCGTGGGCCTCCGGCTGAGCAGCCCTGTCCTGTTAAAGGCGTGGGCCTTCCTGACTTCAAAACGACATGAAGGGGACCCCACCCAGTACCGCAGGCAACTTTTTGCGAGTCGTGGGGTTACGCCCTGTGTTCAGCGTTCCCACCGGGCAGGTGAGGAGGCTGAGGCTCAGCAGGGGGGAACTCAAAGTCCCACCTGACAGGGTGGAGCTAGGACGGCAGGTCACAATGCCAGACCCCATGACCCCGAGCAGCCAAGATGCCAGGACCCTCTGCCCCTTCTGCTGGTCAGCGGGCCACTGGGCACATGAGAAGAGCGTGAGCTTCAGAGCCATGCACACCTGAACTACAACCCCAGCTCTTTTACTGTCACTTCGGGGGAACTGCCAGCCGCCACGTGGTTGTGCTTAGGATGGGGATAACGGAGCCCCTCCAGGGCCGCGGGGGTCGAGTGAGCGTGGAGGGAGGCCTGCGGAGCCGGCTGGCCACAGTGCTGCCCAAAGACGGAGCCTAGCCACTCGCTCCAGGGAAAAGGAGCTGGCAGACTTCATCAGGCCAGGCGACTGGACTCGACTCCAGGTCACATCTCCCGCTACCCCCAGGCACAGGCTCCAGGACAACCCGTGAACGCCCGTCAACCCCAGGGCCCTGCAGGGTGGCTCATGTGCCTGGCGAGCCCTGACTTTCTCCAGACTCACTCTGACAGCTCTCGGGAAGTCCCTCTGATCCCACTGACCAGAACGAGCTGCCTTCTCCAACTCTGAGAAGAGGCGGCAGATCAACAGGCAGCCCGCCCCTGCCAATCCAAGGCACCCTTGCGCGGCGTGTGGCTGCAGAGCCGCTGGCCTCCCAGCAGCTTCTCCAAGGCCGTGCTGCAGGAAGGTGTCTGAACGATCCTGGACCCACAGCAGCTGAAGGGCTGTCGGCCAGGCTGCCAAAAGGAGTTCTTTATCACTTGGTCTTCTTCCCCAGGGTCAAACTTCCCCCACACTTTGAAAACCCCCAACTATTCTGTTCTAATTACTCAGCAAGATTCATGGGCTTTCCGAGACAGATTTGCTCTGGGCTTCGAATTTGAAAATATCCAGATTTCAGAAGTTTAATATTTCCATTCATTCATCCATCCACTTATTTATCAATTCATTTGATCATTTCACAGAAAAATAGCATTCACCTGTTTGCCCTGGCCCTGCAGAGCCACCGAGGACCTGCATACGGCTCCTGCCCCAGGTTAGTTGAAAGCTCGATGTCTGTGTTCGGCCCATGCACAGTACTGCCACGTCATGTTTTCGAGTCCTGCATCCCTCACTAACAGGGTGGGTGCATTCTGAGAAAGGTCGCCAGTGGCTCATCACCAGCTGCGAGCATTGCAGGATCTGCGTAAGCCAAGGTGATGGCCACGTCGCGAGGTGACCCACTCTCTCGGGACCACTGTGAGCGTGGCGTCCGCTGGTGACCAGGACATCCTTGCGTGGCACGTGGCTGCAGAGCCCGTGCAGACATGTGTTCTCCGTCCTGTATTCCCCTGGGTCTGTCCGACTCCCTCCGTCTCTCCCCTCCGCCTCCCCCGCTCTCCTCTGTGGCTACACATTTTGGCTGATGTGGTTTAAATGGCAGTTTTCAACCTCTGTGATGAAAGCAGCCGCTATAAAATCACGTAAGCCCCTTAGTTTGCTGTGTTTTCCTCCTTCCTTCCCGCCCTCCCTCCTTCCTTTCCTCTCTTTTGCTGTCATCTGCCGGGTCCTTCCTGTGACCCCTACCGAGGTCTCCCGGCCGCTTCCCCAGCTCCTCTCCCTCTCGACTGCCACGGGTTCATTCCTAACTCATGGCCTTCGAGGCGATGGTGAGCCGGCTCTGCCTCCCGTGTCCTCCCATCCTTCTCTGCTGCTTTGTCATTTTCTCCTTCTATCCTAATTTAGTCTTGGCCTATAGGGCTCATGGGATTGTGTGGGTAAGTTCAACCACCCTTAAAAAGGAAGAAAAGCAACGTGTGTGCATACCTGTGGGTGTGCATGCGTGTGCGTGCGTGTGCATCCATGGCATGCTGGTCAGTGGTGAGCGTTCATTATAGTTCGCTTGCAGGTACCTATTCAGTGGTGGCCCCCAGTCCCTGCCTCTAGCTCCCTGCGCCTCTCCTCTCTGGGGGTCCCTCCCCCACGGGTCAGTCTAACTTCCTGGTCGGTTACCTTCTCTTCCGTCTCTTCTGTCCTCATCTTTAACTCTCATGTCCTTTTGGTCCACCTTTGCTTCAGAAGTCATCTCTCTATCCCTGATCTGACTTCCCTCGCCTGATGCCCAGAGCCCCTTCTAGCCAGCCGGCTCCTTTCTGGCTCCCGTTCCTGTCCTTCCCTGCGGTCCCGTCCTCCTCCTTGCTTCCTCTTGCTAAAGGCCAGATTGTGTGCTGGGCCGTGTGTGTGCCCGGCTGGCAGCTTGCTGTGTCTGTGGGGACATCACTCACTCCTCAGAGGACCAGGGAGAGGTCTTAGTAAAGGGGGTAAGAAGTAAGCACAAAATTTATTTTTACATCAAGTGATTCACTTCAATGAGTCACTACTTAATTTTAGGTGGATGTGGCAAAATGGTTAAGAGAAATAAGCTTCAAAGCTGGTGAGTCGATAAGGCAGGGTCTCCTACTCAGCTGCTAGGTGGAAATGTCCTGTGAGAGTCTTCGCCACACGCCGTGAGGTTTAGAGGGTCTCGTTCCTCACACCCAAGCGCCACCCCATCCCAAGTCAGGTGCAGGGGCCACACCCGAGGTCACTGTCAGAGAACCCCAGGGGCACAGGGTCCACAGCAGCCCAGCGGAGGGGCTGGTCCTCCGCGGCTCCAGGAGAAAGCTTCAGGGCTGAGGCCCGGGCGGCACAGGTAGGTGAAGGGGGCAGTGGGCAAAAGAACCCAGCCACGTCACCGAGCGGTGGGGTCAGGAGCTGTGGAAAGGCCTGTCTCCTGGACGCAAGGTGCCGACTGAGGTCACAGTGGACGACGTGCTGTGCGGAGGCTCCCGACCACCCGATCATCAGCCTGGCCTGAGCCCCGGGCTGGCGCAGCCGAGGCAGAGCGAGCTGTTTGTCCTCCGCAGCTCGCACACTGACGTCGGGTTACCCCAGCACACGGCAGCTCGAAGCTGCAGCCGTCGCTGCGCAAGGCTCACAGATCTGGAATCCCGTCTGCCTCGTGGGTGCCTCTCACCGGGGTCTCCCCGGAGGCTCTGCAGCTGGGGTGCCAGGCAGGACTGTGGTCTCTTTGGAAACATGATGGGCGCTGAAATACCCACTTCCAAACTCACCCTCAGGTCGCCGGCAGGGCCGAGTTCTTGGGTAAGGACCAGGAGTGTCAGTTCCCAGGCTGCTGCTGTGGAGGCCTCGGCTCCTCCTCATGCCCAGGGGCTTTGCACGGGCTACTCACACTTTGGTGTCTTGTGCCTCTCAGCACCAGGGACTGTGAAAGAGAGAGAGCTGGCGGGTGCCGGGAGGGAAGGCGCAGGACTCGTCCCTGTGCACTAACCCTGCAGGACGGTGCGGCTGCCTCTGCGAGGTCCCTCGGGAGCGGGTCCGTACCTGCAGTGGAGATGGAGGGAAGGGATCCCACCTTGTGGGGTGCCAGGAGACGGGTCTTCTATGTTGTCTTGGAGGTGACCGACGTCCCCCCTCAGCGTCCCCAGTGACACTGCGCTAGACGAGCAGGGAATCTGCCGGCTTCCGCAGTGCCGCCACGGACGTCCCTTTGAACCCCAGGCGGTGTGGCCGAGGTCTCCCCTTTCCCCTCTCCAGCTTTCTGTGTCAGTCTCTTCCCATTTTGCCTGTTCGTTTATTTGTTGCGTACTCTCCCTTTGTGGAACGTACGTGAACGCTGAGTCCCCCTGCCTCTGGGGCAGCGCCGTTCCATCCTGCGACAGCTGCCGCTGTGTGCTGGACACCCCACTGGCCACGGGCATGCTCCTCCGTTCTCCCGGGGCACTTGGGCACAGCAGCTCCTGGCTTGCCGTCTCCCCTGGCCCGTCCCAGATGTCACGTCCTCTCAGCGCTCTATGGGGCCAGCGGTGCTCTGCAGGTGAGGGGCCTGGCAGGTGACTGGCCAAGGTCACACAGCGGGTCCAGAAGCCTGAACAGGACACAGGAGGGGAACTTGGAATCCAGGCTGACATCCGCCAGCTTCTGCCGCAGACTCAATCTTTCTCTGCTCAGTGCTGGTGCTTGAACTATTGCTTCCCAAGGATCTGACTGAATTTGGATTTCAGAAGACATCCCTTTTTCAAAGAGAAGCCTAGCTTTTACGCACGGTGGAGCTGGTATTCATAGCCTCCTTGGTTCTATCATTAATTTTTCTTCAAAAGATTGTTGAGAAGGCGAGAAAAATCTAGCAATGCCCTATCCATGACCCTCGGCTGGCGGAAGCACACACTCCTCTGAGCAGACACACAGGGATCTAGCGGGCTCGTGAGAGCGACGGTGTGTTTCAGGAGAGGGCAGAATACTGACAAATTCAGAGCACATTTACGAGAGCTTTATCTTAAAAACCAGATCTGTGCGTCTTTGAAGAAAATGTCGTCTGCGGTCTTATTTACTGGGTAAGGTCTTGAATTCTGAGGTCCTTTGGATGCAGATGAGCGTGAAGCCATGGACAGAATTCATGCTGTGCACTTGGCTTTCCTGAATATCGAGGGCTGCCGCTTACTGAGCCCTCACTGTGTGGCGGGGTCTGAGTACGACCTGTGTATGATTTTATTAAAGTCAACAGCTACAGCAGGTGGGCAAACACTTTTAAAACAGGGAACTGGTGCTCAGAGAGGTGCGGGGAGACAGAGAGAGCGGCACAGGGGCAAGAGGCCCCTCCAGGACCTGACCTAGGCTTGTCTGGCTCTGAGGCAGCCAGGCCCTTACCCACCTGTGGGCGGCCTGGGTGGGCGTGGCCAGCTGCCCTACCTCATGAGCTTCATCTTCTTCCTCTTCCTTAATGATGGTCTCTCCTGTCCCACGTGGTTCCTGGGGAGCAGAAGGAAAGGTGTCTACAAAGAGAAAGCAGAGCAACGTGGACAGTGCTCAGTGAGCAAGAAACAGTGCTGCCTGTCCTCTCTGTCACCTTTAACAGGGGAAGTTATAGGACACAGAGACCAACTCTGCCCCTCTGTAAGCCATCAGTGGCCTCACTGGTTCATTTAAAGCACGGGTGGACACTCCAAGCACAGATTTGCAGTTAACAGATGCCCCGCTCCGGCCCCTCCCTAGCCTTCCCGGGGCTGCCCTTTTGTCCCGAGGTGTGTATTTGGGGGTGGCGAGTGGGATCATGGGAGAAAGGGCACCCAGCGTCAGGTGAGACCCCGTAGCTCTCTGGAGACACCAGATGCGCAGAGTTTCTGCAGGGAGGACACTGTCCACAGGCATGCCCTGAGGGTGACGGGTGCGGAGCCCGCTCGGATCGAATGTTCTGGGTTGTGCATTCCCAGCATTCTTCTGTTCTGGACAGGCATCACAGGCTGTGGATGCAGATCTCCACCCAAGTCCAAGAGACAAGAGCAGTGGGAGCAGAATTCTAGAACATTCTTCAGATGCTGATGTGTGAAGATTGGGGTCTCCGAGGAGCACCTGGCCTCCATGAACTCCCCCTTGCAGCTTGGCCAACCCTCCCTGGGGACATGCTCCTGAGGTAGAGCACAGAGACTGGAAGTGTCCTCCCTGGGCAGCCGGGGCCTCCTCCCAGAGACCGTCAGAGCTGAGAGGGAGCCCCAGAGGTCCCTCCTCGTGCACAGGAGGAGCCCTGAGGGGCCTGTGAGGCTGCAGGTCCAGAACCTGCTGTCAGCTCCGTGAGTGGGGCTAAAGCTCGTCTGCTGTCTTGGACACACAGGACGCAGGGCCACTTTTGAAGTACCCATTGGGCACAACTGTCTTGTGCTCTGGAGGAAGTTGCACAGTGAGCTGGAGGAGGAACTGGATTCCCAGTTAACAGGCTCCGTGGTTGGTTTTCAGCAGGACTCTTGCCAGGTTCACAGGGCCCTGGAGGACAGACGGTTCCAGTTCTGTGACTTGGGAGAATTTGCCAGAGCAAAGACTGAGAGATTAGCAAAAGCAACAAAGCCAACCCATCACCTAGGGGAGCAGAAGCCAACATATGAACCAAAGCACTTGGGCCCAGTGTTTCTGGGCACCCTCTGCCTCACCCACTCTTCCTGGGGGCACTGGGAGACAGAATGATCATCCAGTTTTGCCAAAAGGAAAAGGAGATGCACAAAGATTTAAATGACTTGCCCTGGGGCATTGGGTAGTAAGTGGAAGAGCTCAGAGATTACGGTGATCACGGTGATGACCATAGTGAATGGTGACAAGGATGATGATGAGGAGGAGGAGGGTGCTGATGGTGATGGTGATGGTGATGGTGGTGAGGCTGACGATGATGGTGGTGGTGATGGTGGTGATGGTGGTGATGGAGGTGGTGATGGTGGTGATGGTGGTGGTGATGGTGGTGATGGAGGTGGTGATGGTGGTGATGGTGGTGGTGATGGTGGTGATGGTGGCTATGGTGGTGATGGAGGTGGTGATGGTGGTGATGGTGGTGATGGTGGTGGTGATGGTGGTGATGATGGTGATGGAGGTGGTGATGGTGGTGGTGATGGTGGTGATGGTGGTGGTGATGGTGGTGATGGAGGTGGTGATGGTGGTGGTGATGGTGGTGATGGAGGTGGTGGTGGTGATGGTGGTGGTGATGGTGGTGATGGAGGTGGTGATGGTGGTGGTGATGGTGGTGATGGTGGTGGTGATGGAGGTGGTGGTGGTGGTGATGGAGGTGGTGATGGTGGTGGTGATGGTGGTGATGGTGGTAGTGATGGGGTGGTGGTGGTGGTGGTGATGGTGGTGATGGTGGTGGTGATGGTGGTGGTGATGGTGGTGATGGAGGTGGCGATGGTGGTGATGGAGGTGGTGATGGTGGTGATGGAGGTGGTGATGGTGGTGATGGAGGTGGTGATGGTGGTGATGGTGGCTATGGTGGTGATGGAGGTGGTGATGGTGGTGATGGTGGTGATGGTGGCTATGGTGGTGATGGAGGTGGTGATGGTGGTGATGGTGGTGATGATGGTGATGGAGGTGGTGATGGTGGTGGTGATGGTGGTGATGGTGGTGATGGTGGTGATGGTGGTGATGGAGGTGGTGATGGTGGTGGTGATGGTGGTGATGGTGGTGGTGATGGTGGTGGTGATGGTGGTGATGGTGGTGATGGAGGTGGTGATGGAGGTGGTGGTGGTGATGGAGGTGGTGATGGAGGTGGTGATGGTGGTGGTGATGGTGGTGATGGAGGTGGTGGTGGAGGTGGTGATGGTGGTGGTGATGGTGGTGATGGAGGTGGTGATGGTGGTGGTGATGGTGGTGATGGTGGTGATGGAGGTGGTGATGGTGGTGGTGATGGTGGTGATGGTGGTGGTGATGGTGGTGGTGATGGTGGTGATGGTGGTGATTGAGGTGGTGATGGTGGTGGTGATGGTGGTGATGGAGGTGGTGATGGTGGTGGTATGTCGTGCTGACACTGCTGCTGACTGTGATATTAGCAAGGAAAGGGCATGCTGTCATTTCTAGAGTGTGGACCTGGTCAGATTTTAGGATAGCATTTCTTCAGTCTGCATCCCTCTCTAAGAGGTAGAGAATTTAAAATCCTCTCCAAATTTGGGATTTTAAATAATATCCTACACCATCTTTTTTATACCACAAGGGCATGAAAGACGGCCATTATTCTCTTTTTTCTTTTTCAAAGTTTGGGGAGAAGAACGTGCTTGGGAGTGGAGAACTTGAAGTTCTGAGGATCTTAAAGGCACCCGAGTCATCCGCTGGCTGACGCTGATGGAATCCACCCGGCAGGACTATATAAATAGCAACTTGTACCTACCACGTTCCTCATCTGCACACATCAAAAAGTACATTAGGAGAATTAAAATGTCAGCGGGGTTCAATCTGAAATGTGACCTACCTCATTATCTTGTGAGGGGGGGGAAGCTGTCAAGAACTGAAACCTTCATGGTTGCTTTGAGCAGAGCTGGAGGCTGGGCCTCTTCCAGAGTCTCACCCAAGGGCATCGAGGTGGGGCTGCAGCCAGGTAGGACCCCCAGTGCACAGTCATAGCTCTGGCCTGAGAGTTGAGAGCCATCAGGCAGCTGTGCCCCCAGGGTGTCTTTTCTAAGGATGTTCACCTGGTTTCTAGCAGTTTCTTGCCTGGTGCAGGGGCTGTGGTACGGAACCCCGGCGCTGGCTCTCTGGATACAAGCTCTTGGCATGTCTTCTAGTGGAAACTCACAAACCCCAGAATGTTCATGCAGGGAGCCTGAGGCACAGGCAGATCCAAGCATCTCGCACAACTCCGCTGGCTAGCCCCTGCTGTCTGCTGGCCACCAGGTTCCAAGGCACTGAGAGCTTGTGCAACCCAGCAAAGTCAAACACTTTGATAAGAAGTCCTGAATTCAAGATGGGTTCTAAATTAGAGAAACCACGTGAGATAAGATTATCCAATGCATATGGATGAAACAGCCCTAAGATTTATGGTGGGACATTCTTCTAAAACTTCTCACGCTTAACTCTTTTAATTCTCAGGAAACACTACAAAGTATGTATCACATCTCTTCTTTACAGGTGAAGAGGCACAGAGAGGTTAAGGAACACACTGGAAGTCACACCGTGTATAAAGCAGAGAAGCTTGGCTTTAATGCTCAGCGGTCTTGCGCCTGGATGCGGACTCTGGCCACAGTACAGCCCAATCTCTGCACTGGCTGAATTGGAATGGCCAGCTACCCTTGAGGATTCCTGTGCCTACGTGGAGGCAGAGAAAGGAGACGCTCTTGGGGCCACGTGAGGCACGGGTGCCATGTGAAGTCACATTGGGATGCACACAGCCCTGCAAATCCCTCTGACAGCTCCATCCACAAGCAAATCAACCAAATTGCCTGAGACGAGCAGCTCTGGGCCGTCCGGAGGAGCCCTGGTGGCAGCGACTGAGAAGCTCTGCCCGCTTCTGCTCAGGCTCTTTTTCTAGAAGGCCAGCGGCTGGTGATTATCGTGTCCCCTTCGGGAGCAAAAGCCTCCCTTGCCACTGGGAGCTTTAGCCTGGGCCCTCAGAGCCACGTCAACAGCCTCCTCTTGACATGGTCAGTGAAGGGGCATCTGCCGAGGGCCTGGGGTGCCCAGGCCTGGGGACAGATGCAAGACAAGCTCCCGACTGTAGCAGGAGTGGGTCAGGGCAGAGCCCAGCGTCGGCACAGCGCTCAGGGTGGCACAGCTGCCCCTATGTGCCCGTGACCTTGAGCAAGTGCTGTCTCCTCCCCGAGCTCCCTTCTCATTGGAAAGTGGGGAGAGCCGTGTTGCCTCCGGGCCGGGGTGCCCAGCAGGGTCCGGGGAGGCTTTGGGGTACTCTGTGGTGCACTGTGACCCCTCCATGAGCTCTGCCGCTGGGTGTCCGTCATCACTGAAACGTCCTTTACCATCGGTGATGCGGGAACACAGAGGACCCTGTCTCGTTGCACGTGGCTCCTGAGCTCACTTAGCACAGAGGGAGGTCCGCCACCCAGCAAGGGCCATCTGAGGACACGTGTGGAGAGGGTCGTGAGCATCAGTCGCCGTCGTAAAGCCGGGCGGGCCTCAAGGTTCACCCGGTGGGGTGTCAGGAGCCCAAATAACCAACTAATGGGAGAGGAGAAAAGCCTTAACTGGAGAAAAGTTTTGACTGGATGATTTTCTAATTTGTAGTTATTCATTGACACGGCACAGCTATTTATTGAGTCTCTGCTGCAAGCCAGGCTGAGTCGTGATTGTTGGACCGTAGCAGGGAACCTAGCGAGTGCAGCCCACATCTGACCCAGCGTGACACTCTCACGGCTCTTCCCTGTTTCCTGAGCCCGTGGGAGGAACCCCGGACTGCAGGATGAGCACGTGGGCTGGTCAGGAGGTGCACTAGCACACGGGCTCAGGAGGAGGCTCGGCCTGGGCTGAGCTGGGCAGAGGGACCATGGGTGTTGAGGGTCAGCCAGGAGGAGAAAAAGGCATCCAGCCAGTGACCTCAGGGCTGTGTCCCCAGGATGGAGAGTGGGGTGGGAGCCTCCCATGATGGGCAGTCACGCCCAGCTCCGGAGTGTCTGCAGCCCTTTGGGTGGTGAGCTGGTCCTGATGCCCCCAGGAAACCCTGGAGCAAACCTCTGTCCCGCTCACCCTGCAGGCGAGATGATCACAGTTGGTTTTCAAGTGGCCACTGACATGCACTGGAGTTCTGGGTGCCACTGGTATGGTGACCCTGATCCCCAATGTGACGCACGTGGAGGTGGAGCCTGGGGAGGTGACAAGTGCCCTTCTAAGGGAGACCCCAGAGGGCCATGCACTCCCTCCGCACGTGAGGGCAGAACAGAAAGGAAGTCCTCTGAGGAACCAAATGGCCAGCACCTTCCTCCTAGATGTCCAGCCTCCAGAGCCCTGAGAGGAGCTCAAATCTCCCGTTTAAGCCCCGTGGTCTGTCACATCTTTGTCACAGCGCCTGAGTCCCGTGGTCTGTCACGTCTTTGTCACAGCACCTGAGTCCCGTGGTCTGTCACGTCTTTGTCACAGCGTCTGAGCCCCGTGGTCTGTCACGTCTTTGTCACAGCAGCCTGAGTCCCGTGGTCTGTCACGTCTTTGTCACAGGGCCTGAGCTGGCTAGGACAGCCCCATGAACTCGCACTGGAGTTCCGTTTTACACTGAAGTCCCCGAGGCTCTGCCTCCTGCCTGGCTCCTGCCTGTTTCTGGCCCCAGTGGCCGGGCTCCTGGTCTCTGTTTCTGTTTTGTTGCTGAGATACCTTCAGAACCCCAGCGCCCTTCCCCAGCTCCCCGCCCAGGCTCCAGGTGGGTCCGGCAGCCCCAACCTGCCAGACCCCTCACACTCAGACTCCCCAGTCACCTGCCTCGCACACCCCAGTTTGGAGTCTCCCCTGCAAAGCGTCCTCAGATTCTGGAGGGGGCTCCCCACGTGTGCAGCTGGGCGTTCGGGCCTGAGGGCCAGTCTGCTCGGCCCTCACTGGGGAGCAGCGACTGGGTTCCTAGGTGCCCGGCGGTGTGTGGGGGAGGTCGTGCTCACCCCGCGGGCAGCGGGGGGCTGAGCAGGAGCAGGCATGTCCAGGTGACTCTCAGCACGGGGTGCCCCCGCCCCACGCCGCCGTGTTAGGCGAGAGCGTCCTGGCACTGGGCGCCGGCAATCCCCCGGCACCCCCTGGGCCGTGACATGCTGCCCGCGGCTCTGACGCCGAGCTCGGCTTCTCTCCCCACCCGAGCGGGCTGCTTGACACTCCTGTTCGATTAATTAAAGCGAATCAAAACAGCTTGGAGAACTGTCCAACCCCTTCTGTGATAAGTGGAGAATCAAGGCAGGGAGCCCTGCTGGAGGTGACAGAGGAGCAGGGAAATGTCAAATATTCTTTTCTTTTCCCACCTCCCATCCTGCCAGGAGCAGCAGGACCAGCAAGCACGGGCCAGGAGCCAGCAGACCTCAGCTCAAATCCCAGCTCTGGATTAACATCCACATATCAGAGTACAATCTATCAAGATGCATAAATGCACTCCACCGTCATGTACAACAAATTAGAACAAATTAAAAAAATAAAAATTAAAAAAACCAGCTCTGTCTCTTCTCTATTGGAATGATGGGCAAGCCCAGGGCCCTCTCTGAGTCTCTGTCTCTTCATCACTGTGATGGTAACAAAGTTGTGAGGCTTGAACCTCACAGGGAAGACACTAGTGCTGCCAGTGGCAAGCAGGAAGAGATCTTCATCAGGGTAGTTATTAAATTATAAGCCTGGTTCTTGCAAGAATCTCACACATATTTTAACACTTGGCCTCTTTTGCACCATGGAAAGCGGGGGACAGGATTTGGTCCACCAGCAGCTGAGAGAGGGTAACTGCTTGCTAAAGACGCCATGAAAATGCGCTATGGCCGGGGCCGCAACAACAGAAGTGCCCCGTCCTGCTGTTCTGGAGGCTCAAGTCTGAGGCGGACCCTCCAAGACCTCTTTGGATTATGGATGGTCACTTCCCACTGTGTCTTCACGTGGCCTCCCCAGCGAGGGCTGGGTTCTAGTTTCCTCTTCTTGTATGGAGTCCGGTCACACTGGATTACAGCCCCCGGAGGCCTCATTTCATTTAATTGCCTCGTTGCCAACCTTAGGGTTGGGACTTTGCATGGGAATCTGGAATCACGATACACCAACACTTAGTTGGCCAGGGGCAGAGCTGGCTCACTCTGCCACCAGGCGCCCCGGTTGGGGTGGCAGGAGTGGTGGGGAGCAGCAGCTTCGGGGGCAGCTCGGGGACAGCCGTGGCCGGAGAGCCAGCCCCGCCATCACCCAGCCGCCTCACACTCGCCTACCTTGATCTGCTGGATTCAAAGGAGGTGCCTTTCCGTCGTGCCCGCGGAGAGCTCCCCGCGCAGATGTCTCCTGCTGCAGTGAATGACAAATCAGAGCCCACAATGAAAGAGGCCGGCACGGTGGCTCTGTCGATGCGCAGAGCTCTGGGTCCTCAGAGGTGCTGAAAGGAGCCAAATTGCAGAGCTCAGTCTGAGGACTCAAAAGCTGGAGACGATCCATGGGGTCTTTGTGAGCGGCTTTGCTCCTTCCCCACCACACGCCCCATTCCCGCTGCAGGCGAAGCTGAAGAAGAGCAATTTTCTTTTCACTGGAATTCCTTTCAATTTGCACAGCACTCTCGGGGAGCTGGGTGCAACCAGGTAGCAAGCTGCTGTGTTGATGCCCCAAGTGGTCTTGAGAGACAGGCTGGTTCCAGTTCTACGACTGAGGGAGCAGAGCCTCCTGGGGCACGGGAAGCGCTTTCCAGAGGCCCTTCTCCTGTGGATCAGCTGAGCCAGGACTGAGTCCGTCAGCAGGGCTCGTGACGCCCTGCACGATGCCCTTGGCCCTGCTGGCTTGGCTAGTCCAGGAAAGGCCTGGGCACAGAACTGCAGGCCGAGGCAGCACGTCTCTGGCACAGCGAGGGGAGCCTGCTCTCCAGCTTCTCTTCTGCCGTGGGGTCTTCCTTATCCCCTGCTCCAGCTGCTCCCTGCATTCTTCCTTTCTCTGACTTCCTTATGTTCTTTTGAAACTATGACAGCTGGGCGACATGGCCTCAGATGGCCTGCTTCTCCTTCGTTCTGCTGAAGCCACTTGCTTATTCCTCAAACGTCTCCTACCACCCGACTCTCCACGTTGCTGACCCGTTTGCCGCCTGCCCTTGTCCTGAGGTCAGAGGTGTGCTCTGGGAAGTGATATGAACAAAGCAGAAAGTGAAGCACCACACTCCACGATGCCGAGGCCTCAGACTGCGTGCAGTCACCCAGGGCGGGAAGGGTTGAGCGAGCAAGCCAGTTACTACCAAAGTAGAGTTTAACACAGCGAGCAGAGCGTTAGTGCCGTCAGGGTACTCATGGGCCTCTCGGCGGGCACCTGACTGAGTCTCAGTCCTCGCTGGCCTTCATCGTGGAGTTAGGGAAACTTTACCCCCAGACTCCCTCGGGTCGAAGCCTGGGTCCACCAGGAAGACTCCATGCAAGGCGTGGGATGTGGGATGTGGACGTGAGAGCCTGGCGGGAACCAGGCGGAGCACGCCTGGGCAGGCCAGCTGGCCAGGGAGTGTGGATTTTCCAGAGCATGGCTAGGGAAGGTTCTTGGTCAAGTCTCATTTTGTCTGAAGAACACCAGACAGAGCAGTGAGGCTTCCTTTAGGATTGTCTAACAGGGCGATTGGACTACTTTGTGCCTGGCTCTACAGCACCTAAGCAGCTTCAACGATCCCCCCAGAAATCCCCCCCAGCTAGCGTAACTGGCTGCCGCAACAGACAGACACCCAGTGTCCCCGTGACTTAATATGAGATGCCGATTTCCTTCATTTGTCGAGTGTGAAGTCAGGGTTTCGGATCAAATCTTCAACATGTGTCTTCTGGAGCCACCCTGGGGGTCTGCATGGGGCTGATTAAGGTGGAGAACCTGGAGGGCGAGTGTGAGGGACCACTCATGTCTGTTGGCTGGAACTCAGCCACACAAGCACACCTAGCCACAAGACAGTTTTTAAGATGTAGTCTGGATGCATGTCCAGATAAAGGTGGAACAGAGTTAGTGACTGCTGGAAAGCTCCACAGCACTCTCTGGAAGCCCCCTCTGCCCGCTCTGCTCTGCTCAGGCAGGGTAGAGTAAAGGTGTGTGGCCTGAGTAGGAGACAGAGAACATCAGAGCCACCTACCTGTGTCACATCTCTTACAGGGTGACTCACGGGAAATAAGGACACGGCTCTAGTCCTGGTGCCAGCTCACCGTGTATTAACTGTCTCTCGTTTCTGTTTATGTATATTGGTATATTTCTGTTTATGTATATTAGTCTCTTGTAAAATTGATTCACATGTGTGCTCACACACACACACACATGCACACACTCCAGAGCACATATAGCCAGTTCTCTCCATACATGGGTTCCACATCTGCAAATTCAAAGAACTGTGGATCAAAAATTTTTAAGGAGCCAGGAGTGTGGCTCAGTGGTCGAGCCCATTCTTAGCATGTGCAAAGCCCTGGGTTCCATCCTCAGTGTGCACATGCATGCACACACAAACAAAATATTTAAAAAGTGTCTTTACTGAGCATGTACAGATGTTGTTTTCTTGCCATTATTCCTAAACAACACAGTCCAATGATTATATGGCATTTACATTGCATATGGTACTAAAGAAAACCTAAAGAAGGTTTGGGTCATACAGGAGGATTGTGGAGGTTACATGCATATACTGTTCCATTTTAATAAGGAAGTTGCACATGGTGGCTTGGGTATCGAGGGGTTTCTGGACCGGTCCTGCATGGCTTCCCAGGACGACGTCTGTAGACCTACACGCACTCTCAGGCTTAGAAGAGATGGTCCTCCTTCCTGGAAAGTTCCTCTGAGTGCCCTGGCTGGACAGTGAATGATGGCTGAGCCCAGAACCCGAAACTGGAAGAGCTGCGGAGTGTCCACTGTGTTCTCCAGGAGGCAGGCAGGGCCAGCAGTCACCCAGGGCCAGCTGAAACATTTGCAGGCCCTGTGCTAGATGAAAAAGTGAAGCCCTTATTCAAAACCAACGGGCACAAGTGCCATTAGGGTAACAAGACCAGACACAAAGATTCTCTTTTCCTCCTGGGCTCTCTTACCTAATCCTGTAGGTTTTATTTGCTATTTAATGTCTAAATAAAAGGAAAAAAAAGTTGGAATTCTAAGTTGTGAGCGGCAGCTGCCGTCCGTTTTATCCTGCATGATGTTGATTTTAAATGTGAATCCAAGAGTCACAGACCCCCTGCATATTCCACCCCCAGTGTGGTGGGGACACGGCACGAAGCCCAGTCAGCCGTGTGGATCTGGCTTCTTGAGGTGCCTCTCTCGGGCTTTGGGATAGAGCCAAGAGGGGAAAGCCCTCTGTCATTTGTCATTTTTCCTACCTTTCACTTTCAGACCTGGTGATCGGCTCATGCAGGGAGGAAGCCACGTCAGAGAGGGGAAGAGGAGGTGCCTGGGATTCTTGCTCCCCAGACTGCATCGCCATCTCCATGCACTGGAAGCGGGTCTAGCTTGAAGGGAGGGCAAGGACCTCGCTGGGTCTTGGCAGCCCCTCACTTACTCCTGACCCTGTGGTGCTCAGTGAGACTCGAAGCCAGGGGGAGGGAGGTAAGGAGCCACGTGGCCTCCTGCACTGCGCTCCTTGTCAAGGGGCAGCAGGCAGCTGCAGCCAGGCACGTGGCTGCTCTGCTCTGCTCGGGGCAGGCCCCACCGTCCGGCCAACTTCACGGAAAAGACACAAGTCAGAAGTTTCTAAACAGTGACAGCAGAGCCTTGAACCCAGAGCACGGTCCTTCTGCGAGGGGCTACATGTGAGGGGCTACACAGGTTGCAGCCATGAAGCCAGCCTGCCGCCAGCTCCAGGGACTCAGGTGTGGTGCAAGGCGGAACGCGGCCTGGCAGCAGGGACCTGGCCCAGTTCAGAGCCCGTGGCCATCTCCAGGTGCCTCTGTCCCATTTCCCCTTCTCGGGGGAAGGACGCTGAACTGAAAAGCCCCTCTGCTTCCTTCCCAAGCACAGCCAGGGCGCCGCAGCTTCCCATAGAAAACCCAGGAAGTGAACTGTGCTGCAATCGGGATCGCCTCGGATGGAGCCAAACGGCCGGAGGGGAAACGCGGAGAGGAGGGAGGTTGAGTGGCCCGGCCAGGAGCGGCCACACCAGCCCCTAAACCCTGAAGCCTGCCAGGCCTCCCTCCACAGTCGCTGGCTCCACCTGGCCGCTTGGTGGTTCAGAGGGACTCATCAGAATTCCTGAGGCCTGTGCTTGCATTTCAAATGACGCCACAGCCCAGAGAGAGCTGGACACTTCTGAAGACTGGAGCTGCAGGGGCTGTGGGCGCACTCCCAGGTCCACCTGTGGATGGTCTCGCCCGCCCGCCCGTGTGTGTAGCTGAGCCAGGAGTGCGCCTCTTTAACAGGCTCTCTTCCTCGTGCCTTCCGTCTGCGGGCTCTCGTCTCCACTGTGATCAGAGCTTTGGTCTTCATCTCCGGTAAGTGTCGGTGACACGGCACTAGTGAGAAGTCCGCAGGAAAGACCTCCTCTGCAGCCAGGGCGGCTTGGCCTCTGCAGCCCCGGCCAGATGCTCCCGGCCCGCCTCGCCCCGCTCCCGACTCTGTCCCGTCACGTGGACTTAAATTCTCCATTCTGCAGTCTGGGGTTGCGCGGAACGACAGATCTCCCGCTCTGTGTACAGGCCCTCCCTCTGACGGCAGTTTGCAGAGCTGTCCGCAGTGCCTCGTCCCACCCAGGAGAGGACACCGGCACAATCCTCCAGTCCTCCTCAGGTCTTGCTAGTTCTACTTGTACTTGCAGGTGCGTGTGTGTGCATGTGCATGCATGTCCGTGTGCGTGTGCGTGTGCGTGCATACATGTGCGTGCACGAGTGAATGTAGTTCTGTGTAATCCTACCACAGGCAGGTTCATGTGTCCACCTCCTTAGCTGAGGGACAGCTCAGCAGGTCCTACAGCTCTGCTGTCACCCATCACAGCCACCTCCTGCCTGCCCCCATCTTAATCCCTACCAACTGCCAATCTGACCTCCGTTGCCACGATTTTGCCATTACAAGCAGTATAGTCCTCGTTAGATCCTCCAGAGAAGCCGCTCTTTCCTCTCTTGTTGAGGGCTGGTCTGCGGTACGCAGCCACCTGCAGTCGCCACGTGGGAAGTTCAGATTAGAGCCACAGGGAGCTCTCCTGACACACCTGGCTAAAACCAGACCGCAGGCAGGAGGCGAAGGGACTGGACCACCCACAGGCTGTTGGCAGGAACGCACAATGGTCCCATCACTCCGGAAAATGTGGCGGTTTTTTATAGAAGCTCCTTGTGGGGCTGGGGTGCAGCTCATGGTGGAGCATGTGCTCAACGGGAGCGAGGCCTGGCGGGGATCGCTGGCACCACATAAACCCAAACAGACCCAAACCAGCTGAACATGCTCTCGCCAAGCAACCCACTACGTGCTCCTGGCGGTGGGTCCCAGAGACAGGGCATGGCGTCCACAAAAAACCCAGGACAAAGCTCATGGCAGCGTCACTCCAGTACCTGAGCTAGAGGCAGCCTGGATGCCTCTAGGTGAATGTCACGCACATTTCACTGGCCAGCGGTGGAGGCGCCGAGAGCTCCAGGGTTGTGTCCAACACCCCTCAGCAGCAGAAGCATAGAGACCAAGGCCCGTGTCAGCCGTAGTTCTGGAAGATTCAGTCCATGACCCGTTGGCCCCTTGCTCTGGGCCCGCGGCAGCGCATCACGGCAGGAGCGAAGGCAGAGGAAGCTCCTTGACCTCACAGCGGCACAGAAGAGAAGGAAGAGCCTGTGCTCCCACAGGCCCCAGTGAACTGAAGACCCCCTCTGGGCCGCACTGCCTGAAGATCCCCCACCTCCCAACAGCTCCGTGGGACCGGGATGCAGCCTTCTGCACGTGGGTCACGGGGGACATTCCAGGGCCACTCAGAGCAGTGACTGTTACCAGAGCGCTGACAGGGTGCGTTCTGGATGGGACAAGGCTGGGTGTTCACAAGGAGCCCTCCTGTTCTCCCCTGGCTCTTCCGCCTCTTACCTCTCGGTGCACCTGAATTTCCTTACGTTCTCTGCCTGTTGCCCCCGCCTGGCGCAGGCTCTTTCTTCCGCATACGATAGGTGTGAGGCTGGTTGGGAGTCCAGGAGTGTGTCTGGAGAAGACGCACACTGTCCTGTGTCACATCTTCTAAAACGACAGCTCCCTGCAGGGTCTCTGTCACCCACAGATGAGGCTCCCCTGCGGTGGAGCCCATTCCGTTAGAAACACCTGCTCAAAACAAGGAAAATATGTCATTTGCAACACCTGGGTGCGCCTGGAGGACAGGACGTGGGCTGAAATAAGCTGCTAGGGTTTGACTATGTCCCCAAAAGGTCACGTGTTGCAGGGTCAGTCCCCAGTGTAGCCAGGCTGGGGTGGGCTCAGACAGTGGTTGGATCATGAGGGCTCTGAGCTCCTCAGGGGTTGTACGCTGGTGGCTGGGTGGGCTTCGGGGAGGTGGGACCTGGTTGGAGGAGACAGGTTACAGGAGGCATGCCCCAAAGGTTCATCTTGTCCTAGCCCCTCTCTGCTTCCCAGCTGCACGAGCTGAGAACTTCTCTACCGTGTCCTCCCGCCAGGATGTTCAACCTCAGCTCAGTCCCAGAGTAATGGAGTCAGTCGACCATGGACTGAAACTTCTGAGACCATGAGCCGTAATGAACTGTCCCTCCTCTAAGTTGGTCTTGTCAGGTATTTGGGTCATGGTGTTGAAAAAACTGACTATCACATAAGCCAAACACAGAAAGATGGATGCATGATTTCACTCCCATGTGGAATCTCAGACAATCGGACTCCCAGGAGCAGAGACTAGAGCAGTGGCTCAAGGTCAGGAGGCAAGGGGGGTCGGGGGCTGCCAGTGACTCAAGGTCAGGAGGCAGAGGGGTCGGGGGCTGCCGAGTGGCTCAAGGTCAGGAGGCAGAGGGGTCAGGGGCTGCCAAGTGGCTCAAGGTCAGGAGGCAGAGGGGTCGGGGGCTGCCGAGTGGCTCAAGGTCAGGAGGCAGAGGGGTCAGGGGCTGCCAAGTGACTTGAAATTTCAACCAGACAGGAGGAGTACATATTTTGAGATGCAATTCAGAAAACAGTACATCACAACCCAACCAGCATCAACAAAGGGTCTCAAGTAGGGGCGACTGGAGGAGAAAAACACAGAGACAAATAAAACAGAGACATTTTCAAGTTGAGCTGGGGATGGGTGGGACACAGCACTTTGATGGAGGAATGGTGACCCAGAACTAGCTCTGCAAGTTTATCATATGGGGTCTCATCATCAGGAAGTCAAACTAGAGGGCCATTGTAAACTGTTCAGGGCTTCTCTTTGCACTAAAAATTTAGAAATCTAGAAACATTTTTTGCAGCTATCCCACTGTTGCAGTGCTAAGAACATTTTGCTATTACCTGCTGTACCTAGGCACCCATTGTTCTGGGATAGCTGGTAGTGTTAGGTCAGAGCAGAGAGTCAAAGCTGATAACGTCCTCACCTTTGGCAAGGAACATTGCCCAGGCTTGTCTCCTGCGGACACCACAAGATGAGCCGATGACCAGAGGCTCATTCACACTCCACAATGGGGTAATAATACAACTGTATATTTTAAATATGTTACAAGAATGAATTTCAGATGTTCTTCACCACAAAAAATAAGTATTGAGGTGATGGATGTTGATCAGGTTGACACGATCTTTCCACATTGTAAACACACATGGCAACACCACATTGTCATGTGTAATACATTCAATACTAAAGTAAATTAGAGTGTCAACGGAGAAGCTGGGTTTAACTAGGACTGGATCCTAGAGGTGTGGGCGTCGCCAGGCTCTCTGTTCTCATCTCCTCACAGCGAGTTCCTTGGAGCGTCCCACCTCACGAGGGTAGGAGGACAAGAGCCGTTTAGCCCAGTGCCCGGCAGGGCCCACAGTCGGGCAGGATGGAGCCTGCAGGGAGGGGCTGCTGCAGAGGGAGACGTGGGTTGGTGGGGCGGGGCCCAGTGGTGCCTTGGTCTCCACAAGGACAACTTCTAAGACTCACACTCGTTTGCTCCTCCCCTACTCCGCTGCCAGCTTCTCCAGCCGGCATATGGGGTGATTCCCTGGCCTGGATGCTAAACAGGAAATGGCTTGAGCTGGGAGGTGCCCATTCTCCTGTTAACCGGAAGGAATGGGGGAGGCAGGACCAGAGGGGCTGCTGGGCATGGTGGGGAAGGCCAGAGCAGGAACTGTTGCTCAGGGCGCGGACACATCTGTCGCCCGCGTGGCAAGAGCTGCCTGAGCAGTCCCGGTCCATGCTGGTCCCTGCCGTGGGACTGCGGGGGAGAGAGCCAGCTTGGCCATTAGCTGAGTGTCTTCTGGGTGTCACTTAAAAAGGTCGTCCAGTGGCAATTCTCATCTTACAAATGAGGCAGGCACCTGGGCCACACGGGGTTAGCGACTGGCCCCTGGCGCCCAGGGAGCCTCTAACTCCAGACTGGGTTCAACACAGTGTCCTCAACTCCTGCACTGTACTGTGATCCTCCAGGGGAGGGGCACAGAGCAGAGGCGACATCTCTGCTGAGGCCACCCCCCAGCGTCTTGGGAAGGATTCTGGCCATTTTGCCTCCAGATCTGTCGCGGGACTGCTCAGCCTGGAGGCACCCAGGGCACAGCAGCAGCACGTGCTAATGGCAGGAGGCCTGGGCTGCTCCTGAGCCCCCGGCTGTCCCAGTCTGGGAGGTTCTGGAGTCTGTGGCAGCAATGGAAGAGGGAACAGTGGCACCTGGACCCAAGCCTCACCAGCGAGAACAGAAGGCAAGGCGGCCACTGCGGACCCGCAAAGGTGACGGACGCTCGCTCCTAGCAAAAGGCCCTCCCGGCCCAGGATGCAGGACGAGCGCTTCCAAGCTCCACGCGGGGCCCAGAGGCTCCTTTCTAACACACCCACTGAGGTTGTTCTAGATGGCACGCTGTGTGTCCACATGTGTGTGCGTGTGTGTGTCAATGTACATGTGTGCATGATTGTCTGTGTGTGTGAGAGAGAGACAGAGAGACAGAGAGAAACAGAGTTAGAGACAAATAGAGACAGAGACACGCAGAGAAACAGATAGAAAGAGACATAGAGACAGAGATGAAGGGAGAGACAGAGGAAACAGCAACAGAGATAAAGAGAGACAAGCAGAGACATAGGCATAAACAGAAACAGATCAAGACAGAGAGAGAGACAAACAGGGAAAGAGCCAGAGACAGAAGAGGACAGAGAGAGATACAGAGAAGCAGAGTGAGAGACAGAGACTGGGAGAACAGCGTGACATGGAGACAGGGACAGGGACAGAGAGGAGAGATGGGAAGAGAGAGGGGAGTGGGGAGCCGGCCCCAGGACACAGGCCCTCCCTCCACACAGCCACGCTGGCACCGGGAGACACCCAGTTCATGAGGGTGGCTGCACTTCCTTTACGGGGTGCTTTCAGCTGGATTTCTGCTGCTGGTGACAGAAGACCTGAGACCTCTGAGGGAAACAGGGGTCATCCTGCTCCGCCCAAGGCAAGCCCTGCGCTGACTGCTGCGTGGGATTTACGTGCTTCCATCTTGGCAAATTCATGGGATCATTAACTCCCCCTTGCACAACAGAAAAACCCAATTTCATACCCAAAGGACTTGATCAAGGCCAGGCAGGAGGCGCCTGCCTGGCTGGTGTGTGACCACAGAGCTGGGTCCTCTTGGGGCAGCATGTGGCTGGGTGGGGACACACTGCTGCTCCCCGGTCCCCTCCCGTCCTGGAGCGGGGAGCCCCAGACCCCCAGGCCTGCTGCCACCTGCTCCTTGGTAACGCGTACCTGGCAGGCACGCTGTACTAGACCTTGACCACCCCGACGGATGCCTCCGTGCTTGGTTGTGTGGGACACCACGAAGGCCTGATGCAGGGTCTGCTGCAAACGTCAAAGCGAGGGCTGCAGACTGGAGAGCCCCGTGAGCGGCCAGGTCCTGACCCCGGTTGGCTGCCCTTTCACTGCAAGTCCATCTTTCTGCACAAATTCTCACCTTCCTCTGTGGACAGGCTGGCAGGTCTGTGTCCCAGAGAGACCAGTCACCCTGGTTCCTGGTTAGGGTTTCCCGGCAGCAGAGATGTGCCTCTCCGGATGCACAGGCCGCTGGCCACCCCACGGGCTGCCGAGACCTTTCCTCCTTTGCCAGCAGATGCTCTGTCTTCCCTGCAGACGGGGCTCCTCACAGCCTGGCACCACATCTTACTCAACTCCGGTCCCGCCTCTTTGCTGAGCGGGGCCTGATGTTGTTGGCCAATCAGTCACCAACACGGGCAGTTCTGTACTAGGGCTGCGAGGCCTCCCTGGAGAGGCCTTGGCCTGGAGAGGCTCGGAGGCTGATGGGGTGGACTCGAGCCTGCGGGACTGTGGGGAGGGCTCTGGTGTGTGTGGGCACTGGGGAGAGGCCCTGACTGGCGAAGGCGTCCATCTCCTGAGACTGTCCCCACTCTGCCTGGTCAGGGCATGGCCTCGGCCCAGTCACGTGCCCCGTTCGTTCCCTGCTGACTGCTTATTGGATTCCTGGGCGGCCATGCAGCTGCTTCCTGAGTCTTCTTGTTCATGAGACAGAACAAGCCTTCTCCTAAAGGGTGAGTCTGTCCACAGTGAGACGGGGCTTCTGGGACTGTGGAAGCAATAAAAATGATGACGGTTGCTACGGTCGTCCCCGGAATTCACATGCTGGGAATTCAACCTGGGTACCCGGAGGTGGGGCCCGGGGGCCCTCAGTGAGAGCTCAGTGAGGTCTTGTGGGGCCCACGAGGTGTGAGGGGATTCACGAGGAGAGGAGAGTGACCAGAGCGGCCAGGCGTTCTCGGCCTCACCCCCGCCATGTGCTGCCCCCAGCCATTCGAGGCTGCAGCCAGAAGGCCTTGCCACATCCCGAGCAGGTGCGGGTGCCCAGCAGATGCAGGTGTCTTGCTCCTGGACTTCCCAGGCTCCAGAACAGAAGGTTGAATAAACCTCCGTTCTCTATAAATACCTTGTCTCCTGGTGTTTCGTTAGCGCCACAGAAAGTGGACTGAGATAACGCAACCTCCAGCCTCCCCTCCTGAAGAAGCATCCACCCCCACCACAAGTGCGTCAGAGACTCCTGGGCTTGTCTCTTCACCACGGCCGCTGCTCCCCCTCTGAGAGCCCCCGTGGGAGAGTACTTGGACTTCTAGAAGCTGTGGCGAGAGAAGCCGGGAGAGTCTGGCCTCCAAAGCTCTGGTTGTGGAGTCCATGGCTCCTCATCGCTCCCGAGAGGGAGCAGGAGTCTGCGCTTCCCTCAGCCACCCTAACCGGCTGTGAAAGATCCAGTGCAGACTTCCCTTCAGATCACATCACGCCGTCCACCCGCGAGAAGGAAAGGGGCAGGGCTGCAGCAGCCTCCACCCAGCTCCAGGACAACACTCCACATGGACGCCACTCAGGGACTCAGATCTGAACCCAGACACACTCACAGCACAGGCAGAGCCCAGAACGTCCCACGGACTCTGAGTACCTGGAACAATGGGAGGTGGTCAGCACTGCCCCCACGGGTGAACACCCAGGACTTAAGTATGGTGTTGGAGCCGGCGTGGGAACTGGGAAAGGAGGTAACGGGGGTCTCATTTAAGCATCTGAGAAGCCCACCTGATAGACACTGGCGTCAGAAAGACCCCAGGCACTTCTGATCACTGGACCAGTGTGGTGCTGAATTCTCTGCTCCTTCCCAGTTCCCTCCAAAATCACCAAAGGAATAAAAAAAATGAGAAATTGTGTGATAAAAAATACAACACTTGTTCTTAAAGCTCACGGCTTGGCTCCTATCCAAGTTGCACTCAGCTGGGGACAGTGGGCCCTTGAGCAGCTCAGCAGATGTGCCAGGGGCAAGACTGCCTGAGGAGAGAGACCCACACAGGTGATGTCTTGACTGCACTCCAGGGCACGGCCTTGGAGTAGTGCCAGCCTTGTGCACAGGCTGCAGGGCACGTGGGGACAGGCTGTTTAAAGTTCTCAAACTCTCCAGGTTGTGGTGACGTCAGCCATGGGTGGCCGTCACCCCGTTGCTCCTAGAGGGGAGCACTGGGGCTGCGGATGCTCTGCAGCAGAACTGGACGCCAGCACCTGCCCCACTGGCATCTGCAGCAGGCCATCACACTCCAGTTTGGGAAGGGCTGCTAGGGATGTGGCTGTCCCACTAACACTGAGCCACAGTCAAACCAGAGCAGACGCTGATGCACATGAGCAGCACCATCCCCCCTCCCCAGGGCTGCCTCGGTTCTGACCCAAAGGTGGCAACCAGCGTGTGAAAGTCTCAGCCAAGCAAAAGTTCAGAAAGGGTAACACCCGCACGCTCTTCCAGAGACAGAAAAGCACCTGTCAGAAGCTAGCTCGCCTAGAAATAAATCAAGGATTAGAATTCAGCTGCGAAAACATGAGACCCAGGGAGAGAGCCTTCCCATTTGCTAGCCTACACATGCAATGCCGGTCTAATGGCGTGGCCAGTGTGCCAGGCGAGCCTGGGACAGCCAGTGACTGCTCAGCCTAGAGAGCTGAGGTGCCGGGCGGCAGGCTCAGGGTTGATGGAGGCACAGGGTTGCTCGCTGGATAACCAACAGTGGCTGGCAGGCACAGTCGGCCCTCAGCAGCCAAGGAGGTTCCAAGACACCCTGAGGATACCAAAATCCACGGACGCTCCTTCTATAAAATGGCAGAGAACCTGCCGGCATCCTTCTGTGTACTTGAATTACCTTTAGATGACTCACACCCCAATGCAGCGTAATGCCGTATAAGTAGCTGCTGTGCTGCATGCTGTAGGGAGTAACGACTGGAGAGTGTTCTGGACAGATGCATCTCTTTTCCAAATCCCCACCTGCGGCTGATGGAATCCGTGGGTGTGGAGGCCGCCATACACACCGGCAGGCGGAAGGCCAAGAGACTTTCAAATGTGTAGCACGTTCAAGGTACACGCACGTCACCATGAAAACTTCCACTTACACTGGATTTAACCCCTTTGGAGGTGCTTCCACTTCCTCCTAAAACCCCACACACCAGTGAGTAGGAAGATTTAGAAACAGGGGAAACCCACCAGGACAAGGAGACTAGGACAGACCAAGACCAAGAGAGATGGAATCCTGGGAATTTAAAGGCAGAAGGCCAGGAAGTTACCGACCTGGCAGAAGAGGAAGCTAACCCTGACGTTAACGGCGGAGTGACCAGTAATGGTGGGGTCACTCCACAGGGCCTCAGAGGGATGAGGTGTCTGGAAGACCTGCCCTCCATCATGGACGGCGGCCTTTCTCCACAACTCCGGGCCATGTGCCTCTCTCCTCCTGGATCAGTCCTCGTCAGCCTCCCGCCCAGGTGTCCAGGCTCAGCTGAGAGGTCCTTACTTTGTTAGAAGGTCCTTTGGTTACTAGATGTCCCTTAAGAGGCCCCATGGGGAGAGGCCAAAGCAAAAGTCTTAGCTAAAGCTTTGCATAAAAAGAAGTTGAACTTGGACTCCCATCCACCCATGTTGCCAAAGATGGGACACGTCCCCAACCCTGCAGGAGACCAGGAAGTGCCTGGGCCCTGGGCTTCCAGACACACCGATGCTGTCACTGATCACAAGGATGACACGCAGACCACCCACCTGAAGGAGGGGACGCCCCTCCACAGCCACCTCTCACCCTGTCCTACGAACGCAGTCCCCGGCCTTATGAACCCTGAGTCAGAAGCTGGAATACTAATTTCTGGGAATCAGATCAGTCTAGGGAGCTATAGTGGTGGGGAGTCCCGCCCACTGAACTAACCTGTCCAAATCACCACGGGAGCCCCCTAGTTCTGTGCAGGTCCACGGGGCTTCCAGTCCTTCCAGCCCCTCACTCGGTCCCAGGACCCAGAGGTCAAGCACCAATGGCTTCTTGAACAATCAAAGGGGGAGTCCAGTCGACCCACTTGGACTTCCCTCCTCAATTGTTCAAAGCAATAGGGAAAGCAACTAGGGGTGGGAAACATTTTTTTAAAACAAAATATATTTAGCAGAAGGAAAGTGAGTGAAATTTATAGGTTATGTTCAGAAAATTGGAAATTAGGGCATCGTTGGACCTTTAACAGCACTACAGAAGAGGCCTGTCCTCCAAACTGCAGGAAAATGAAGGCTATTCTGGACTCCTTTGCCTATCCAACCACAGGGCAGCAGGAAGGAAAAAAAACAAAGCCGCTGTCCTGGGTCCCTTTTCAGAATTACTAGGAAGTGGGTCTCTACTAAAATGAGAGGGAAATATCAAATCGAAGACATGGGATCCAGAGAACACGGGGTCGGCATCAGAGAAAGGAACAGGGAATCCTGAGAAGGAAGTGAAGGAAAACCTGCTCCCACATGCGCTGGACAGGCAGCCGCCGCTGCGGGTGGGGGGCAGGGGAAGATGCCCTGCAGAGGGCCCGGGGGAACCCACAGACCCCTCGCTGCCTCGACCTCATGGAGAGGAGATCCGAGCCTCTCTAGGAGTGTTCCCAGGAGAACTAAGGTGGGCGGTGCAGTTCACTGAGCACAGGAAATGACGGGACAACTGCAGGGAGACCAAGAAGGAGCAAGAAAGGAACTCTGTTACCCTAGGCTGAGTCGTGGCATTTACATGGACATAGAATGGTGTAGACAGAATATTCGCTCTAACCGAAAGTCACCACCGGACCTCTTCGGGAAGGTGTGGAGAGAGCCTGTGCGAAGCTGGGGTGTGTAAGAGAGCTCAGGCCCCTGCTCTTCCACGGAGAAAGCCAGGGACAGCGTCTAACCCTCAGACCCCAGGGGATGCCTGCAGACACTTGGTGCTCAGCAGCGCGGCACTGAGAACCCCCTCTCAGGAGAAGAGGGAATCTGGGAGGAGACGGAAGAGCAGTGGACTGTTCTTTTTGTCTTCCATTTACACTACTCTATTTTTCATATCATAAGCCTTGTGGTGTTATTTGGCCCATGAGATGATGCACGATCGTAACTACTGAAAAAAAAAAAGCTAAATTTAAAAACGAGTCTGATTTTCCCAGACTTGAGGTGTCAGCAAGCGGAGGAGTGGGATCCAGCCACAAAACAGGTCCTCATGGTTGACTGAAGATCTGCTTCTCCTCTGTCCGTAGGAGCCCCCGATGCCTTCTGGATTCCAGATGGCTCAGCTGTCCCCAACACCACACATTCACTGAAGAGAAATCCTTTCTGTTCTACAGAATTTTGAAAGAAACACAGGATACTGTTGAAAAGCAAGACAAATGATTCAGAAAAAATAGAAGTGAATGTCCCCTGCCCCTGCTCTGGACCCACGGTCCTCCCTAGTGGTCGCCACAGTTAGTTTAGTGTCCCCTGAGCCTCCTCCCTCTGCCCCTCCTTCCTTGGACATCCGTGCTTAGAATGCCCAGGTCTCGTGCTCCTGGTTACCCCAGCTGTAGGTAGCCCTCCAACAGAAGACGTGGCGCTAGAAGACAAAGCTATGAGAGGCACCATGAGGCTTGTGGGGGGCTGATCCATCCCAGGGCAAGCAGCCCTCCCTCCCTGGCTGGACCTGTTTAATGAAGCACAACTCAGATTCTGTGTGACAAGCGGAGAGGAAGCTCCTTGGATGCTGCTCCTTGTTTCCCGGGCTGGCTTGCAAAACCGGAGAACCGTTTCCATGGAGACCAGCACACTGGAGATGCGCTGTGGAATTGGTCCTTGAGGTTCTGCAAAAAACAGAAATGTCAGCATGCAGAGGCCTAAATATAGCTGTGTTCAGGGCCATCCATCACCTGGGCGGATTGTAGCACAGGACTCCACGAGGTGTTCAATATTTTAGCGTTTACACTATAGTCAGAGGAAGTAACTCATGGAAAACATCTGCAGAAACCTGGGCGGCTTGGTTTGTTCCGATCAGTCACCATCAGAGTCCCGCTTGGGGGCGTGGGGCTCAAGGGACAGATGTTGATCTTCACCACAGAGATGCCCTGTAACAGGCCCAATGGGAAAATGTTCTCTCCAGTAAGACAGAGAGACTTTTGCCTGTAAATACCAGAAAAATGTGTGCATTTCTCCTCTTCCTCCTCCTCTTCCTCCTCCACCTCCTCCTCTCTCCCCAGCATTCCTGGAGACTGTAAATTCTTGTCTGCATCATTTTGCAGGAGGGTTCAGCTCTGTCCCAGCTCGGAGTAGCTGAGCTGCAGCTGCAAGCGTGCTGTCCATCAGCCACTGCCCACGGCAGCAGAGCCTGGTTTCTCTCACAGCCAGGATGCGGCTTCTCTCTCGAATCCATTTGTTCGATAACTATTCATGGCAATCCCACACAGAATGCAGACAGATTTGGAAAATAAACAGCCAGCAAAAGTCACCAAGAGCTTTTATGTTAATGGGGGAGACAGACAATCAATTAATCAGTGGGTGATTTCAGACTTCAATGAATGTAATGAAGAAGATATAATAAGGCAAAGCCAGATTGACCAGAGGGCATGGAGAGATGCCAAGTAGAATGTCACATTGACCTCTTGAAAGATTTGACCTTGGAGGTGAGACCTGAAGGACAAAAGAGGAAGGGGAAGAGTCTGTCGGATAGTGGGAACGGGATTTCACAAAGGCTCTGAGGCTGAGCCGGGGTGGCAGCTGAGATCTAGGGCAGGGAGCACACGGTGGGGGATGAGGTCAGACAGGCAAGGACCAGCTCATTAAACCCAACGGCTTGGCGACCCCCTCAGAAGAAAGGTGAGCAATGGTCTTCTGCTCCAGCAGCCCCCAGACCCAATGACCTGCCCCTGCTTCTCCATGAGCCGCCCCAAGGTCTGAGTTTTATTGCTGCTCCTGTAAGAACAGAATTCTTTTTTACTGCTGGGAAACTCAAAGCCAGACACAGGGCAACCAGAGGGATTCCTTAGGGCTTCCCTGCCGTGACGATCATGCTTTCGATGACAGTGATGACCATGGTGGTGCTGGCATCATGGTGATGACGGTGATCGCAGTGAAGCAGATCCTGGGCCGCAGGGCTGCACACGCCGCGTTCACTATCTCGCTTGTCCCTTGCAGACCTGATCTATCACCCAGACGCACTCCGAGCGGTCCAAGCACAGTTTCTTATCAAAGCCCACCAATACTTTTTCCTTACTTCACCCATTTTTACAAGATTCCATTTTATTTCCCCTCTTAGCATATCAACAGCATTTCTTTAGTAAAATTCAGTTGACCTCAAATTTGCCACACACATTTTGGATGAATCTAGGTGTCCCCTTGATTAGCACCAGGATGCACGGGGATGTGTGCTGTTGGTTCCTTAGAGTCCCCCATCTGCCCGCCTGTGCTCCCAACATTGCTGCCAATTATTTCACTAACCGGTGTGTCTACTGGCAAATAATTCCCTTTGCTTTTGTTCATTTGGAAAATACATTTTCTCTGCCTCTGTTCAAGGTTAATCTCCCTACTTTTTAATTCCAATCTAATTTTTCTTTGAATATTTTGAACATTTTCCTCCACCCTCTTCTTGCTTGCATGATGTCTAGTGAGCAGTTGCCTGTAATTCTCTCTGTTGGTCTGTGGGTAAGGTGTATGTTTCCTCTGGCTTCTTTCAATATTTTCTCTTTGAGTTTTTTGAAGTTTAAATGTGATCTATCCAGTTGCAGACGTTTCTGGGATTTATCCTGCTTGCTGTTCCCTGAGATTTCTGGATCTGCTGGCATCTGTCACTCATTTTAGAAATTCTCAGCCGGTCTTCCCTCCACCATTTCCTCCCATTCTCCTGCGCTTCTCCCCCCGCTGTTCCAGGGGGTTCACCTGCGCATGCTGATGCTGCCCCGCAGCCCTTGGACGTGCTGTTGTGATTTTCTCCTTCTCTCTGCACTTCAGCTGGCAGTCTTCAGCTGGAGAGCACATCTTCTTCTGTCCACGACAGGCTTTGGCATATTAACTGATTATTTAAACTTCCTGTCTGAGGATTTCAAGCTCTCCCATCTGAGATCTGGTTTTGGCACTGGCTGTGTCTCTCAGACTATCTATTGTTGTGATTACGTTTTTTTCTTTAGAATGACTTGGGACTTTTCTTGGAAGCCAGATGTGGTATATTAAGTAACAGGGGCTGAGGTAACTATTCCTGTGGGTGACTTCCTGCCACTCTGGTTGGGGACCGGGCTGTGTTTAGCACAGTGGCTGCAGGTGTGAGGCTTCAGACTCCTCTGAACCCTTGCCTCACGCCCACTGGTGACTGTGGTCCCACCTGTAACAGCTCCCCAGATGGAGCCTGTCCCTTGGGCTGTGATCCCCTGGGATTGCCCTGGAGCCTGACTGACATGGTGGTAGGATGGGGTGCAGACGGGACCCTCTACTTAAACTTGTGGTTTAATCTTGGGCTTTTATGCCTCTCTGTCCTGGCCTGTGACCTTCACAAGGGTCACTCATGCTGTGGAGCCCTCCGCTCAGGTGAGGTAGGAGGGCTACAGGGCCGGAGTTAGGGAATCGTCCTTCCACAGGTGGGACTGGCCCTGGTGGAACCCCTTCCTGGAGGGCAGACTGGTGCCGTGGAACACTCAGGACCTTTCCCGAAGCTGGACACTCGTGTTTCTGCCAGGGCCTCAAAGGCATCGCTCTGACCCTTTGTTCTGGAGATCTGGTCTGCTGGGGTTTCTGGAGGTAAACTCTGGAAACGTGAGGCCCAGGCTGCCTCTGTGGGGGCTCTCCCGCCCAAACTAGTCCCCACTCAGCTTCCAGTGACCTCGGCCCCCAAGGGAGCAATCCTTGATTGAGGTCCAGCATCTCTGATTTTCAGTTTGTTCAGCTTTTTCTTAGTTTTAGACAGGAGCAATGATTTCCAAGCTCTTCAAATGTTAGAGTTGAAACCTGAAGCCCTCCACTTGATCCCCCACTTCTGAAGTCTTTATTTCCCAAAGGAAACAGAAATCCTGCTTCTGAAGCATGTGCTCTTGGCTGTAAGTAATGCTGAGTTCGTGGCTGTAAGAGTCTGAGTCCCAGGCTCTTGACACACAAGGCTTTTCTCTTGACAGGCAAAAAACGACTCTCTATTCTCTCTTCGGCACTTCACTGTCCCCATGAGTCTGGGAAATCATTATTACTTTACGAAAAACCTATATAAAATGTTTCCCTAAATATGCAAGATATTTTTTCGTTAAATTTGTTGCCAATCCAAACAGCCGTCATGTCAGAGTCTACCATATTTATATATAATAAGGGAGTCATCGTATTTGGAAAGGTTGAATGCTCTGATTTAAAGTGCTTTCCACATTATTATTTGATTAGGTTCGTTGAGAACATTTTGACAAGGCCATGGGCAAAGGTGCTTTGGAAGGGTCTACCTTCCTCAACAGATGGGCGGCTGGGGTCGGGGCTGCAGGGTTCAGCAAGGAAAACTATGAAACTTGAATGTTTATGCATGACAAATAGTTATTTTAGTGTAAGATTCCCCATGCAATATTTGCAGTGTCTGGCATCACTGTTCAGAGTCCGGAGGGGAAGGTATGAGAGAGAGCCAAAGGGCCTGGTCTAGGAGTATTGGGTCATGGCGGGGTCCACATAGAGGGGGCTAAGCAGAAAATGAAGAGCTGGTGAGATGGTATTCGTAAAGTCAGTGAAGAAATGGTGACCTGCAGTTAAGTCTGCATTTCTCACGCTATGACCCTCTCTCCACTCAGCCACCCATGCAGCACCCAGCTCTATGGTCCAGTCAGGGCTTCTGATGGCCAGGAGTGACACCCAGGGAACAAGGTCCGGTTGATGGTGTCTTACTCACTCAGGATGATCCAGTGCAGCATGCGGCTCTGTGCCCACTGTGTCCACTGGATGTCCTCTCGCACCAAGGCAGACCAAGGCCGAGAGCCTTCAGCTCTGAGCTGGCCACAGGGGCCATTGTCAGACAGAGCACTAGCAGCCGCAGAGCAGAGTGCCAAGTCCAAGTGCGGAAACGATTCTCTCCCACCTCCTCTCCACAGGCCAGCCAGGGCCATCTTGGCTTCCAGGGAGTTCAACAGAATCAGCCGGCTGATTTCTTCTCTCCTCTGGGAAATTCCATCTGCCCAAAAGCGATCCATGGGTGTGGAGATACACTGGTGCTCAAAAAGCAGGCAGGTAGAGTCAGAGAGTCTGTTAATTAAATCACAATTAAAACCAGGAAGTAAGAATTAGTTAGAGAAAAATCTAGTGTCAGCATAAATAGCTCTCAATTGCAAAATAATCTTCCTCCCAATTTAATTGCTTGTGTAATGAGAGTTAATTGCAGAGTAGAGGTTTGGTTCACCTAATAAAGTGTTCTTTTCAGAGAAAACAGTGATGAGGCGGCTAGCCGGCGTGTGGAAGGTGTGGCTGGCTCTCGGGGGCTGGAGGCCCGGGCTGGCTCTCCCTGCATTGCTGCATGAGCGCAGGCAGACCTCGGCGGCCTGAGGCCTGCGCTTCTGAGGAGCAGACGGCCGGGAAACCCTCTCGCACAGGGCGTTCCACGAGGCCTGGCGGGTCTGGCATTAAGAAGTCCTGGCTTACGGAGGCCATGGCCAAGGTCCCTCCTGCCCAGGACTGGCCTTATGCTCCGACACCCCATGCGCTTCCTCACACGCAGAGACCAGCAACGCAGGTGCAGAGACCCACAGCACTGGGAGCTAACTGGTGTCTCTTCCCCCAAGCAGGGCAGGTGAGTCATGCGGTGGTGGCTATCCTGGACAGGGCTGCTTGGCAGCACCTCCGTTCATCAGGACAGCCGCAAGGGAGCTCTTAGCTGGAAGTTCTCGGGAGACCAGGAGCCGAGTGGGTGCTGTGCGGGCAGCAAGAAGAAGCCCTGCAGGGCTGCCGCAGCCCCAGGTCCTGGTCCTGAGCAGTGGAATTCAGTCCACGGCTGCAAATCAATGGCACTGAGAGGGTGGACGTCTAAACCAGCCATCGTGGGGCCACCGAGAGGGGACCAGTGTAGATGGCTCGTCAGGGATGATGGGGTCCTGGTGGCGTTGAAGGAAGGGGGACGGAGGCCACAGGCATGCACACGCGCTCCCTGTGTCTCGCCAGGTGATGCCACGTGCCACCTTGGGGCTCTGCTGGCAAGAAGGCCGTCACCAGAACGCTGCTGACGCAATGCCAGGCCCGTGACCGTTGCTGCCTCGGCAGGGTCTTCAGCTTGTGCAGGACAGAAGTCAAACCCAGTGAGCACGGATGGGGTAGGAGAACCAGCACTGCTTGATTCCCACAGCAAGGCAGCTGGCCCACAGGCAGAGCAGCCGGCAGCAGGTGACCACGCCACGGACACAGAGCGAGGGAGTCCAGGGGGAGGAGCCTCTGCCTGTTGTGGACAGGAATCCGGACCTGGGCAGGTTTCTGGCCACACTCAGGATGCCTTGTGCTGCCCACTCTGCACGTGGTCCGGGATGTGCCTGAGTCGGCGGTCTCCCCAGGAGTGGGCTTCAGCGTGGAGGCTCATTTCATGCGGGGCCTGGCTGCTGGCCTGGTTCTGTGCTCAGACCGCCTGCCTGTTTTCCACGTCCCTGATTGTCTGTCTTAAGCAGAAGTAGCTGGGAGGCCATGTCCGCCTTCACCTTGAGCATAAAGCACACGGCACCTTTTCTTTAGCTGTCTCCAACTTGAACCTGAGCCCTGTGTTTTGGTCCCTCTGTTTGTCCTGAGCGTAGAACAAAGTGCCTTCCTGTTGACTGTCACCGACTTCTAGCCTGATACTCCTGCCTCAGAGCCTCCAAAATCGTGAGAGAAATAAACCTCCCCCTTCAAACACCAGTCTGCTTCAGGTCTCGCGTGACAGCATGAGAGGCCGACCTGCAGAGGAGCGGGAAGACAAAGCTGAGACTCCCCTGCCACCCGAGGGGGGTGACCAACAGGAGGGACAGGGGACCCTTCGCATCCGCTGGCTCGGTCAGGTCACCATTGGTGGAGGGACGCCTACTGACCCCTCCTCAAGTCTCCATGGAGGGGAGAGAAGAAGTGGGGGACCCTGTGCTCACACCCCCCCCCTCAAGCACCAGAGCTGGAGACGCCCAGCGTGCACCTGCTGCAAGCAGCTCAGGCTGCTGCTCACCAAGGCCCTGGGCTTGCCTGAGCGATGCGGAGGGACTGAGAGGTGCCGGCTTTGCCCGGGGTCGGCTGGGCATCTCAGCTTACCCAGGGGAAGGCAGAGCAGAGCGAGGGGGCCAAGTGCAGTGGTCAGGGTGTCAGCCAATCATACCAGCAAGCTGAGGGGTCGCTTGGGTCTTCACGGTCTGGACGATGATCTACTCGGTTCAAGGTGGTCCTGCTTGCCTTTCTGGGTCATGGCCGCAGAGTGGCCCTGTCTGCTGGTGGTGCAGGAGGAACCTGCTTCATGCTAACAGAACACAAGGCCAGTTGTCAGACCGCACGTCACAGGCTTTCCTGCTCAGGAAGGAAGCTGGGACAGTTCTGCCCGTGACCTGGGACGGTGAGTCCTGTTGGAACCCAGCTGCCTCCAGGGGTCTGGTCTCATCTGCTCTGTGAGGTGAGCTGCCCAGCCAGACTGGACACAAATGATTCAAGTGCTTGGATTTCAATTCAGAGGTGACGGTTCAGGAAGTCGAGGAGACAGACACCTGAAGCCTCCCCTTTCAGTTGGCTTTATGGGTAGGAGAGTGTGCGTGAGCCGGGTGCGGGATGCAACTCAGGGCCTGGCACAGGCAGGGCAAAATGCTGACCTCTGCCCCCTGTGACTTATTCTCAATTGGTTCCAGACACCAGGAGGGAAAGAGTCACACGTGGCCTTGCCCTCAAGCTCACCGTCACCCTGTGTGTGCCTTCATAGCCTGCACTCCCAGAAGGAAGGACACCTGGGTGGTGACGCCTTCCAGCCAGAGGATGGGCAGCTTTGGTGTGGCGGTGGTAACATGCGTCCCCTGGGAAATTGTTACGCAAGTTTCCCACCCCAGACCAATCTGCCAAGTCAGAGACTGGGTGGCCTCAGCAGCCTATGTGGAGGCAGCCAATCCAGGGATGCTCAAGTTTGAGAACCACAGATGCAGAGGGAAGATCAGCAGGTGGGAGACCGAGGAAAGCACCCCAGGCGCCTCCACTGCGCAGCCGGGGCAACCCCAGCCCTCCGAGAAGCCGTGGGCTTTTCATCTTTAAAAAGCAGATACTTCCTAATTCCCTGGCTCCTGCAGAGGTGAGAGGGGAAATTGAGGGAGACGCGGCTGGAGTTGGAGACGCGCGAAGCGTCAGCAGCACCCCACTCTGGGCCGCAGCACGGGTACTTGCTCACTGTGAAGCATCAGTCAGAACGATTGGCAGGTCTTCTTTCCCAGAACTCAGCCCTCTGGTTCCTGAGGAAGATGCTCGACCTGACTTCTATTACGCCTGTGCACCAGGTTCATTGATTCAACAAGCCAGGGGCTGGCTGGCTCAGGGTCTCCAGGGTGGATGGTCAGCAGGGCCTGCAGGGGCCACAGGGTGGTTGGAATAGACCTGAACGAGGCAACCCTCCACACCCAAGGTCTGCCGTCCCCCCGGGAGCAAGGCAGGCGAGCCCAAGGTCAGCAACAGAAGTTCAGCCTTGGCACAAATGTCTGGTGTCCACTCAACATCTGTAACCCTGATTGCCACCTATCTAGGAAGGTGGGGTCAGCATTTAACATCAGCCCCAAACAAAACCTGTGAGCCAGATCAGGCATTGGATGGCAGGAGTGGACACTGTATTCATAAGCCCCGCAGCTCGGACGGGTGGAAATGACGAGAACCACGTGCCTCTCCTAGAGAGTGGGTTTACAGTGTCTTAAATGAAACTAGGGGCGGAGGCGAGGAAATTTGAGTTGTTTTAAAATGTGAATACAGGAGAGGCGGCAGGAAGGCAGCAGATGATGGCTGTGAAGAGGAGGAATAAAAACTTAACTAAAAGTAACGTAAAAATGAAAGAGAGGCGCAGAGAACAGACACGTCTGGCTGTCAGCGGGGGAAGAGGAGGAGACAGCTCAACAGGAAGGAGGAAAATCAAGGCAGCAGCACACCAGCAGCTGGACAGTCCAAACAACCCAAATGCACGTGTAGTCGAACCCCTGGGGTCCCTCCAGGGTCACAGACGGGCAGGCACAGAAGAAAGTAATGAGACGAAAGTAAAATCAGAATATACAGATGAGTATTTTGCACAGTATTTTGCACTTATCTGCACAGTGAGGGCACACCCACATCTCACAGAACGAAAAAAGAAAAAAACATGAAATATAATGAAATTAAATGCATAAAGGCATTCTACTGCCATGTATAACAGATTAGAACAAAGACACAAAAGAATAAAAAATGAAAAAACAAAAGCAAATAAGTAAAATTTTAGTAGTATTAAAAAATAGAATCCAGCCATTCTATTCATAAGCATTTACACAAGATAAATGAAAATAAAAATCCAGGCACATCATTGAAAAAAAATAAATAAAAAGAAATAATATTCTCAAGATTGAAAAAAATTCAAATTTTAAAATACATGGGGGAAATATAGAAAAATTTTAAAAAGAGAGAAAAAAATCTTAATCTGCTGAGGTGGTCAGACTGTTGGGGGTGACTTTCATTCTTTGCATGCACTTTGGCTCTGTGACCCTGGGTCAGGGAGGGGCTTGTTCAGTCAACATCCTTGTGCTCCTCCCCTGGCTGCCTGCCCTTGTGGCTGCAGATGAGGCTGCAGTAGTTGTTCTCAGCTCCCCAGTTCAGAGTGGGACAGACTGGGGTGCTGATAAACTGTGTGTTCCTGCAGCAGGGAGGTGTGGAGTTCTGAACTGGAGGCTCCAGTCCTTGGGGTTTGGCGTTGGCTGAGCCTGGGACTCTGAGGGGGGGGTGTTGGGATTGGATCCACAGCCCTGTTGCTGGGGAGACACTGGCTCTGCTGGACACCCGGGTCTCTGGGCCTCCTGTAAATTCCACTTTCAGGGTACAGGGACCATCCCTCCCCAGGCCTCACCTTCACGGCTGTGGATGTGAATTTCCGGTGACTGCCCCGGAGTGCAGACGCTCCTGTGTGGCTGGACAGGCGTCAGTCTTCCCAGTAGCTCTCATGGCACCTGCGACAGAGGGTGCTTTCTCCCTCGGGGTCTGGGGCCACTACTCCAGATGTTAGGGTCCCAGTCCGACTAATCCCCGAAGAGTCAAAGTGAACACACGGTAATGCAAATCACACCACGAGGTTTTATTAAAGCAAGCTCGAGCCTGGACAGCAGCCAGCCCCTCAGACCCATCCAATGGCTGGGGGGAGGGGGCGGCCCCGAGGGGCGAGAAAGCGCTCTATTTAAGAGCTTTCTCCAGCATTCACACACAAGGACCTGTACATTATTGGTTAAAATTCACACAGCTAAATATTTGTCCTCTTTTGGTTTGGTCCCTCCACTTTATTTGAATCTTATTGGGTCCCACCAAAACTGAACGGTCCTGGAGGGAGCAGGGAGGAGGGAAGGAGTGAATGATGAGGGAGAGGGGTCAGGGCTAGGTCCCCTGTCCTTGATAGATGGGGTCTCCGGACAGCTGCACATTCCTCAGGAGGATATCTCTGAACAGCCTTGATAAGCCCGGGGCCCAGCGCATCCCATTTGACCCTTATTGGCCCTCGAAGGCGCCGCTGTGGCTGCCGGCATCCTCAGGGCTTGCAGGCCCTTTTCCTGGGGGTGCAGTTCACAAAATAGCTTGTTTATACAAGAGGGCTGCACGGATGGCACCCCGTTCTCAACACAGACACCATTTTCTTTGTGCCTATTTCAGTCCCTGGGGTTCAGGCTCACCTGCACCCTGGGGGTCAGGACAGGGGCTGCTGGGTTCGCTGGCAGCCTCCCTTCTGAGCCCCATCTCCCACCTCTGCTGCCCTGCGGGCACTGTAGGAGGTCCCACTGGACAGTCTGCCTTGGTTGCTTTTCATCGATACCCCCGCTGACTGTGGGTCCACTGAGCCCAGCCGCCCCTCTTCCATGCACCTGCAGGCCTCGCTCTCCGCCTTCCTGCTTGGCAAGCCACTCTCTCTGTATCCACCTCGGAGCCTCAGCTGCAGTGGGGTTGTCCTCCCTAGCCCTCGTGGCCTTGTGAAATTAGCCTCTCCCCCTCTTCCCCTCCTCTCTCTTCCTCTCCCTCTTCCCTTCCTGTCTCTCTCCCTCCCTCCCTTCCTCTCTCCCCTCCCTCCCTCCCTTCCTCTCTCTTTCTCTCTCCATCTCTCCCTCTCTCTCCCCCTCCTCTCTCCCCTTTCCCTTCCCCCTCCCTCTCCCCCTTCATCTCCATCTCTACCTCTCTCTCTCCCTCTCCCCCTCCCTCTCCATCTCTCCCTCTCTCTCTCCCTCTCCCCCTCCCTCTCCATCTCTCCCTCTCTCTCTCCCTCTCCCCCTCCTCTCTCCCCCTTTCTTTCTCTCTCTTTCTCTCTCTTTCTCTCTCTCCCTCCCTCTTCCTCTCTCACTCTCCCTCTCCCCCTCCCTCTCTCCCTTTCTCTCTTTCTCTCCCTCTTTCTCTCTCCATCTCTCCCTCTCTCTCTCCCCCTCCCCTCTCCCCTCTCCCTTCCCCCTCCCTCTCCCCCTCCCTCTCCCCCTCCCTCTCCATCTCTCCCTCTCTCCCCCTCTCCCCCTCTCTCTCCCCCCTCTCCCCCTCCCTCTCTCCCTCTCCCCCTCCCTCTCCATCTCTCCCTCTCTGTCACCTTCTCCCCCTCCTCCCTCCCTCCCCTTTACTGTGTTCCACGTTTTCCAAGGTCAGTGATCACAACCCGAAGCCCAGACTAAACCTGGCTCTCGTTTGTATCTCACGTACCCTGCACACACACTTTCTCGAAACGGAATTAGTGAAATAGGAGTGATAGGAAGTTTCATGCACACACAGACCAGGCCATGCTGACCTTGAACACTCAGGACAGCTGGTCATCCGCTGCTCTGCCCCATGGCCATGCCCGGAGCCGCACCCTGGTCGTGCTCCCAGGGAGCTCTTGTACCTGGTTGCAGGTTGTCCCACTGGGTTCAGCTCACAACCACCTTCCCAGTCTCCCAGTCCCTGGAGAGTGGAGACGGCAGCTCCTGACACGCAGTGGCCTATTTATGGGCCTGATTCCACTCAGGTGTTTTCCAGGTGCTGGGGTGGAACCGAGGCCCAGCTGGTGCCAGGCGAGTGCTCCCTCTGAGCCATGCCCCCGCCCCTCTTCTCCACTTCCATCTTCCAGATGGCGGTATTGAGTTTAGGCTTGCTTCTGCGCTTCTGAGTCTGTCGTAGTGACAGGAGGCACACGCCCGGCCTCTCAGAGCAAGGGTCGTCTTTGTCCTTCTGGAGCACGTTCTCCTAGCGTGGGCCCCTTCTGACCATGGTGGACCTTCACCATGACCACGGTCAGTCTGTACGGAGCGTAGCAGAGGAAGCCATGTAAAAACCAAGGAAAGCGCCAGTGGAGCGCTCCCGAGGGAGCCAGGCTCTGAAGCTCTCCCTGCCGTTGGAAAGCAGTGTCATCCCACCTGAGTGTGTCTCTGTCTGTCTGTCTTTGGATCTTTCCCTCTGGCTGTCCCTCTGTATGCAGAG
The DNA here is from genome assembly GCF_902686455.1 of Sciurus vulgaris. NCBI lineage: Eukaryota > Metazoa > Chordata > Mammalia > Rodentia > Sciuridae > Sciurus > Sciurus vulgaris. The sequence continues at coordinate 6,982,234 of NC_136466.1, forward strand.
CGGCTTCCCCGTGCACTCTGACCCTCTCTGAAGCCCTGCGCCAGCTCTGGGTGGACAGTCGGCCGTCTAAGGCTGTCAGCACAGTGGGGACGGGGGCGAGAGACCATCTCCAAGCCAAGCTGGTTTTGAATCTGGTGTAGAAGAGAAAACCAAAACCAGCCCTAAGCAGAGTCTAGACTGTGGGGAGGTTGCCGGGAATCACCGGCTCTCGGCCGGCCTCCAAGCCGGCCAGGCACACGCTCTGCTGCACACGCCATTCAGCTGTGACTCAAGTTCACTCTAGATGCCGAGATTCTTTTTAATTACTCGCTTTGCCATCTGGATTTGAAGTCATGGTGGACAGGAGACAGCAGCAGGTCCGTTAAGATCTCAGAATGAATTTTCATCTTCCTCCCGGCGCCTCTCCTCCCGGGCGCTGCGAGCAGCGTTACGTAAGGAACCATCCAACGGGGGTGTCTTCCCTCCTCCGGCTCCAGGGGATTCCGAGCTTCCTGAGCAAGACAGGAAGTGCGGCTTTAATCATCAAAATAGGCTCCGGCCCTGAAGAGCGATGGTTAAGGCTGCCGGCTCCCAGGCATACCGTCCCCACAACTTAATTGTGGTCTTTTAGGGTCTGGTGTGCTGTGTCCCCAGAAGCTTACGGGGGAGACAACGTAAGGAAGTTGAGGGGTGAGGTGACTGGGCTGAGGGCCTTAACCCCATCAGTGGATGACCCCGAGGGAGGGCTGGGCCGTAACTGGGCAGAGGGCCGCGGCCCGAGGAGCTGGGTCTCTGGGTGCGTGCGCACCTTTGGGGTTTACATTGCTCCTGGTGAGTGAAGCTCTCTCCGCTTCCCGGCACCATGTCCCCAGCTGCCTTCCTCGGCCACACCTTTCCGCCATGATGTTCTGCCTGGTCTCCAGCTCCGAGGAATGGGGTCGGCCGTCCAGGGGCTGAGACCTTTGAAACCATGAGCCAGGATTCAGAGCCTGTTCCTGTCAGGTCTTTTGATCACAGCGCTGAGAAAGCTGACGGAAACATGGTAAAACACACGTGGCAGGAAGCTGACCATCTTCACTCCGCTCCTGGGGACCATTTGGTGGCATTAGGCACATGCACATGGCGTGCAGCCATCTCCCCATCCGTCTCCAGAACGCTCCTGTCTTGCAAACTGAAACTGCCCCATTAGACCACGACCCCCGCCCCTCTTCCCTGGCAGCCTGGACAGTGCCATCTGACTTTCTGTCTGGATGATCACAACCTCTCCAGGGCCCCATGTAAATGGAATCGTAGCGTTGTCTTTGTGTGCCTGGCTTCTTTCCCATGGCACGTATACCCCAGGTCCCACACCCTGTGCCCTCCCCGCAGGCTGAGGACATGCGTGTGCCTCCCACGTTCACCTTTCCTGCCTTCCACACGCACATATCACATTTTTCTTGCTGTTCATGGGCTGATGGACCCTTGGCTACTTCCGTGTTCCAGCGATGGTGCCTGACCTATCGAGGCCCCATCTGGTTCACTGGGGTGCACGTCCAGAGGGGGCGCTGCTGGATCTTAGGGTTGTTCCATGCTTGAGTTGTCTGAAGCGCGGCCCTGCTTTCCCCGACTGTGTCCCACTTCCCGCGCCCACAGCCAAGCCGGGGCTCTACCTGCTCCATAGCCCCAGCACACGCGGCTTCCCGTTTCCTGGTAGCTGTTCTGATGAGGCGGGAGGGGCAACTCGCTGTGCTTTGGAGCCGCGCTTCCCGGGTGACACCCTAATGATGTTGAGTGCCTTTCCGTGTTTGTTGGCCGTTATGTTTTCTTTGGAGACATTTCTGCTTGGTCTTTGTCAAATGCATACCTCTGTGAGATTAGGGAACCTTCAACACTCTGGGCAGGAGGGTCAGCGGAGGAGGAGCCTGAAGAGTTCTGGATAGGTGCCAGGCGTTGGGAGCACCGTGGTGAGCTGGCCAGCAGTTGGCGGGATGGGTTCAGGTGGGGTGGGGGTCCAGATGGGAGGCCTGCTTAAGATGGTGGCAGAGCGTTCCAATAGGTCACAGGGGCCTCATTGGACACTGGACTCCCAGCAACAGCTGCATGTGCTCAGGTGGAGGCTGGCACCTCTGGGGGAAGAGCGATACGCACGGCGGGCAGAAGATCAGGAAAGGCCAGGGCTTGGGGAGCTGATCAGCAGCCGCTAAGAGCTGAGGCTTCATACTCCTGCCATGGAGCCCAGCGCACCTATGGAGTGGCTGTGTGACCTTGAGCATGTCACTCAACCTCTGAGCCTCAGCGCGCTTGTCTGTAAAACAGGAATGAGAACACACACTGCACAGGGCAGCTCACAAAACCACAGGGGCCATGTCTAAGAGCTCTTGGCAAAACCGCCATTGAATGGCCGGTGTCGGGGGCAGCAGCCCTCCTTCTTACCCAGACCCCTAGACCCTCAGAAACTCAGATGCAGTCAGACTTCAAACACTTTGTTTCCCTACTATTCTCAGAAGATTTATAACATCTACGCCAAATAAGCAAATATAGCGGCTCAAAGATCACAGGTTAGAGTCTCACTTGGCGTGACGTCCCTCGCTCTGCTGTGATTTCGGAATAGTCCAGGGGATGCTGCACCCATGTGCACTTGCCCTGAGGGAGATCAGCTGAAGCGAGCGTTTCAGTGAGACACTCAGGAGCAAACTTAATGTCCCACACAGGACAATTCCTTGTCTCTGGCTCCCCAGAGCCTCTCCCTCCCTCTTGGTCTCCTCAGTCTCCACGGGAGCAGAGGCTGCATCTGACGTGAGATTTCAAGCCTGGCACAAGCCGAGCCAGGTCCCTTCACCCTCTTCAGGACTCCCGGCCACCAGGGCCCGGCGTCCCTGGGGCGCACTCCTAGAGGCGGGGCTGCAGAGCTTGGTCCTCAGCTGCAGCCAGGCAGCTCCGCTGGATCACCAGGGAGGACCCGGTGCGCCCTGTCCGTGGGAGTCGCCTGCTCGCCGACTCACTTGGCCGAGGGCCTCGTGGTTCTCGTCTGCGTCTGCCGTCGCGTTGCCGGACTCCTGCCAGGGCGCGCATGAAACCATCAGAAATCATAACCGCTTCTACCTCGTCCTGCGAGCAAGGACCCCGAAGGCACAGACAAGAGAGAGGAGGTCTCCACGCCGGCCACAGACAGAGCTGTGCGTCCCCAGATTCATAAGGCGAAGCCCTGACTCCCCAGGTGACTGTCTGGAGATTGGGTCTTTAGAAGGGTGAGTAAGGGAGCCTCAGAATGGAGCCGGATCCACCAGGACCCATGCCGCCATGGGAAGAGCAAGAGACCAGGGCCGCCCGGGCCGCGGACAGCTCATAAGCCCAGGGCGAGACCTCAGGAGCCACCACCCTGCTGACCCTGAAGCGGGACACCCAAGCTCCAGAACTGTGAGAAGACGGATTTGCACAGTCCAAGCCACTGGTTCTGGGACGCTTTGTTTTTGGCGGCACCTGCTGTCTAACACAACGCCCAAGCTTGAGCACCTCCAGGGAGCTGCCGCCAAGTTGCGGGAGGGAAGAAGGAAGGGGTCAAGGATGGCTGGAGAACTCAGGGTCAAGGATGGCTGGAGAACATCCGATTCTGGTGTTCTTGTGGGAGGGGGCCATGCATTCTTTGTAGGAAGAAAGGGTCCCCGTGGACACTTGGTCATCAGAAAGGCAACTTGCAGCAGAGATGGTTGACCGTCCACCAGAGTTAGTGATGGCTAGGAGTTGATCATTCGGGTGTCTTAGGAGCAAGGAACTGAAGACTACAGGGGGTGTTGTCCCAGGCCCTCAACAACGGCCTGGACAGACCTCCACATGGGCCTCTGTGTCACCCACTGAAAATCGGGGCTGCCTCAATTGATCACCCTAACAGCCTCCTGGCTGGTCTCTAGGTTCCACGCAAGCCACTTGCGATCCACCTCTCAACCCAGTAGCCATTGCCTCTAAAACTCTGCATCAGACTATGCTGTATCCCATGTGAGCCCAATGTTAGAAGACCCCCAGACCCCGTCACAGTCCATGCTATAAATATGTCTCCCCAAAAGAGTTGTGTCAGCCCAGTTCCTTGGCCCATTTATTGATGGGGTTCTTTGTACTTTTGGTGTAAAGTTTTGTAAGTTCTTTATAAATTTTGGAGATTAGTGCTCTATCTGAAGTGTGTGTTGAAAAGATTTTCTCCCACTCTGTAGGCTCTCTTTTCACATTATTATTTCCTTTGCTGAGAAGAAGCTTTTTAGTTTGACTACATCCCATTTATTGATTCATGCTTTGATTTCTCATGCTTTAGGAGTCTTGTTAAGGAAGTCTGGTCCTAAGCCGACATGATGGAGATTCGGGCCTACTTTTTCTTCTATTAGGTGCAGGGCCTCTGGTCTAATTCCTAGATCCTTGATCCATTTTAAATTGAGTTTTGCACAGAGTAAGAGACAGAAGTTTAATTTCATTTTACTGCATATGGGTTTCCAGTTTTCCCAGCACCAATTGTTGAAGAGGCTATCTTTTCTCCATTGTATGTTTTTGGTTCCTTTGTCTAGTATGAGGTAACTGTATTTATGTGGTTTTGTCTCTGTGTCTTCTACTCTGTACCATTGGTCTACCTGCCTACTTTGGTGCCAATACCATGCTGTTTTTGTTACTATTGTGCTGTAGTATTGTTCAAGTTCTGGTATTATGATACCTCCTGCTTCACTCTTCCTGATCAGGATTGCTTTGGCTATTTGAGTCTTCTTATTCTTACAGATGAATTTCATGATTGCTTTCTCTATTTCTATGAGAAACATCAGACACTTTACAGAAAAAGATATTCAGGCAACTAACAAATATATGAAAAAGTGTTCAACATCTCTAGTAATTAGAGAAATGCAAATCTAAGCCACCCCAAGATTTCATCTCACTCCAATTAGAATGAATATTATCAAGAACACAAATAATAATAGATGTTGGCATGGATGTGGGGAAAAAGGCACACTTTTACATTGCTTATGGAGTTGCAAATTGGTGCAGCCACTCTGGAAAGCAGTGTGGAGATTCCTCAGAAAACTTGGAATGGACCTACCTTTTGACCCAGTTATCCCACTCCTTGGTTTATACTTAAAATCAGCAAACTACAGTGCACAGTCATATCAATGTTTATAGCAGCTCAGTTCATAATAGTTAGATTGTGGAACCAACCTAGATGCCTTTCAATAGATGAATGGATAAAGAAACTGTGGTATACATACACAATGGAATATTATTCAGCCATAAAGAAGAATAAAATTATGTTTTTTGCAGGTAAATGGATGGAATTGGAGAATATCATGCTAAGTGAAATAAGCCAATCCCAAAAAACTGAAGGCTGAATGTTTTCTCTGATAAGTGGATGATGATACATAATAGGGGTAGGGTGTAGGGGGTAAGAGAAGAATGGAGGAATTTTGGATTATGTAGAGGTAAATGAAAGGGGGGAGGTGCAGGAGTAGCAAAGATGGTGGAATGAAGCAGACATCATCACCTATGCACATGTATGATTACATGAATGGAGTGAATCTACATCATGTACAACCAAAGAAATGAAAAGCTCTACCCATTTGTGTACAGTGAATCAAAATGCAGTCTGTGAAGATTTTAAAAAAGAGATGTGTCAGAAGCTTAATCCTGAGAGCATCCGCGTTAGAATAGGAAGCCCAAGGGAGGTGCTTACGTCACGAGGCCCCCACCCCTGAGCGTGGATGGGAGCATAGCTGCAGATGCGAGCTGGTTCTTGTGGAGTGGGCTCCTTCTCTGTTCCCTTCCGCCGTGCAATGCCGCAGCCCGAGGTCCTCAGCAGAGGCCAAGCAGAGGCTGCACCAAGCTCTTGCATCTCCCAGCCTCCAGAACTGTGAGCCCAAATAAATTCCTATTCTTTATAAATTGCCCAATCTGTAAAATCCCATTACAGCTACTAAAAGCAAACCAGGACGGTCCGCAGGGTGAGCATGATCGGCCTCCCACCGCCTCGCCACTTACTGGCTCTTGCCTGGGCGGCTGTTCCCCAGGCCCTACTCACGGCAGGCCCCTTCGGCTCCCTCCAGGCCGCAGCTCAGACGTCTCCTATGGGCCTGGACCTGACCCCCCAGCAAAGCAGCACCCCTACTCACCCCTGTGGACACACACACCCGTTAAGGCGGCTCTCCTGGTTTTGATTTTCGGTTCTAGCACGTGCACACTCTGAGATCGCCCTGCTTATTTTTAGCTCCCTTATTGAGAGCATGGTTTACACAAGAGCAGTGTGCCTGTTCCCTGCCAGCCTCCAGCCTGCTGACCAGTGCCGCACAGAGAGGGTGCTTCACAAGAGGCGCAGAGTGAGTGAGTAGTGACCAGGACACACCTGAGTGACTGGCCTCTTCTGAGGACGTGAGGCAGCATGGGCAGCTGGGACACCACAGGTGAGCTTCTTTCTCATGCCCACACCCTTAGCTAACGGGCTAAGAGCTGACTTCACCTTAGCGGGCTCCGTCTACACACAGGCGTGGTATACCCGACACTGATAGGACAAGAGCGGAAGGTGAACTTTAGAGGAGGCTCTTCATCAAACTCCAAGAGATCACCAGAAATAACCAAGGTACGTTGGTACAGAGCCAAAAAAAATGAGAGAAAAGAAGAATAGATAACATTTGTTCTTTTATGAGAATCTGCCAGTCACAGAGACCTGGGGTCCTGAGACCACAGTGGCAGACTGGCTGTCATTTTGTCCCCTTCCTCTGCCACGAGATTCAGCAGCTCTCTCTTCAAGTCCCCCATAACATTAGGTAAGTGTAACGTAAGTCACACTTGGGCCAGTGGGCTGTTAGTGCAGGTGACACATCGAGACCTTAAGGTGCGATCGTGTGTTGGGCACGCTCTCCTGTGTCGGCCTCTGCCGTGAGAACCTGCCCAGTGGTCTGCTGGACCTGGATGTGCAAGATATGTGGACCACAGCCGCCAAGCCACATCCAGCCGCGACTGGCCCACTCTCAGCCCATTTGCAGTCTAAGTGACAAAAAGAAAATGCAGCCCAGTGCCGTATCGAGCTCCCATGAGTGCCCGAGGACACAGTCGGGGGGGGACAAGGGTGCTCCCACAGTGACGACGGAGATGAAAGGCGTCCAAGCCTACTGGTCTGCAGGCCTGCTGTGTGCACTTTCCACCACTGCTTGAGAAGGGGCACCTCTGCCCCTGGAAACACGCTTCTCTGTCCACGTGCCGCAGCAGCAGCCCCATGCGACTCTGGGGCTTCCTCTTGTGCTGGACTTAATCTTGGTCTCTTCGCCACGGCCCCGGGAGCAAGGGTCTGCTGTAGGTAGCGTGTGTCACCTGCGCGCACTCTACAGCAAGCCGCGGGCAGCAGGCCTTGCCATCTGGGTGGCAGAAGTGAGCCTGTGTGAGAACAATGCACGTCATGGTCCCCATCGCCAACCACTGGTGACTGTAACTAAGGTGCCAGGTCCCTGGCTCAGGAGCAGCTCTCGCACCACAGTAGTGGACAGCTGGCGCGGCCTCGCCCATGTCATCCAGAGCCCTCCTGCGGCACACCCATCTCCCCTCTGACCCTGCCATTCACTCCGTGCGTGGTTTCCTCCCTCAGCCGTGCAGGCTCCCTCCTGGGGTGGTGCCACTCGGTGACATCTCACACTCATGCCTGTTGCTCCTTTCCCCTCCTCTGTCCCCTCCAGCCGCCATCCCCTGTGAGTTCTAAGGCTTTGCTGACGCAGGGAAGCCCCGTTTTAGTCAGCTTGTGTTGCTCTGACCAAAGACCTGACGAGGACAGCGCAGAGGAGGGAGGGGTCATCGTTACTCACGGACTCAGAGGGCAGCCGATTCCACAGCTCCGGGCAGGAGGTGATTCAGGGCACCAAGGTGAAGGGCATCCCAGAGGAAAGCCGCTCAGAACGTGGCAAGCAGGAGGCAGAGAGAGCTCTGCTCACCAAGGACGATATAGACCCCCAGGGCATGGCCTCAGTGGGCATCCTCCAGCCACGCCCCTGCCCAGAGTCCACCCAGGTCAGTGCATCAGTCCATGGATTCGGTCGTGCCTCTCACGATCCAATCATTCCACCTCTGAAAAGTCCTGCATCTTCTCACACACGAGCTTTTGGGGGGCCCCTCGTATTCAGACCATAGCACCCACCCAGGCCAACCAAGGCCCAAAGCTTGAGTTCTTGGGGGGCAGAACTGCCAGCTCACCCCCTACTGGCTCCTACCAAGAAAGACGCAGACAGAGGCCAGTAACGGAGACCCAGGGGCCCTGACGTCTCCAGGAGCCCCACTCCTGGCAAACAGCGAATGTGACTGTATCCGCCCAGTCGTGGCGTCTGCCAAACCTCTCTCCGGGCTGCCGGGTAGTGGCGTGTCTGTAGTTCCAGTTACTAGGGAGGCTGAGGTGTAGAATTGCCTGAACCAGGAGTTGGGAGCCAGCCAAAATCCACGGACGCTCCTTCTATAAAATGTCAGAGAACCTGCCACCTTCTGTACTTGAATTACCTTTAATGACTCACACCCCAATGCAGTGTAATGCCGTATAAGTAGCTGCTGCTGGTGCATGGTGTAGGTATTACGACTGGAGAGTGTTCTGGACAGATGCATCTCTTTTCCAAATCCCCACCTGCCTGATGGAATCCGGTGGTGGGAGGCCGCCATACACACCGGCAGGAAGCCAAGAGACTTTCAAATGTGTAGCACGTTCCGTCACCATTCACCATGGACTTCTGCTTACGCTGGATTTAACCCCTTTGGAGGTGCTTCCACTTTCTCCTAAAACCCCACACACCAGTGAGTAAAGATTAAAAACAGGGGAAACCCACCAGGACAAGGAGACTAGGACAGATCCAAGACCAATAGAGATGGAATTTTGGGAATTTGAAGGCAGAAGGCCCAGAGATTACCCTGGCAGAGAGGAAGCTAACCCTGACGTTAATGGTGGAGTGACCAGTAATGGTGGGGTTACTCCAGGGCCTCAGAGAGGATGAGGTTCTGGAAGACCTGCCCTCCATCATGGACGGCGGCCTTTCTCCACAACTGTGGGGCCATGTGCCTCTCTCCTCCTGGATCAGTCCTCGTCACCCCCCCAGGGTGTCCAGGTCAGCTGAGAAGGCCTTACTTGTTAGAAGGTCCTTTGGTTACTAGATGTCCCTAAGAGGCCCACATGGGGAGAGGCCAAAGCAAAAGTCTTAGCTAAAGCTTTGCATAAAAAGAAGTTGAACTTGGACTCCCATCCACCCATGTTGCCAAAGATGGGACACGTCCCAACCCTGCAGGAGACCAGGAAGTGCATGGGCCCTGGGCTTCCAGACACACTGCTGTCACTGATCACAAGGATGACATGCAGACCACCACCTGAAGGAGGGATGCCCCTCCACAGCCACCTCTCATCCCTGTCCTAGAAGCAGTCCCTGGCCTTATGAACCCTGATTCAGAAGCTGGAATACTAATTTCTGGGAATCAGATCAGTCATGGAGCTATAGTGGTGGGGAGTTCCCGCCCACTGAATTAACCTGTCCAAATCACCCCCTGAAGCCCCCGGTTCTGTGCAGGTCCACGGGCTTCCAGTCCTTCCAGCCCCTCACGTCGGTACCCAGGACCCAGAGGTCAAAGCACCAATGGCCCTTGAACAATCAAAGGGGGAGTCCAGTCGACCCACTTGGACTTCCCTCCTCATTGTTCAAAGCAATAGGGAAAGCAACTAGGGGTGGGAAACATTTTTTTAAAACAAAATATATTTAGCAGAAGGAAAGTGAGTGAAATTTACAGGTTATGTTCAGAAAATTGGAAGTTAGGGTATCATTGGACCTTTAACAGCACTACAGAAGAGGCCTGTCCTCCAAACTGCAGGAAAATGAAGGCTATTCTGGAATCCTTTGCCTATCCAACCACAGGGCAGCAGGAAGGAAAAAATACAAAGCAGCTGTCCTGGATCCCTTTTCAGAATTACTAGGAAGTGGGTCTCTACTAAAACGAGAGGGAAATATCAAATAGAAGACATGGAATCCAGAAAACACGGGGTCGGCATCAGAGAAAGGAAAAGGGAATCCTGAGAAGGAAGTGAAGGAAAACCTGCTCCCACATGCGCTGGACAGTCAGTCACCACTGCAGGTGGGGGGCATGGGAAGATGCCCTGCAGAGGGCCCTGGGGGAACCCACAGACCCCTCGCTGCCTCGACCTCATGGAGAGGAGATCTGAGCCTCTCTAGGCGTGTTCCCAGGAGAATTAAGGTGGGCGGTGCAGTTCACTGAGCACAGGAAATAACGGGACAACTTCAGGGAGACCAAGAAGGAACAAGAAAGGAACTCTGTTACCCTAGGCTGAGTCGTGGCATTTACATGGACATAGAATGGTGTAGACAGAATATTCGCTCTAACCGAAAGTCACCACTGGACCTCTTCGGGAAGGTGTGGAGAGAGCCTGTGCTGAAGCTGGGGTGTGTAAGAGAGCTCAGGCCCCTGCTCTTCCACGGAGAAAGCCAGGGACAGCGTCTAACCCTCAGACCCCAGGGATGCCTGCAGACACTTGGTGCTTAGCAGCGCGGCACTGAGAACCCCCTCTAGGGAGAAGAGGGAATCTGGGAGGAGACGGTAGAGCAGTGGACTGTTCTTTTCGTCTTCCATTTACACTACTCTATTTTTCATATCATAAGCCTTGTGGTGCTATTTGGCCCATGAGATGATGCACGATCATAACTACTGAAAAAAAGGAAAAAAAAGCTAAATTTAAAAATGAGTCTGATTTTCCCAGACTTGAGGTGTCAGCAAGCGGAGGAGTGGAATCCAGCCACAAAACACGTCCTCATGATTGATTTTGAAAATCTGCTTCTCCTCTGTCCGTAGGAGCCCCGGATGCCTTCTGGATTCCAGGTGGCTCAGCTGTCCCCAACACCACGCATTCACTGAAGAGAAATCCTTTCTGTTCTACAGAATTTTGAAAGAAACACAGGATACTGTTGAAAAGCAAGACAAATGATTCAGAAAAAATAGAAGTGAATGTCCCCTGCCCCTGCCCTGGACCTGCAGTCCTCCCTACAGTCGCCACAGTTAGTTTTAGTGTCCCCTGAGCCTCCTCCCTCTGTCCTTCCTTCCTTGGACATCCGTCTTAGAATGCCCAGGTCTTGTGCTCCTGGTTACCCCAGCTGTAGGGAGCCCTCCAACAGAAGACGTGGCGCTAGAAGACAAAGCTGTGAGAGGCACCATGAGGCTTGTGGGGGGCTGAGCCATCCCAGGGCAAGCAGCCCTCCTTCCCTGGCTGGACCTGTTTAATGAAGCACAACTCAGATTCTGTGTGACAAGTGGAGAGGAAGCTCCTTGGGTGCTGCTCCTTGTTTCCCAGGCTGGCTTGCAAAACCGGAGAACCATTTCCATGGAGACCAGCACACTGGAGATGCGCTCTGGAATTGGTCCTTGAGGTTCTGCAACAAACAGAAATGTCAGCATGCAGAGACCTAAATATAGCTGTGTTCAGGGCCATCCATCACTTGGGCAGGCTGTACCACAGGACTCCACGAGGTGTTCAATATTTTAGCTTTTACACTATAGTCAGAGGAAGTAACTCATGGGAAACGTCTGCAGAAACCTGAGCGGCTTGGTTTGTCCCGATCAGTCACCATCAGAGTCCCGCTTGGGGGTGTGGGGCTCAAGGGAGAGATGTTGATCTTCACCACAGAGATGTCCTGTAACAGGCCAAATGGGAAAATGTTCTCTCCAGTAAGACAGAGAGACTTTTGCCTGTAAATACCAGAAAAATGTGTGCATTCCTCCTCCTCCTCCTCCTCTTCCTCCTCCTTCCCCTCCTCCTCTCTCCACAGCATTCCTGGAGACTGTAAATTATTGTCTGCATCATTTTGCAGGAGGGTTTGGCTCTGTCCCAGCTTGGAGCAGCTGAGCTGCAGCTGCAAGCATGCTGTCCATCAGCCACTGCCCACGGCAGCAGAGCCTGGTTTCTCTCACAGCCAGGATGCAGCTTCTCTCTCGAATTCATTTGTTCGATAACTATTCATGGCAATCCCACACAGAATGCAGACAGATTTGGAAAATAAACAGCCAGCAGAAGTCACCAAGAGCTTTTATGTTAATGGGGGAGACAGACAATCAATTAATCAGTGGGCGATTTCAGACTTCAATGAATGTAATGAAGAAGATATAATAAGGCAAAGCCAGATTGACCGGAGGGCATGGAGAGATGCCAAGTAGTACATCACATTGATCTCTTGAAAGATTTGACCTTGGAGGTGAGACCTGAAGGACAAAAGAGGAAGGGGAAGAGTCTGTCTGATAGTGGGAATGGGATTTCACAAAGGCTCTGAGGCTGAGCTGGGGTGGCAGCTGAGATCTAGGGGAGGGAGCACACGGTGTGGGATGAGGTCAGACAGGTGAGGACCAGCTCATTAAACCCAATGGCTTGGCGACTCCCTCAGAAGAAAGATGAGCAATGGTCTTCTGCTCCAGCAGCCCCCAGACCCAGTGACCTGCCCCTGCTTCTCCATGAGCGGCCCCAAGGTCTGAGTTTTATTGCTGCTCCTGTAAGAACAGAATTCTTCTTTTTTACTGCTGGGAAACTCAAAGCCAGACAGAGGACAACCAGAGGGATTCCTTAGGGCTTCCCTGCCGTGACGATTATGCTTTTGATGACAGTGATGACCATGGTGGTGCTGGCATCATGGTGATGATGGTGATAGCAGTGAAGCAGATCCTGGGCAGCAGGGGCTGCACATGCCGCATCACTATCTCGCTTGTCCCTTGCAGACCTGATCTATCACCCAGACGCACTCCGAGCGGTCCAAGCACAGGTTCTTATCAAAGCCCACCAATACTTTTTCCTTACTTCACCCATTTTTACAAGATTCCATTTTATTTCCCCTCTTAGCATATCAACAGCATTTCTTTAGTAAAATTTGGTTGACCTCAAATTTGCCACACACATTTTGGATGAATCTAGGTGTCCCCTTGAATAGCACCAGGATGCACGGGGATGTGTGCTGTTGGTTCCTTAGAGTCCCCCATCTGCCCGCCTGTGCTCCCAACATTGCTGCCAATTATTTCACTAACCAGCGTGTCTACTGGCAAATAATTCCCTTTGTTTTTGTTCATTTGGAAAATATGTTTTCTCTGCCTCTGTTCAAGGTTAATCTCCCTACTTTTAAATTCCCATCTAATTTTTCTTTGAATATTTTGAACATTTTCCTCCTCCCTCTTCTTGCTTGCATGATGTCTAGTGAGCAGTTGACTGTAATTCTCTCTGTTGGTCTGTGGGTAAGGTGTATGTTTCCTCTGGCTTCTTTCAATATTTTCTCTTTGAGTTTTTTCAAGTTTAAATGTGATCTATCCAGTTGCAGACATTTCTGGGATTTATCCTGCTTGCTGTTCCCTGAGATTTCTGGATCTGCTGGCATCTGTCACTCATTTTAGAAATTCTCAGCCGGTCTTCCCTCCCCCATTTCCTCCCATTCTCCTGTGCTTCTCCCTCCGCTGTTCCAGGGGGTTCACCTGCGTATGCTGATGCTGCCCCGCAGCCCTTGAAAATGCTGTTGTGATTTTCTCCTTCTCTCTGCACTTCAGCCGGCAGTCTTCAGCTGGAGAGCACATCTTCTGCTTTTGTCCACAACAGGCTTTGGCATATTAACTGGTTATTTTAAATTCCTGTCTGAGGATTTCAAGCTCTCCCATCTGAGATCTGGTTTTGGCGCTGGCTGTGTCTCTCAGACTATCTATTGTTGTGATTACATTTTTTTCTTTAGCATGACTTGGGACTTTTCTTGGAAGCCAGATGTGGTATATTAAGTAACAGGGGCTGAGGTAACTATTCCTGTGGGTGACTTCCTGCCAGTCTGGTTGGGGACCGGGCTGTGTTTAGCACAGTGGCTGCAGGTGTGAGGCTTCAGACTCCTCTGAACCCTTGCCTCATGCCCACTGGTGACTGTGGTCCCACCTGTAACAGCTCCCAAGATGGACCCTGTCCCTTGGGCTGTGATCCCCTGGGATTGCCCCAGAGCCTGGCTGACATGGTGGTAGGATGGGGGGCAGACGGGACCCTCTACTTAAACTTGTGGTTAATCTTGGGCTTTTATGCATCTCTGTCCTTGCCTGTGACCTTCACAAGGGTCACTCATGCTGTGGACCCCTCCGCTCAGGTGAGGTAGGAGGGCTACAGGGCAGGAGTTAGGGAATTGTCCTTCCACAGGTGGGACTGGCCCTGGTGGAACCCCTTCCTGGAGGGCAGACTGGTGCTGTGGAACACTTGGGACCTTTCCCGAAGCTGGCCGCTCGTGTTTCTGCCAGGGCCTCAAAGGCATTGCTCTGACCCTTTGTTCTGGAGATCTGGTCTGCTGGGGTTTCTGGAGGTAAACTCTGGAAACGTGAGGCCCAGGCTGCCTCTGTGGGGGCTCTCCCGCCCAAACTAGTCCCCACTCAGCTTCCAGTGACCTCGGCCCCCAAGGGAGCAATCCTTGATTGAGATCTAGCATCTCTGATTTTCAGTTTGTTCAGCTTTTTCTTAGTTTTAGACAGGAGCAATGATTTTCAAGCTCTTCAAATGTTGGAGTTGAAACCTGAGGCCCTCCACTTGATCCCCCACTTCCGATGTCTTTATTTCCCAAAGGAGACAGGAATCCTGCTTCTGAAGCATGTGCTCTTGGCTGTAAGTAATGCTGAGTTCATGGCTGTAAGAGTCTGAGTCCCAGGCTCTTGACGCACAAGGCTTTTCTCTTGACAGGCAAGAAATGACTCTCCATTCTCTCTTCTGCTGGGAAACGGGCACTTCACTATCCCCATGAGTCTGGGAAATCATTATTACTTTACAGAAAACCTATATAAAATGTTTCCCTAAATATGCAAGATATTTTTTTTGTTAAATTTGTTGCCAATCCAAACAGCCATCATGTCAGAGTCTACCATATTTATATATAATAAGGGAGTCATCATATTTGGAAAGGTTGAATGCTCTGATTTAAAGTGCTTTCCACATTATTATTTGATTAGGTTCGTTGAGAACATTTTGACAAGGCCACGGGCAAAGGTGCTTTGGAAGGGTGCACCTTCCTCAACAGATGGGCGGCTGGGGTCAGGGCTGCTGGGTTCAGCAAGGAAAACTATGAAACTTGAATGTTCATGCACAACAAATAGTTATTTTAGTGTAAGATTCCCCATGCAATATTTGCAGTGTCTGGTATCACTGTTCAGAGTCCGGAGGGGAAGGTATGAGAGAGAGCCAAAGGGCCTGGTCTAGGAGTATTGGGTCATCGTGGGGTCCACACGGAGGTGGCTAAGCAGAAAATGAAGAGCTGGTGAGATAGTATTCGTAAAGTCAGTGAAGAAATGGTGACCTGCAGTTAAGTCCGCGTTTCTCACGCTTATGACCCTCTCTCCACTCAGCCACCCAGGCAGCACACAGCTCTATGGTCCAGTCAGGGCTTCTGATGGCCAGGAGTGAAGCCCAGGGGACAAGCTCCGGTTGACAGTGTCGTACTCACTTGGGATGATCCGGTGCAGTCTGCAGCTCTGTGCCCACTGTGTCCACTGGATGTCCTCTCGCACCAAGGCAGACCGAGGCCGAGAGCCTTCAGCTCTGAGCTGGCCACAGGGGCCATTGTCAGACAGAGCACTAGCAGCCGCAGAGCAGAGTGCGGAGTCCAAGTGCAGAAACGATTCTCTCCCACCTCCTCTCCACAGGCCAGCCAGGGCCATCTTGGCTTCCAGGGAGCCCAACAGAATCAGCCGACTGATTTCTTCTCTCCTCTGGGAAATTCCATCTGCCCAGAAGTGATGCACTCGCTGCCTGGGCGTGGAGATACACTGGTGCTCAAAAAGCAGGCAGGTAGAGTCAGAAAGTCTGTTCATTAAATCACAATTAAAACCAGGAAGTAAGAATAAGAGAAAAATCTAGTGTCAGCATAAATAGCTCTCAATTGCAAAATAATCTTCCTCCCAATTTAATTGCTTGTGTAATGAGAGTTAATTGCAGAGTAGAGGTTTGGTTCACCTAATAAAATGTTCTTTTCAAAGAAAACAGTAATGAGGCGGCTAACCGGCGTGTGGAAGGTGTGGCTGGCTCTCCGGGGCTGGAGGCCCCGGGCTGGCTCTCCCTGCATTGCTGCGTGAGCGCAGGCGGACCTTGGTGGCCTGAGGCCTGCGCTTCTGAGGAGCAGATGGCTGGGAAACCCTCTCGCACAGGGCGTTCCATGAGGCCTGGCGGGTCTGGCATTAAGAAGTCCTGGCTTATGGAGTCCGTGGCCAAGGTCCCTCCTGCTCAAGACTGGCCTTAAGCTCCGACACCCCGTGGGCTTCCTCACACGCAGAGACCAGCAGCGCAGGTGTTGAGACCTGCAGCACTGGGAGCTAGCTGGCGTCTACTCCCCGAGCAGGGCAGGGTCACGCAGTGGTGGCTGTCCTGGCCAGGGCTGCTTGGCAGCACCTCCGTTCGTCAGGACAGCCACATGGGAGCTCTTAGCTGGAAGTTCTCGGGAGACTGGGAGCCGAGTGAGTGCTGTGTGGGCAGCAAGAAGCCCTGCAGAGCTGCTGTGGCCCCAGATCCTGGTCCTGAGCAGTGGAGTTTAGTCCACAGCTGCAAATCAATGGCACTGAGAGGGTGGACGTCTAAACCAGCTGTTATGGGGCCACCGAGAAGGGACCAGTGTAGACGGCTCATCAGGGATGATGGGGTCCTGGTGGCATTGAAGGAAGGGGGACAGAGGCCACAGGCATGCACACGCACTCCCCGTGTCTTGCCAGGTGATGCCATGTGCCACCTCGGGGCTCTGCTGGCAAGAAGGCCGTCACCAGAATGTGGCTGATGCAATGCCAGGACCATGACCGTCGCTGCCTTGGCAGGGTCTTCAGCTTGTGCAGGACAGAAGTCAAACCCAGTGAGCACGGATGGGGTAGGAGAACCAGCACTGCTTGATTCCCACAGCAAGGCAACTGGCCCACAGGCAGAGCAGCCCGGCAGCAGGTGACCACGCCACGGACACAGAGTGAGGGGGTCCAGGGAGAGGAGCATCTGCCTGTTGTGGACAGGAATTCGTACATGGGCAGGTTCCTGGCCACGCTCAGGATGCCTCGTGCTGCCCCACTCTGCACGTGGTCTGAGATGTGTCTGAATCCTGCTGTCTCCCCAGGAGTGGGCTTTAGCATGGAGGCTCATTTCATGCGGGGCCTGGCTGCTCGGCTTGGTTCTGTGCTCAGACCGCCTGCCTGTTTTCCACGTCCCTGTCTGTCTTAAGCAGAAGTAGCTGGGAGGCCATGTCCGCCTTCACCTTGAGCATAAAGCACACAGCACCTTTTCTTTAGCTGTCTCCAACTTGAACCTGAGCCCTGTGTTTTGGTCCCTCTGTTTGTCCTGAGCGTAGAACAAAGCGCCTTCCTGTTGACTGTCACCAACTTTTAGCCTGATACTCCTGCCTCAGAGCCTCCAGAATCGTGAGAGAAATAAACCTCCCTCCTTCACAAACCAGTCTGCCTCAGGTCTCGCGTGACAGCATGAGAGGCCGACCCGCAGAGGAGCGGGAAGATGAAGCTGAGACTCCCCTGCCACAGAGGGGGGCGGCCAACAGGAGGGACAGGAGACCCTTCGCATCTGCTGGCTCAGTCAGGTCACCATTGGTGGAGGGACGCCTACTGACCCCTTCTCAAGTCTCCATGGAGGGGAGAGAAGAAGTGGGGGACCCTGTGCTCACACCCCCCCCCAAGCACCAGAGCTGGAGACGCCCAGCGTGCACCTGCTGCCAGGCAGCTTGGGCTGCTGCTCACCAAGGCCCGGGGCTTGCCTGAGCGATGCGGAGGGACTGAGAGGCGCCAGCTTTGCCCAGGGTCGGCTGGGCATCTCAGCTCACCCAGGGGAAGGCAGAGCAGAGCGAGGGGGCCAAGTGCAGCAGTCAGGGTGTCAGCCAATCATACCAGCAAGCTGAGGGGTCACTTGGGTCTTCACGGTCTGGATGATGATCTACAAGGTTCAAGGTGGGCCTGCTTGCCTTTCTGGGTCATGGCCACAGAGTGGCCCTGTCTGCTGCTGGTGCAGTAGGAACCTGCTTCATGCTAACAGAACACAAGGCCAGTTGTCAGACCACACGTCACAGGCTTTCCTGCTCAGGAAGGAAGCTGGGACAGTTCTGCCCCTGACCTGGGACGGTGAGTCCTGTTTGGAACCCAGCTGCCTCCAGGGGTCTGGTTTCATCTGCTCTGTGAGGTGAGCTGCCCAGCCAGACTGGACACAAATGATTCAAGTGCTTGGATTTCAATTCAGAGGCGATGATTCAGAAAGTCGAGGGAGACAGACACCTTTCAGTCGGCTTTATGGGTAGGAGAGTGTGTGTGTGTGCCGGGTGCGGGATGGAACTCAGGGCCTGGCACAGGCCGGGCAAAATGCTGACCTCTGCCCCTTGTGCCTTATTCTCAATTGGTTCCAGACACCGGGAGGGAAAGAGTCACACGTGGCCTTCCCCTCAAGCTCACTGTCACCCTGTGTGTGCCTTCGTAGCCTGCACTCCCAGAGGGAAGGACACCTGGGTGGTGACGCCTTCCAGCCAGAGGATGGGCAGCTTTGGTGTGGCGGGTGGTAACGTGCGTCCCCTGGGAAATTGTTACGCAAATTTCCCACCCCAGACCAATCTGCCGAATCAGAGGCTGGGTGACCTCAGCAGCCTATGCGGAGGCAGCCAACCCAGGGATGCTCAAGTTTGAGAACCACAGATGCAGAGGGAAGATCAGCAGGTGGGAGACCAAGGAAAATACCCCAGGCACCTCCACTGTGCAGCTGGGGCAACCCAGCCCTCCGAGAAGCCGTGGGCTTTTCATCTTTAAAAAGCAGATACTTCCTAATTCCCTGGCTCCTGCAGAGGTGAGAGGGGAAACTGAGGGAGACGCGGCTGGAGTTGGAGACGCACGAAGCGTCAGCAGCACCTCACTCTGGGCCGCAGCACAGGTACTTGCTCACTGTGAAGCATCAGTCAGAATGATTGACAGGTCTTCTTTCCCAGAACTCAACCCTCTGGTTCCTGAGGAAGATGCTCGACCTGACTTCTATTACGCCTGTGCACCAGGTTCATTGATTCAACAAGCCAGGGGCTGGCTGGCTCAGGGTCTCAGGGTGGATGGTCAGCAGGGGCCTGCAGGGGCCACAGGGTGGTTGGAGTAGACCTGAATGAGGCGACCCTCCACACCCAAGGTCTGCCTTCCCCCCCGGGAGCGTGGGAGGCGAGCCCCAGGTCAGCAACAGAAGTTCAGCCTTGGCACAAATGTCTGGTGTCCACTCAACATCTGTAACCCTGATTGCCACCTATCTAGGAAGGTGGGGTCAGCGTTTAACATCGGCCCCAAACAAAACCTGTGAGCCAGATCAGGCATTGGATGGCAGGAGTCGACACTGTATTCATAAGCCCCGCAGCACGGACGGGTAGAAATGACGAGAACCACGTGACTCTCCTAGAGAGTGGGTTTACAGTGTCTTAAGTGAAACTAGGGGAGGAGGTGAGGAAATTTGAGATGTTTTAAAATGTGAACACACGAGAGGCGGCAGGGAGGCAGTAGATGATGGCTGTGAAGAGAAGGAATAAAAACTTAACTAAAGGTAGCGTAAAAGTGAAAGAGAGGCGGAGAGAACAGGCATGTCTGGCTGTCAGAGGGGGAAGAGGAGGAGACAGCTCAACAGGAAGGAGGAAAATCAAGGCAGCAGCACACCAGCAGCTGGACAGTCCAAACAACCCAAATGCACGTGTAGTCAAACCCCTGGGGTCCCCCCAGGGTCACAGACAGGCAGGCACAGAAGAAAGTAATAAGATGAAAGTAAAATCAGAATATACAGATGAGTATTTTGGAACCTATCTGCACAGTGAGGACACACACACACATACACACATCTCACAGAACGAAAAAAGAAAAAAACAATGAAATATAATGAAATTAAATGTATAAAGGCATTCTACTGCCATGTATAACAGATTGAACAAATGTATAAAAGAATAAAAAATGAAAAAACAAAAGCAAATAAGTAAGTAAAATTTTAGTAGCATTAAAAAATAGAATCCAGCCATTCTATTCATAAGCATTTACACAAGATAAATGAAAATAAAAATCCAGGCACATCATTGAAAAAAAATAAATAAAAAGAAATAATATTCTCAAGATTGAAAAAAGTTCAAATTTTAAAATACATGGGGGAAATATAGAAAAATTTAAAAAAGAGAGAAAAAAATCTTAATCTGCTGAGGTGGTTAAACTGTTGGGGGTGACTTTCATTCTTTGCATGCACTTTGGCTCTGTGACCCTGGGTCAGGGCAGGGCTTGTTCAGTCAACATCCTTGTGCTCCTCCCCTGGCTGCCTGCCCTTGTGGATGCAGATGAGGCTGGAGTAGTTGCTCTCAGCTCCCCAGCTCAGGGTGGGACAGACTGGGGTGCTGATAAACTGTGTGTTTCCTGCAGCAGGGAGGGGCGGAGTTCTGAACTGGAGGCTCCAGTCCTTGGGGTTTGGCCTTGGCTGAGCCTGGGACTCTGAGGGTGGGTGTTGGGATTGGATCCACAGCCCTGTTGCTGGGGAGACACTGGCTCTGCTGGACACCCGGATCTCTGGGCCTCCTGTAAATTCCACTTTCAGGGTACAGGGACCAACCCTCCCCAGGCCTCACCTTCACTGCTGTGGTTGTGAATTTCCGGTGTCTGCCCCAGAGTGCAGCTGCTCCTGTGTGGCTGGTCAGGCGTCAGTCTTCCCAGTAGCTCTCATGGCACCTGCGACAGAGGGTGCTTTCTCCCTCGGGGTCTGGGGCCGCAACTCCAGATGTTAGGGTCCCAGTCCGACTAATCCCCGAAGAGTCAAAGTGAACACACGGTAATGCAAATCACACCACGAGGTTTTATTAAAGCAAGCTCGAGCCTGGACAGCAGCCAGCCCCTCAGACCCATCCAATGGCTGGGGGGAGGGGGCGGCCCCGAGGGGCGAGAAAGCGCTCTATTTAAGAGCTTTCTCCAGCATTCACACACAAGGACCTGTACATTTATTGGTTAAAATTCACACAGCTAAATATTTGTCCTCTTTTGGTTTGGTCCCTCCACTTTATTTGAATCTATTGGGTCCCACCAAAACTGAAACGGGTCCTGGAGGGAGCAGGGAGGAGGGAAGGAGTGAATGATGAGGGAGAGAGGGGGTCAGGGCTAGGTCCCTGTCCTTGATAGATGGGGTCTCCGGACAGCTGCACATTTCCTCAGGAGGATATCTCTGAACAGCCTTGATAAGCCCGGGGCCCAGCGCATCCCATTTGACCCTTATTGGCCCTCGAAGGCGCCGCTGTGGCTGCCCGGCATCCTCAGGGCTTGCAGGCCCTTTTCCTGGGGGTGCGTTTCACAAAATAGCTGGTTTATACAAGAGGGGCTGCACGGATGGCACCCCGTTCCTCACACAGACCACCATTTTCTTTGTGCCTATTATCTAGTCCCTGGGGTTCAGGCTCACCTGCACCCTGGGGTCAGGACAGGGGCTGCTGGTTCGCTGGCAGCCTCCCTTCTGAGCCCCATCTCCCACCTCTGCTGCCCTGCGGGCACTGTAGGAGGTCCCACTGGACAGTCATGCCTTGGTTGCTTTTCAGCGATCCCCCGCTGACTGTGGGTCCACTGAGCCCAGCGCCCCTCTTCAGGCACCTGCAGGCCTCGCTCTCCGCCTTCCTGCTTGGCAAGCCACTTCTCCTCTGTATCCACCTCGGAGCCTCAGCTGCAGTGGGGTTGTCCTCCCTAGCCCTCGTGCCTTGTGAAATTAGCTCTCCCCTCTTCCCCTCCTCGCTCTTTCCTCTCCCTCTTTCCCTTCCTGTCTCTCTCCCTCCCTCCCTCCCTCTCTCCTCTCTCTCCCTCCCTCTTCTCTCTCTCCCTCACTCCCTCTCTTTCCTTCCCCTCCTCTCTCCCCTTTCCCTTCCCCCTCCCTCTCCCCCTTCATCTCCATCTCTACCTCTCTCTCTCCCTCTCTCCCTCCCTCTCCCTCCCTCCCTCTCTCTCCCTCTCCCTCCCTCCCTCCCTCTCCATCTCTCCCTCTCTCTCTCCCTCTCCCCCTCCCTCTCCATCTCTCCCTCTCTCTCTCTTTCTCTCTCTCCCTCCCTCTTCCTCTCTCACTCTCCCTCTCCCCCTCCCTCTCTCCCTTTCTCTCTTTCTCTCCCTCTTTCTCTCTCCATCTCTCCCTCTCTCTCTCCCCTCCCCTCTCCCCTCTCCCTTCCCCCTCCCTCCCCCCTCCCTCTCCCCCTCCCTCTCCATCTCTCCCTCTCTCCCCTCTCCCCCTCTCTCTCCCCCCCTTCCCCCTCCCTCTCTCCTCCCTCCCTCTCCCCCTCCCTCTCCATCTCTTCCCTCTCCTCTCGCCTTCTCCCCCTCCTCCCTCCCTCCCCTTTACTGTGTTCCACGTTTTCCAAGGTCAGTGATCACAACCCGAAGCCCAGGCTAAACCTGGCTCTCGTTTGTACCCTGCACACACACTTTCTCGAAATGGAATTAGTGAAATAGGAGTGATAGGAAGTTTCGTGTACACACAGACCTGGCCATGCTGACCTTGAACACCAGGACAGCTGGTCATCCTGCTGCTCTGCCCCATGGCCATGCCTGGAGCCGCACCCTGGTCGTGCTCCCAGGGAGCTCTTGTACCTGGTTGCAGGTTGTCCCACTGGGTTCAGCTCACAACCACCTTCCCAGTCTCCAGTCCCTGGAGAGTGGAGACGGCAGCTCCTGACACGCAGTGGCCTATTTATGGGCCTGATTCCACTCAGGTGTTTTCCAGGTGCTGGGTGGAACCCGAGGCCCAGCTGGTGCCAGGCGAGTGCTCCCTCTGAGCCATGCCCCCAGGCCCTCTTCTCCACTTCCTATCTTCCAGATGGCGGTATTGAGTTTAGGCTTGCTTCTGCGCTTCTGAGTCTGTCTGTAGTGACAGGAGGCACACGCCCGGCCTCTCAGAGCAAGGGTCGTCTTTGTCCTTCTGGAGCACGTTCTCCTAGCGTGGGCCCCTTCTGACCATGGTGGACCTTCACCATGACCACGGTCAAGTCTGTACGGAGCGTAGCAGAGGAAGCCATGTAAAAACCAAGGAAAGCGCCAGTGGAGCGCTCCCGAGGGAGGCCAGGCTCTGAAGCTCTCCCTGCCGTTGGAAAGAGTGTCATCCCACCTGAGTGTGTCTCTGTCTGTCTGTCTTTGGATCTTTTCCCTCTGGCTGTCCCTCTGTATGCAGAGCGGCTTCCCCGTGCACTCTGACCCTCTCTGAAGCCCTGCGCCAGCTCTGGGTGGAACAGTCGGCCGTCTAAGGCTGTCAGCACAGTGGGGACGGGGGCGAGAGACCATCTCCAAGCCAAGCTGGTTTTGAATCTGGTGTAGAAGAGAAAACCAAAAACCAGCCCTAAGCAGAGTCTAGACTGTGGGGAGGTTGCCGGGAATCACCGGCTCTCGGCCGGCCTCCAAGCCGGCCAGGCACACGCTCTGCTGCACACGCCATTCAGCTGTGACTCAAGTTCACTCTAGATGCCGAGATTCTTTTTAATTACTCGCTTTGCCATCTGGATTTGAAGTCATGGTGGACAGGAGACAGCAGCAGGGTCCGTTAAGATCTCAGAATGGAATTTTCATCTTCCTCCCGGCGCCTCTCCTCCCGGGCGCTGCGAGCAGCGTTACGTAAGGAACCATCCAACGGGGGTGTCTTCCCTCCTCCGGCTCCAGGGGATTCCGAGCTTCCATGAGCAAGACACGGAAGTGCGGCTTTAATCATCAAAAATAGGCTCCGGCCCTGAAGAGCGATGGTTAAGGCTGCCCGGCTCCCAGGCATACCGTCCCCACAACTTAATTGTGGTCTTTTAGGGTCTGGGTTGCTGTGTCCCCAGAAGCTTACGGGGGAGACAACGTAAGGAAGTTGAGGGGTGAGGATGACTGGGCTGAGGGCCTTAACCCCATCAGTGGATGACCCCGAGGGAGGGCTGGGCCGTAACTGGGCAGAGGGCCGCGGCCCGAGGAGCTGGGTCTCTGGGTGCGTGCTGCACCCTTTGGGGTTTACATTGCTCCTGGTGAGTGAAGCTCACCATGTCCCCAGCTGCCTTCCTCGGCCACACCTTTCCGCCATGATGTTCTGCCTGTTCTCCAGCTCCAAGGAATGGGGTCAGCCGTCCAGGGACTGAGACCTTTGAAACCATGAGCCAGGATTCAGAGCCTGTTCCTGTCAGGTCTTTTGGTCACAGCGCTGAGAAAGCTGACGGAAACATGGTAAAACACACGTGGCAGGAAGCTGACCATCTTCACTCCGCTCCAGGGGACCATTTGGTGGCATTAGGCACATGCACATGGTGTGCAGCCATCTCCCCATCCGTCTCCAGAACGCTCCTGTCTTGCAAACTGAAACTGCCCCATTAGACCACGACCCCCGCCCCTCTTCCCATGGCAGCCTGGACAGTGCCATCTGACTTTCTGTCTGGATGATCACAACCTCTCCAGGGCCCCATGTAAATGGAATCGTAGCATTGTCTTTGTGTGCCTGGCTTCTTTCCCATGGCGAGTATCCCCCAGGTCCCACACCCTGTGCCCTCCCCTGCAGGCTGAAGGACATGCGTGTGCCTCCCACGTTCACCTTTCCTGCCTTCCACACGCACATATCACATTTTTCTTGCTGTTCATGGGCTGATGGACCCTTGGCTACTTCCGTGTTCCAGCCATGGTGCCTGACCTCTTGAGGCCCCGTCTGGTTCACTGGGGTGCACGTCCAGAGGGGGCACTGCTGGATCTTAGGGTGGTTCCACGTTTGAGTTGTCTGAAGCGCGGCCCTGCTTTCCCCGACTGTGTCCCACTTCCCGCGCCCACAGCCAAGCCAGGGGCTCTACCTGCTCCACTAGCCCCAGCACAGCGCGGCTTCCCGTTTCCTGGTAGCTGTTCTGATGAGGCGGGAGGGGCAACTCGCTGTGCTTTGGAGCCGCGCTTCCCGGGTGACACCCTAATGATGTTGAGTGCCTTTCCGTGTTTGTTGGCCGTTATGTTTTCTTTGGAGACATTTCTGCTTGGTCTTTGTCAAATGCATACCTTTGTGAGATTAGGGAACCTTCATTACTCTGGGCAGGAGGGTCGGCGGAGGAGGAGCCTGAAGAGTTCTGGATAGGTGCCAGGTGTTGGGAGCACCGTGGTGAGCTGGCCAGCAGTTGGCGGGATGGGTTCGGGTGGGGCGGGGGTCCAGACGGGAGGCCTGCTTAAGATGGCGGCAGAGCGTTCCAATAGGTCACAGGGGCCTCATTGGACACTGGACTCCCAGCGACAGCTGCATGTGCTCAGGTGGAGGCTGGCACCTCTGGGGGAAGAGCAAGATGCATGGTGGGCAGAAGTCCAGGAAAGGCCAGGGCTTGGGGAGCGGGTCAGCAGCAGCTAAGAGCTGAGGCTTCATACTCCTGCCATGGGGCCCAGCGCACCTATGGAGTGGCTGTGTGACCTTGAGCTCGTCACTCAACCTCTGAGCCTCAGCGCGCTTGTCTGTAAAACAGGAATGGGAACACACACAGCACAGGGCAGCTCACAAAACCACAGGGGCCATGTCTAAGAGCTCTTGGCAAAACCACCATTGAATAGCCCGTGTCGGGGGCAGCAGCCCTCCTTATTACCCAGACCCCCAGACCCTCAGAAACTCAGATGCAGTCAGACTTCAAACACTTTCTTTATTTCCCTATTATTCTCAGAAGATTTATAACATTCACGCCAAATAAGCAAATATAGCAGCTCAAAGATCACAGGTTAAAGAGTCTCACTTGGTGTGACGTCCCACGCTCTGCTGTGATTTTGGAATAGTCCAGGGGATGCTGCACCCATGTGCACTTGCCCCGAGGGAGATCAGTTGAAGCGAGCGTTTCAGTGAGACACTCAGGAGCAAACTTAATGTCCCATACAGGACAATTCCTTGTCTCTGGCTCCCCAGAGCCTCTCCCTCCCTCTTGGTCTCCTCAGTCTCCACGGGTGCAGAGGCTGCATCTGACGTGAGATTTCAAGCCCTGTCACAAGCCGAGCCAGGTCCCTTCACCCTCATCAGGGTCCCAGCCACCAGGGCCCGGAGTCCCCTGGGGAGCACTCCTGGAGGCGGGGCCGCAGAGCTTGGACCTCAGCTGCAGCCAGGCAGCTCTGCTGGGTCCCCAGGGAGGACCCGGTGTGCCCTGTTCGTGGGAGTCGCCTGCCCTCCGACTCGCTTGGCCGAGGGCCTCGTGGTTCTCGTCTGCATCTGTGGTCGCGTTGCCGGACTCCTGCCAGGGCGCGCATGAAACCATCAGAAATCATAACCGCTTCCACCTCGTCCTGTGAGCAAGGACCCCGAAGGCACAGACGAGAGAGAGGAGGTCTCCACGCTGGCCACAAACAGAGCTGTGCGTCCCCAGATTCATAAGGCGAAGCCCTGACTCCCCAGGTGACTGTCTGGAGATTGGCTCTTTAGAAGGGTGAGTAAGGGTGCCTCAGAATGGAGCCGGATCCACCAGGACCCATGCTGCCATGGGAAAAGCAAGAGACCAGGGCTGCCCGGGCAGCGGACAGCTCATAAGCCCAGGGTGAGACCTCAGGAGCCACCACCCTGCTGACCCTGGAGCGGGACGCCCAAGCTCCAGAACTGAGAAGACGGATTTGCACGGTCCAAGCCACCGGTTCTGGGATGCTTTGTTTTTGGCAGCACCTGCTGTCTAACACAACGCCCAAGCTTGAGCATCTCCAGGGAGCTGCCGCCAAGTTGCGGGACGGAAGAAGGAAGGGGAGTAACTCAGGGTCAAGGATAGCTGGAGAACATCCCTACGGGTGTGACTACCGGTGTAGGATCCGAGGGGAAGGAAGCAGATTGGGAGCCTCCGCATTGTTGAGGGAGTCGAGCTGTCAAAGGAAAAGGCCAGACCAAGAGTAAACAAAGCGCAAACCGTGCTTCATCTCCAAAGCTCTTGCTGGGGCCTCTCGGAGTGCACACCAGGGAGTGGACCAGAGGGTGCCATCTCCCAGAAGTGCCTTCCTCCCACACCCACCTGGCTGAGGCCAGGGAGCCCAGTGGGCAGGACAGAGCTTCCCAGAAGGCAGAGGCAGGGCACAGAGAGCAGCAGACCACGGGATTCCCCCAGCTGGCAGAGCCGGGCTTTATGCAGGGCGCTCCTCTACTGATGGAGCAGGGGAGTCATGGACACCCATCAGGAGGGTTTCCCGATCACCCAGAGCAGTGGCTGCTGGGCTTCATCCTGCCCTTTCTCCATTCATACTTGGGAGCAGAGGCAGGAGGAAGATTAACTGACCTAAGATCTATGGGTCAATAGACCACAAAGAGCCAGGTCTGGATCTGATGGAGGGAGCCACACACACATTACCCTGGGATTCTGGTGTTCTTGTGGGAGGGGGCCTTGTGTTCTTTGTAGGAAGAAAGGGTCCCCGTGGACACTTGGTCATCAGAAAGGCAACTTGCAGCAGAGATGGTTGACCGTCCACCAGAGTTAGTGATGGCTAGGAGTTGATCACTCGGGTGTCTTAGGAGCAAGGAACTGGAGACTACAGGGGGTGTTGTCCCAGGCCCTCAACAACGGCCTGGACAGACCTCCACATGGGCCTCTGTGTCACACCACTGAAAATCGGGGCTGCCTCAATTGATCACCCTAACAGCCTCCTGGCTGGTCTCTAGGTTCCATGCAAGCCACTTGCAATCCACCTCTCAACCCAGTAGCCATTGCCTCTAAAACTCTGCATCAGACTATGCTGTATCCCCATGTGAGCCCAATGTTAGAAGACCCCCAGACCCTGTCACAGTCCATGCTATAATCTAAATATGTCTCCCCAAAAGGGATGTGTCAGCCCAGTTCCTTGGCCCATTTATTGATTGGGTTCTTTGTATTTTTGGTGTAAAGTTTTGTAAGTTCTTTATAAATTTTGGAGATTAGTGCTCTATCTGAAGTGTGTGTTGAAAAGATTTTCTCCCACTCTGTAGGCTCTCTTTTCACATTATTATTTCCTTTGCTGAGAAGAAGCTTTTTAGTTTGACTACATCCCACTTATTGATTCATGCTTTGATTTCTCGTGCTTTGGGAGTCTTGTTAAGGAAGTCTGGTCCTAAGCCGACATGATGAAGATTCGGGCCTACTTTTTCTTCTATTAGGTGCAGGGCCTCTGGTCTAATTCCTAGATCCTTGATCCATTTTAAGTTGAGTTTTGCGCAGAGTAAGAGACAGAAGTTTAATTTCATTTTACTGCATATGGGTTTCCAGTTTTCCCAGCACCATTGTATGTTTTTGGCTCCTTTGTCTAGTATGAATAACTGTATTTATGTGGTTTTGTCTCTGTGTCTTCTACTCTGTACCATTGGTCTACCTGTCTACTTTGGTGCCAATACCATGCTGTTTTTGTTACTATTGTGCTGTAGAATTGTTCAAGTTCTGGTATTATGATACCTCCTGCTTCACTCTTCCTGATCAGGATTGCTTTCGCTATTTGAGTCCTCTTATTCTTACAGATGAATTTCATGATTACTTTCTCTATTTCTATGAGGAACATCAGACACTTTACAGAAAAAGATATTCAGGCAACTAACAAATATATGAAAAAGTGTTCAACATTTCTAATAATTAGAGAAATGCAAATCTAAACCACCCCAAGATTTCATCTCACTCCAATTAGAATGAATATTATCAAGAACACAAATAATAATAGATGTTGGCATGGATGTGGGGAAAAAGGCACACTTTTACACTGCTTATGGAGTTGCAAATTGGTGCAGCCACTCTGGAAAGCAGTGTGGAGATTCCTCAGAAAACTTGGAATGGACCTACCTTTTGACCCAGTTATCCCACTCCTCGGTTTATACTTAAAATCAGCAAACTGCAGTGCACAGTCATATCAATGTTTATAGAAGCTCAGTTCATAATAGTTAGATTGTGGAACCAACCTAGATGCCTTTCAATAGATGAATGGATAAAGAAACTGTGGTATACATACACAATGGAATATTATTCAGCCATAAAGAAGAATAAAATTATGTTTTTTGCAGGTAAATGGATGGAATTGGAGAATATCATGCTAAGTGAAATAAGCCAATCCCAAAAAACCGAAGGCTGAATGTTTTCTCTGATAAGTGGATGATGATACATAATAGGGGTGGGGTGTAGGGGGTAAGAGAAGAATGGAGGAATTTTGGATTATGTAGAGGTAAATGAAAGGGGGGAGGGGCAGGAGTAGCAAAGATGGTGGAATGAGGCAGACATCATCACCTATGCACATGTATGATTACATGAATGGAGTGAATCTACATCATGTACAACCATAGAAATGAAAAGCTGTACCCATTTGTGTACAGTGAATCAAAATGCAGTCTGTAAAGATTCTAAAAAAGAGATGTGTCAGAAGCTTGCTTAATCCTGAGAGCATCTGCGTTAGAATAGGAAGCCCAAGGGAGGTGCTTACATCACGAGGCCCCCACCCCGAGCGTGGATGGGAGCATAGCTGCAGATGCGAGCTGGTTCTTGTGGAGTGGGCTCCTTCTCTGTTCCCTTCTGCTGTGCTATGCCGCAGCCCGAGGCCCTCAGCAGAGGCCAAGCAAAGGCTGCACCAAGCTCTTGCATCTCCCAGCCTCCAGAACTGTGAGCCCAAATAAATTCCTATTCTTTATAAATTGCCCAATCTGTAAAATCCCATTACACCTACTAAAAGTGAACCAGGATGGTCCACAGGGTGAGCATGATCGGCCTCCAACCGCCTCGCCACTTACTGGCTCTTGCCTGGGCGGCTGTTCCCCAGGCCCTGCTCACGGCAGGCCCCTTCGGCTCCCTCCAGGCCGCAGCTCAGATGTCTCCTGTGGGCCTGGACCTGACCCCCAGCAAAGCAACACCCCTACTCACCCCTGTGGACACACACACCCGTTAAGGCGGCTCTCCTGGTTTTGATTTTCGGTTCTAGCACGTGCACACTCTGAGATCTCCATGCTTACTTTTAGCTCCCTGAGTGAGAGCGTGGTTTACACGAGAGCAGTGTGCCTGTTCCCTGCCAGCCTCAAGCCTGCTGACCAGTGCCGCACAGAGAGGGTGCTTCACAAGAGGCATGGAGTGAGTGAGTCATGACCAGGACACGCCTGAGTGACTGGCCTCTTCTGAGGACGTGAGGCAGCATGGATGGCTGGGACACCACAGGTGAGCTCCTTTCTCATGCCCACACCCTTAGCTAACGGGCTAAGAGCTGACTTCACCTTAGCGGGCTCTGTCTACACACAGGCGTGGTATACCCGACACTGATAGGACAAGAGCGGAAGGTGAACTTTAGAGGAGGCTCTTCCTCAAATTCCAAGAAATCACCAGAAATAACCAAGGTACGTTGGTACAGAGCCAAAAAAATGAAAGAAAAGAAGAATAGATAACATTTGTTCCTTTATGAGAATCTGCCAGCCACGGAGACCTGGGGTCCTGAGACCACAGCGGCAGACTGGCTGTCATTCTGTCCCCTTCCTCTGCCACGAGATTCAGCAGCTCTCTCTTCAAGTCCCCCATAACATTAGGTTTGCTTACGTCACACTTGGGCCAATGGGCTGTTAGTGCAGGTGATGCATCAAGACCTTAAGGTGCGATCGTGTGTTGGGCACACTCTCCTGTGTCGGCCTCTGCCATGAGAACCTGCCCAGTGGTATGCTGGACCTGGATGTGCAAGATATGTGGACCACAGCCGCCAAGCCACAACCACTGACCCACTCTCAGCCCATTTGCAGGCAAAGTGACAAAAAGAAAATGCAGCTCAGTGCCGTATCGAGCTCCCATGAGCGCCTGAGGACACAGTCTGGGGGACAAGGGTGCTCCCACAGTGACGACGGAGATCAAAGGCGTCCAAGCCTACTGGTCTGCAGGCTTACTGTGTGCACTTTCCACCACTGCTTGAGAATGGGCACCTCTGCCCCTGGAAACACGCTTCTCTGTCCACGTGCCACGGCAGCAGCCTCATGCGACTCTGGGGCTTCCTCTTGTGCTGGACTTAATCTTGGTCTCTTCTCCAGGGCCCCGGGAGCAAGGGTCTGCTGTAGGTAGCGTGTGTCACCTGCGCGCACTCTACAGCAAGCTGCGGGCAGCAGGCCTTGCCATCTAGGTGGCAGAAGTGAGCCTGTGTGAGAACAATGCACATCATGGTCCCCATCGCCAACCACTGGTGACTGTAACTAAGGTGCCAGGTCCCTGCGCTCAGGAGCAGCTCTGGCACCACAGTAGTGGACAGCTGGCGCGGCCTCGCCCATGTTGTCCAGAGCCCTCTGGCGGCACACCCATCTCCCCTCAGACCCCACCATTCACTCCGTGCATGGTTTCCTCCCTCAGCTGTGCAGGCTCCCTCCTGGGGTGGTGCCGCTCGGTGACATCTCACACTCTTGCCTGTTGCTCCTTTCCCCTCCTCTGTCCCCTCCAGCCGCCATCCCCTGTGGGTTCTAAGGCTTTGCTGATGCAGGGAAGCCCCCGTTTTAGTCAGCTTGTGTTGCTCTGACCAAAGACCTGACGAGGACAGCGCAGAGGAGGGAGGGGTCATCATCACTCACAGACTCAGAGGGCAGCTGATTCCACAGCTCCGGGCAGGAGGTGATTCAGGGCACCAAGGTGAAGGGCATCCCAGAGGAAAGCAGCTCAGAATGTGGCAAGCAGGAGGCAGAGAGAGCTCTGCTCACCAAGGACGATATAGACCCCCAGGGCATGGCCTCAGTGGGCATCCTCCAGCCACGCCCCTGCCCAGAGTTCACCCAGGTCAGTGCATCAGTCCATGCATCCGGTTGTGCCTCTCACGATCCAATCATTCCACCTCTGAAAAGTCTTGCATCTTCTCACACATGAACTTTTGGGGGGCCCCTCATATTCAGACCATAGCACCCACCCAGGCCAACCAGGGCCCAAGGCTTGAGTTCTTGGGGGGCAGAACTGCCAGCTCACCCCCTACTGGCTCCTACCAAGAGAGACGCAGACAGATGCCAGTAACGGGGACCCAGGGGCCCTGACTGTCTCCAGGAGCCCCACTCCTGGCAAACAGCGAATGTGACTGTATCCGCCCAGTTGGGGCGTCTGCCAAACCTCTCTCTGGGCTGCGGGGTGGTGGCGTGTCTGTAGTCCCAGTTACTAGGGAGGCTGAGGTATAGGATTGCCTGAACCAGGAGTTGGGAGCCAGCCTGGGCAACCTGGTGAGACCCCATCTCAAAAAAAGAAAGAAAAACAAATAAAAACAAAACCTCCCTGGACTACATGGATCAAATGCAGATGAAGGAGTTTCTGCAGGAACATTCCACAGGACCTTTCTAAAGATAAGCAGAACCAAAGGCCTGACTTAATTTTTTTTCTCCCCAAAAGACTTTAGAACATGAAATAGAAATTCCTGTGAAAATGTCTTCTTTATTCCTCCTTCAAAGGATTTCTGGGGTTCAGGCTTCCTCCTTGAGGGGTCCCACTGAACAAGCCCAGGGAGGTGGGGCAGGCGGAGGCAGGAAGAGCAGGACGCCCGCGTTGCCTGCCCTGCCCTCTGCCTCCCTCTCCACCCGGCTTCTCTCTTCACTCTTCATACTATCGAGGTTCGACCCCCAACCCCAGGTCCCCACTGGCTTCCAGGCACTCCTTCCTGGCTGCAGCTGAACGGCTCCTGTCCAGGCTGCCCAGGTGACAGCATCAGGTCTTCCCTCGCCTCTGACGACACAGGTCCTGCGCAGCCTGCCACCGACTTGCTCTCTGGACCCTGATCTCCACGCCTTGTGCACCCTGGGCTCCGGGTATCCTTCCCTCTCCATGGGCCTTCTTGGCCTCTCTGAGATTCCCAAGGCCCCAGAGACGTTGGGGAAGCATGTTTGCTCTTGTCCTTTGCATCCGGTGTGGTCACCATCTGAAGGACAGCAGCTCTAAAGGACAGGGACCTGGGCACAAGCTCTGGAGCCAACCTGATCCAGGTTCAGCCCACTAGGGCTGGGCTGAGGACTAGGTGTCCTGTCTGTCGAAACCCGGTTTGAATCAGGTCTAGTCATCTCTTCCCTGTGGGGACACGGGGCCCAGGCTGTCTCCATTGCACATCCCTCGTCATTGGCTCCAAGGCTCCCCTGATAACACCCAGATGGCTTGAGATGAGAGCGTACACGTGAAGGTGGAAATGGGGCCTGGCGGCCCTGTCCCTACACGAAGACTAGGCCAGCTGCGGTCCCTGGCAAGGGCAGCTTGTGAACTCTCAGGAAAGCACTTAGGGAAACCTCAAAAATTGTTCAGCTGGCTTTAAAGCCAGAATTTTGCAAAGTTGCCTTTTCCTTGTCCTTGAAGATAAATCTGCACTTACAACTGCCACACTCTGGTTGCGGGTTTTGAGAGGATCCCGTGGCCCTTCTGAGCTTGTTTCCCTATGCACAATACGGAGACAACATCCTGTCCTTACAAGGGACAGCGAACGTGGAAGCGCTCGGGGCTGCAGGCCGTCGGGCATCCGCCCGGGCTCCCTATCTCGCGCAGCGCAGGTTCAATTCCCCTTCTCTCTGCGGCAAGCCCTCGTCAGATGAATGCCGTGGGCAACTTCCTCTCCCTCCGCCCAGCCCATTTTCTTTAAAAGCTGCCTTTCCTCTTCAGGAGAGAGAGCAGGTGGCATGCTGTGTAAGCCGTGAAAGGCATTATGAAAATATCTGCAAATTTTTTGTGATCTCCAAATATCCTAACATAAATATTTGCTAGATGCTGGTCCAACCTCTGGAGCAAAGAGGACAGAGGTGAGCATCCAGCTATGAGGGGACGAATCTCTCCGACATCCGTCCCTCAGTGAGGGAAGTTCAACCTGGAAGTCCCAGTTTGAAGCTCCACCCTCCCTCCGTTCAGTGGAAGGGAGCTGTGGCTGCGTGGGGAATCTCATCCTCGGCCTGACATCACAGCCACGCCTCCGAACCTGGGCACATCTCTCTGGAGGGCCACCCCCCAACCTTGTCTGTTTGGTGATCCCTTTTCATCCTCTAAGACGGGACTGGAAGGTCTTCTCCAGCTTGCCTGTCCTTACGGCCTCACCCCACAGGGCTCGCGCTGCGATGTCTCCCTCTGCTGCTTGACACCATCATCACCACCATCACCACCACCATCACCATCACCATCACCACCATCATCACCATCATCACCACCACCACCACCACCACCATCACCACCACCACCACCATCACCACCTCCATCACCACCATCACCATCATCACCACCATCACCACCACCATCACCACCATCACCACCATCATCACCATCACCATCACCACCACCACCACCACCATCACCACCACCACCACCATCACCACCTCCATCACCACCATCACCATCATCACCACCATCACCACCACCATCACCACCATCACCACCATCATCACCATCACCACCATCACCACCATCACCAGCATCACCACCACTACCACCATCACCACCATCACCACCATCACCACCATCATCACCACCATCACCATCACCATCACCACCATCACCACCACCCACCATCACCATCATCACCATCACCACCATCACCATCACCACCATCACCACCACCACCACCATCACCACCATCACCACCATCATCACCACCATCATCACCATCACCACCATCACCACCATCACCACCATCACCACCATCATCACCACCATCATCACCATCACCACCATCACCACCATCACCACCATCACCATCACCACCATCACCACCATCACCACCATCATCACCATCACCACCATCACCAGCATCACCAGCATCACCACCACCACCACCATCACCACCATCACCACCATCACCACCATCATCACCACCATCACCATCACCATCACCACCATCACCACCATCACCATCACCATCACCATCACCACCACCATCACCACCATCACCACCACCACCACCATCACCACCATAACCACCATCATCACCATCACCATCACCACCATCACCATCACCACCACCACCACCACCATCACCACCACCACCACCATCACCACCTCCATCACCACCATCACCATCATCACCACCATCACCACCACCATCACCACCATCACCACCATCATCACCATCATCACCATCACCACCATCACCAGCATCACCACCACCACCACCATCACCACCATCACCACCATCACCACCATCATCACCACCATCACCATCACCATCACCACCATCACCATCACCATCACCATCACCACCACCACCATCACCATCACCACCACCATCACCACCATCACCACCACCATCATCACCATCACCACCACCATCACCACCATCACCACCACCATCACCACCATCACCACCATCATCACCATCACCACCACCATCACCACCACCATCACCACCACCATCATCACCATCACCACCACCATCACCACCACCACCACCATCACCACCACCACCATCACCACCATCACTGTCACTTACATCTCCTGAGAACTTGTTACTGCTAAGGCATTGCTTAAACACTGCACTCACAGCAATCCTATGAAGAAACTGAGGCTAGAAAGATGAGCTGACAGCCCAGGTCACATGGCTCTATGTGACAGAGATGGCTCAGCAAGCCCAGGAGAGTCTCTTAGGAGAGAGCTTCCCTCTCACACCCATCTGTTCCCCACCAGATCACGATCTCCCAAAGAGCCAGGGCTCTGCCCTACTTGCCCCACATTCCTGGCCCCTGCCTGGGCCCACCACAGAGTAGACACAAAGCAAATTACTCCAAATAAATGCATAAGTGAAAGAAGAAATGAGTGCAAGCTCCTCCCAAGCAGCTTCACATAAGGGGCTCAGCAAATCAAAGTGCTTCCCTGAACATGAACCGAAAGAATAAATGGTACACAAGTCAGCACCGTCTTCCAGCCGTGTGGCCCACTGCGGTTCCCCAGTTGTCTGGCCCTCGGGGCAGATCAGGCTCCTGTCCACGTCTTTCCTGGCCATCCCACTCCCGAGGACATCTGGTAGAGAAGGAAATGCGTGCAGATTCAGCTGCACCCCTGTGGGACCAGTGGGCCCTCCTGCTGGTCACGGTGGAACCCTTACGCCTGATGCCTGGTGCATCCAACGTGAACCGGGAAACTGCCTTACTCCTCGTCAGCCCACTGCCTCCAGGAGCCTGCTCTGTCACTATCCCCTGCTCCTCCTGGGGTCCAGCCACAGCCCTCCAGGTGATGGCTGGCAGGGACTGAGCTTTGGAGGTGCTGGGCTCTGTGCTAGGGATGCTCGCCACACGTCCAGTCCTGTCATTATTATGCCCTCTGCAGTCGGGGTGTGTCTCCCACTTTAGAGCTGTGGAAACCAGGCTCAGAGCAGTGACAGGACTCGTTCCCTCAGAGTGGAGACCCTGACATTGGCTGCTCTGCTTCCCAAACCCCAGCTCTTTCTGGTGTCTGGGGCTGGGTTCCCGTCTCTGGGTTCCCCACGATGCAGAACCAACATTGGTGTGGGACACATTGCCCTCTGCCCGTGCTAACTGCAGCTTCTGGGCCCTGCCAGGCCTCACTGCTAGACTGTGGGCTGAAGAAAAGCTGGATCCTGCACTTCATCTGTGTTCTGTGTCCTGGAGCCCAGGCTGTCTCCAGCCACCCATCCCTACTGTTCCCAGAGCCAGGCCTGGCGGCTGTCCCAGGTCCCCTATCCCGCCATCCTGAGCCAAGCAGAGCAAGGGCAAACTGCAGCAAAAGCATGGCCTGGGGAGCCCCCCTTGACCCCTGCAGTGGCAGCCAGCAGAATCCTTGTGCAAGCACACGCCACTCCGGAATGTGCAAGAAGGCCTTTTGCAATTTCAGCTTTTGCTTCTCTGAAGTAAATAGGAATGGATGGGCTCACTGAGCAGAAAATGTCAGAAGGCTTTCTAGAGCTTGGAACCTCAATCACAGGCCTTCTGTGAGGGAGCTGGACACAGGCCACACCAGGAGGAAGTGCTTGCCCTCGGCAGGCAGGCTACCCAGGCTCAAAGGGTATTTATAAATCCTACAGCGTTTCCTTTTGAAGGGTCTCCTGAGTGCAGGCCAGAACACAGCAATGTTCTGAGACGGCGTGCAGACAGACTGCTCCTCCTCAATCTGCTTTGCCATTTCCAGGCTCTTGGGCCGTCCCGACGTTCAGGGACTGCTGTTGAACAGTTACTCTGGGCACAATGCAAGGCCCCAGAGACACCGTGGTGAGTGACACTGGAAACAGAAAATCCAGCTCTCATGGTGTGTGAGTGAGGGAGGTTGATCAGAGCTAAGCCAACAAATAAAAGCACAGCTAGAGATTGGAATAACCTAATGGTGCCAGCACTGAAAAGATCAAAATCATGAGGTAAATTAATAGGAATAGATATTAGTCTGTTTTCTGTTACTATAATGAAGCACCTGAGGCTGGGTACTTTATAAAGAAAATAATTATACCTAGCTCACAGTCTGGAGGTTCATGGGTATCCCTCTGGGGAGGACCATATGGAGGATGTCATCACCATGCTGGAGTGAATGTAAGAAAGAGATCCCTTTTTGAGACGGGAGGCTGGAATGAGACAAAGAGGATGTTTCACAACCGCTCACTCCTGCAAGAACTCACTCAGTCCCATGAGGATGACCTGAGGCAGTGCTCCCAGTGACCTCCCATGAGCCTCTGCCTCCTAAAGATCTACCACCTCGTCCTCACCACACTGAGGACCAGCCCTCCAATGCGGGAACCTTTGGGGTCACACCCAAACTTTCCAAGCCACAGCGGAAGTGGACTGTCCATGGGGAAGGGGATGATAAAAAGGCTTCTCTGAGATCTGAAAGGAGACCCAAAGGAGGAGCAGCCAGCTGCGGGAAGAGCGCTCACACGGCCACAAAGGCCTTCCTGCAAAGAGAGCTCGGCGTGACTGAGAAGGAAAGAAGGTGTCACTCGGAGGAGGCTGCCGGAAGGTGAAGGCGGAGGCACAGGATGATGGGGACAGCAGGGGGGCCAGGCAGCATGTGGGTCAGCTCAGCCCTGAGTGGACTTCAGACTTTGACCTTCCAAAGAATCCGAGGTAGAAATTTTTAGGCAAGGGGATGACATTCGTTCTACTTTTCCTTTTTCAAGATGGTCCTGGTTCCTGGTGGACCAATGGGAGGGTGAGAGCAAAGTCCCGAAGACTAAGAAGGAGGAGACTGCGGTCACCAGGAAGAGACAATGGCTATTTGGATGCAGCGGGGTGGACGTTAAAATGAAGACAGGAGAGTGTATTCAAGGGAACTTTATGACGCAGAAGAAATGGGTCTCAGTGGTGGGTCACATCTGGGGACTGACAGGAGGGTGAGGTCCAAGAGCACATCTGGGAAAATGTGGGAGAAAAGGAGGAGGAGAAGGGGAAGGTGTGTGCTGGGGAGGGCTATGGAGTGGAGCTTGGGCCGATGTGGGGACATCCTGGAAGAGGGAACAGGAAGCAGTAGTGAATGTCCACAACTCAGGGGAGGCTCCAGAGAAGAAGTCCCTTGGGGCTTATGGGCTCAGCATGCCGCGACTGCGCATCCAAGTGACGTCATCAAGGACAATCACACTGAAGGAAAGAACGCAGGCCCAGGCCCCAGGGAAGGCCCACCCACAGACGAGGCCAGGCACCTCTGTGGACCCCACAGCTCCCGGCTGTGACATGGAACATCCACCCTCCACCTGGGACGCGGGGCACAAGCATCAAGCACCAGGATGCTTGGTCCTCTGCCGTCCTCCCCTGGACACCTGGGGTGAAGGACCCGGGGTTGAGGATGGTCCTGAGGATGCTCTCATGTGACAACAGTGTGACAGAGCACATACCAGCGCTTGCTCTCTCCAGCTTCCCACCATTGCAGAAGGCATTTACCCCACTTGACTCTCCTGTCCTCCTGCCTGCATGGCTACTCCTTCGTGGCCTCTTGGCCGGCCTCTCCTCCCTGTCCAGCCTGGAATGCCATGGGGCACTCTTCTGGACCAGCGTCCTGGGGATGCCCTCTCCCCAGTCACCTCACCAATCCCCCTGCCTTTGAAGGCCACCTGGGACAACGGCTCCCAGACCTCCATGAGGAACCCCAGCCTACCTCTTGGGCATCTCCACACCACTGTCCAGTGAAAACCTGAATTCAGCATGGCCTCCATCTGCCCTGCACTCAGCCACACAGCTACCAGCTCACGTCAAAACCTAAGCTGTGAGGCCTGGTTTCATTTCCTTCATGTCCCCTCAACATGCACAGTCGGCTCTGACCCAGCACAGGCCCGTACCTCCAGCTCCGTCCACAGCCGCTGCCACCCTCCTGGACCAAGCTGCACCTCTTGCTTTTACAATCATGAGTCTCCACACGGGTCTCTGGCTCTGCTCTTTGAGTCTTCTTCAAACCATTTTCCACTCAGCAGTCAGAGGACAAAAAAAATTGGGTTATTTCACAACCCTACTTACAACTCTTGGATCTTCTACAAGCACAAACTTGGATGTAAAGCGAAATCGATTTATTTTTCAAATAACCATGACCCTTAAAGTTAATTCCTAGCTCCTTACTGAGGCCTGGCCTCCACCACCTGGCTCTTCCTCTCTCTCTGCAGCCATGGTGAGGCCAGCTGTCCCAGGCCCTTGCGACGGCTCCTTTCTGTTCTCATCACTCCCACCTCATTACGGCTGCACCATCTCTGCCCAGCTGACCTTCCTGCCTGGATGGCCTTGCCCCTAGTCCTCCCAGGGCTGTCTCTTTCTTGACATTCAATCTCATCCTAAGTGTTCCTTCCTTGGACAGGTCTGGCCTGATTTCTCCTTTCGAATAACCCCGGGGCATCATCGGATCTGCAGAGACCGCTGTTTACACCCTGTTTGTTTGTTCATGTTTGAATGTGCCCACCCAGCAGGAGGGAAGCCTCCCAGAGTGAGACCCTTGTCTGTTCCTTGCTGGGCTCTGAACTGTGCCTGGCATGTGGCAGACGCTTGCTGAACGTTTGTCGAATGGGTGAGTGAAATAGAGCCATTTCTCAGGTGCAAGAGATGAGAGCAGCTAGGTGGCAGCTGGGATCTGTAGCTCTTGCTATGCAACTCGGCTCGGGCCCTCCTCAGCCCAGGATGCAACAGAGTCCTCCAGCTGTTTCTCAAACCCGCACTGGGACCAGGGAATCTTTGACATGGAGAGTGGCCCTGTGCACTGAACGTGCTTTCCAGCCTTCCCAGCCTGTGCTCACAGATGCTGGGGGCAGCGACGACCCACAGAATACAAGCTAAATAATCTGACATTGCCCTACGTCCGCAAGGAGGCAGGGGTGGACCGGGCTCATCCTGAGCTGAAGCCACAGGTCTGAAGCATCCTGTCTCTGCAGCACTATTAGTGAGAAATTAATATGGAGAACAGGCCATGGTCAGAGTGCGGCCAGGGCAACTCCAAACAGAGACCAGGACCCTGGACCTGAGAGCAGGACAGCGTGGCTGGAGTGGGGCGGGATTCACTGGTCAGGAGGGGTCAGGCTGCAGAACCAGGTGCCGAGGGCCAAGACCTGCCTGAGGGAGACAGCCGCATCCAGAAACCCAGGGCTGTGAGGGGCTCCGGGGCTTGCGGAGGTGGGTCACCCCACCTCCCACTCACCTGTTCACAAACTGGCAGCAGCATCTGCTCTCAGGGCCAGGGACCCAGGTAGGTCCAGGGCAGGAGTGAGCTGCCCACTAAGGGAAATGACAGAGGCCTGAGTCCACAGAGCTGCCAGAACTAGCTGTGTGCCCAGCACCTTCCAGAGCCAGCACAGAATCCTCCCAACGTCCTTGAGGCACAGGGCCTCGGAGGACAGATGAGGAAACTGAGGCAGGAAGGGAGGTCCAGATGAGTGGATGGCTGGAGTTCAAACGCCGGTTCTCAGACTCCAGAGGCCAGGCCTGCCTCTTGGCTCTTCTGCCTCCCTCAGGAGGTGGGCAGGCAGCAGAAGGAGGTCACACCAGGTCAGTAGGAGTGCAGTCCCTTGTCCTCTTCTTTCTCCTTCTCTTCCTCCCCTCCCCGCCTCCTCTTGTTATTATTAACATCTTCCACTGGGCCAGGGAGGGACCTGCACTGGAAGCGAAGGGAAGAGGAAAAGCACATGGTAACTAAAGAAGAACAGGGGCTCTCACCCGATCCAGGAGGCCGCTTGCCTTCAGGGCGGCTGGGATCCTCCTGGGGGCAGGGGATCAGAGCCTTACCTCACATGTGGTCCTGCAGGTCTCGGTGAGCTGAGACCTGGGCAGACGAGCTTCTGCCTGGGGGTTCAGTCCGTCTGGTGCCCTCAGCAGATCACCCCCGCCACCTGCCTTTCCTTACCCTCGCTGGGAGGTCCCAGGAGGAAGCTCGCCTCGAGCCCACGTTCAAAGTGCAGCTTAAAACCCACGGAGGGC
The DNA here is from genome assembly GCF_902686455.1 of Sciurus vulgaris. NCBI lineage: Eukaryota > Metazoa > Chordata > Mammalia > Rodentia > Sciuridae > Sciurus > Sciurus vulgaris. The sequence continues at coordinate 7,023,413 of NC_136466.1, forward strand.
AGGACAGCCTGGAAGTCCTGTTCTCCAGGTGACCCACCAGCAGACCCCATCCTCCCAGCTGGATGCACATCTTCCTCGCCTGGGTTCCTCCTCCATGCCCCCCACTGCACCGGTCCACTCCCGGTCTCATCTGCAGCCCGGGCTCCACGTGCTGGGGAAGGCCTGTCTAAAGCACCGCCGAGGGCTGAACGCTCAGCTCAAAACCTCCCCAACCGCCCCCGATCCAAGTCCTCTCTACTGCCCCTTGAGTTTCACCTCCCACCCGCTGTCCGTCACCACATGGGCGACCACGAGGAGACAGCCCCTAGGGCAGGTTCCCTCGCCCGGTGGCTGGAGCAGATCTGACTCCCCCACGCCTGCACTGCGAGTGAGGGGCACGGCCCCGCCCACTTCCTTTCCAGACCTCGTGGACTGCTCTCCACCTGGCACGGGGCTCGTAAAGGAAATGTGGGTGGTCAGTTTCTGCAGGTACGATTTGAAATCGACCACGTTGGATGTCAAAGGAAATCCATTTCTTCTCCAAATAACCAAACAGTGTATCTGTTCCACTGACGCTGTGGGTAAGGGGGCTGACTTCCTCCTGCGGATGGATCTCTGCTGGGTAAGGGAGAGCGGCTGGGGTGCAGGAAGCCCCTGTCCTTCCCAGCTCCCTGGACTTGAGCCGGCGTCTGCTGAGGTGACCTCCTCCCACCGGTGTCGAGGTCAGAGCCATTGGACCCCCTCATCTTCAGCCTGACCAGCCCTGCTGACGCCCCCCTCAGCTCTTGTACCCACTCTAGGGCTATGGGAACCTTGGAGAAGCTTCCCAAGGCCACCCTATCTGCAAGCGACCCTCAGGCACAGGGGAGTCTTCCTACTGCTGCCCGCCACAGGGGGCAAGAGGGATTCCATGGTCCTGTGCACACCTGTTTTCCTAGAGTCACCCAAAGCCACTTCTTTTCCCCCCATAATTGTATAGGTTCACTGTGATTATGCAAAATGGTGGGACTTGTTACAGATCCGTACAGGCACAGGATGTAACTGTGGCCTAGCCCAGATCTTTCCCAGTACTTCCCTGTGCCCTCCGATTCTCCACCCCGCTCCTCCGCTCCATTGATCTTCCTTTGATTCTCACGAGACCACCCGACCTTCCTTTTCCTTTTTCCTCTCCGGCTTCCAGATATGAGAGAAAACACACAATCCTTGAATTTCTGCGTTTGGCTTATTTCACTTAACATGTTCTCAAGTTCCATCCATTTTTCTGCAAATAACATAATGTCGTTTATTCTTTATGGCTGAATAAAACACCATTGTGTATATATGCCACATTTTCATTATCCATTCATCCACTGACAGATACAAAGGCTGGTGCCATAGTTGGGCTATTGTGAATCATACTCCTATAAACATGGGTGTGCATGTATCTCTGTACCATGATGACTTTATTTTTTAATTTTTTTTAAATTATACATGATAGTGGAGTGTATTTTGACATATTATACATACATGGAGTGTAACTTCCCATTCTTGTGGTTGTACCTGATGTGGAATTACACTAGTGGTGTATTCATATATGAACACAGGAAGGTGACATCCGGTTCATTCTTTTCTCTTTCCCATTCCCTTCTCCCCTCCCTTCCCTTCATTCCCCTTTGTCTAATCCAATGAGCTTCTATTCTTCCCTCCCTCCTGCCTCATCGTGTGTTAGCATCTACATATCACAGACCAGGGTGCTAGGGAAACTGGAAATCCACATGTAGCAAAATGAAATGAAATCCCTATCTCTCCCTGCAAAAAAAAAAAAAAAAAAAAAAAACAAAAAAAAACTCCACTCAAAGTGGATCAAGGACCTAGGCATTATACCAGAGATCCTGTGCTTACTAGGAATAAAAGTAGGCCAACTTTCCATCATGTCAGCTTAAGAACCAAATTCCTTCACAAGACTCCTAAAGCACAGTAAGTAAATCAAGAATCAATAAATGGGACAGTATCAAACTAAAAAGCTTCTTCACAGTAAAGGAAATGATCAAGAATGTGAAAGAAGAGCCTACAGAATGGAAGAAAATTTTTGCCACGTGCACATCAGAGCATTAACCTCCAGGATATATAAAGCAAGATAAATAAATAACCCAGTCAATAAATGGGCAAAGGAACTAAAGAGACACTTCACAGAAGAAAGAAGATTATCAGTGGACAAATACATGAGAAAATGTTCACTATCTCTAGCAATTAGAGAAATGCAAATTAAAACTACATAAGATTTCAACTCACTGAAGTCAGAATGGCAATTATCAAGAATACAAGTAACAACAAATGCTGGTGAGATGTAGGGAGAAAGGTTCACTCATACATTGCTGGTGGGACTGCAAATTGGTGCAACCACTCTGGAAAGCAGTGTGGAGATTCCTCAGAACACTTGTTATGGAACCACCATTAGACCAGCTATCCCACTTCTCAGTTTATTCCCAAAGGAATTAAAATCAACATAATATAGTGGCATGGCCACATCAGTGTTTACAGCAGCTCAATTCACAATATCTAAGCTGTGGAACCAATGTAGGTGCCCTTCAACAGATGAATGGATAAAGAAAACATGGTATATATACACAATGGAATATTAGTCTTAAAAAAGAATGATCACACAATGGAATATTACTCAGCCTTAAGAAAGAAGAATAAATATGGAAGAGTGGTAGAACTTGGTCATATGATGTTCTAGTCTTTTGAGTAACCTCCAGTTGAGTAACTGATTTCCAGAGTTGTTATCCTAATACCATCCCATCCACAGTGTAAAAGTGTTTCTTTTTCTCCACATCCTCTGCAGCATTTATTATTATTTGTGTTCTTGATGGCTGCCATTCTGACGGGTGTGAGATGAGCTCTCAGGATAATTTTGATTTGCATTTCCCTGATTGCTAACAGTATTGAATGGCTTTTTCATACATTTGTTGGCATTTGTATTTGTTCTCTTGAGAAGAATCTGTTTAGTTTATTTTCCCATTTATTAATCAGATTATTTGTGTGTGTCTGTGTGTGTAAGTTTTCTGAGTTCTTTATATATTCTGGATGTTAATCCTCTGTAAGAAGAGTAGCTAACAAAGATTTTCTCCCATTCTGTTCTTTCTTTGCATTATTTTTCTGTTGTGCTAAAACTTTGTACTTTGATGCCATCCCATTTATAAACCCACTGCACTCTTTCCTGAGCTTAGGAGTCCTCTTGAGAAAGTCATTGGCTGTACCTGTATGCTGGAGTCTTGATCTATGCTTTCTTCTAGGATTCACGAGCTTGCTGGTCTAATTTTGAGGTCTTTGGTCCATCTGAGTTGACTTTTGTGCAGTGACATTCTTCTGTATATGGATAACCAGTTTACCCAGCACCATTTGTTTAAAAGGTTGTCTTTTTTCAAATCTTTTTTTTCAAATTTATTTTTATTGTAAACAAATGGGATACATGTTGTTTCTGTTTGTACATGGAGTAACAGCATACCATTTGCGTAATCTTACATTCACATAGGGTAATGATGTTTGATTCATTCCATTATTTTTTTCCTTACCCCCCACCTCCCACCTCTCTTTTCCCTCTATACAATCCCTCCTTCCTCCATTCTTGCCCCCCCTACCACCCCATTAAGTGTCATCATCCACTTATCAGTGAGATCATTCGTCTTTTGGATTTTTTAGATTGGCTTATCTCACTTAGCATGATATTCTCCAATTTCATCCATTTGCCTGCAAATGCCATAATTTTATTATTCTTTATGGCTGAGTAATATTCCATTGTATATATATGCCACAGTTTCTTTATACATTTATCAATTGAAGGACATCTAGTTTGGTTCCATAGTCTGGCTATTGTGAATTGAGCAGCTATGAATATTGATGTGGCTGTATCTCTGTAGTATGCTGATTTTAAGTCCTTTGGTTATAGGCCGAGGAGTGGGATAGACGGGTCAAATGGTGGGTCCATTCCAAGTTTTCTAAGGAATCTCCACACTGCTTTCCAGAGTGGCTGCACTAATTTGCAGCCCCACCAGCAATGTATGAGTGTACCTTTTTCCCCACATCCTGTCCAACACCTATTGTTGCTTGAATTCTTGATAATCGCCAATCTAATTGGGGTGAGATGGAATCTTAGTGTAGTTTTGATTTGCATTTCTCTTATTACTAAAGATGGTGAACATTTTTTCATATGTTTATTGATTGCTTGTAGATCTTCTTCTGTGACATCTCTTCATATCCTTAGCCCATTTGTTGATTGGGTTATTTGTATTCTTGGTGTAGAGTTTTTGAGTTCTTTATATATTCTGGAAATTAGTGCTCTATCTGAAGTATGAGTGGCAAAGATATTCTCCCACTCTGTAGGCTCTCTCTTCACATTGCTGGTAGTTTCCTTTGCTGAGAGAAATCTGTTTACTTTGAATCTATCCCAGTTATTGATTCTTGCTTTTATTTCTTGTGCTATGAGAGTCCTGTTAAGGAAGTCTGATCTAAAGCCAACAAGGTGAAGATTTGGACCTACTTTTTCTTCTATAAGATGCAGGGTCTCTGGTCTGATTTCAAGGACCTTGATCCATTGTGAGTTGATTATTGTGCAGGGTGAGAGATAGGGTTTAGTTTCATTCTGTTGCATGTGGATTTCCAGTTTTCCCAGCACCATTTGTTGAAGAGGCTATCTTTTCTCCATTGCATATTTTTGGCACCTTTGTCTAGTATGAGAAATTTGTATTTATTTGGATTTGTGTCCGTGTCCTCTATTCTGTACCATTGATCTACCTGTCTATTTTGGTGCCAACACCATGCCGTTTCTGTTACTATTGCTTTGTAGTATAGTTGAAGTTCTGGTATTGCTATACCCCCTGTTTCATTCTTCCTGCTAAGGATTGCTTTAGCTATTCTGCGTTTCTTATTCTTCCTGATGAATTTCATGATTGCTTGCTCTATTTCTGTATGGTATGTCATTGGGATTTTAATTGGAATTGCATTGAATCTGTATAGCACTTTTGGTAGTATGGCCATTTTGACAATATTAATTCTGCCTATCCAAGAACATGGGAGATCTTTCCATCTTCTAAGGTCTTCCTCAATTTCTTTCTTCAACGTTTTGTGGTTTTCATTGTAGAGATCTTTTACCTCTTTGGTTAGATTGATTCCCAAGTATTTTATTTTGTTTTATTTTTGAGGCTATTGCAAATGGAGTTGTTTCCTCATTTCCCTTTCAGCTGTTTCATCGCTTGCGTATAAAAATGCTGTAGATTTATGCATGTTGATTTTATAGCCTGCTATTTCGCTGAATTCATTGATGAGGTCTACAAGTTTTCTGGAGGAGGTTTTTGGATCCTCTAAATATAGAATCATGTCATCCACAAATAGTGACAGCTTAAGCTCCTCTTTTCCTATTCATATCCCTTTAATTTCTTTGGTCTGTCTAATGGCTCTGGCTAGAGTTTCGAGGACAATGTTGAATAGAAGTGGTAAAGAGGACATCCCTGTCTTGTTCCCATTTTTAAAGGGAATGGTTTCAGTTTTTCTCCATTGAGAATGATGTTGGCCATGGGCTTAGCATAAATAGCCTTTAAAATGTTCAGGTATGTTCCTACTATCCCTACTTTTTCCAGTGTTTTGAGCATGAAGAGGTGTTGTATTTTGTCGAATGCTTTTTCTGCGTCAATTGATATAACCATATGATTCATATCTTTAAGTCTATTGACATGATGGATTATGTTTATTGATTTATGGATGTTAAACCATCCTTGCATTCCAGGGATGAACCCCACTTGATCATGGAGTGCAATTTTCTTAATATGTTTTTGGATACGGTTTGCCAATATTTTGTTAAGGACCTTTGCATCTATATTCATCAAGGATATTGGTCTAAAATTTTCTTTCCTTGATGTGTCTTTTCCTGGTTTAGGTATGAGGGTGATATTAGCTTCATAGAATGAGTTAGGTAGGGTACCCTCCTTTTCTATTTCCTGGAATACTTTGAAAAGTATTGGAATCAGTTCTTCTTTGAAGGTCTTGTAGAAACTCAGCTGAGAATCCGTCTGGTCCTGGGCTTTTCTTGGATGGTAGATTTTTAATGGCTTCTTCTATTTCATTGGTTGATATTGATCTGTTTAAATCGTGTATGTCCTCCTGGTTCAGTTTGGGAAGAGCATATGTCTCTAGAAATTTGTCAATGTCTTCGGTAGTTTCTATTTTGTTGGAATACAGATTTTCAAAGTAGCTTCAAATTATGTTCTGTATCTCAGTGGTGTCTGTCGTCATATTTCCTTCTTCATCAGAAATTTTAGTAATTTGAGTTTTCTCTCTCCTTCTCTTTGTTAGTGTGGCTAAGGGTTTGTCTATTTTGTATACTTTCTCAAAGAACCAACTTTTTGTTTGTCAATTTTTTGAATAGTTTCTTTTGTTTCAATTTCATTGATTTCAGCTCTGATTTTAATTATTTCCTGTCTTCTACTACTTTTGCTGTTATTCTGTTCTTCTTTTTCTAGGGCTTTGAGCTGTAATGTTAGGTCATTTAGTTGTTGACTTTTCATTCTTTTCTGGAATGCGCTCCATGCAATGAATTTTCCTCTTAGTACTGCTTTCATAGTGTCCCAGAGATTTTGATATGTTGTATCATCATTCTCATTGACCTCTAAGAATTTTTTTATCTCCCCTCTGATGTTTTTTGTTACCCATGTTTCATTCAGTAGCATATTATTTAGTCTCCAGGTGTTGGAGTAATTTCTGTTTTTTATTTTGTCATTGATTTCTATTCTCAGTCCATTATGATCTGATAGAATACAAGGCAGTATCTATATTTTTTGCATTTCCTAAGGGCTGCTTTGTGGCATAACATATGGTCTATTTTCGAGAAGTTTCCATGTGCTGCTGAGAAGAACGTGAATCCACTCGTTGATGGATGGAATATTCTACATATGTCTATTAAGTCTAGGTTATTGATTGTGTTATTGAGTCCTATGGTTTCTTTGGTTGGATTTTGTTTGGAAGATCTATCCAGTGGTGACAGTGGTGCATTAAAGTCACCCAGAATTATTGTGTTGTGGTCTATGTGATTTCTGAAATTGAGAAGGATTTGTTTGATGTACAGGGATGCACCATTGTTTGGGGCATAAATATTTACTATCATTATGTCTTCCTGATTTATGGTTCCCTTAAGCATTATGAAATGTCCTTCTTTATCCCTTCTGACTAACTTTGGCTTGAAGTCCACTTTATCTGATATAAGGATGGAAACCCCCACTTTTTTACTGAGTCCATGTGCGTGGTAGGTTTTTTCCCATCCTTTCACCTTTAGTCTGTGGATGTCTTTTTCTATGAGCCGAATCTCTTGCAGGCAGCATATTGTTGGGTCTTTCTTTTTAATCCATTCTGCCAGTCTATGTCTTTTGATTGATGAGTTTAGGCCATTAATGTTAAGGGTTATTGTTGAGATATGATTGTATTCCCAGTCATTTGGCTTATTTTTGGTTTTTAAGTTGGCTTGGTTTCTCCTTTGAGTGGTTTTTCTCTAAGGTAGTTCCTCCCTTTGCTGACGTACATTGTTGTTTTTCATTTTCTCCTCATGGAATATTTTGTTGAGAACATTCTGTAGTGCAGGCTTTCTATTTGTAAATTCTTTTAACTTTTGTTTATCATGCAAGGATTTTATTTCATCTTCAAATCTAAAGGTTAGTTTTGCTGGGTATAGGATTCTTGGTTGGCCACCATGTTCTTTCAGAGCTTGAAATATGTTGTTCCAGGCCCTTCTAGCTTTTAGAGTCTGGATTAATAAGTCGACTGCTATTCGTATTGGTCTCCCCCTATATGTAATCTGATGCTTTTCTCTCGCAGCCTTCAAAATCCTATCTTTATTTTGATTGTTAGGTATTTTCATTATAATGTGCATTGGTGTGGATCTGTTGTGATTTTGTGCATTTGGTGTTCTGGAAGCCTCTTGTATTTGATTTTCCCTTTCATTCTTCAGGTTTGGGAAATTTTCTGATATTATTTCATTGAATAGCTTGTTCATTCCTTTGGTTTGTATCTCTGTGCCTTCCTCAATCCCAATAATTCTTAAATTTGGTCTTTTCATAGTGTCCCACAGTTCTTGGAGATTCTGTTCATGATTTCTTACCATTTTCTCTGTTTGGGCAACTTTATTTTCAAGATTAAATATTTTGTCTTCATTGTCTGAGGTTCTGTCTTCCAAGTGGTTTAGTCTTTTGGTGATGCTTTCCATTGAGTTTTTTATTTGGTTTATTGCTTCCTTCATTTCAAGGATTTTCTTCTTCTTTTTCTTTTTCTTTTTTTTTTTGAGAATCTCTATCTCTTTGTTGAAATGATCTTTTGCTTCTTGCAGGTGCTCTTTCAGCTTATTGGTATTATCATTCATTGCCTGCATTTGTTCTTTAATCTCATCCTTTGCTTCACGAATCATCTTCATCATGTATAATCTGTAGTCCTTTTCTGACATTTCTTCTAACATACTGTCATTGAATTCTATTAATATAGAATCTAGATTTGTTTGAATCATTTTGTTCCCTTGTTTTTTCATGTTGTTCATGTATCTTCCCCTCTAGCAGTGCAGATCTGGGGTATTGCAGATTTCCCCCTATAGGCTTATAGTGGCCCTATAGGTTTCCAAAACCCTTTCTTTAAGGGGAGATCAATATTCAGACAATTCAGCCCAATTCAGACACTATGCAATCCTAGACCAAATAGTCCCTATGAGGACAATAACAAAATTGTCATAATAAACAGAATGAGTTCAAACATTATCTTTGGTAAAACAAACAAATTTGCAATAAGGTCTGCAGTTTCTAATGGAGGACAAAGAGGATGCAGAGGGATGTAGAATGTGTCTGTTAATGGAATAAGAAAAGAATATACAGAAGTTCTAGATAATAGAAAGGGTGATAGTGTAATCAAAAGAAATTGAATATTAGCATGATAAAAAGGGAGAAAGAGACTCTGAGGGAACAGGTAAACAAAAGGAAAAGAGAGCAAGGAAAGTAAAGAAATAAAAACTTAAATTTTTTCAATAAAGAGAAAAAAGAAAATCTACGGTATAACAGTCATCTAGTAATGAAACCTCCCAGTGTTCAGTAGCCTGATGCATGAGAGGTACCTGACAATGAGCTTCAAGCCTCCAGCAGGCGTCTCAGGATGGAATTTGCCCCACCTAAAGATCAGAGCTGTGGCTTCCAAGATTATCCAAGATGGCCGCTCTGGCTTCAAAATGTTTTGGCAAATGGGGAGCTGCAGCTCAGAGTGTGGAGTTGGTCAGCTGGAGGTCCTGGAGGCGGGATGTGGTTCATCAGGCAGGGGTCCTAGAGGTGGGGTGTGTTTGGTGTGGTTGTGGGATCCTGGAGGCAGGGTGCAATCAGTCGGTCTGGGGTCCCGATGATAGGGCGCAGTCAGTTGGTCTGGGGGTCCTGGCGGCAGGGAGCAGTCAGTCAATGTGAGGGCCCCAGAGGCAGGGAGTGATTGGTCGGGCTGAGGGATCCTGGAGACGGGGCTCAGTCAGTCTGGGCAGGGGTCCTACGGGGCCTGGCTGTTGTCTCAAAATGGTGGCAGCCACGTGTAACCAAACCTGCAGGTACTGTGACAGTGAACTTCCAGGCAACAGCAGGCAGCTGGTGCTCCACTGGCGGTCGGTGATCAGTTTGTTGACTGTTGTCGGACGATCAGGAGGTGAACCTTGGGCATTGGGTGATGGATAGGTGTAAGGCAGGCGATGGACAGGCAAGAGGCAGGCGAATGGCAGATGAAAGATGCCTGACGGTGAGCAATCTGCACTCAAAAAAGGCGTTGCTATGCTGGCAGACTGCAGATCATCACAGCAACCAATGGGGTAAACAGCAGGGGATCGATAAGCAGCAAAAACTGCCTCACCAAGAAACAGATATCCTCTGCTTGAAACCGGAGTTATGGAGCAACAAGGAACACAGCCTCCCTCTAGTCCACCATCTTGGATCTCCTCAAATCTTTATTTCTGTCACCTTTGTCAGGCATCACATGCCTCTGTGTGTGGCTTTGTCTCTGGGTCTTCTATTCTGCACCACTGGTCCATGTGTCTGTTTGTAAGCCAGCACCATGCAGGTTCTTTACTGTGGCTGTATAGTGTAATTTAAAATCAGGTGTCATGATGCCTCCAGCTTTGCTCTTTTGGCCAAGAATTGCTTTAGCTGTTTTGGGTTTGTTGTTGGTGTTGGTTTTGTTTTGTGTTGTTCTCTGAAGAATGTCATTGGTATCTTGGTGGGGATTGCATTGAATCTGCATAGTGTCCGAAGTCTTTGCTAATCTGCTGTTTAGGTTGCACCATGTCAGCTTGGCCAGGTGGGATGTGGGACACACAGTGACCCAGGTTCAGTTTGCTCTGCTGTTGACTCCTTGAAGTCTCAGGTCCTTATCGCCTCCTCCCCTCCTGCAGATGGTGGGCATCGCGTGAATGGGAGGCATAGCAGAGGCCGCTTCTCAGGACACACCGGCATCTTGGATCTTGTGCTTTGCATTTGGCCCAGGCGAGAGAGCTCCCACCCATTTTGGGAATATTAAAAAATATCTGCCAGTGCCTGTGAGAGGAGTGGGCAGAGCTTCCTTCTGAAGGCGGGATAGAAGGTGCTTTCAGCTCTGCAGGCCATGTGGTCTCTGTCGAGGCCGTTCAATGCTCATGGCAGCTTGTGAGCAGACGCAAATTCGCCCCGGAGTGCGGCTGGGACTTTGTTTACAGAAACAGGTGGTGCAGAGGATTTGGCCTACGGATTTGGGTCAGATTGGCTGACCTCTGGTCTCTACATAAATGCCACCCCAGGGAGCAAGTGCCTGGGCTCTGAAAGCTTAGAATGCAGGTGCTCACAACTGCAAGAGGCAAGAGCAGATCTGCGGTGGGCCTGTCCATCTGCAGGTGCCCAGAGGCACACGCACAGCAAGCTCAGTGGCCCAGCAGGCCTGTGGACACAGAGGGAGGGGATGTGCAGATTGTCACCATGACTGGGGGACAGTGTTGATGGCCTTCCATGCGGACTGAAACTCTTGTACCCTGTCTTTCCTGGAATGCCAACGGGGCCCAGTGGGGAGCCTGCCTCCACTGCTGCATGAGTGGCTGTGGGCAGGGGGCACGCTGGCACACAGCCAAATTCAATCCAGGGTGGGCTAGCTGTGCCTCTCCAGCAAGGCTCCAGGCAGATTTGCAATGGTCACTGAGCTTTATCCTCTGGAGTTCTCAGCAGTGCCTTGCCCTGTGTCACCAGTGGGAGTATTTCAGGTCCCAGGGCTTCCGTAACATTTTCTCAGAATAATGGTCTCCCCACTGACCCTCTGACTTCCTCTCTGCCAAGAGCAGCTGCAGGCTGTTCCTTCTCTGAGTGTCCTGTGCATCCATCCCCGCAGAGGGCACTTTCCCACCATCCTGCAGGGACTTCAAGTCAAAACCCGTTAGCCGTCTGTGTGGCAATGGGAAACCCATCTCCTCTTTTCTTTAACCCATGCTTTCCGAGACTCGTTCCAACTCTTGGAACGTGATTTATCAGCAAATGCTCTTGCACGCTCTTGCGTAGCTCCCAACGTCCCTTGGGAACGGGGTCAGGTCGGCCTGGCCCCAGGCTGTCTTGTGTGTGATGGTCGCACGGTCACGTTGTGTCCAAGGCCTTCCCAGAGCCTCCAGCAAGGGCCTCTGTGGTCCGGGAACTCGTGAGTGAGGACCAGCCCCTCCCTGCTGCCAAGTGCACTGGCTGTTGGAAGGGACCACAGACAAGTGACAGTGTGGTGAGAGGAGAACACAGAGGAGCAGCCCAGGCAAAATCCTCCAAGGCTCTGGGGAAGAGTGACTCCTCTTACGGCTGTGCCAAGCAAAGCTGTGTCATGGTCAGAAAATCAAATGGGGTTCGTGTAAAAAGCAACCACAAGAGAAGTCGCACCATGTTGGGTTTGGAGCACCAAGTGGCAGACGGCTGCCAGAAGATGGAGGGCGAGTGGGGCAGGACAGGGCCACTGAGAACATGGCTGGTGGAGCCACTGTCCAGCTGAGGGTGTGAGGGAGCATGGTGGAGAGGCCACAGGCTGGGGGCGCCGTGTGGGCCTTCCAAGCCACACGGAGGGGTAGAGGGCGTCTGGCCACAGGGCCTTGGAATGATGGGGTCGGTGGTGCTGATTGGGCAGTTTTGCACACGCCAGCGCCTCCCACCCCCGGGACACCTGGCAGCGTCTGGAGCCGAGTTTATTCTTCAACAATGGGGTTGGAGCATCTGATGGGCAGAGGCTGGGTTGTTGCTAACCCCCCGAGAGGTCAAGCACCACTTCCCAACAGCACCAACAGTGCTGAGTGTGGAAAACCTGGTACACAGTAGCCAGGGCAGCTGCCCCTGGGGGTGCGGCTCTTCTTTCAACCTGGGGCTCCTGCGCTCTGGGGAGCAGACTTTGCCCTGCACCCAACTGAGCTGGCGTTGGCCTCCCGGGCTCACTGTCCAGTCCACTCGCGCCTGTGAACAGGGGAGGGAGGTATGTGGCTGTCACATGGCCTGCGTGAAGAAGTAGCTCTGCCGGGTCTCCTCGGGCTCCTGGAGCAGGCTGTTGTCCACCACCCTGGAGCACCACACCCCGCATCCAGGCAAGGGGAGAATGCCCGCCCCAGGGAGCACTCCTGGATGCCATTCACCTGGACGCACGTGGCCACATTGCTTCCCCTTCGGCTCTGGCAAGCCCGGGCTCAGCATCCAATGGGGACTTTGCAAGTGAGGGTCTTGTGGCATGAACGCCTTCCTGCCTCCTTCTTCGGGAACCTCACTCGTGCCCAGAATATGGTCCATGGAACTTGTGCTTTATCTGCTGGTGATTTTTTAGACTACCTTTACTGAGGTGGTTTGCACACTGGGCGTATAGACAGGCCCTAGGAATGTGCACACCCGACACTCACCAGACCACGAGCTCTTGTGAATTCTGTCCCTGCAGGGAGTTCCTCCCTGTCCCTTTGCCACCAGGCCCCTCCCCGCAGCCCAGGCAGCCCTGGTCTACCTCACATTGGTGCAGAGGCATGCGGCATGCTCCTTTCTGTCTGGCTTTGTGATGGTCTGACAGATCTGGCTCCATGAGAATGTTATAGGCCAGGCAATGAGGGAATTGACTAAAAAGACTCCATTTTGCTCTGAGACTCCGTGTTATGTAGGAAATAAGCTTCTCCCATGGGAACACCCTGCCTCTGTGCCCATCATCAGCTACTTGGTGTGACGTGTTTAACAATATAAAATGACAATTCCTATGTAATGACAAATTGCTCTCTTTTGATCTCTGTTGCTCCTAGCCAGTGTTCCATGTAGCAGTAATTGTGTGGTTGTTAGTAACCAATCTTTAGTTTGTACCTAGGTGACCCACTCCCCACCCCCCACCCCCATCAATGATCTCATGATGTTAGTTTGTAATTTCAAATCATAGCAACAGACACTTATGATTGATGTGATTTTTGGTATAAGAACCCCTACAACCCTGTGGTCGGGGCTGTTCTCCCAATAGCCATTTTGGGGCATTGTGTGAGATAGTCAGCTGGCCAGCTTAATAAAGACTCTCAAATTTGGACTTCTCAGTTGTGATCCGTCTGTTCTTAAGTTGTGTCCCCGTAACAGCTTCTTTTACTCAGGACAGCATCTGACATTGACCACATGGGTGGCAGGCCTGTGGCTCATTCCTCGTCGCTGCTGCGTGGTCTGTTAGGCCAGAGCTGGCTTATCCAGCCACAGCTGATAGACGCTGGCTTCCTCTGTGACCAGAGCAACCATGATCACGATGTGATGTGCCAGACACTGCACTGCACAGATAATCTCATCCTGAAAGACATTTTTGCTATTTTTTTTTTTTTTTTGTGGTGCTGGGGATTGAACCCAGGGCCTTGTGCTTGTGAGGCAAACACTCTACCAACTGCCCTATTCTTAAAACTTATTTTGACACCTAATAATTGTACAAGTTCATGGGGTACAAGTTTAATGTCTAATGATCACATTAGGGCATTAAACACAGTCATCCTTTCCTGTTTCTTTGAGGTGGGGCATGTGAAGTCCTGCCCTCTAGGTATTTTTTTTAATATACCATACAATATTGTTAACTCGGATCCCCCTACTGTATACTGGAACACCAGAATTCGTTTTTCCTGCAGAACTGTGGTGACACTCATTCACCTGTCTCTCCTCATCCCCGTCCACCCCTCTCCTTTCTGCTCCTGCAAGATCAGCTGTCCCACATCCTACAAACCAGGGACATCATGTTGCCTGTCTTTCTGTGCCTGGCTTATTTCACTTGACATAATGTCCTCCAGCAAGTTCTCATTTAGTGCTCCAAAGATGTCAGTAGGTTCCCATCACACCCATAATCAAATTCAAATTCTGCCCATGTCCTGGAAGTCGCCCTTATGCTGGGGACTCTGCCCAGTGGCTCTGACCTCAGCTCCTACAGGCTCCTCCCTCCCTCCCCACTTTCCACCCACACGGGCTTCTTCCAGTTTCTCAAATAAGCCAGAATTGCCGGAAAGACACCATGGCCCTCACCCTAATCCTGTTGGCTCTAAACCAGCCAAAGGCAGCTGGCCGCCTGCCTGGGATGGGCATTAACCTTCCGTAGTCATTAAATCACACTGATACGTGCACCCTAATTGCTAGTGAAGCATTTGATTTATTTTAATCCCCTAAGCACTTCAGCTTGACTTTTACTCCGGGCCTGCCATTCTGGGAGCGCTCAGAAGGCCCGCCCAGATCCTTCCTGATTGAAATCCTCCCCAGGCCCTGGGAGGGGGCCTTTCTAATGATTCCCTCTACCCCACAGGCAAGTCCCTTTTTAACTCCACTCTGATTGCCTCAGCACGAACCACCATCGGGAAGGTTGAGTTTCCAGGTGTTGCTTAGGTTTCAGACTTAACGAACCTTCTCGCGCACCCCAGGGCACTCGGTTAGCAGTTTTGTGTTCTCTAATAAAGTCCTAGTGTAACCCTGCAGGGCAGGCATGTCCCTTCCTGGAGGGAAAGCGGTGACTGTGGGACCTGACGGTGCGGCCAGACGTTTCTGTATGGCAGTCTGCGGTGGTTTTGCATTTGAAGTGTTTATCTTCGAAGCCCCAAAGTCGCCTTCTGGCTTCCAATCTTGGGACACAGAATTATCTGAATCCACCCTGACGCTGAGAACAATGGAAAGCCTGCCTCCTTTGACGGGAAAAGGCGGTTCCAGGCTGCGTTCTCAGACAGCAGCAAAGGAAGCGGGGATTTCAGAGTGCCAACTCTGCACCCCACAATCTCGAGATCCTGTAAAGCAGGTGTGGAGGATAAGGGGCCAGGAACCAGGGCCAGAGTGGACCACTCAGAAGCTACCAGCCCGGACATGGTTGCCCAAAGTGATCCACCTTCAGACGAGGGGACCAGACCCAAACTCACGCTTCCACCAAGTGGAGCTCAGCAGACAACTTTGGCATCCACGTGGCGGAGAAGGGGAGAGAAACAGTGGAGAGTGACCCTGTGGACCTGGGCTGGGGGCCAGCTCTAGTGGGTTCGCATCCTGGAACGGCATCGCCTGCAGGCCGAGGAAGCCAAGGTGCGACCTTGTCACCAGAGAGTCCTTGAAGAGGGTAAGTCCCTCCGAGGCCACTGGGAACCTTCCAGGAATAATTGTTTAATGTCAAGGAAAAACAAGTCCTCAAAGATAACCAGGTGTACGAGGAAGCAAGATCTGTGAACGAGAACCCAGAGAGGGTGGAGAGGTGTGCAGACTTGAGACGTTAAAGCAGCTCTCTCACCAAGCTTAAAGAAATAAGTGGCAGGCTTTGGATCAACTGGGAGAAGCAGAGAGTAATAAAGTCATGTAGCAGATATAATATATATATAAAACTTCTACAAGTTAATACCTGCAGTAACTAGAGATTTATATTCACTGGGCATTTGGACAACAGATTGGATATAGCACAAGAGAGAATTAGAGAACAAATCTTATCTAGAACATAGCAGAGAAAAGAAAAATGGATGATAGAGAGGAGTAGGTGATAAAGAGAGTGTACTGGGAAGTTTTATACTGTTTTTTTTTTTTTTTTCCCCAGAAGTTCAGAAGAGATGGAAAGACAGAAGCCACACATGAAGAGATGATGGCTAAGATTTTTATAGAACTGACAAAAATCACCTATATACAGACTCAAGAAGCCTAACAAATCCAAAGAAAAAAATATCTTTTAAAACAAAATCTACAGCTGAACAGTGTAGTGAAATTTCCCCAAAGCAAAGTCCAGTGGGTACGCTTACAAATGACATCTGACAGCGAGAGCAGAAAACAAAGACCAGTGGAGTCGTATTGTAAATGTGCTGAAAGGAAATGACCACCAGGCTCAGGTCAGCTAAAATATCAACCAGAGAGAGCGACTGAGAGTGAGTCACCCACCGAACCTCAGCAAGGAAACTTCCAAAGAATTCCCAGCTCAGGCAGAAAGAAGGGCCCCAGGTGGAAGGTCTGAGATGCAGGAAGAAACTGAGGAAAAGGGAAAATGTCACAAGCATGGATGAAGGGAAAGTGATCATGTGGAAGGGGCTTAGCATT
This sequence comes from Sciurus vulgaris, assembly GCF_902686455.1. Lineage (NCBI taxonomy): Eukaryota > Metazoa > Chordata > Mammalia > Rodentia > Sciuridae > Sciurus > Sciurus vulgaris. Next base: position 7,039,933 of record NC_136466.1, read on the forward strand.
TAAAAGTGGAAATCTAAATATTAAGCCACAACAGCATTTACATCAGGACGTTGGCTGATAATTTTATATTATTAGAGTAAAGGTTTTGATTCTTTTCTACTCTGATAAGATCATTGCGTCTCAGGTGATTTTACAAGTAAACACCAAAGGTTAAAAATAGCATTTTACCTCCAAATGTGTAGGGAGGTCCAAATATAAAGTCAAAAAGCAAGACGAGGGGCTGGGGCTGGGGCTCAGTGGTGGAGCACTTGCCTGGCATGTGTGAGGCACTGGGTTCAAATCTCAGCACCACATATAAACACATGAATAAAATAAAGGTCCATCAACATCTAAAAATATATTAAAAAAAAAAAAAACAAAACAAGATGAGCAAAAAGAGAACAGGAGGGAAACAGAAACCTGAGACCCCAGAGCAAGACTGGAGAAGACAAGCCTGGAGTAGAATTTCAGGGACCCCAGAGGGATTAACTGCAAGAGGCCTCACTACTGTGTGTGGTTCCAATAAGGCCTGAACCCTGCCATCAAACTGTCACGACACCTTAACACGCGGCATTCCATTTTGTGATAGAGAGCGAGCTTTTCCATACTTTTTGTCGTGGGTCACTCTTGTGCCTACAGAAGCAGGACATCGTTGGTGGGGTAAGTGGGTCAGGATGGTTATAGAATTTCTTCACCCTCCAACTCTTCCTTTCTGGTTTTCTCCTGGCTCTGAGTAGATGTCTGGATTTTTGCACACAACACAGACCCTGGGCCATGAAGAAGTGGGCACAGAGCTTTCTTGGAGGGGCTCCTAGGTGTCCTTCTGGGCTGCAGAGGCCCTCTGTACAGATGCCATTGCTCATGGAAGGACAAACACATCGTCCCCCCACTCTGCAACACTGAGGACCAGCTCTGGACCAAGGCCCCCCACGGCCCAGGTGTGAGGGCCTGGTGCCCCACCTGTGTGCTCCCATGAGTGGTGGAGCCTTTAGGAGGGGCCCGGTGCAGGTCTTCAGCCACTGAGGGGTGCCCTTGAGGGAATGTTGGGACCCAGACCCTTCCTCTCCTTCTTTTACTTCTGTCCATGAGGTGACGGCTTCCTCTGCCTTGCACAGCCGCCAAAATGCACCACTTAACACAGGCCCAAAAGCAGCAGGACCAACCAACTATGGACTGAGATCTCCAAAGCTGGGAGCTGAAGTAAACCTTTCCTCTTTTTAAGTTTATTAGCTCAAGTATTTTGTCACAGTAATGGAAAGCAACTAGCACTATAAATGCATATCCGACTTCAGACACAAAATGCAAAGAAAGTGTGTATAAAAACCAATTAAATCTGATATATCATTAATAATATTAAATATAAATATATTAAGTACCTCAGTCAACAGATGAGAATTGTTAATTTAAAAATGTATTATAAAAATGGGCTGAGGATATAGCTCAGTTGGTAGAGTGCTTGCCTCACAAGCACAAGGCCCTGGGTTCAATCCCCAGCACTGCAAAAAAAAAAAAACTCACAAAAGCTATCTATATGCTATTTATAAGACACACATGTAGCCAATTTTCATTTCACAGTACCTCCTAAAAAAATATGAACACACACACAAGACATATATATGACATATATGTATATATAGTCTCTCATAAATCATAATCTTATATCATAAAGAATCTTTTTTATTATTTATTGTTAATTTTGGTTTTCTCATATTTTATTGCAAATCTTTTTTAGCAAAAATTTTTTTTCCTAAAGATTCATTTGATTTTTCACAAAAGAGAAAACAAGGTTTAGAAGTGGTCAGTGGCTTCCTGAGGCCATCACACTGACAGGAGCCAGAGGTGATTCTAATCACTTGCGCCCAAGACGGATCTTCTGCACTGCATCGCATGACTCAAATCCTCAGCTGCATGAACAGATCCGCCAATGGTCATGGAAGTGCCCTGGGCGCTGGGTTTGAGGTTACAAATAAGCTTCAGTAAATGGTGAATCTGCAAGTGGAATTCACAAATAATGCAGAGCACCTGTACTCTGCAAAAAGGATGGGGTAGAGTTGGAAACATGCAGGTAGGAAGAGATACACACCTGCGATACACCAACTAAGGAAAACTGCTTCGTGTTTTTGTTATGAGAGAGGTAGTTTTTAAGGCACGAAAATGTACTATCAGAGAAGAGTCACTTAATAGTGCTAAAAGTTTCATCAATCCACTGAAAATACATATCAATTTTTAAATTCATATGGACACAATAACGACCTTAAGATATATAAAGCAAATATTTACAGAACTAAAAGGAGGAATGGACGAATCTGCCGCCACAGTGGGAGATTTTAACAGGGTCCCCTCTTTGTGCCACGACAGGGCATGTTAGCACCAGAAGACCAGCAGGACGCCAACCCAGGCCTCACCTCAGCTCTCTATTCAGGGGGTGAAATGGCTCCCGTGGGCCCACCCGTGGTGGAACACGAGCCACTGGCTTTGCATAGGTTATTCTGAGGGGGCGTCTAGTGAACATATGTCCGTTTTGCTTCGTCAGGAATGTGGGCCTTTCGGTCAAGGTCTTGGACAGCGCCGACAAGGATTTGGCTCTGGAGGAGACAGTGCCTCCTAGAGGCTGTTTCCTCTGAGGATGATGAAACACCCTCTGCCTGCAGCTGTGTCTGGAGAACATCTGACCCTGGAGGTGAAGGCTGTCGATGCCTGGCCTTCGTTTTTATCCCTTCTCTTTTTCTCAGGCCTCCCTTCATTTGCAGATCAGCGTGAGCTCATATTCGAGCACGTCTCCTACTTTGGCAGGCTTGGACTACTTGCTCTGATCTGGAGAATCATTAGGTTCAAATCCCTGTCTGCGACACTCACCAGGAAGGGAAGCTCTTCAGTCCTCCCAAATTCTAACAGCTGCTCTTTGGTGAAACACTGGGAAAGAGCCCAACCCAGGTATGGAAGCCACATCCATTTCTGAGCTCCTTCTAAATGCTGGGGAGACAGAACAGAGCTCCTCACCTGCACCTCCAGCCTTCTCAGGCCTGCAGACTGTGGAACCAGCTGGTGGACCCAAGCATGGTCAGCCCTCCATGTCCTTGAGTTGAACAGTGACTTCAGCCAACTACAGACTGAAAATATATTTTTCTAATTGCGACTGTACTAAACACATACATACGTCTTTCTTGTGGCTGTTCTCTAAACAACAGAGCACAGTAACTCTCCACATGGCACTTGCGTTGCTCTAGATGTTTAAGTCACCTGGATTTAAAGTACACGACAGGGCGTGCATGGAAGGGCCACGCTCCTTTGCATGAAGGACTTGGCGCCTTGGATTTGGGTACCCAGGGGGACGCAGAATGACCTGGAATCCATCCCCTACAGATCCGGAGAAACTGCTATGTTCCATCACCGTCCCCATCTCCACGTGTGTCCACCAGCCACAGTGACCGTTGCAGGCAAGCATGTCCACTGAGGCTGTGAGAGGAAATGAATAGGCTTCCTCCAGCTGACACAGCCACGGAACACCAGGGACAACTGGGTCCCCCAGTGGGGTGGGCTGGAGCCTCACAGGTGGGGTAACCAGACCTTGGCTCAGGCAGCAGCTCTGGTCCTCTCCTGCAGAAGTGCAGCCACCCGGAGGAGCCAGGAGAGCAGCAGGCTCCTCAAGTTCCACCACGTGTTCCAATCCCAGTTTCTCCCAGGGAAATTCTTGACCTGGTTCTGCGCCTTCAGACACCACTGTGCAGAGTCAGGAATGAGGATCAGCTAGTGGCTGTGCTGTGAGGCTGCTGGCATCCACAGGCCATTTCCCAGGCCATGGATCGACGTCAGAGAGAGCTAACAGCATGAAGTTGCAGCACACGGGAGGAGTGCGTGTCTGTGCCTCTGCACAGAAGGTGACATCTCCACAGCGTAGTATCACATACAACCCAAAACAGTGGGAGCGAGGCTCTCCGCCTCTCTCAACACAAAGGAGTGACATATTTCAGTGATAGATTTGCTAGTCACCCCGGCCCCATCATCCCACATTGCACACATGCATCGACATACACACTGTATCTAGGGCGATGTGCAATTGGCATCTGTCAATCAAAAAATAACAAAAGAGAGCAAGTCATTCCAACCCGTTAAAGCTCTGCTCCAGGCCTGTGGTCAGACTCAGGAGCACTTGCTTCAAAGTTCTGGTAAGAAATCAGAGACTATCCTGCCCATAGGGCCACTGTGCCCTCCCAGCGCCACCCAGCCCTTCCACTAGGATGTGCACCTGTCTCCCCTCAGCAGCCCCTCCCCACAATCAGCAGCTGCCCCTGCCATGGGCTCCTAGCTCCTCAGGGAGAATCCAGAGCCCTGTGCACGTGCACTAAAGCCGGCACCACTGGCTTCACGGGGGATGAAGGAAAGGGGGCGCGCTGGCCTGAGCACCCACAGCACTGATGATTTGGAATCCGTGTGATAGAAACTAATAATAATAGCTTCAGTTTGTTTTAACCCATGCCGAGGAGGTGCCTAGAGGAGGTGTCCAGACACTGTCCAGAGGGCTTTGCAAACCCCACCCAGGCCACCCTGGGTGGTGGGGCTTTACCTCTATTTTGCAGGTCAGAAAACAAGGGCTCAGGGCAGGGGTGGGAGGTGCAAAGCCAAACTTCTGGGATTCTCCCAGGAGGTGGACGAGTGCAGACATTGGTGACTGTGACCTGTAATTGTTCCCCCGGCACCCACGTCTCATGACCATGCAAATGTCCTCCAGCCAGCGCCATGCATTTGCAGGGCCCATGGGAACCGAGCCATGGCATGGCTTCAGAGGCGCTGCTGTTCTGCGTTGTTGAAAGGGTGACTGACTCCTTCGCTGTCTCTTGGGCGACCTTGGAGCCTGCCTTTCCACCCCGGACACAAGTTGGCCAAGATGTTCAGCACGTCAGGAATGGGTCGGCTGGGATCCAGTCTTTTCCTGCTATTGGGCCCCAAAGTCAGGAACCCACTGACCCCACAGTTCCTTATTCCTCCTGTATGAAAGTTGGCATTTGATCCTTTGTTCATTCGTTCAATCAATATTCCATTTAGCACTGAGGTGCTGGGGTGGCTTTGTCATGGTCCTGTCCTCAGCAGCGGTACCATAGTGAGTAAGAAAGAATGGAGAAACGTGGTCCTCCCGGCTGAGGGCCCCTGTGCATCCCAACCTGCAGCTGCCACTGTCCCTTGCACATTGCGGTCTAGCATTTGCATGGAAACCAAGCACATGCTCCCCCAGCCTTGAAGCCATCTCTAGATGCAAGCCATTCCCAGTGCACCGGAAGTGCCCTGTCAATAGTGGTTCTACTGTGTTGCTTCAGGAAGAATGGTAGGGCATCTGTTCAGCTCATGTGGCAGACTGGGGTTTTGTTTTGAGTTTTGATCCATGGTTGGCTGTAGAGCTGGGGCGTGGGGGCTGAGCAGCACCTGTGGCACGCCCCTCGGTGTGTCCTGCACACATACACCCTGCAATGGCTACCTGAGGCCAGCTCCCTGTGCACTGATTCTCATACTTTCTCATACGTACCACTCTTTTGTGGTGAGAACTACTCTTAGTAACTTTTAAGAGTGTGATTTCTTGTTGGTAGTAGTCACCACGAGGTTCAGTGTCTTGAGCTGAGTCCTCCATCTAACTGAAATCCTCTGTCACTTGACTGACACCTCCTGGACACCTCTCCTCTGCATGTCCCGGACCCTGGTAAACACATTCTGCTCTCGGCTTATGTTAGTTTGACTCTTAAGATTCTGCTCCTAACCCTAAGTGGGATCGTGCAGTATTTGTGTTTCTGAGCCCGACTTAGTTCCCGGGGCATGACGCCCTCTGGGTGCTTCCATGTGGCTGTGAACCACAGGATTTCCTTCCTCTGGGGCCAAGAGCAGCCTGCCATATACATACCAGACTTCTGTGTCTCCTCACCCAGTGGCGACACCTGGTTGGTTTCGTCTCTTGACTGTTCCGCATGGTGCCACAGACCACCTTGAACAAACTCAGAGCTTACAGCAGCCGGCAGCCAGACTCAGGCAGCGCAGCCTCCTTCCTGATGAAGCCCTGAACACCTCCAGCGCTCCGCCGAACGCTGCACTGACGGCGGGGACAGAGGGCTGTGTGCACCCACGCACACCATTCTGAAGTAGAACCACCCAGCTACTGTCCCCCAGACCTGTCTGCACACCCAGGAGTGGGACCGTAGCCACGGTAACCCTCTTTCAAGTTGTTTAAGGAACTTCCAAACTTTCTTCCATGATGATGGGAATTCCAGTTGATTTCCGTTTCATCCTGCTTCCTTTCTGCCTGGTGTGCATGTTAAGGTATAGGACAGGGCAGTGCAGGGGTACGAGCAGGGTGTAGGTAAAAGACACGCGACCAAGGAAGTGCATTTTGTCTGCTTTTCTGGCAGCGCTGAGTGGTGGCGGGTAGCCCGCGAGCCCCGGAAGGTCACTGGTGGACTCCATGGAGCTGGTCCTGCTTTCGTCTGGGCAGGTTTTAACGCTGCCATGTGTGTGTTAAGTCATAGCAGCGTGGGGAGGAGCTCTCACTCTGGCCGGCGTGGACAGACCATGTTCGTGCTTCCCTCTCCCACTTACACCTGTGGGCCTGAGCTGTGGGAATTCAGCATGTTAGTACGTGAAAATCCCCTAGAAGAGCACCTTGAGGTCTCAGTACTGGAGAGGGTGAGCATCCTCGTCGAAGTCCCAGACCCCAAGTGCTCCAAAACCCGAAGCTTTTGATGGCTCACATGGGACATTCCATGCCTGACGTGGAATTCCTCATGTGACCACAGTTGGAAGGCAGGTACACCTGCTGAGCGAGAAGGGGGAAGCAGTAGACACCACGACAGCCAGTCTCCTTACAGCACAGAGCTGCAGTAACAAAGCAGCATGGTACAGTACAGCCTCACCGCTGACAAGACCACCAATGGACTAGATCAGAAGACAGAGACACAGTCACCAGAGGCCTGGCAGAGGTCCCAGACATGTTGGCAAAAAGATGTCCTCTTTAGCAAATGGTGCTGTGAAAACTGGATCAAAATGCAGAAGAACGAAACCAGATCCCTCTCACGGTGCACCAAAGTTCAATCACAGTGGATCAAAGTCCAAAGAATTAGACCAGAAACTGCAACCACAGGAAGAAATGGGTGACATTCCACATATTGGCCCAGGCACCAACTCCCTAAAGAAGATCTCTAAAGCTCAAGAAATAAAATCAAGAATCAGTTAGTGGGATGACATTAAGTGTACAAGTATCTTCCCAGCAAAGGAAATGTTTAACAGAGTGAAGAAAGAGCCTACAACTGGGAGAAGATCTTTATCAGTTGCTTCTCTGACAGAGGATTAATAATCAGAGTAACTAAGGAACTCAAAAAACACCCCAAAGCCCCAATCAGCAAATAAGAAAAAGAACTAAACAGACATTTCTCAAAAGAAACACAAATGGCCAACAGATATGTTAAAAAAAGTTCAACATCTCTAGCAATCAAGTATATGAAAATAAAAACTATACTAAGATTTCATCTCATTCCAGTAAGAATACCATTTATCAAGAACACAAATAATATGTGCTGGTGAGGATGTGGGGGAAAGGTACACTCATACATCATTGGTGGGACTGCAAATTAGTACAACTGCTCTGGAAAGCAGTATGGAGATTCCTCAAAAACCTAGGAATGAAACCACCAGATGGCCCAGCTATCCCACTCCTTGGCATTATCCAAATGATCCAAAATCAGCAAACCATAGTGATATAGCCACTTCAGTGCTGCTAGCAGCACAATTCACAATTAGCCCATTTATGGGACCAGCCCAGAAACCTGTCAGTAAGTGAATTAATCAATAAAATGTGGTGTGTATGCACAATGGCATTCTTTCTACTCAGTCATCAGGAAGAGTGGAATTAGGGCATTTGTTGGTGAATGGATGGAACTGGAGGACGTCGTGCTAAGTGAAATAAGCCAGACTCAGAAAAGCAAAGGTCAAATGTGGAAGCTAGAGCAAAATAAGGGAAAAAAGAGGGGGCTGGATCTCACGAAAATAGAAGGCAGATCAGTGGAGTAGAGGAAGGAGATCAGAGGACAGAAGGAGGAACTGGACAAGGGAAGCAACGCAGAATAAACCTGACAAAGTCATGCAACATGCATGTGCAAATCCACCTCCGTGAATCCCACCTTTATGTACACCTATAAAGCACCGATTTACAAAAACAGTCAATAAGTAAAATGAAATCCAGAGGAGTAGAGGAAGGGGGAACAGGGGAGAGAGGGGGAAGGGAAGAGGAAGCAGTGGAGATGGACATGGAGCAGATGATGGTCCCTGCTTGTAGGATTATTCCAGAATTAAGCCCACCATTATTATAACTATAACACACTGATAAAAGCATTTTTAAATGCTAATGCATGAAAAATATTGTATAAAATTAGCTTCCAGCTATGTGTATAAGGTGTATGTAAAATACACCTTAATTCTGTATTGAGACCTGGGTCCCATGTACAAGATAGCAATTATTCCAAAATCTAAGAGGCCAAAGTCAGAGCCCTCTGGTCCTGAGCGTTTTGGATAAGAGACCTGAGCAAGCACCCCAGGCCCAGGCTGCCTTCCCCAGTGAGTGCTCTGAACCTAGTAGCTACACACATGTGCCCTGAGAGGATCTCGTGGCTGGAGGTGAACTGGATTTCCCCAGAGAGCACCAGATGCCTCATCAACAAATGGACGGGAGCCCATCCAGAAGCCGCCCTCTCGGTTGAAGCCCAGAGAGGCACAATGAGCAGAAAACCTCTTCAGCCCAACCTGGGGTTAATTACTAGCTCCTCACAACCAAGAGCAGAAATCAGCTACGTTTGCAATATGTTAACAGCTTTATTAATAGATCAAAATTGTTTACCATCCACCTGCTGATATCTGCTCACCACCAAGTAAATCAGTCCTCACTTTTGCCAGAACAGGCAACAGAGCTGGAAATGGTTATTTTTAGTGAAACTTCTGAAGAGTAGGGTCACTGGCTCTGTAGAGGTGCCCCCCCACACTGCCGTTTCATCTGCAAAGGCGTTTGAGGGGCACAGAACCACAAGACGGGCTGAGCGCCAGCTGGACCACACGGCCTTCAGCTCTCTGGTGAGCATAGCGGTCTGACTAGAATAGGCCAGGGGAGAAGGGGCAGGTGGACAAGATGGGGCACAGACCTGCTGCTGCAAGCCAGGGCTTCCGGAGGCTTCCAGAGCAACCCAGGAGCCTTTCACATCTAGCAGTGCGGACACCCGGGACATCATCGCAGCCTCTGGGGTGGGGAGCCCTCTGAAGCCTCTGCCTGGTTCCGGCTCCTTGAAGGTGGCGGGGTTCACTGAGGCACGGGGTCCCCTGTGCTGCTCTGCCTTTCCCAAGTAAGCACCACTCTCTGCAGAACCTCACTGCCCTCAGGTGGACACTGGCCCCGAGTGAGTCCATGCTGTGTTGTGGCCTCACACAGGAGCTCAGGCAAAGGGACCCTTCAGGTCTTCGTGAGCTGGTGGGCCAATGCGAGGACTTTCAAAGTCAAGGTCAACAGGCCCTTGGGGTGAGGGTCCAGGGGGTGTTGGGGCCTCCTGAGTTGCACAGCTGGGGAGAAGGGGGCCCTGGAAGAGCCTCAGGCACCTCCAAGAGCACCAGGGGAATCCTGTCCCCCGTGGGGACAGCAGGTGAGGGCTCTGGGAACACCCACTGCCACTTCCCAAATGGCCCAGAAGTTCACTCTGCTCGAGTCTCTGATGTGAGATGCTGGGAGCAAGTGACAGTCCAGGCTCCAGGGACTTACCCACCCAGAAGCCCAGGGCCAGAGCGAGCCCATCCCGAGTCCTCTCACCCTGGGCGGTCTTCCAGGTGGGCCGCGTGTGGCGGGGACCGCGTCTGGTATGTCAGCCGCGAAGCACCCTCTCTCCACCCCCTGCTCTGTGGACAGGGTTCGGGACCACGAACAAAGTGCCTCCTGGTCTCACCAAGCCCTTCTCTCTTGCCCTGAAGTCGTCCAGGGGTCCTGAACCTATTTTTGACTCACAGGTAAAACTTGCGTGTATTTGTCATGTAGTGAAGCTTTGAAACACGTGGACACGGTTTCCCTCTATTACCCAGCATGCCAGGCGACCTGCATTGCCCCTCACACACTTTGGGGGTGAGAACACTTAAAAACCACTTTCCTGGCAATTTACAAGTCTTCCGCCTGTTGCTGTCAACAGGTGCCATCGCGGTGCACGAGGTACCGCCTGACCTATTGCTCCTGTCCTGTGGACCTTTTGCAAGTTTGACCAACACTGGCTGCCCCCATCTGGCCACCCCCATCCCTGCTGGCTTCTGCCTCCCAATTCTGCTCGGTGCCTCCAGGAGTTTGACATGGTGGATTCCACGTGCCACGGACGTCAAGTGGCATTGCCTGCCTTGCTCGTTTTGCTCACCTTACCATCCTCAGGTTCACCCATGTGGTTTGTGTGGTGGGATCTCCTTCTTTTTGAAGGCTGCACAGTATTCCCTTGTGTGAATCTGCCACACCTTCTTCATCCGTTCATCGGCCGATGACACTTTCGGTCGCTTCCTTACTTGGGTATTGAGTAGGGCTGCCAGGAACGTGGGGCTGATGTCTCTTTGACAGACTGGCTTAGATACATACTTCTCATTTGAAGGGAGAAAGCTCTGGAAGCTTTAGGGGCTGAGCTCAGAGGAGGTTTGAAGGTTGTGCCTTCCTAGTACAGAACTCCTTCAAGGTCACACAACTGCCACTAAATAGGAGGAATAATGCTTCAGAGAGCTGCTGTACCCCAGGCAACTGTGCTCAATGGAAATATTTTGTGTTCTTGAAAACTACAAAGATAGCAGTTGACACAGGCTGGGTTTCCAGGACACAGGCTCCCCACCTCCCACTCAGCAGCGCTGAGTCTGCTGCCCGATTTCTGAGTGGCTTGCTGGGCGTGAGACTCCAGCGTTGGGCCCAGCCCCTTCCCATGGCTCCTCCAGCCAGCCTGCTGCCTCTGTGCCCACTTCTGGAGACCTGTTCCACCTGCTCCGCCTGGAGACATAGCTCCCATGGCCCAGGTGCCCCATCCCTCCTGGGAGACGCCCTGCTCTGTGAACCTCTGTCCTCAGTGCAGCCAGCCGTCAGGGCAGGAATGCCCCGGTCTCAGCACAGCAAGTGCAGCCTTCGGTGAGTGGGAGGCGATTCTCAGGCTCAGAGCTGGAAGGTGGCTTCTGCTCCACCAGAGGGGCTTTCACTGGCCTACTGCCTCCTGAGGAACCAGCCGTTGGCATCAGCGGGGCCCACAGGAAAGCCCTGCAGGGACGGGCATCACAGATCTACCCCTAGCCCTGCCAATGCCACAGCTGCCCCTCCCGGGGCTCCCAGGGGCTGTCCTGCAGCACACGTCCCAGGCCCGGCCCCTCCAGTGGCAGCCCCCTGCCTGGCTTGCTGGCTAGTGTACTTCTCCCCCTGCCTGCCTGGCATGTAGTTCCTTAGGCTGGCCTCTCTCTTTGTATGACATTTCATTCCTCTGTTCCCAATACACGATTTGCTCTGATTAAGAATCCCATAAAGTCACAAGCTAGTAGTGTCCTTGGCTCTGTTCTCTTCCCCTGGTTACCTCCAAGGACCCAGCTGGACCCTCCCCACTACTCAACAATGGGAACCACATAACCTAGTGTTTCCCTCTTCTCCTTGGCTGCCAGGGAACTCAGAGCTACATGGAATGCTTTATCCAGCCTACGTTTCTAGATGGAATCGTTTCCTTTGTTTATTTCTAGGGTTTAGCTTTAACCTAAATTTTTGTTTGTGTATGTATTTCACTGACTCTAAGCTGGCAGGCTCCAACTTCGGTCTGGTTGATTCCTTTAGTTCTACTTGTGCCGCACACTTCTCCAGAGGAAAGGAAGTGCTTGTCTAGACTCTGTTTGTGGATGTGGTCCCCACACTGCCTCTGGCCACCTTTGGAGCCTCATTGCCCCCAGTCCTTTGTTCCAGTGGGTCGGCTGCAGCCCTTCCCCTGCCTGACACCTCCAGCAACAGCTGCCCTCTGAGCCTGGCTCTGGGCTTGGTTCTGACCCTTCTCTGTTCCTCAGCTCTCACCCTACCATCGCGCGTGGCCCTGGGCACTGTGGGGACTTCCCACTGGGGACCTTCACCCTGGGCCTGCATCTGGATTTGATCCTGGGAAAGAAGCCTCAACAAACACAAGCCCAGGTGGTCCTCCTCCCTGGGGCTCTGCGGCAGTCCTGTGGGGCAGCCCCTGTGGTTTGCCCACTTGGGTCTGTCATCCTGGAGAGGAGGAGCCGTTGTCCCTCATCTGACAGAGCAGGCAGGGGTACCCTCGAGCCACAGCTGCTGCTCGTCCTGCCCCTCCCAGCCTCTGTCTCAGGCCAGCACGGAGGTCCGTCCCTACACGGCCTCTGCTTTGCCAATTCATGGGCAAGCAGACCAAACTCATTTTCTAAAGTCAACCCCAGCGCCCCACCCCAGCGGCAGGCTTGGTCCTGGGGGTCTGAGCCTGGCCGTCTAGCCACCCACCCTCTTGAGGGCCTAGGCCCTGGAGTGCTCTGCTCAGCCAGCACAGGAAGTGTCCAGCATGCATGCCTGGGACCCACCTCAGGCCACACAGGGAGGTCTTACCCTCCACCTCCTCGTGAGCTTCCTCTGGCTCTCAGTTTCCTGGAGGAGACTGTGAGTGCCATAGAACAGAAGCCAAGGAGGGGAGAAGGGAGGGCAGGGACAAAGAAGGGAAGGCGGAGGGGACAGCAGAAGGTGGCAGGAGGAGGTCAGCTCCCACGCCACCCCTCTGCCCACCAGGAGTGGCTGCCTGCGGCTCTCCTGCTGGAAGCAGGCTCTCCAAGGCAAGGCTGCTTCCCCTTTTGACATGCGGGGCTGACTCCCTCTGCAAAGCCCTGCCAGCAGCTGAAAACTCAAAACAAAGCCCCTGCACAAAAGAGTCGTGTTCCCACCCGGGGCTTTGGAGAGCATTGGGCCCTCTGGAGTTGTGCCTGGTTCCCACGCACGTGACTGGGTGGGCCTGCCTGGGCGGGGCGCTCCTGATGGCCTGCGCCTGCAGACCTGCCAGCTAAGCTCCCAGCATCTCATAAACGCATTGTCTGGAATGAAATAACCATTATGCTTTCAGATTTTGTGGCATAATATCGCAGAAACCTGCAATTATAGAATCAGAGTGGCATTGAGTGGGGTGGAAGGGAGTTAGCACGGATTATTCTTTAGATAGCAGTTACATGAACTCATAATAAATAGGCATTAAATGTTAAATGTATGATAAGTGATTCTCGACAATGCAATTATCCAAACAGAAGAGGGAGAGTGTCAGCCTCTGCACAGCGCTCTCCTGGGGCAGGGATTCGTCTTTGTCTTAGCACACAAGTGGCAGTGACGGGCACACGGGCGCTGCTGGGAACGGGGATTCCAGGAGAGGGCAAGCTGTAACAGAGCAAAGACTTTCCGCCACCGGAACATCCCAGGACAACGGCTTCTGCTGGGTCCCTGGCCCGTGGATCTCACCCTTGATCAAACCCAGGGTGGACACTCCTGCTATAGGGGAATTTGCAGGAATGTACTAAACGGGTGTTTGACACATGGTGGGCGTATCAGAAATGTTTGTTAAAATTTATCCAGCACTTAGATGCAGGGCTGCTGTGTAAGGGTGCAGAAATTGTGCACTGAGCAATTCTGGGGAGCAACATTTACAGAAGCTACACTGTGACTAGCCCCTTAGAGTTTGGGGAGAGGCTGTGGTCCTGCTTGGAAGACACAGTACCATTTTTTAAAATTTTTCTTTCACTGATATGTGATGATTTTATGTATTTGCACGGTACAATACGACAAGTCAGAACATGTGTACGGTGTGTGATCACCAGATCGGGGCAACCACATTCTCATTATCGTTCTTCTCATTTCCTGGTGTTTGAGTCTTTCGTTTTCTCTCCTGTAGTTCACAGTAGACTTTTATCTGTGGACTCTGTTCTTTTACTTAAAATTCACCAGGGAGAATCAAATTTCAACTCCATCATGTCGTCAGTAATGTTCTTCAATGAGTAAAAGCGAGGCCTATCTCCAGACTACTTGAAGCCAAATCCAAGTTTCCTGTATCCACCGTGTCTTTGGAAAATGATGTAACCTCTCGGAGCCTTCCATGGGTAAACTCCTACCTCGAGGAAACGCCTGAGGAGGGATTTTCTCCCCACCCCATCTTCCTCACGTCTTCAGGTTCTCTTCTCAGAGGACCCAAGCCCTATACCCTCACCTCCTCATGGATCTCCTCCCTGTCTCCCTCTTTGGCAGGCCTGGCCTGTCCTGGTGCCCCCACTCCGGGCAGCCTGTGGACGGAGCTGCCTCCTTCCCACTCGGGGGCCCAGTGGGGCTGGACCAGCCACACCTAGGCCCTCTCAGGGGTCACGCCTCACTAAGCACGAAACTCACACATGGCCCCAGCCCTTTGCTGGCCTCCCCGAGGTCCCTGCCACTCTGCTGGGTCCCCTTCCACACTCAGTTCTGGTTCTCCCTGTCCTCTCCAGTCCCTGCTGGCATGGGGTGAGTCCAGCATCTGTGTAGATGCCCACCTGCCCGACGCCTGGTTTTGCTCTGATGTCTTCTTCCCTGTGATATCACCTCCTCTCCCAGCATCCACTGGCTCCAGGGACTCTCAGGAACAGTCATGGCCAAGGGACCTTGGCAGAAGGAGCGTGGACCCCCATGCACCTCGTGAATGTGATCTGTCTTCCCCAGACTCCATTCCTCCTTCCAAAGCCTATCATCAAGTAGAACCCTGGAGCCACACCCCCGCTCCTGGCTCCCTGTCCCCTCTCCACTCCGCCCCTGGCCCTGCCCTTGAACTCCAGGCCTTCAGCCTCCCTCTGGCCAGGAGCCTCCACCGTGGCACCCACCTGCCCCTCCCCTGCCTTCGCTCAGCAGTGCGGGCTGCCCTCTTGCTCGGATGCTGGCTGCTGAGCCCGGAGGCACTCTGGCCACCTTGCAGGCTGGGGCAACAAAAGGCCAAGCCCTGAGCCTTGCGGGGGCCTGGGACCTGCTCTCGAATGCAGAGCCGTCCCTCCTGCTCTGCAGAAGGGCTGCCTCGAGTGTCCGATACCCCTCACGCATCCTGCCCCGCTCCGTCCTCCCTCGCTCAGCGGACGACCTCGCCTCTGCCACAGGAACAAAAAGAGAAGGAGGAGGAGGAGGAAGGAGAAGGCTCAGCTGCAGCCTCTGACACCAGCTTTGCCAGGTCGGTTGCCCTGCCGCCCCGCTGCGAGGGTGAAGGTGGCGCCCTCCCTCCCAGCTCTGGGCTTCCTCCCTCCTGCCTCCTCCAGGGCCTCACTATCGGCCTCCCTCTTCAATGCCCACTGATTCCCTGGTGTCTGGGTCGACCTTGGAAGTCTCTCTGGTTGATGACAAGCTGTCCCTCAGCTCTGCTCGCCTCCCCGGCGGCCTGGGGCCCTGGCACAGGGGCTTCCCTGGCACTCGCCACCTCAACCCTTCCTAAGCCCCTGTAGCCCCACACTGTGCCCACCCCAGCAGGCTGATCCCTCAAGGACCAACGCCTCCTTGGTCTCCACAGGGAGACGGGTCCAGGCTCCTGCACGGGACCCTCCTGCTGCCAACAGCGACCACCTGGCCCCTCCTCTCCCTGGCGCCTGTGGTACTCTGTCCTCCCAGCCACCTGCCTTTCTCCGCCTTCTTTTGAGCACCAAGTCTCCTCAGGCCTCCCTGTGGACGTGACGCCTCTCCCCCCCGTTGGCACATTCCTATGGCTTCGCTACCTGTCCCCGTGACCCCAACGTTGGCATCGGCCCAGCTCTGTCCCGGGATTCAGGCGGCCCTCACATGCCTGGATGCCTGTTCTGACCACGCACACCCGCCCACTCCAAGCCTTCCCAACCAGCCCAGGGTCCACGTGCAGAGTGTGGCTTAACTTTCGGCTGCTCTGCTCTGGTCCTCCACCTTCCCCGCCTGCCCACGGCAGGTCCTGTGAATCCTTCCACCCCAGCCACTGCTCACTCCTGTCCTTCACTGATCTCAGGGGTCCTGGTCTCCTGTGTGGCCACTGGTCAAGCCTAAGTCTGACCATCAGTCTCCTGTAGGCTGCTTCGCAGTTCCTGAGGCTCCTGGGAGAAAGAGCAAGCCCTCCTGTGGCGCCTGAGCCCTCATTGCCTGCCACAGGGAGGCGTCCCCAGCCTGGCCACACCGTCCCCGGCTCACATGGATGCTCTGACCATGCAGCACTGATTTGGGGCCCCCCAAGAGCAGGACATGTCTTGCTCCTGGCTCTCTCTTCCTGGGGCTCCTCCTAACTTGCCTCCTCTCCACTAGCCCCTGCTCTTTCCTACCCTGTCCACAGCCGCCTCCCTGGGAAGCCCCCTGCCCTCGTGGGCTGGCCGGGCCCCTCCTTCCACCCCTCCCCAGGGGTGGCTCTGGCATTGCAATGGCCTTTGGACATCTCATCCTCGAGGCCCTGGCAGTGCCGTGGGGACAGCTCTCACTCATGGCAGTGTCCCCAGCCCACCCACAGCTGGTACAGTCGGGCTGAGCCAGCCCTGGAGGCAGGGCTGAAGTACAGGAGGATGGTGAGGACGAGGCTCCATGTCCCCACTGGCGCAGGGCTTGGATCTGTTGCCTGTATCCCATCCAGAGGCCCCGGCCGCGGCAGCCCGTGAGAATCATCCCAGGGTTTTCTCTGTTCTCTGCTAGTCACCTTTGCCCCTTCACACAGAGGTGGGTCTGTGGCACACGCTTTTACAGTCTGCCTTTTTTCTTTTCTTTAACTCAACTGTGTTCTGACGAGCTTCTTTCAATGTTGGCATTTATTCTTCTTGGGCTGGGTTTTAGGGAAAGCCCTGCATCTTATCCTGGGGACACACCACCTGCTACCCCACCAAACCCTCAACTAAAGGGGACTGGACCTTTCAGTCCTGGTCATTTTTTCCCCAAACAGCCTTATAACCTCAGATTTGCAAGCATCTGTTTTGATTTCCTTACATTATGATTCAGAAACTCTGAGTCAATCCACTCTCAGCAGGAAGTATGAGTGGGTTTGTATCACAAAAGGTACCCTCTTATAGTTACTTAGCAGGCCTGGGGGCATAAAATGTGTGTCTTTTGTTATAAAGAGGCTCATGCCGTACTGCTGAACAAACGCTGCCCTACCCAACCCTGCTACTCGTTCCCCACCTGGGGTCTCCAACACCCTCCTCACCTCGTCTGCACCAGGTTCACCTCTACACAGCAAGGAAGCCCAGACAGGTAGAAATTCGCTCAGCAGTCACGGGGGTCCACCGTGGCTCTCAGTACTGGACAGACGGCCAAGGTTCTTGCTACCTGGGCACTCATCCCAGCAAGGGAGACGATTAAGAACTCGATAAATCAATAAAATAAGATGGCTTCAAGGAGCAGAATAGCAAGAAGGGACAGACGCCAGGCTCAACGGAGCCTGGGCGTTGGTAGGAGTGGGTGCTCAGTCAGGCCTTTCTGAGATGGGACCTGTGAACCGAGCCTCAAATGTCAGAGCTGGGGATGGTGTGACTTGGGAGCAGAGGGTGGGACTGCATAATCAAGGCACATTTGAGCATCAGACCAGAGTCCCTGGTGGCTCAGAAACAGAGAGGTGCTGAGGGAGGATGGTGGGACATCAGGCCTTGGAGGTGGGAGGGACTGGACCTTTCCAGCTTCGGGTCGTAGAGAGGAGTCGTGAGTACCACCCGCCAACCAGGAGCTTTCCGCCCTCCAACCTCAAGTTCTGTTGACAGAGTGCTGAGCACTGAGCACCGAGCACTTGCGGCCCCTTTGTATAGCTCCCAGCCCAGACTAGGCGCGTGGTCAACATTTGCCAAGAGAGTGCGTGAGGAATAAGTGGATGAAGCGGGAATGAACTGGAGGAGGCTGCTCGGCCCACAATGCTGCCAAAGCTTCTGTGTGCGGACCAACCCCCTGGTGCTGAAGCTTCTGGGAGAAACACAGGAGCTCTGGGCACCTGGAGCTGCCATCTGGTCAGCTGTGGTGGAACTGCACCTGATCTGCGCCTCTGAGCCTCTGCAGGCATGGCAGAGATGCTCACAGGCATCCTTCCCATTGGGGGGCCCCAGGAGCCAGCACTGGCTCCCTTCCCGGCCCTGATGGGGGGACATCAGCCACTGTGAGGCTCTCCTGGGGAGGGGACACACTCAGTGGAGAGCCCATGTTCATGCCTCCCAAGCAAACTTAGCTGAATGTGTCCCTTGGTCTGTCGTTCCAGGAGGTCTTCAGAGAGACACTCGTTCACAGATCAGAGCCTGGAACTTCGAAGCCCCCTACTTACCCTTCATTCATTCACATCCTTTTCTGTCTCATTTTGGTTTTGTTGATTTGTTCTGAGCACCAAGCCTTGTGTCGGGAATAGGAAATGGACATGGTCCTCACAATCAGAGGACTTGAACTAGATGCAGGCAACCGTGGATCACGATGGTGATAAAGTCTGAATGAAAAGTCCAAGACGTCGAGGAAAAAGGGTGACAGCCCAGGAGGGAAGATGCTTCCCTGGGGCAGCAGATGCTGAGCGGAGTACTGAGCGGGTGGGGGATGGACTTGGCCCGGCTGCCTGGGAGGTGCGAGGGGCATTCCCGACTGCTCAGACTGGGACAACTGATTCAGTCAGAGCTCTCACAGTCAACCTTTCTCCCCAGAGCATTCCTGCAGGAACAGGAGCTTTGGGGGACACCTCACACCCAAACCTGACATGACAGGTGGTTTTTGGAAACCGCTCTTTCACAGTAGAGGTGGGTAGGCAGATGAGACCTTGTCCTAGTCCGTCTTCTTTGCTATACCTGAGGCTGGGTTCTTGATGAAGAAAGGTTCATTGAGCTCGTGGTTTAGGAGGCTGAAAGTCAAAGATCGGGGCTCATCCATTTGGTCTCTAGGGAGGCCCCTTGGCTACATGGCTATACAGGCATCAAGGCTGGAGCATGTGGGAGGGCAGCAATCACCCAGTGAGACAGGAAAGCAGAGATTCAGGAGCCAGCTCGCTCTTTAACACCCTGCTTTTGCGGGAACTCCTCACTCCCGAGACCAGCATTACGTGTGAATTTGTGGCGATCACTGTGCAAAAGCTACTGATTAGATACACCTTCTCCCCATTTCTGGGCTTGCGGTTTGACATCTCTTCTTATGATTGCCAGAAACAGAAGTGATCACATGAGTGTCCTTGTCCCCAGCACTTTGACGGTGACTTTCACTATGTCTAGCAGCAGGAGCTGGCTGAGCTGGGCACACCATTGTGGGAGACAGTGGTGGGAAGAGTTACGCCCTCCTGGTGCACACGGGGCCCCGGGGGCTCTGCCATGTAATCGTCACAATGAGCCCCTGGCAAGACGTGAGACAGGCGCTTCGTCACTGTCCTTGCAAGGATCAGAGCACCAGGAGCTCAGTGGCTTGTCCAAGACCACATAACCAGCCTGCGGTTGGTGTGTTCAACCCACATGAGAGCTTCCAACCATCTTGCTGAACTTGCTCTAAAAATAAACCAATTAATCCACTTGGACAGGCTGGTGAACATGGAGAATATTCCCTAGCCTTAAAAGTCTCAAATGTGGAAAAAATATAAAAAATTATGCAATGCATTGTCAAGTCAAAGGGCAATGTGTTTAGTAGTCACTGTTCTGGGAACTTAATAATGCTAAATGATGTTTTGGAAGCCTTAGTAATGTCCACCATGTAGTATGAATGGTGGCCACCACACCAGGCTCAATAAGGACCATCTGAGTCAGCCTCAGTGCCCAACATGAGACTTGGACCAGTCTATATGTAAATAAGCATTTGCTGAATGAGTGACACATTGCATAGGAAATACAGAGCAACATGCCAATTCCTGCAACACCTTTGCCATAGAAACTGGTGAGTGTTTTTATTTTCTCTCCATGCAGAGCAGATTTCCCAGCCTCCTTTACGAGTAGTGAGGACACATGACTGAGTTCTGGTCAATGGGATGCTTTCAAAGGGATGCCACCACTTACAGACTTGGTCCATAGGCCATCCAGAGCACAATGCCTGAGACTTCTCATCTTCTGGCCAAAGGGAGAGAACTCAGAACCCACAGGAGGCTCCGTCAGGTCTCTTCATTTGTCACGTGGAGGAGATCCGCCTTGGAAAACATCTTCATCAGGAACACTTTATTCATTTTATTGGGTTAGACCACTGAACTTTTGGAACTGTTTGTTACAGCAGCTAGCCCTAATACAGTGCATGTTCAGTAAACATCTGGGTAAGGGATTGTCTCTTTTGTTCTGCTCAGAGTTGGCAATGCTGTGGGGAAGCCTGAGAACAGTGGTTCCTGGCAAGAGCGGATGCGAGCGATGAAATGAAGTGAATAATCCACTTCTTTTCCTTCTCAGGGTTACCCAAGGGCAACTCCACTGTAAGCCTTTTAAGAAGGGCCTGTCTGATTTAAATTTCTCCTACAGAAATATGAACCCTTTTCCCTTTATCCTGTCTCCAATAAAAATGAAAAGTGTTGGCCTCCTTCCTGCACAAAATCACCTCTCACACTGTGGTGGTTATGATTAAGCTGCCTTCCTCACCTCCACTCCTCCGCTCTCAGCTCTCAGGAGTCAACCAGCTTTGCAGCGTCAGCCCTGAGGACAAGTAAGCAGCCTTGTGAGGAACCAGCCTGGCAGAGAGGTGGCAGCGGGCCGAGGGTGTGTGAAGTGGGCAGCTCTCTGGGCCTGGCCAGCTGGGCCTCTCTAGCTTGCCTTCTCCTTGAAGGAGGGGACTGAGGCACTTCGCAGCTGGAGATTCCTAGGGAAAGAGCAGAGCGGGAGAGGAACATGCTGGGCACTGATGCCTGGAGGCACTTCGCCCTCTGGATCTCGCTAGATTCTGGCAACAGCCCTATGAGTAGATACTATGATTATTCTCATCTAGAAGATAGGAATACGGAGGCAGAAACGGGCAGCTGAACTCGGTCTCGAGGAGCCATAGGGCTCCATGGGTGGAAGCCGTGGTCTGATCCCAACGCTGTGCATTTCCAGCGGGCCGTGTTGTCCTGATGCCCCCTCCTATTTTGGGTTGAACAGTGTCCCTCCAAGAGATGTTTAAGTTCTAGCCCTGAGTTCCTGTGGAGGAGGGCATATTTGGGGTCTTTTAGATGATCAGGCCGCTAGACTGTCCCTGATGCAATGTGACCAGGGTGCTTCGACAGGAGTTTGGGCCCAACGCAGGCAGAGGGAAGACAGCGTCCACAAGCCCAGGAAGGCGGGGGCTGCTGGAAGCTGGGAGGGCCTGGAGCAGGTGCTCCCTCATGGTCCCAGAAGGTGCCAACTGTACGCAGCCTGATCTGGGACTTCTGACCTCCACAGGGGGAGATGATGTGTTTCCATGGTTAGCACCACACAGCTTGGGGACTTTGTCCTGGCAGCCCCAGGAAGCTAGTGCTCTTGCCACCTGAGAGTCCACTTCGCTCATCTACGTGGTGGATGAGGAGCCAGGTTTCCTCTGGGCAGGTTCTGGGTCTGTGGAGTGAGAGGAGACACCACACAGGAGAGCAGCGCAAGCAGCCGCTGCTATTATAACTTCGTTCTGTGGAGCCCCCACGCCCTCCCCAACAGCAGGAACACCCACCAGTGTTGTCCAGAGCAGGCAGGCTCACAGAGAACTCCCGCACATGTGGGTGGGTGGACCCAACCTAGGGACGGGCCTCCTGAGCCTAGGACCCTTCCAGACTCCACGCTACACACTTCTTCATCTGGCTGGCTGTTTGAATCCTGTAAAAGATCCTCTATAATAAACCAGTTCATGTAAGTATACTGCTTCCCTGAGTTCTGCCAGACACTCTAGCTAATTAGCCAAATCCTAGGAGGCCCACAGAAACCCCAACTCGTAGCTGGTTGATCAGGAGTTCTAGAGGCCTGGACTAGTGACTGGGGCTGAAGTGGGGCAGTCTTGGCAACTAAGCCCTCATCTCAAAATAGAATGCAAAAGCTGAAATCCGAGGACACCGATCCAAGCGCAGTGGTGCACACCTCTAATTCCAGCAACTCGGGAGGCTGAGGCAGGAGGATCACAAGCTCGAGGTCAGCTGGGCAACTTAGCAAGACCCAGTCACAAAATAAAAATAGGAGGGGCTGGGGAAGTGGCTTAATGGTAAAGCACCACTGGGATCAATCCCAAGGTCTAAATTAAATAAATAAATAAACAGACTGGGCGGTGTCCACCTCGAAGCAGCTTGTTGGTGGTGGGGAGAAGTCCCACGCCTTTTCAGGTCACTAAAATCTTCTGAGCTCCATGTGTTGTTAGAGTCGAGAAAAAAATCCGTGTTGATGTTGTTCCAAAACACAAGTGTGCTGGATGTCAAAGCCACTGGTGTTGGGAGAGGAGAGGACATGCTGTCCCCCCAGGGGCAGGAGGATGAGAAGATGCTGACAATATCGTGTGCCCCTCACTTCCGTCCTGCTGCTGGGGACGTGACCTCTCAGGCTATGTGGTGGGCCAGGCAGTTTCAACGAGGAACCTCAGAAGCACAGGCAGCATGATCCGGATTTCAAACCACGACCTGCAGTCGCTACCTGGGCTTGGTCCTTAGCGACTCTGAGCCCAGGATACGCACCTACAAAATGAGGACACAGCGGCACACTTGCAGGGACAGCTGGGGAGGACCTAGCACCTGGAAACCACTCGGTGACATCTCGACACAGTAGACTCAGGGCACGGTTTCACACCGGCTTGGAAAACAAGCCAGACTCAAGGATGGCACAGACTGCAGGTTTACTTTTAGATTCATGCTTCCAGGTGAGTGCTTTCCTGGCCCCTGGAGACTACTTAGGACAGGCTCCAAAATGCTTTCTAGCTCTTCTTAGAGGATAAAGTGCCTTCAATCGATCCCGATTCTCCCAAACATGTTGTAACAGGAATTGAAAATGTCTGGTCCCATTACCCCTCACAATCCCCCCGTCCCACAGCAGCTAGCCCCCTGCAGCAGGAAGAAGGGGTTTCTGTTCAGCCACCTGCCATGTGGCTCAATGTGCTTCTTCAGCGTGGCCAATCCAGGGCTCTGCTGGGCTGTGTGGAGCTATTGTAGGAGGAGAGAAACCAGCAGGGTCAGCTGGGTGCAGACTGTGAGCTGGCTGGCATGCTGAGCGCCCTACACAAGATAGCTCTTCAGAGGGTCCCCCACTGGCTGGGACACAATGCCCTTCTCCTGGACACAATGCCCTTCCTGACTCTTCATTTCCTGCAGGTTAAAGCTGGAGCCTGCGTGTCCAAGAGGTGGCCACGCCCTTGGACATAACTCCTGCCTATGCCTCTCACCCTCATCCCGTGGCATCCCCCTGTAGTCCGCTCCCAGTAGGATCTGAAGCATCTCCACAGGCCCAGTGTGGAGGGCTTGGTGCCCAGCTAATGGCACTGGGGGAGGTGGTGGAATCCTTAAGAGGAGGTCTGCAGAGGGAGGAGGTTAGATGGGGGGCCTGCCCTGGATGGGGATCCTGGGACCTACCCTCCCTGCCCTGAGGGGCGACCTCCTCCACACCTGCTCCTGCCGTGATGTACCGAGCTGCCACAGGCCCAAAGCAAAGGGGCCAAGCGGCCCCCAACGAACCTCCAAAACTCTTGTCCCCTTATAAGCTGATTCCATCAGGTATGTTGCCATGGCAACAGAAGACTGACTGACACCCAGACTCTTGGAAGATCCAGCTCTTTCCAAAAGAGACCATGCAGTTTAACAACACACCATGCTGCACAAACGCAGGCACCTGTGCTCAAAACCTGCCTCTACCACCTGGTTCCTGGCCAAAGGTCGCCCCTCTGCAAGAAGAGGCAAACAAACACCACCATTGACAGCATCGCCTAAGCAAGACAGCCATCCTCGTCCAAGACAAGGCAAGACCGTGGCCACCTGCAGAGGAAACCTGAGGTTCAGTCTCCACCTGGCCCCTCCAGCCATGTAGACTGTGCTCAACTGAGCAGGGTCCTGCTTCTCTTTTACTACCAGCAAAGCTGGATCTATTCCTTGCTGACTGGTTTTCACTTTTGTGATGTGACTGATTTCTAACCAAACCTGATCGAATTGCTTATTGAATTACTGAGTGGGCAAGAGGCTCCACATACTAAAGACATTAAGTATCTGTCTACCATGTACATTGTGATTTAAATTGAAAATAAAATGCACTCCATTCACATGCTTGAGTTTTAATTCGACTCGTGACATTGTTTAATACAGTATAACTTTTGATCTTATATAACTAGATCCGTTAGTCATTTTCTCATGACTTCTGATTTTGATGCAATGCTGAGCAAGTCCTTAACCTACTCATAGTGACATGACTGTTTCTAGAGCCTCACCTCATCTTGGGCTTGATCAACTTGCTGTCTTCATCTGTTTTCTGCTGCTATAACAGAGCCCTACAGACCAGGGAACTTAGAAAGAAGAGATGTTTATTTAGCTCGTGGCTCTCGAGTCTGGGAAGCCCAAGGTCAGAGTGCCAGCTTCTGCCTGGCTCTGGCGAGGCCCCACACTGCATCCAAATGTGGTAGGAAAGGGGTGCATATGTGTGAAAGGGAGAGGCATGGGGACAGAAGCACTTTACACCAACGGTGACCAATCCAGTCCCAAAAGAAAGAAAGGACTCATTCCTTCAACAAACTTAAATGCCCACCTGTTGATACCACCACAGTGGCAATCAAATTTCAATATGAACTGTGTAGGGGGTGTGCAAATTGTATTCAAGACCTTGTGTTTGCTTTTAATGCCTCATTTCATTAGAGGTGGAGGAAACTGAGGTACGTAAACCCTGCCAAGGAAATTGCACTCCCTCACACTCAGATCCCAGCAAATTAGCAGCCATCTTTAGTGCAGACAGGAAAACAGAGATCAATTAAAAAGACCAGGGTGGCCCTACTCATAGGCAGAGAGTTGTGGAGTAAGAACTCGCCATCATCATCTATCATTACTGCCCCTCGGGCCAGCCCCAGAGAAGGAGGCACGGGAGACACCCCAGATGTCCACCCCACAGGGAAAGAAGGGACCCTGCCCCACTGAGTGTTTCAGGCCACATGCTCATCCCAAACCTGATGCCCGGGGCTTCCTGCATGCTGGGCAAGGGCTCTGCCACTGAGCTGCGCCCCAGCCCCACCAGAAGTCCCTCTGAGGGGATGGTTTGGGTCACTCTCCCACCTCTGAAACCACCACTGTTGCCAAGGAAAAGCTTTGCCCTGGTTCCTGCCATCTTTCAGCCAATCGCTTGATGAAGATTGCCATCGTAGTAAGGTCCTGTCCTGGAGAAGTGGCGGAATAATGAGGAGGGAAAGGGGTTATAAACAGAATATAAGAATATAATAGAATTCCCCAGACCCCATGGCTGGAGCCAGTGAGTTCAGTTTAAGGCTTGCATGGCAGTGTGATTCTAGCTGAAAGGCTGTTTAGAAGGTTGTGTATTTAACCGCGGGGAGGACAGCTATTCACCAGCTGACGATCCAAAGAAACTGTTTCTTTCCCATCCAGATTCAATAAGCAAGACAAAGGAAGCTCCCCCAGGTCCCAGGACCTTTCTCCCAACTCAATCTGCTCTTGACAGGCAGCAAAGTCCCACTCAGCGTGGGACTCACATTTACAGTTTGCAATTTGCAAAGGGTTTTCACATCTGTGATTTCATTTTATCCAGGAGAGGTGAGGGGGTGCAGGCGTGGAGGCAGGAGTGGATTTCAGAGCCGTGTTTTATTAGGGGAGGAGGAAAGGATTCTGGCCATGAGACCCTGAGGCAGGTGGCTGCGTGTGGCCCATAGTTATGAACAAGGTTATCTTCTCTGACCACCCAGTAGCCACATCTCCTTTAGCTAACTAGCTCAGTCTTCCTTGAAATGTCCGGTGCTCCCCCGGATATAACCTTGGGACTCAGTGGAACTATCAACAAAGATGCTCACTTTGCCGGACAAAATTGTCCTGAACCTAAGAAAGCCCACACGAGTGCTCACCCTGTGTGGATTTTGAATTTTGATCAAAAGCACAGATGGAATGGAGTGTTCTGATCACCTACGACTGTGGCTCAGAAAGACCCAGGTTTCCCTGCAAGCTTCCTGACCTCAGGTCAGATTTCATGAATACCTGCAGGATGTAACATGCATGGGCACAGTGATCATGGACCCCACGTGTTTTCTCTAACAATGCTTGACAAGGTAGAGATGCATGTTCCCCTTAGCAACAAAGATGGAAGACAAACCAAAAAGATCAGCAGATAATGGGCGGTACTAACTTACCTACCCTCTACCCACTGTCACGCTCCTGAGGAGAGCGTTGAGCTCCGAGGCTGAGCGCTCCCCCACCAAAACGGCTTTCCTGGGCTTCCCTCTTCAGGTGCCCTCTCTGGCTCCTGCATCCCTCCTGCTGACCTCCCTTCACTTGCAGAGCTGAGTGGTAGTCATCCTGGAGGTGGGGACACATGCTTCCCCGTCCTTCACAGAGGACGTTCATGTCAAGCACACAGATGGCACCTGATAAATACTTGTTCACATGCTGAACCAGGTGACTAAATGTTCCTTTGTCTACTTCTTTAAAAATAGTTTAATTGATATGCACATATCCCAAAGATTGCCTTTGAAGGTATACCATCCAGTAGTGTTCAGCATACCCTCAACCATTACCACTAATTCCATGACACTTTCATCACCCCAGAAAGAAACCCTGCACCCACCACTCACTCCCACATCCCCCTCCTCCCGGCACCTACAACCACGACCTACTTATGTTTCTGTGTATTTGAATGTTCTAGACTTCTGGTTAATAGGAGTGTGCCGTATGTGGCTAAGAGTCTGGCTCTTGCACACAGTACATGGTTTTCAGGGCTCACCTGTATTGTGGCAGGTGGCCAAACTTCATTACTTTTTGCCAGAAGTTATCCCATTGTTTGAGTATGCCACATTTTGTTGATCCACTCACCAGCTGATGGGCATTGGGTTATTTGCAGTTTGGGGTTATTATAAATAAGGCTACCATGAACACTCAAGAACAAATTTTTGTGTGAGCAATATGCTTTTGATTCTTTTTGATATGCACCTGGGAGGAGAATTGTTGGGCCCTAGGGTAACTCTGTGTCTCACTTTTTGAGAAATTGGCAGGCTGTTTCCAAAGCAGCTGTGCATTTTGCATCTCCACTGGTAATGCATGAGTCTCCCATTTCCCCATATCTGCATTGCTATTATGATTAACTGTGGTAGTAGCCATCCCGCCAAATTTGAACTGATGTCATGGATTTCATTTGCATTTCCCTAGTGGGTAATGATCTGTGCACCTCTCTGTGTGCTTACTGGTCATTTGCATACCTTTTATATTTTTAAAGAAATGTCTATTTAAATCCTTAGTCCATCTTTTCATTTTTTTATTGTTGAGTTTTAAGAGTTCTTTGTATATTGTGGATGCTAGACTCTTATCAGATATATGCTTGCTTCCTGTGGGTTGCCTTTTCACTTTGTTGATAGCACGCTTTGACACACAAAAGTTTTCCATTGTTGATTACGCTTTGATGTCACATGTAAGAAAACATTACCTAGTTGAAGCTCTCACAATTTTTGCCCATGTTTTCTTTAAGAGATGTGTGGAAGAAGGTCTTACATTGAGGCCTTGATGCGTTTTGAGTTAACTTTTATATGGTGTGAGGTAGAGGTTCCTCTCCTTTTGCCTGTGCATATAGTTTTCCAGTACCCTTTGTGGAAAGGGTATTTTTCCTCATTGAACAGTCTTGTCAGCCTGATTGAAAATCAATTGGTCACACATATATGGGCTGATTTCAAGATGTTCAATTCTTTTACATTCATCTATATGTCCATCCTTTTGCCAGAACCACATGCTGAATTTTTTTAGCATTGTACTCAAATTTTGAAATCAGAAAGTACTTCATTTTTTCTTTTAAGGATCATATTGGTTCTTGAATTTATGTGTGAATTTTAGGATCAATTTATTTATTTCTGAAAAAGAAAGAAAAAGGGCAATTGGACTTACAGCATATGCAGTTGTTGCTTTGAATGTTCAGGGGATGGATTCTAGGACCACTACCACCCCAGATCCACCCCAAATCCACTGATGCTCAATACTTTACATAAAATGAACTTTTTGTATATAAACTATTTTACATGCAGTTGTTGTTCTGGATCAATAGTAAGGAGTTGGATAGCTGGGTTATCTGGTGGTTCCATTCCTCACCTTTTGAGGAATCTCCATACTGTTTTTCAAAGTGGTCATACTAACTTACAGTCCCACCAACAATGTATGAGTGCACTTTTTTCCCACGCCCTCACCAGCAACTATCATTATTTGTTTGCTTGAAAATTTCCATTCTAATGGGTGAGATGAAATCTCAGTGTAGTTTTGATTTGCATTTCCCCGATTGCTAAGGATGTTGAACATTTCTTCATATATTCATTGGTCATTTGTATTTCTTCTTTTGAGACATGTCTCTTTATGTCTTTTGCTCATTTATTGAATGGGTTATTATTTTTTGGTGTTAACCTTTTGAATTCTTTATTTATTCTTACTATTAATCTCATCAGAAAAGTAGCTAGCAAAGTTTTCACCCATTCCGTAGGCTACCTCTTCACACTCTTGTTCCTTTGAGCTGTGCAGAAGCTTTCTAATTTAATGCTTCCCACTTATTGATTCTTGGTTTTATTTCTTAAACTTTAGGAGTCATTAAGGAAGTTGGTACCTATGTCAATGTGTTGGAGTGTTGCCCTTATATTTTCTTCTGGTATTTTTCTGTTTGTGGTCTAATTCCCACATTTTTTACTTATATTGAGCTTATTTTTGTGCAGGGTGAGAGGCAGGGATTTAGTTTCTTTCTTCTACATATGGATATCCTTTTTTGAAAAGTATATCTTTTATCCAATGTATGCTTTTGGCATCTTTGTTAAGGATCAGAAGACTGTATTTATGTGGATTTATCACTGTGTCTTCTAGTCTATTCCATTGATCTTCATTTGTTTGAATGCCAATACCATGCTAATTTAACTATAGCTCTGTAATATAATTTGAGATTAGGTATTGTGATGCCTCCAGTCTTGCTCTTACTGCTAAGGATTGCTTTAGCTATTGAGTCTTCTACTCTTCAAATAAGTTTTTGAACTGTTTTCTAGTTCTGTGAACAATGTCTTGATATTTTGATGGGCATTGCATTGAATCTGTAGATTGCTTTTGGTAATATGGCCATTTTGATAATATTAATACTACCTACTCACGAACATGGTAGTTCTTTCCATCTTCCAAGTTATTCTTCAATTAGTTTCTTCACTAATGTATAGATTTCATAGTAGAGGTCTTCTTTGATTTATTTCTAATTGTTTAGATAAGTTGTGAATGGAGTAGTCTTCTTGATTTCTTTCTCAGCAGATTCATTTTTAGAGTATAAAGAAGTCATTGATTTCAGTATGTTGATCTTGTGTACTGCTACATTTTTTAAATTTGTTTAACAGATCTACAAGTCTTCTGATGTAATTTTTGGGTTCTCTGGGTAGAGGAGCATGTCTTCAGTAAATAGGGGTAATATGACTTATTTTCCTATTTGTATCACTTTAATTTCCTTTCATTGCCTGATTGCTTGGGCTAGAGCTTCCAGGACTATATTGAATAAGAGTGACAAGAGTAGACATTCTTGTTTTTATTCCTAATTTTAGATGAAATACTCTCAGTTTTCCTTAAGTATGATGTTGGCTTTAGGTTTGTCCCATATAGTCTCTATGATGTGAAGATAACTTTCTTCTTTTCCTAGTTTCTCAAGATTCTTTTAATGTTACTCAATAGTGAATTTGATCAAAGGTTTTTTGTGCATTTATTGAGATGATCATGTGATTTTTATCTGATGGATATTTACTGACTTACATATAATGAACCAGCCTTGCATCCCTGGAATGAATCCAATTGATCATAGCCTAAAATCTTCATAATGTGTTCTTAAATGTGGTTTCCTGTATTTTATTGAGGATCTTTGCATCTCTGTTCACCAGGGATATTGGCCTGTGGTCTTCCTTTCTTGGTGAGTCCCTACCTGGTTTTGGTGTCAGGGTGACACTGCTATACCACTGTGGGTTTTCTGGGCTGTCATTTTGGAATATTTCTCTGCTTTTGCTCTAGGAGTGGATGTCTAACAGTGGAACCCGATGTCCCCTCTGTTGCTGCTGGGCGTGGTCATTGGTTGGGGTTTTCCTCTCCCCTGGTCTATGTGTTGAGGACCTGCTGAAGCTGGAGCAGGGTTGGTTTGTGTGGAGGAAGATGCCCGTCACTTTGCTGAGCTGTGAGTGCAGTTCAGCTGCAGAGTCCCCCTGTGAATCCAGTGCTCCAGCCACTTCCCAGTCCCTCCCAGATAAGGGAACACCACCTGCAGTCATGATCAACGTGCAGCATCAGGATAAATGTCCAGCGCCCTCCATTACCACACCCAGAGGATCGGTGGGGCCAGCGTTCAACATCAGCCGCGGCAATGAACAGCCAGGAGCTGGACCTGGGGGTAAAATGAACCGTGGGGGTCGGCCCTGCCTCCCGTGCTCATAACTGCCAGGGCACTGAATGCGGGGCAGAGATCAGCCAAACCAATCCTTCCTGGAGATAGTGAAATTAGAGTCACTAGAGGAAGGGGAATGGGCTAGGCAGAGGGAAGAAGTGCAAGGTGTTCAAAAGGCCAAGAGGATAGCGGTGGAGAGGCAGCAAGCGGCAGCTCTGAAGAAGGAGGGACAGTGAGCGAGAGAAGAGCAAGAGAATCCGGTCTGAGGGGTGGAGGGAGAAGGCGCAGAACAAGGACAAGCCAGAGCCCAAACCAACACACCCAACGCCTAAACAAACCAAGCCCGTCGGCAAGACCCCCCGCCCCGCGATGGTCAAAACAAGCCGGAACCACGGCCAGTTGGAGAAAGAAAGAGAAAAACTAAAGGAAGGAAAAGTGGCGATAAAAATGAAGGGAACATGGACATTATTTCCACAGCCAATCAACACATCGGAAGAAGTCCTCACACGCTCGACAGGAAAAGGAGAAGAAAAAATAGAAAGAAAACACTGTTTCTCCTGGGGCACGCACCCCTCAGGGAGAGCTGGCAGCCTACCCAGAGCTCTTCCGTCGCTGCACTGGCTCTCAGCTCCCCTCCTTCCCGGCGGAGGTCGGGGCAGAAGGGACACGTGGGCCCTGGAGTTCAGTCTTGACGGGTGGATGCCCCCGGGGGCGGGGCCTTCGCAGCGTCCCCAGCGCGCTCCAGGCGGCGAGCTGGGCGCGGTGCTAAGAGGCACCGGTAGACGGCGGGGCAGGTGCCTTCTCTGCCGGCCTCGGACTCTGACAGCTCCTCCACTCTCCGCCGCCCACAGGTGTGGGCTTCCAGGATCAGACCCCAGCACACACGTGCGTGCCTCCTGTCCCGCTTCAGGGACAGGGAAAGCAAGAAGCCCTCCACCCAGCCGGCCAGCGTCCCGGGGCCTTCCCTCTGCCAGCCTCCGCCGCACCCCACCAGGAGGACTCGAGTGCCCTCAGGTGCACACGGGGGCGGCCGGCTAGTGCCCCTCTGGGCTCCCGCAGCAGAAAGCCACCCTGGGAGGCCCCAGGACGGGGTCCCGCGTCAGGAGCAGGAGACCCTCAGACGCCCAGGGTGGGCCGCCTCTGGTCGCTCAAGTTCCCCCCGCCCGCTTCGCCCGCTCCTCAAGGCCAGCTTTCCAAGTTCAGCCTCTTCCTGCTCGGGCCCCCTCCCCGCGGCGGAGCGCCCCAAGCCCCCAGCGCCTGGCTTCCCGCGGAATCCCTTCCTGTCCTGGTCAGGGCGCCCCAGCTTCTGACCTTGAGCTTCTGATGCTGAGACCTGGGAACTCCCTGCTCACCACCTCACCGGGAAGCCGCTCTCCCTTGAACCCCAGCCCCAGGGCACCTGGCCCGCGCCCTCCCTCTGCTCCGCCACCTTCCCGAGCAGAACACGTGTCCTGCCTGGCAGTGCCAGGCAGCGGCCTAACTCCGGGAGGCTGGAGAACCAAGCAGGCTACCGGGCTGCTGGCTGATGTGTCCTGCTTGCCCTGTTCCCTGTGGGTTTGTTTGTTTTTTCCAAACACAATAACACGTACAAAGAACAACAGCAAAATAAGAGGAGATATGTTGCATTTTGGAAGTGGGACACACGTCGCACATTCTCTCCATCCTCCTTGTCCCTCTTTTCACACTCACACGAGTAAATAAATAAACATTTAAAGAGCCATCCTCCCTTGTGAAAACCTCATTGGAGGAGGAAGCTCAGCTTGGGGTGTGTCGGGACTGATTTCTCCATGTTCCGGGGTCTCACCTGTTAATAAGCGGTGTCTGCTCCCTAGGTGTGTGGGCTGGGGCAGGGGCACGGGGAAGAGGAGCAGCTGAGATGGAAGGTGCTAAGTCCCTCACCCAGCTGTGCCTCATTGGAGAGATGCCAGCTGACCAGCCCTGAAGAGGCCAGCCCCGCACAAGAGACGGGCGGGATCAGGGAGTGGAGCAGTGACTAGGGAGTGGCCTGATCCCTGCTCCAGGCAGGCGCAGTCCTGCAGAGGCCTCGTGAGGTACGTGGTCAGACACCAAGAAGAACCAGGGTGAGAAGGGAGGTAGGCGGGTGGCACAGGGTGGGAATGTGGAACTGGTGTGCCCAGCACTGACTGTTCCCACCTGACTGGAAAGCTCATCTCTGACCAGAAGACCAGTTTTCACAATCTACAAAATTATTTCACTGTACCCTGCAAATTATCCATCGATTTTCTGCCTAAAAGAAATTAGTCCTATCATGGCAGCTCCCGTCTGCACCCTAAAACGCCTGCCTTCCGGAATTCGCGCCCTCTTCGCCTCACAGTCTCTGCACACGTTTTTCTTCTCCAAAAATGATAATGGAATACCATTGCCAGTCATGATCATTTAGACAGCACTTTGCATGTTAATATCTCCTCGATTATTGTTCCCTGTGGCTAGAACCTTAACCCAAAATGAAGCTTATGAAGATGCATCTTTTTCTCTCTTTAAAATTCATTCTTTTTGTAGTTCTTTCTTCTTTCCACCTTTTTCCCTTTTTCTTTCTTTCTTTTTTTCTTTTTCTTATTTTCTTTTTGACTCCAGGTGGATCTTTGAACTCCTGGAGAGGAAACTCAGCAAGACATCCACGTAGGCTGCAGGTACTGGGGCTCATTTCCCTAAACATGAGCAAAACAAGGGTCACCTGTGTATGCCCAAGACTTAGGTGCAGTGCAGCCCTGAGAAGGGGCGTCCATGAGGAAGGGCCGGGCTCACCCTCCAGCTGGACCCGGGCTGTGGCTCCCACTCTGCCCTGCAGCCAGATGCTACTGCTGTGCAAAAACCAGTGGAGGCCGTGGAGCCGCAAGGCTCAGGTGTCGGAGGACGGAGATCCCTGGGGAAGGAGTGTGCCTCCTCAGTGCCAAGGGAGAAATGAGGAGAGTGGGGACACTGGCTGGTGACAGCAGAAGGATCTAGTGACAAGGGGCTGGAGGGAAGGGGGAAGGCGGAACGAGCAGCCGGAGGACCTCTCTGTGAGGATCTCAGGATCCCCCTCTCCAAGCAGCCCCCTGGAACCCTCTGCAAGGACTGCAGCCCCCAAACCTTCGGGGAAGGGCTGGTTGTACAGTAGTGCTCCCCCTGACCCAGGGGCTCACTCTCCGGGTTCATTACCCAGAGCCAAACATGGTCTGAAAACATCAAGTAGAAAACTCCAGTAATGAGCGAGTCATCCATCCGATTTAAATGGACACCACTTTTGAGCCTTGTGATGATCCCACACTGTCCACCAGGAACACGAGTCATCCCTTGGCCTAGTGTACCCATGCTGCAGTCACCACCTGTGGGTCGCTCAGGACCACCTGGCTTGTCAGATCAATGTCCAGGTCTCCCAGTGCTTGTGTCCGAGGAGACTTATGCCGTAGCTCAGGGCTGCAGCCAAGTCCCAAGTCATCAGCTCCTGCCCCTCCTCACACCTGCACTGGGTCCACTGGGCCATCACCAGTCACCAGGGGAATGGGTACAGGCCCAGGGCAGTAGGGTGTTTAGAGGGAGACCACATCTGAATGACTTTTGCTATTCTGTGTTCTTGTAATTGTTCTTACTGTGCGTTATTGTTCTTCATCTCTTACTGTCTGATTTAAGGATTAAACTTCATCCTAGCTGTATAGGTATGCATAGCGAACACAGGACACATGGGGTAAGGCCAATGCATGGGGAATTCACTGAGGGTCTTAGAACATAATTCCCCGCAGGATTATGTAGACTGTGTGCTATTGTACATGGGAGGGATTGGCTTGGAGAAGATGGATAAGGAACACTTGGGACCAGCAGGAGACAGTTCTCTTCGTGTATAAGCAACATTCCCTGATTTGGGAATGATTAGGAAGTCTCTGGGGAGTTTATAAGTTTTCTTTCTCTAGGATAGAGGTCCTGTACGGTAGCTGCTAGTCATGTGTGACTGCGGGGCATTTGTGATGAGTTATGTAATCATAGCTATGTAAACACACATCCAATTTTGAAGACTGAATACAAAGAAAAAGACATAAAATATCTCATTGCCAACTTTATATGTTACCTTTTGAAATGAGAATGCTTGGATTAAAATCATTATTGACTTTTAAAAATGTGCTCCCTGGAGATTCCTGTGACGTGTAAGCTCGGTGTGGATGTGGATTGCTCCCTGAGCGGTGTATGCCGGGAAATGGTGTCCATAGGTCAGACGTGATCTCAGCTGAGGCTGCAGTGTCAGTTGATGACACACTCGGAGGGGGAACCGAGTCACTTGGTGAGGAGCTGAGGAAGAGCCATGGGGGCACGGACGCATCCAGGGGTCACAGTGGCAGGCAGCTGTCACAGCCCTTGAGCCGACGGGAACAGGGAGGAGACGCCAACACACAGAGGTCATGCCACTCATCAGGAGAACACAGCAGCCACCTACCCATGGCCAGCGAAGGGAAGGCAGGGGGCCAGGAACGAGGACCTGCCCTCCCTCTCCCTGCACCTGCAGCCCTGCTGCTGGAGCCGGTCAACCCCAGAAGTCAGTGAGAAGAGAACCTGATGCACTCCAGGTGGGGCAGCCTCAGGCCCAGCTTGCGAGCGAGAGTGGAGAGGGTCTGGAGAGGCGCGTGAGAAACACGTAGCCATGAGGAGCGTCTGCCCCAGCATCCTCCATGGCGCGGCTTGCTTCCCAGAGTTCTTCACCACTAGTCTGGGTCGAAGATGGCAGGGTCGTGCCATTCACACAAGAGCACTAGCAGCTAGCTGCCTGCCACCCTCACCATGGGACACCAGAGGTGTCTCCTCAAATGCCTTCCCTCCAGCAGACGCACAGCAGTGAGTGACAGACACTCTCCTTTGCACCTCTCTGAATGTGCACCTCTTCACCGCTATGGGCCGCCCCATCTTCCTCTACAATGAAGCATCTGTCCATGTGACTTGTTGATTTTTCTATTGGTTTTTTGGACTTTCATCATTGACTTCTGTGTATTCTTTAAGCATTTTGGAAACCAGTTCTTGCTTTATTATTTGCATATTTCTATCCATTTGTGGCTTCCATTTTTGATTGATTTAAGTTTTTGATAATCTTGTTTTAATGCAAGAGTTTATCAATCTTTTCCTTCTTTCACTGTGATTTTAGTGTGTTATTGCAAAATGCCATATTAATTCCAAGGTCACAAGGTGTTTCTTTAATAATTAATGTACATTGTATGTGAATATATGAAAACATAGAGATAAGCAAAAGATAAAAAGAAAGGTGAACTATAGTTCCATTATCAAAAATAAAAACAGGCATGATTTTTCCAAGTTCGAAATGCACATTCGAAAATTCAAAAGAACAAATAAAATTAATTAATTAAATATTTTAAATGCTCAACTGTAAAAAAATTCAATGTGGCAGCCAAATAATTCTCATATGAAAATCCATGAGACACCGGTGATGCGCATGATGGTCCTTCTAGAACCTCGCCAGGTTTCTAGCGCTACCGTAGAAATGCCAAATGGTGCCTGCTCTGAGCCTGTGCTTCAGAGCTGGAGCCAACTTTCTCCTGTTGTCTCGGAGCAACTGAAGCACATCTCTCCTCGAGGCATCAGGTAGCAAGTCACTCCGCAGGCCCCCTGCAGGGACAGCCAGGCCTGCCCAGCACCCACACGGTCCTGTTTACTAAGGGGAAATGTTCCTCTTTGCTCTTGAAGAAAACTGTAAACATCATGACTGCTGGCTTGATCTGCACATAGCATCCCTCCGGCCCCTCCCGGCCAGCAAAGGCCATGTCCTCAGCATCACGTCCAACAGCAGGTGGCCCTGCATCTCCTGCTATGAACAGATGACCCCAACATGTAGGATTTCAGACAACAGCTGTGTGGTTAGTGCGCATGGCTTCCGTGGTCAGGAATTCAGAAGTGCTCTGCTGAACATCCCGCTTCAGGGTCTCTCCTGCTGCCGCAGGAAGACACATGAGTGGGTAAGTGGGCATGAGCAGCTGAGAGCTCACCAGGTCTCTCCCTCTGTGTCCCCAGGGCTTCCCCTGTGGTCCCCAGTGAGCTGGTTCAGACTTCCTCACAGCATAGTGGTCTGGGCAGCTGGGTGGTTTTTGCGGGTGGCTAGAAGCTTTAAGAATGAAGCCTCAGCCACCAGGTGAAGTTTACATTCCTCTCGCCCTCCAGCCCCAGAAGTCACAGAGTCATTTCCAACAATAAACCATTTCAATTTCAAGGGCACAAGTATAAAAGAATTTGAGGATATATTTTGAAACCACCGCAGCCTGCCCTCTCACCATGAGGGATTTATGTTCTTCCCACAGACAAAACAGAACCTCCTCTGCCCAACACTCCCAGCCCCAAGCCTGACCCAGATGTTTCACCCCACTGCAGCATTGGACTGGGCTTGAGCCAGGACCTCATCACCTCTGTGGGTTCGGGTGTAGATGAGGATTCTCCTGAACCTCTGCGGTCATCCTACTCCCCAGAACCAAGACCCTGTGACCACACGCAGTAAAAGTTTCCTTGTAACTGTGACTAAGGGAGCATCCTAGCTGGGGAGACTATCCTATGGCTGGACCCAAAGTCCTCTTATGGGAGAGAGATGGGCGGGTCAGAGACACGGAGGAAAGACCTGAGGATGGACACACAGGTACAGGACAGGGGACAGCACTTCTCCTGCTTGGAAAATGGAGTAGGGGGCATGAGCCAGGGTGGCAGGTGGCCTCTGGGACATGGAGAAGCAGAGCATGGGCCCTCTACCTGGACCCCGAGGACTACAGGTCCTGCACTCCATGATTCCACCCCAGGAGAACCATCTTGACTTCTGACCTCCAGAACTGTAAGATAATAGATCACAGCCTCTGGGACAGGAGTCCCTGGGTTTTTCCTTTGCTAGCAAAGCAATAAAACTTCCTTTTCCTTTTTCTCAAAAAAAAAAAAAAAATAGGGTTTGCAAGTGGCAAGGTATGTCCCTAAGATCCTGAGAAGGATGTTGACCTCTCTTAAAAGGTCTGTAAAGCACCACCTTAACGTCCCTGGAGCCCTAACAAAAGGGCTCCGTCTTTACCCTGCTAGCTCTGTCTTTACCTGAGACCACATTTTCTGGCACCGCCCGGGGTCTGATCTCTTCCCTGGCCTTTTGTTTCTTTGAGAATGCTTTCTTGACTGCAAAGCATTTACATTCCTGCCCAAACCTGCTCCAAAACTGAATAGTTTGTTCTCTGGTTCATCTCTCTCTTTCATTTTACTACAGGGAGTTAGAAGCCAGGTGCCCTTTGACACTGTCCAGAAATCTCCTTAGCTACTCACCAAGTTTATTAAGAACATCTAATTCCCACATTTGGTCAGGTAATGGTGCTGCTGACTTTTCTCTCTAATGACTGGGTCTCCTTTCCCCAGTGTCCAGCAATGCTCCCTTGCCTTCACATGTGTGCCCTCAGTGACACTCAGGAGCCCACAGGCTTCTGGTAAGAGCCTCTAGGGTCCCTTCCAACCTCTCCCCACCATCCACACAGTCCCACTGTGATACCAAAGCAGCACCCCACTTCCAGGCATGAGGTTTAGTTCCTATTACCTCTTGATGTACAGTAACTCCCCACGAAAACCAGTGGCTTAGACAGCAACAGCCTAATATCTGCCATGACTCTGGTCACTTTCAGAAGGAGTTCAGCCGGGTGGCTCCCCCCGAGTGCTCCACACCGTAACAAGCCAGCAGGGCTGGCCTTGGAATCGCAGTGGGATGCAGAAGCTGGGGTGGGTGGGACCTCTCTGCACATCCTCTCTCTCCCTCCATTCCACGCCTTCTCCATGTGCTCTCTCCACGTAGGCTCATTTGGACCTCTTTGCAGCATGGTGGTCCCATGGCATTTGTACTGCTTACGCAGTAGCTGGGACCCTCAAGCGGTGGGGACCATGACACCAGGTGTAAGCCAGCAGCAGAGGTCACACGATTTCATCCATTTTACACCATTGGAGGAAAAAATCAAAAAAGGCTTCCCAGTTTCGGGGCAGGGACCAGTTTCTACATCTACCTGGAAGGAATATGCAATGATCTGTGGACCTGTTTTAAACATGACAGCAGATTAATTTCTTCGATTGGCCTTTCTCAGGCGTCTGCTGTGGGTCAGGCTCAAGCTGTGGGTGACGCACTCATGGACGGATCAGATCTAAGCCGCCTTGCCTGGAGTGGAAGGAAGGCAGAGGCAACAGAACGCTGTCATGGGGCATTCAGGAGAACTGGTATGGTGCCATTGGAAAGCAGGTGAGGGAAAGCAGCACCCAGCGCAGCGTGGGAGGCGCCCTGAAGAGGGCAGCACTCAGCCGGGCCTTGGAAGGCCAGCAGGAGTCCTCGGCCAGCGGAGAAGAGTGTAAGAGGCCTGGCTCCTTGGTGGTCTTTCCTGCTGGCTGAATGATAGTGAGTTTCCTAAGACAGGAGATGCAGGAGAACTTGGCCCTGAGTCTATTTGGGACTTGCTGACATTTTTAGGTGCTCCTAAGATACACGGAGGTGAGGAGGTGAGCGGGATCCCGGAGGCCCCCAACAAACAACCTGCCAGTGGGCTCTCGTTCCACTACTGCCCCACAGGTTCTGCTTGTTTGGAACCTGAATCTTTCCCAAAGACCAGCTTGCCAAAAGCCTGGTCCCCAGGGTGCTGCTACTGCAGGTGGTGGAGCCTCGAGGCGACAGGGCTTGTGGAGGCCCTTGGGTCATTCCGCAGGGTCCTGAGGAAGGGCGTTGGTGATCCTGGTCCTGTCTTCCTCCTCTCTTTTGCTTCCTGGCCTTGCTTCACCAAGCCCTCCCTCGCTGGTGTGCTGCCTCGCTCAGGCCCAAGCGGAGGGGCCAGCCAAGCCTGGACCAGAGCCTCCATGCTTCTGTTGGCAAGAGAATCATCTCTGGTGTGTGTTATGGTGGTGCAAACACCACTTACACAGTCAGGCCGTGGGGGAGATGCAGCCTCTGTGCTGGCTGCCTTCTGCTGGGCTGCTCAGGTGCCCGTTCCCAGCTGCTCCAGCAGTTGGGGTCCATGTCATGAATAAATATGTGAGAAATTGGACCCAGTATGACTCCCAGGCTCCCCTGAAACACTCAGTCCCAGAAACACGTTCCACCTGCAGAGGCTGCAGCTTTGTCTCCAGGCAAACAGCTGGTGCCACCCTTGCAGCAGGGCATCTGGTTCGCTGCCTTGGCCTCCTTTGGGTCAGAGAAGAAAGGAGGCTTCAAGATCAGCTCCTCCAGAGCTGGCACACTGGAGGCAAGCATGTCACAACTGGCTTGTTTATCTAACGAGGGAATTAGTTGACAACTTTAAAAAATCAGAACCTTTTATGTCAAGTGTCTGAATTGCATCTTCTTCTGAAAAATCAAATCACTTACCACCCAGCATAGACTCCCACATGGTGACAGCCAACAGGTGCCGAGCTGAGGCTGTGCCTCCCGCTTGCTGAGGATTGGGAAGGGTATCGGGGACGTTCTCACCCCCCACTGCCAAACCTGCATAGACAGTTTGGAGGACATTGTGGAAGTATCTCTTCAAATGTGAAGTCCACTTAACATTGACATCACCCTGGCCATTGTACAACTAGAAATCAAGGCTGTAGACCCTCAGATGTGAGCACAGAACTAGGTTACACTGTGGTGTTATGGGCCATGTCGAAAACTGAAAACCACCTCTATTTCCATCGACAAGGAGTTGGCTAGATAGATCAGGATACATATTTCAATAACGCTGAATATCAGGTAGTCATGAGGGTGGAAACAGCCACGGCAGATGCCTGCACCACGCTGTGTTTTTAAAAAGCAGATGACAAAATAACAGGCGCAGTATTACATTTAAATCAAACTCAGAAGTGCACTAAGAAGTAGGATTGTCGTGGGCAAAAAATGGAAGGCTTTGGGCTTAGACAACTTTGTACCATTGAGCTCTCCAAAATATGGCTGGGCAAAGCCGAATTTACTAGAACTCAGTGCAGTAAGAAAGAGTCCTACCAGACAGCCCTGGAATATCTCAGAGAAAAAAGTCAGAAGAAAGAGGCTGCAGGACCCTGGGTGGGGGTTCAGATGGGCTGGGGCACTTTTCAAAGGCTAGAAGATCTGGATGGAGCCAAGTTCAGGATCTAATTATTTCGAGTGGGTGGGCATCACAGCATGGGAGTGGCCAAGTGGGCCTGACAGGTGGGCTTGTTGATGAGTCACACAATGACGTCTTCCATGAACTGCTCTGTAGGAATTCCTGCAGCAAATAATGAAGTTATTCCTAGGTTTATTTGCATTCCAGGCAAACATCATCAGGCTGACATGGACCCACGTCTTATCCTGCCTGCAACTAAGTTGTGACAGCACGGAAAGCTGTCCAGACTCCAGCCCCACCATCTTCAAGCTACATGAACTCGGGTGACTTATTTAAAATTAAAATTTCTTCTTCTGGAAATGGAGGTTGATGATGGCAACAACCTGGGGGCGGGGTTGGTGATGAGAATTAAACTGGGAAAAGCCAAGGTCTCGGTTGATGTTAGCAGCTGTCCTTACCTCCCAACAGAAAGGCGTTTGCAGAGGGCGGGACTGGGCTTCCCAGCTCTGCCATTGACCTTGGGGTCACAAAACGCTTTGTGGTGGGAGCTGTGTGTCATTGTGGGATGTTTTGCAGCATCTCCACCTTATTCCCCCCACAAGCACCACAATTGTAATGATCACAGACACCTCCAGCCAGACACAGTGGCTGGGGAGAATGAGGCAGGAGGATCACGAGTTCAAAGCCAGGCTCAGCAACTTAGCGAGACCCTAAGCAATGCAGCGAGACCCTGTCTCTAAATAAAATATCAAAAAGGGCTGGAGATGTCTCTCAGTGGTTAGCGTCCCTGGGTAAGCTTACTGTGATCCATGGCAGACAGAGGTTTCCACACAGAATCAGCCTAAGGGAAATGTCACTGTGCTGTCCCACCATCACTGCCTTTTTGCAGGAGTGACTGCCCTGCGTGCCCAGCTGAAAGGCTACCCCTCTGGAGGCTCACCTTGGCCTGAGCTGCCCACCAGTGCTCTGCCAATGGCAGGGGCTTCCAGACGTAAGAAGGCTGTGGCACTGAACCATGCGTGGCTCTTGGGAAAGAGAAAGGTCAGCCATTTCATTTCTATTCATTTCAGATATGAGTTTAATTAAACACCGAGATTGGAAGATGCTTCTTGGCCCCAAATTGTCTGCCTTTAGGCCCCAGATGTGTTCCAAAAAATTCAGAATGTCTACCAACAATTGGATAGGTTGGAGGACCAGGGAACCTGAGTTTCCAACAGAAATCATCTCAAAGAGACCCCTTGGGCAGCTTTGGCCATGGATGCTCACCTGTTTGAGGCTGTTAGTTTCTGCCAGGACCTGGGGATGATGTTAAGGGGCCTATTTCCGAGTTCCTAATGACCTGGCACCAGTTCCCAGGGCTTCCAGCAACGTGAGCTGTTCCAGCTCCCACCAGTGCGCTTTGGTGGCCTTTCAGTAACTAGAGGTGGCACCATTTTCTTGACCTGTGGAGGAGAAGAGAAGGCCCCAGCCAGTTCTCACTGTTAAAAATGGTCTGCAGAAGAACTGCACAACATGCCAGCACCTGTCCCCTATGCAGCCGGGAGCGCGGTCTCACAGGCACTCTGGGTGGGCACCAAGGCTGCATGTGGCATCAAGTGAATATGCTCATCCTCGAAATGGCTTGGCATGAAGGCAGGAAGTCTGCTGCGCTCCCTCGTGATCTAACCACACATAGCCCACTCATGGAGATGGGAAGAGGGTTACCAGAGCTAGGGGAGAAGGGACGGAGGAGTAAGTGATTCAGGGGTAGAGTTTGAGTCCTGCCAGATGAAATGGCTCTGGATACGAATGGGCACGAGGTTGCACAACAGTGTGAACATCTCAGTGCCATGAACTGGACACTTAAAATGGCTAAAATGTAAAACTTTATTATGTTATTTTATAATAGAAAGAAAAATATGAAGAGACACCTATTTCTAGAAGATAAGACTCGGTACCAATTAAAATAGCTTGTTCATCACAACTAAGAGCTCACTTCATGATCCTTGTTCCACTTCATGACCCCCACTCCAGGGCTGTGGGGTCATGAACCGTGTAGCCTCCTGTGTGAGCCA
The DNA here is from genome assembly GCF_902686455.1 of Sciurus vulgaris. Lineage (NCBI taxonomy): Eukaryota > Metazoa > Chordata > Mammalia > Rodentia > Sciuridae > Sciurus > Sciurus vulgaris. The sequence continues at coordinate 7,082,438 of NC_136466.1, forward strand.
GCTCTGCCCATTTTGAAATACCAACAGAATTCCATCACTCTGCTCTTCTCTGTTATGTCTGGATGTGAGGCGTTCTCACAAGGCTTATGTATGAGACAGTGCAAGAAAGTTCAGAGGTGAAATGACTGGGTTGTGAGAGCCTTATCGTGATCAGCACATCCCTGATAGGGCTTACTGGGTGGTAACTGCAGGCAGGTAGGGTGTGGCTGGAGGAGATGGGACCCTGGGAGCGTGCCTCTGGGGTGCACATTTTGTTCTTTTTTTTTTTTTTATTGTAAACAAATGGGATACATGTTGTTTCTCTGTTTGTACATGGCACAAAGGCATACCATTTGTGTAATCATAAATTTACATAGAGTAATGTTGTTTGATTCATTCTGTTATTTTTTCCCTTCCCCCCACCCCTCCCACCCCTCTTTACCTTCTATACAGTACTTCCTTCCTCCATACTTGCCCCCTCCCTAACCCTAACTCTAACCCTAACACTAACCCTTCCCTCCCCCCCATTATGTGTCATCCTCCACTTATTAGCAATATCATTTGTCCTTTGGCTTTTTGAGATTGGCTTATCTCACTTAGCTTGATATTCTCCAATTTCATCCATTTGCCTGCAAATGCCATAATTTTATCATTCTTTATGGCTGAGTAATATTCCATTGTATATATATACCACAGTTTCTTTATCCACTCATCAATTGAAGGGCATCTAGGTTGGTTCCACAGTCTGGCTATTGTGAATTGAGCAGCTATGAACATTGATGTGGCTGTATCTCTGTAGTATGCTGATTTTAAGTCCTTTGGGTATAGGCCAAGGAGTGGGATAGCTGGGTCAAATGGCGGGTCCATTCCAAGTTTTCTAAGGAATCTCCACACTGCTTTCCAGAGTGGCTGCACTAATTTGCAGCCCCACCAGCAATGTATGAGTGTACCTTTCTCCCCACATCCTCGCCAACACCTGTTGTTGCTCGTATTCTTGATAATCGCCATTCTAATTGGGGTGAGATGGAATCTTAGGGTGGTTTTGATTTGCATTTCTCTTATTACTAGAGATGTTGAACATTTTTCCATATGTTTCTTGATTGCTTGTAGATCTTCTTCTGTGAAGTGTCTATTCATTTCCTTAGCCCATTTGTCGACTGGATTATTTGAATTCATGGAGTAAAGTTTTTTGAGTTCTTTATAGATTCTGGAGATTAGTGCTCTATCTGATGTATGATTGGCAAAGATATTCTCCCATTCTGTAGGCTCTTTCTTCGCATTGCTGATAGTTTCCTTTGCTGAGAGAAAGCTTTTTAGTTTGAATCTATCTCAGTGGTTGATTCTAGCTTTTATTTCTTGTGCTATGGGAGTCCTGTTAAGGAAGTCTGATCCTAGACCAACAAGGTGAAGATTTGGACCTACTTTTTCTTCTATAATCTGCAGGGTCTCTGGTCTGATTCCGAGGTCCTTAATCCATTTTGAGTTTAGTTTCGTGCATGGTGAGAGATATGGGTTTAGTTTCATTCTGTTGCATATGGATTTCCAATTCTCCCAGCACCATTTGTTGAAGAGGCTATCTTTTCTCCATTGCATATTTTTGGCACTTTTGTCTAGCATGAGAAAATTGTATTCATTTGGGTTTGTGTCCGTGTCCTCTATTCTATATTATTGATCTACCTTTCTATTTTGGTACCAATACCATGCCGTTTTTGTTACTATTGCTTTGTAGTAGAGTTGAAGATCTGGTATTGCAATACCCCCTGTTTCACTCTTCCTGCTAAGGATTGCTTTAGCTATTCTGGGTTTCTTATTCTTCCAGATGAATTTCATAATTGCTTGCTCTATTTCTGTAAGGTACATCATTGGGATTTTAATTGGAATTGCATTGAATTTGTATAGCACTTTAGGTAGTATGGCCATTTTGACAATATTAATTCTTCCTATCCAAGAACATGGAAGATCTTTCCATCTTCTAAGGTGTTCTTTAATTTCTTTCTTTAGTGTTGTATAGTTCTCATTGTAGAGGTCTTTCACCTCTTTTGTGAGATTGATTCCCAAGTATTTTATTTTTTTCGAGGCTATTGTGAATGGGGTAGTTTTCCTAATTTCTCTTTCTGAAGATTCATCACTTATGTATAAAAATGCGTTGGATTTATGGGCATTAATCTTGTAACCTGCTACTTTACTGAATTCACTTATGAGTTCTAAGAGTTTTCTGGTGGAATTTCCAGGTTCCTCTAAATATATAATCATGTCATCAGCGAACAGGGATAGTTTGAGTTCTTCTTTCCCAATTCGTATCCCTTTAATCTCTTTGGTTTGTCTAATTGCTCTGGCCAGAGTCTCAAGAACGATGTTGAATAGAAGTGGTGAAAGAGGGCATCCCTGCCTTGTTCCAGTTTTTAGGGGGAATGTTTTCAGTTTTTCACCATTTAGAATGATATTAGACATGGGCTTAGCATAAATGGCCTTTACAATGTTAAGGAATGTTCCCACTATCCCTATTTTTTCTAGTGTCTTGAGCATGAAGGGATGCTGTATTTTATCAAATGCTTTTTCTGCATCTATTGAAATAATCATGTGATTCTTGACTTTAAGTCTATTAATGTGGTGAATGACATTTATTGATTTCCTGATGTTGAACTAACCTTGCATCCCTGGGATGAAACCCACTTGATCATGGTGCACTATCTTTTTAATATGTTTTTGTATGCGATTTGCTAAAATATTGTTGAGAATTTTTGCATCGATGTTCATTAAGGATATTGGTCTGAAATTTTCTTTCCTTGATGAGTCTCTGTCTGGTTTAGGTATCAGGGTGATATTGGCTTCATAGAATGAGTTTGGGAGGGTTCCCTCCTCTTCTATTTTATGGAATACTTTGAGAAGTATTGGAATGAGCTCTTCTTTAAAGGTTTTGTAGAACTCGGCTGAGAACCCATCTGGTCCCGGACTTTTCTTTGTTGGTAGGCTTTTGATGACTTCTTCTATTTCAGTACTTGAAATTGGTCTATTTAAATTGTTTATGTCCTCCTCGTTCAGTTTAGGCAATTCATATGTCTCTAGAAACCTGTTGATGTCTTCGAAATTTTCTATTTTATTGGAGTATAGATTTTCAAAATAGCTTCTAATTATGTTTTGTATTTCAATCTTGTCTGTTGTGATATTTTCTTGTTGATTCCGAATTTTAGTGATTTGGGTTTTCTCTCGTCTTCTCTTTGTTAGTGTGGCTAAAGGTTTATCAATTTTGTTTATTTTTTCGAAGAACCAACTATTTATTTTGTCAATTTTTTGTATTGTTTCTTTTGTTGATTTCAGCTCTGAGTTTAACTATTTCCTGTCTTCTACTACTTTTGGTGCTGTTCTGTTCTTCTTTTTCTAGGGCTTTGAGATGTAGTGTTAGGTCGTTTATTTGTTGAGTTTTACTTCTTTTATTAAATGCGCTCCATGAAATAAATTTCCCTCTAAGTACTGCTTTCATTGTGTCCCAGAGATTTTGATATGATGTTTCTTTGTTCTCATTTACCTCTAAGAATTTTTTAATTTCCTTCCTAATATCTTCTGTTATCCATTCATCATATAATAGCATATTGTTTAATCTCCAGATGTTGGAATAGTTTCTGTGTTTTACTCTTTCATTTATTTCTAACTTCAATCCATTATGATCTGATAGAGTACATGCCAGTGTCTCTATCTTCTTGTATTTGCTAACATTAGCTTTGTGGCATAATATATGGTCTATTTTAGAGAAGGATCCATGTGCTGCTGAGAAGAAAGTGTATTCGCTCTTGGTTGGATGGTATATTCTATAAATGTCCCTTATGTCTAAATTATTGATTGTGTTATTGAGATCTATGGTTTCTTTGTTCAATTTTTGTCTGGAAGATCTGTCCAGTGGTGAGAGAGGCGTGTTAAAATCACCTAGTATTATTGTGTTATAGTCTATTTGGTTTCTGAAATTGAGAAGGATTTGTTTGACATACATGGATGAGCCACTGTTTGGGGCATAGATGTTTATGATTGTTATATCTTGCTGATTTATGCTTCCCTTAAGCAGTATGAAATGACCTTCTTTATCCCTTCTGACTAACTTTGGCTTGAAGTCCACATTATCTGAAATGAGGATGGATACTCCAGCTTTTTTGCTGAGTCCATGTGCATGGTATGTTTTTCCCCATCCTTTCACCTTTATTCTATGGGTATCTTTTTCTATGAGGTGAGTCTCCTGCAGGCAACATATTGTTGGATCTTTCTTTTTAATCCAATCTGCCAGTCTATGTCTTTTGATTGATGAATTCAGGCCATTAACATTCAAGGTTATTATAGAGATATGATTTGGTTTCCCAGTCATTTGGTTCATTTTTTAAATTTTATTTATTTATTTGTTTGACACAACTTGTTTCCTCCTTTATTTGACAATTCCTTTAGGATAATTCCTCCCTTTGCTGATTTGCTTCTTTGTTTTTCTTCTCTTTCTCATGGAATATTTTGCTGAGAATGTTCTGTAATGCTGGCTTTGTTTTTGTAAATTCTTTTAGCTTTTGTTTATCATGGAAGGATTTTATTTCATCGTCAAATTTGAAGGTAAGTTTTGCTGGGTATAAGATTCTTGGTTGGCATCCATTTTCTTTCAGGGCTTGAAAAATGTTGTTCCAGGCCCTTCTAGCTTTTAGGGTCTGGATTGAAAAATCTGCTGATATCCGTATTGGTTTCCCCCTGAATGTAATTTGGTTCTTTTCTCTCACAGCCTTTAAAATTCTGTCTTTATTTTGTATGTTCGGTATTTTCATTATAATGTGCCTTGGTGTGGGTCTGTTGTAATTTTGTGTATTTGGAGTCCTATAAGCCTCTTGAACTTGATTTTCCATTTCATTCTTCAGATTTGGGAAATTTTCTGATATTATTTCATTGAATAGGTTGTTCATTCCTTTGGATTGTTTCTCTAGGCCTTCGTAAGCCTCAATATCCCAAGCCTCTCAATATCTCCTCTTTTGAATCCTGAGTCCTGGAGCAACATGAAATGCAGCCACCCTCTAGGCCGCCATCTTGAATCCCCCCCACATTTTGTTCTTGGTGAGCGAGAGCCCTCGTTGCTTCTGGGTGGCCAGGTCCTGAACCCCTTTCTTCCTACTCTTCCATCATGATGTTCTGCCTCACCTAAGGCCCTGAGGAATGGAGTCGGTCATCTGTGGACTGACACTTCTGAAACCATCAGCCCCCAAATAAACATGTCCTCCTCCAATTGTTCTTGTCAGGTCTTTGGCTGACAGCAGTGATGAAGTTGACTGAAACCTTCTTCATTGCAGTACAAACAGCCCTGCTGGATGAAGAGGCTTTCCGATGGTCATGCGGAGGCTGACGCGGACAGACGGGGGAGTTTCCTGCTCACACTCCTTCCGCGGGCACTCAGCACCACCAGCACCAACGTCTGGGCTTGCAGATAAGCAGCTGCTGTGACCTCCATGCTTTATTAGACTTGCAAAGTGCACTGAACAAAATTGGAATTCGTTGCCAAGTTATCAATTTGACATTTAAATGTGAACTTCTTACTGCTCTGGAAAATTCAGAACCAAATCCATTCGCCACCCCTCTCTCAGAAGTTGGGGTCAGTTCATCTGAGACATGCTCCTAAGCACAGGAGAAGGGCTTAGTGAGTTCTGATGCTCAGTGAGCCCACCCCAGGGTCAGGAGTGATCGCACTCTTTAGTCCTAGAACAGTAACACAGAGAGGATCTTACTGCAACTGAACACAGTTCTGCTGACCATGAACAGGTTGGCGACATCACCACTTTGGGGTCAAGTGCAGAAGGTGCAAGTCTTGACTGTCAATCACAGATCTCCAATGTGATCGCGAGCTGGTCGCATAGCCATTGCATGATGGAAATGTAGCAGTCGATGCAGCATTTAACGGGCTTGGTGTGAGCGCGGCAGGTGGAGCTGGACTGGCTGGCAGAATTTTCATGACCCCAGTTGAGGCTTTCTCTTTGTGAAATCACCCTCTCCTCCATCCATCTTCGTCAGAAAACAGATTCAATCCCATGTTTGAATTGCAACGTGTGGCTGTGAATGGTAAGGACCATGAATGTTACCATGGCAATATGTCTAACCAAAGGAAAAGGGGAGCCAGTATCAAAGCCTGGTCTTTCTTTAAACAACCTCTAAAACCCATGAAATTAACTGTGCCGTCTTCTTTCTGGAGAACACCGTTGGATATGCATCTCCATTAAATGTACATGACCAAAACATATGGCCACAAAAGTGTACACCCTCAGTGATTTGGCAGCTGGAGAGGGGACAACACTGTATTTAGGATGCAGCTTTGATATTTTTTACTATGCATGATTTAACCAGGAAGAAGTTACAGGTCCTGTGGGTCATGCCACCATCTCCTCGGCAGCTTGAACACACCTCCATACTAACCACACTGGCTTCAGAGTGCTTTGTTGTCCACAGACACAGGTGAACTACCTGTGTCCAAGCCTTCCATTACCAGAGAAAATCACCCTCTGGAGAGCACCACCTGTCTTCCCCAGCACAACTCTGTAGTTCTGCTGTACAGTCATGTGACATTTAACTAGGAGGACACCCTCTGAGAAACCTGTCCCCAGGTGGGTGTGCTGTTGCCCAAACATCATGGAGTGTGGTTTCACAAGCTAAACTGAGCTGCCAGGAGCAGACATCGTAGTGTGGGCAAATAACTGGGAACCCAAGGTCTGCATTGCACACAGAACCAGCTCTGGACCGCCCTGCAAGACCCCAGCCACCCAGCCCTGCCCGGGCTCCAGCGTCCTTTCCTGCTGCTCCCACCCCTGTTTGCAGACCTACTGTGAACCACCTGGGCCGTTCACCTTCTCAGTTCAGAATCTGCTCACTGAGTTAACTGCCAGGTCCTGAGAGGGACTGGCCCTTGATGCAGGGGAAGCCTGCTCTCCCACACCACGTGCTGGCTGCAGGGCCTGTCTAATTACTGTTGGATGCCGATCTCCGTCCTTTGGGATGAGAGTTTTTACATAAACATAAAGTATAGCCTGCACATTGCCTGGTACACGGTAAATGCCCAGAACTATTTGGTAGATGATGGAAAGAAAGATGTGTGGATGAATGGAAGGAAGGATGGGTGGAGACCGCAGGTATTTACTCGTGAATGCCAGGATTTCACTGAAGGATGCACCGCTGGTTGCAATCCAGGGATCAGCTTAGAGAGGGCAAAGCTCCCAAACCTCTGAGCCACAGCAAGGGTGGCTGGCCTGCAGCTTCTCTCCAGCGAAGGCGTCTGGCTGCTCCCAGCTGGCCACAGGGGTGTGACCGGAGTGTCTTCTGCAGGGAAGAGCCGCTGAGCAGGAGTGAGCACAGCATCACTCCAGGAACCAGAGCACCCTGTTTTGAGAAAGCCCTTCCGGCTGCTCTACTCCCCCCTGCCAGGGGCACCAGGGGCCTTAATCCTCCCCGTGACCACATCTTGCTGGAAAGTGCTTATTTCAGTGGGTTTACGTTCCTTAAAAAAAGTCAGCAGGATTTAGGAAACTGTCATCTTCTAAATGACTAATGATTGACATAGGGCAACAATTGGGGTGCTGGCTTTAAAGGCTATGAACAGCATATCCAAATGGCAAGTCAGCGTGCACACCAGAGATGTCACCTTAGAACGAGACTCGATGGGTAAGTGAGCGTGTTCAGCAATGTTCACATATGCAAACACACTCCCTGCTCTGCTGGGTTGCATGCAGCCTGGAAGGGACCCTGCCACAGCCCTCTCCTCCCTGTAGGGTATCCATGGTGTCTTCAGTGCTAGCTTATGAAGATCTGGGGCAGGAGGAGGAGGGAGACAGCAGGAGCTGGGGAGCCATGCTGGACTGTTGGACGGGGCCAGGTTTGCACCCCGACACCTGGTTTGCTACCTCTCAGTTGGAGCAGGTGACCCTGGGTGGCACTCTACTGCTGAACTACACCCCCAACCTGTCAACCAACTTCTGTGAGACTCATGTTTTCATCTGTAACTTGAAGGCCAATGGCATCCAATAGGATGGTGTTGTCATCCCCATTTCACAGACAAGGAAGGACAGAAGGTGGGGAAGCCAGCCCTGCCTGGAGCTGGGCAGGGGAGGAGCCAGAGCCTGTTCTCATGCCCTGGTCCCCCAGTGCAGCGCCAAGGCCTGTGAGTCTCTGTTCCATTGGATAAGTGGGTGCAGCACAGGAACAAATGGATCTTTTCAAAATGCCACCCATTTCTCACTTGTTCGGATGTCAGCCTTATCCCATCACCAATTCCTGCAGCCCTCAGCCCCACCACCTCGGAGGACCAGCTGGTGGCTCATTTGGGTTTTTTTACATTGGTCAGCATCAGTTCAGCAAGAAGGTGAAAGAATCTCCTTTTCTTTTCCAATTAGAAAAGTAATTGCTAAATACTTTGAATCTTCATATGCAAAAACTGCTTAAAATGCTGCGTATGCTTCCTTGAGAATCCACATGGATTTTTGGTTCTTTTCCTTTTTGATTCACTAGTGAAATGGAGCTCACGCAAGCAACGCTGTTGTTTGAGTCCTCATTCCAAAGACCCAGAAATTTCAGATCCTATTTATCTTACCTCCATTTCTGTTCCACTTTCTGCTGTTTCCTGCATTCCCTCTGTTTGCTTATTTGAAGTCATTCGTACTACATTTTAAATCATTTTAATCAACAGTGAAATGTGAGGAATGCAGGATTTTCCATCCCAGGTGCCCTTTTTTGTAAACCCATTAGGGTGCAAGAAGAAACAATATGCAGATTAACATGCTCTGCTTACTCCGCCCAGCGATAAAAGTGCACCTTCCAGATAAAACTCTGCCTCCAGTTGTTCCTGGGCTTGCTTGCGTGCCCCACAGTCATCTATTATTTCATTCATTCATTAAACATTCATGACAGCCTATTACATGCTTGGCCATGGCACAGACCTTGGGGACCCCCAGATGAGCTGGAGGCAGTGCAGAAGAGGATGAATGTGGAATCAGACAAATGTTAGCTCTCCACCTGGGTTTTGCCATTTTTCCAACTGTGTGACTGTGGCAAGTTACTTGATTTGATTTCCTCTTCTGTGGAACAGAAAGTGGTTGCTGGTGCACATGACAGTCATCTGTACCTGGAGGGAGGGAGCAGTGGGGTGCAAGTTACACGAAGCCAAACGAGCTGCCGAGCTTCAGTGCAGCCTCGCTTGGAGGACCTCTGCTCTAGGGGGGACCACAGACACCTGCCGCTCATGCACAACTTGGTATCTGCAAGGTACAGCCCCAGGACCCCGTGGACACCACACTTCTGGGATGCTCAAGCCCTTGTATGAATGGCATAGTATTTGCCTATAGCCTGCACACATCTCCCATTGACTCTAAGTCATCTTAGGATCATTTAGAGCACCTCATACAAGGTGTTATATAAATAGTTGCTACATTGTAATTTTTGGGGAATCATGGCAAGAAGTGTTTGTGCCATTCTAATCAAACATGACTTTTTCCACATATTTTTAGTTTGAAATCATTGTCATCCAAAGACATCAGTATATAGAGCCAATTCTTGCTTAAGGAGATAATCTCTGCTAGGGACAGAGTCTCAGACACATACAGTGATGTTCCTTGAAGCCTCCATTTCAAATGTGAGGGGAAAGAAAAAAATCCAAAAAGTAGGAGTAAAATCTTAGTGTGATAGGAGAGAATATTGATTATCCATATTCTAAGAAACACTTTTAAAAAAAAACACCTTCATAATGACATGAACAAAAGTTCATTATGTAATGTTAAGTGAACTCCATGCCTCTAGTGACTAGAGAGGCTGAGGCAGGAGGAACACAAGTTAAAAGCCAACCTCAGCAACTTAGCAAGCCCCTAAGGAACTTAGCAAGACCTTGTCTCTACATAAAAAATAAAAAGGACTGGGGAAGTGACTCAGAGTTTAAGTGCCCCTCCGTTCAATCCCCAGTAACCCCCCTCCCCCCCCAAAAAAGCAAGGAACTGCCGCCTGTAACAGATTCACAGTTTTAGAAATAAGTGTGTGTGTGAGAAGATCCCACGTACTGTTTTTCTCCATATCTTGGGAATTGAAGGTCATTTTTATCTTATTCCTTTAGTATCTGTCCTGACTTTGACACCTTCAGTTTTGTAACCAGAAAACAAAAAATACTTTAAAAACGGCAAGTTTCCACTTACCAGGCCCACTTTGGCTGTTCCCCAGGAACCCGCAGGAAGCCTGGGCTCCCGGGGCTACATGTGACCACCTGGGCCCTCTGCACCAGAGGAAGCTTGGGACCAGGACTGCTGCTCAGCTAGGCTGCCAGCACTCCAGGGCTCCCGGCCCCGTGGGTGCTCGCCCCACGGAACCCCCTGCACCTGCCTGTGCGGCTCTTTTCCTGAGCCTCTGGTTTCACCTCCAGGGTCTCTGGGTGTGTGGGCCATGGCTTGAACCTGTGCAGGCCTTCCGTTCTCCTCCCAGAGCGCCCTGGGGATCCGGTCCTCGTTGCCAGCGGACGAAGCCCTGGAAACCACTGTTGGGCCATTCTGTCGCTCGGACCTCAGTCGCTCAGGCATTGGGGCTTCGGGCCGCCCGCCCCGCCCCCCACCCCGCCCAGGCCGCACGGCGCGTGCTGCGGCACAGCCTGCTGCGGGCCATGACCACCACCACACGAGGTTCCACAAGGACCCTGTCAGCTTCACTGTCTTCTCAAGAGGCCACCGCCACATTCCATCATTGGCCAAAGTGTCATCACGCGGGACATAGGATGATACTCGATTTTATAAATGAGGAAACGGAGGCTCAGAGAAATGGTACAAGCCGCCCAAGGCCACATGAGAAAAAGTGCTGGATCCCATACCGTCTTGATGTGGAGTCCAGATCCTTCCGCCAGCCTCGTGGGCCGTGCTGGTGGGAGACCTAAGGCGACCCTGCTCCCTGCCGAAGGTCTCCCCTCCTCGCCCCGCCCGCCCTGCTTCCCTCTCCTGGACGCCTTCCTTCTGGGCGAGGGCGAGGAGGGCATGTGGGCGTTGCTGGCCGTCTAGCTCCAGAGGAAGACAGGCGAGCTGACGAGGGACCACGGGGAAGCCCAGGAAGGGCCCCCCAGCGTTGGCACCAGCGCTCAGGAGAGTGGAGCACCAGGACGCCAAGCTGGGCGCCGTGACCTGAAGACTGCGCTCGGAGCTTTGGCCTGCCCTTCAGCAGCAGGGAAACGCAGGCGCGTCCTCTTGTGCTGGGGCAAAGCAAGGTGACTCGAAACGGGCAGCACAGCTGGCGGGCTCCCGGAGCCTGAAGCAGCCTGCTGGCCTCAGCAGAGCACGGGGCCCTGTGTGGGTTCCTGCCTCTGTTCCGGCCAGGGGTCCACTGACTTGGACGTGGGGCGAGGTCTGCATGCTCTAGATCTGTACAGGCTGCCCTGGGGTCCTCTCTCCAGACATGGCACGTCCTAAAAATGGGCTCCTTCTCTGGATGCTCATCCAGGCGAAGGCGCTCTCGGAGTTTCCTGGGGCCTTCTTGCCTTCAGGACTCTGATGACTCCGCCTCCCAGGACATTCGGCTTCTGATCGGATCCCCCATTCCTGCCTGGCTCTCGGTCCTCCGTGATCTCACCTGCTCATGCAGAATCCCCTTGCCTTCTCCGTGCTGTTGTGGAAACGGCTTAGACCTAAATGGCTACTTCCATCCTTCCACAGCTCTCTGTGGCCGTGGGGACAGTCGATAGTCAAGGCCCGTGAGAGTCCTCGTGGTCTGGGCCCTGCCCACTTCTCCAAAGTCACCTCCCAGGATAATTCACTCACTCGTGGGCCATGATGCCACAGCACGAGTTGGGGCAGCTCAGAGACCCGCGTCCTCTCCTTGGTCTCTGTGTGCTCGCAGGAAACCATCACAGCCACTGTTCATCCGGCGACCTCTGCTCCTTCTGCCAGACCCTGCTAGGCATTCCTTTTCTTGTAAGACTTCTCTGAACTCCCTCTACCCCAGGGGGCAGGCTACACTGCATTCAGGGAGGTGACCTTTGGTTTGAGATCCAAAGCAGGCAAAGGGGCCAGCCACGGGAAACTCGGGGGCAGAGAGCTGCAGACGGGAAAGCTGTGAGCCCCAGCTCCCCGGTGCAGGAAGGGTGGCAGACTCCCGTGCCGCTCCCCCAGGGTCCACTGCTCCTGCGACCCTGTGCTGTGCGGGCCATGCTGCTACGTGGACTTGGGCTGCTCTTCTTATGTGTTTCCAAGGCCCCAACCTCATCAAGGGTTCAGGGAAGAAGCATCATGGGAGTGACTGGATGTCACCCACAGTCCTGGGATCTTGCCTGGGTTTTGCTCACTGGCTGGGTTTCTGGCCCCGCCTCATGAGCTTATTAATGTCCTGGTCACTGGGCATAAATTACAAGGCTGGGCTTTGGGATGGGAGGAGGGTGTAGACGCAGATCTCGGCAGCTCTGGGGAGCCCTGGACGCTTAGCCCCGGGCCCCCATGGCCTTGGTTCACATACAGCCTTGTTGCGGCGGCTCCCTGCCCCACCTGCATGGCTCCGGCTGTCCTTCACAGTAGTCACCACTGGCCTACCCAAGGTTTGTCGGAGGATGTGTTTCTGCCCACCTCCCACATCTGAACCAAGAGCATCCATTTTTTAAAGAAAAAGGAGTGGCGTGCCCATCTTGCACCAGCCACTGGCCTTGCAGAGCCCCAACTGCCCCCGGATGTAGGCACGAGGTGAACTCTGTCAGCAGGTGGGCAAGGAAGCCTCACAGTAGGAGATGAGGTGCTTCAGTAGCTCGGTGTTCCAAGGTCCTACCTGTGCCCTTGGGCTGTGCCACCTACCCTCAGGCTGACAGCTCCGAGGGAGTCCCCCTGCCCTGGGTGGTGAGTCACTGTGGAATCAGAAAACAAAAGCCCCACGCCTATGTCTTCCAAGTTCAAAGCCAGTGGCCAGGACACAGCAGGACTGGCTTCATAGGATGTATTTGGGAGTATTCTCTCCCTTTCAATTTCATGGAATAATTTCAGAAAGATGTGTTAGTTTTTCTATAAAGGTCTAGTACAACTCAACTGAGAAACTGATCCTGGATGTTTATTTGTTGGAAGACTTTAAATTTCTGTTTCAACTTCATTGCTTGATATTGGTATGTTTAGGTTTCTATATTGTCCTAAATTCAATTTCAGCAGGTCACACATGTCTGGAAATTTGCCAATGTCTTCTATATTTTCCAGTTTATTGGAGTATAAATTTTGAAAATAGTTTCTAATGATCCTCTGAATTTCAGAAGTACCTGTAGTGATGTTTCCTTTTTCGTATATTATTTTGTGTTTTTGTGTCTTCTCTATCTGACTTTCTTTTGGATAGAAGTTTGGCTAAGGGTTTATCAATATTATTTATCTTTTAGAAGAACCAACTATTGGTTGCATTGATCAATTATTTTGCAATTACTAAGACTTACATCATGACCTGGAATATGCTGCATTTTGGAAAATGTTCCATGAGCTAAGGAGAAGAAGGTTAATTCAACTGTTTTGGTGTATTTGATTTATAGATTTATTTCATTCAGAAATACCTTTATTGATTTTATGCTTTGGTAACTTGTCTATTGGTGATAAAGCTGCTTTTAAATCACCCAGCTTTATTGTACTGAAGTCTATCTGACATTTAATAACAAGGATTTTTAAAAATGTATGTGTGTGCTGCTACTCCAGGCACATATATTTACTCATATATTTTCTTATTGAATTGTTCCCTTCGGCAGAATGTAATGACCTTTGTTGTCTCTTCTGATTTATTTTTGCTTATATCTGCTTGTCATATATGAGAATAATGACTCCTTTTTGTTTTCCATTTGTGTGGAGTATTTTTCAGTAATTTTACCCTCAACCTGTGGGTGTCTTTGTCTATGAGAAAAGATGTGCAAACAGCATATAGTTGGACCTGTTTTTTTTAATCTATTCTGCTAATCTATGTCTTTTAAGTGAGGAGTTGTGCCATTAATACTTATTGTTGTTATTGATATGAGTTTGCAATTTCCTCCCATCTTGATTTTTGTTATATTTAATTCTGTCTTGATTTTCTTTTAATTGATTAGTCTTCTATTAATTTTTATTGATTTGGGAGATTTGAGATTTGTTTGGGGGCAGTATATCTTTGAGTTTTCTTTGTAGTGTTGACTTCTTGGTGATGAATTATTTTAGTTTACTCTGGTTATGGAAAGTTTCTATATCCAACATCAAATTTGAAAGAGTACTTTGCTGGGTATAGCAATCTTGGCTGGCAGTTGTTTTCATTTAGAACGTGAAATATCTCATCCCAGCCCCTCTTGATTTTAGGGTTTGAGTTGAGAAGTCCAAAGTGAGACTCATTTGTTTGCCTCTAAATGTGACCTATTGTTTCTCTCTTGCAACTTTTAATATTTGTTCCTTATTTTTTAGTTAGGCAACTTTATAAGATATGTCTTGGAGATATTCTTTTCTGACCTTGTCTGTTTGCATTCCGGTAAGGCCCCTGAATGTGGATGTTGATCTCATTTCTAACACAGGGAAAATTTTATGTTCCTATCTCATTGAAGATTACCTTTATGCCATTAACCTTTATCTTCATGTTCTCTTCTGTCTCAATGGGTGAGTGTTTGAGATTTTGTTTATATCCCCTACTGATGGGAGATGCTGGTCTCAGAAGGATGTCTGAATCTTTACAGCTGCTATTGAAATCCCCTTTTAGGATACAGGGACTAAACCTCCACAAGTTTCACCTTCACTGCTGTGAATATGGAATAGTGGGCATCTGTCCTGTAGTGCTTCTGTGTGGCCTCTAAAGCCATATTCCCAATGGTTCTTCTGTGGTGCCAGCAGTAAAGAGAGATTTTTTCCTCTGGTATTGGGATCCTATATGGTCCAGGTATAATTTTCTTTGTGTCTATTTCAGCCTTTCTGGTTCAGGCACCCTCTGGGAAGGTTTTTAGTTGTCTAGTTGTAACTTTTCTTATGAATTCCTGATCACCTGTTTCTATTCTCAGCCGTGCAGTGCTTATAGATGCTTCTTGCCCAGCACAGTGACTGAGAGAATTTTCTAGCTTAAGGAACACTTTCTGCCCCTGGGTCGAGCTTTTTGGGGTTTACTTTTACTGAACCACTTCCCCTACCAATTCCATATCCATTAAAATAGACCTTTCTCTCTAATTCATAGGTTTCCCTAAGTCATTCTTTATTTTTCAAAATATCTTTATCCATGGGCCATACTGTATCCTCTCTCTAGCTGCCCTTCCCTCCCCATTGGTCCTCAGGGACCAGTGTCAGCCAGGCTGGTGCATTCCTAACACATTACTCCTTATGTCCACATTTCTCAGCTTCTGTGCCTCTATGGATCCTTTTACACTCTTTTCAATGAGTTCTCTGGGTTGCCAACCTGGCTAAAGAGCAATCTTGCTTTGTGCATCTGGTGATGAGAAACTAGCAGGATCTGCACAGTTCCTCTGTGACATCTTCTCTTCTCCTCAGAGATGTCTTTTCATGTAGATTTCTCCCTAGGAGAGTAATTAGTATTAGCAAGTTTGAAATCGGTATCTTGCTGCTCCACTTGAATGGAAGGCAAGAGGAATGTGTAGAATCATATTTAGACTTGTGTGCATGGAGTTCAGTGACAGAAAAGGAGCAAGTGCAGGAACACAATGAGATTTCCAGGTACAAACAAAGTGGACTGTGGAGAAATGTTAAGGAAGAGTAAGAGGAGCAGCTTTGCATGATTTTCTGGACAACAAGAGGTTCTGTGATCAGTTCACTACAGAGCACCTGATGGACTCTGCAGGATCCATGCTCCCTACAGACTGCTGGGAACCCTGCTCCCTGGTGGACCCTGCAGGAACCATGCTCCCTACAGACTGTGCTGGGAACCCTGCTCCCTGGTGGACCCTGCAGGAACCATGCTCCCTACAGACTGTGCTGGGAACCCTGTTCCCTGATGGGCTCTGCAGGAACCATGCTCCCTACAGACTGCTGGGAACCCTGCTCCCTGATGGGCTCTGCAGGAACCATGCTCCCTACAGACTGCTGGTAACCCTGCTCTCCTAGGGGCTGTGTAAAGATCCCTGCTCCTGATAACTGTTGCTATGGTTTGCATACAAGGTGAAGAAGGCTCAGAGGTGAAGTGATTAGAGTATGAGAGCTTTAACCTTATCAGCGGGTCAACCTACTGGTATGGCTAAACTGGGTGGTAACTGTGGGCAGGTATGATATTCCTGGAGGATGTGGGTTGCAGGGGACCTGCCATTGGTGTCCATATGTTGTCTCTGGTGAGCAGAGCTCTCTGCTTCCTGGCTGCCGTGTCCTGACATTTTCTTCCACTATGCCCTTCTGCCATGACACTCTGTCTCACCGAATACAGAGCTGGTCAATCAAAACTGAATTTCTGAAACTGTGAGCCAAAATTAACTTTTCCTCCTCTTTTAAGCTGTTCTTGTCATGTTTTTTGGTAACAGTGGGAAAAAGTCCAACTAAACCTACAGGGCTTGGACCCGCGCTCCCAGATCTACACATGTGGCAGCCCCTGGGCACCTCACTCCTAGGGAACAAAGTTCTCGCTGCAGGTGGACTCAGCTCAGATGCCTTTTAATCACAGGGTAGGCTGCAGTAATAGTAGACTGTAGGGAGGGTCATAGCAGGAGAAACCATACAAGATGCTGTAGGTATGCTGCTGGGAAAGAGACTGGCGTGGTCTGAAAGACTGGAAAAGTTTTCACCTGGAGTAGCAGCTCAGCTCCCACCTTAGATTCAGCTTCCAGGAGACCCAGGAAGTGCTGCCAGGAAGTGAGGGACCGTGGGCGTATCATGGAATCTTATTTCTGAATAGAGCTATTTTTCTATAACAAGGAGAGTCTGTAATAAGGGGTTAGGAGCAGAACAAGTCACAGAGAAGAGGCGTTCCATCAGTTCTGTGTGAATTAAACACTAAAGCCAAACTAGATAACAGGAAAGCACTCTTCTCAGAGTAAAGTTTTCGAACAGCCAGAAGGTCTTTGCAAATGGAATGACTGTCCTATGGTGGGAGTCAGTCCGTCTTCCTGGGTTTAACTGCAGACATGGAACTTTGAGGATTTTTGTTAGAATAAAACTAATGATAGAAGCAGACAGATCTCTAGTGTCAGTGTGCCACAGCTGAGGATTATTTGTGGTGCATGCAGTGAGCGAGGAAGTACTCCCCTACTGCAGCCTGAGTTCACACTGGACCTGTCACTATCTGCATGCAGAGAAACTTTCTTCCTGGGGGTGACATGTGCCAGACCCCTCCTACAGTGGCTCCACTCTCTCCTCGGTGCTCTTTAAACCAGGGAAGCCAGGTTGAGAACCTATCCTGGCCCAGAAGTGGCCCAAACAACTTCTGGCAGCTGGCAAGAGGACCCCATCTAGGTACAAGAGACTGAGAAGTGTGGACCCTGGCTGGCAGCCACAGCCCACTTCTCCATCTACACCATAGAACAAGCTCCAGTTTGGCCGGGTCCTGGGCATGGCAGGACTGTGGCCTCAGGTGGGAGCTGATGATCCTTCAGATCCCTGCAAAGGTGGGCTTCCTTGATTCCATTGGGTGCTGGCTCCTCCCTGCTTCTGTGCTTTTAGCTATTTGCTTATCCTGCTGGTGATTCATCTGTGAAATGGGAGTAGTGGGTCTATTTCAGATCATAAAAACTCAGGGCCACTGAGACTCAGATGAGGTGACCTGTGGGAGAGAGCAGCTGCTTGTTTAGAAGCAGGGTGTGCTCCCAGCCACTCCCCAGCACCAGACTTAGAATGGGAGGACTGCTCCCCAGCAAGGTGGGCCACCAAGGGAACTCAATTCAATACTGGACAGTAAAAGAAACCCGAGATCCAGGAAGTCAGAGACTTGGAGCATAATGTCAGAAACAATGCATTAAGAATGTGCCTGTGTGGCTGCCCACCAGTAGGGCACAGATAGAGAGAGAAAAGCAGAGTGGACAAGGGAACAGGGAGGAAGCTGTGGAGCAGAGAGGGAGGCTGATCCTAATGAACCCTGAGTCAGTGGAGGAAGTTGAGTGAAAAGCCACCCGAACTCCTTGGCCCACTGGTGGGTAATCTGGCAGGAACCAGGGTCGCCAGCATGGAAACCATCTTAAGTGCTGCACGGCCGTGAGTGGAGGCAGGAGGCCAAGTTCTCAAAAAAGAAGTTGACACCCAACCCAGCAGTTTCCTAGTATGAGCCCCAGAGGGTCCCTGATCCAGAGTGACTGAAATAGGCCCAAGGAGATTTGTGCTTAGAGCATACAGCCCCTGGCACCAAGGGATAAAGCTCCCTTTGAGGCTGGAGCCCCATAAGAGCTCTTGGGAAGATGCCAATAGTGGCCACACAGGAGTGTGGGCACTGGAGGACTGATTCCAGGTGGCTCCTATTCATAGCAGTGAATGTGAAACCCATGGAGCTTTAGACCTGGTGCCCTAAAGTGGAACACAGAGGAGGCCCTGACACCCCAATGTGCAGCAGAGAGAGATCAACATCATCCCAGAAAAGGGCACGTGTGTGGACGGAACCTCAAATGCCCACTGACACAGTTCCAAGGGTCAGCAAGACAGAACCCAATGACTTGAACAGCCAGGTTAGCACTCTGCACAGCCCTGCTACAGGAAGACACCACTGGTCAGCACCCACCAGCCTCTGCCAGCCTGCCCTGGGAGACAGGAAGCCCAGTGCTCCCACAGCCAGCCCTGGCATCTGGCCACAGCAGCTGACAAGCAGGTGCAGAACACAGAGACTCCAGACTTACAGTGCTCAGCCTTGGTCCTAGGGTTACAGAGCACAAAAGATCAAACCCACCCTTGCCCCTCAGTTTGGAAGAAAGTCTTTTATTTCTCATTCGATTTTTGATATTTTGTCCATATGCCCCCCAATATTTTTTTACTTTTTAGTATTTAAATCTTAATATTTTTTTTCAAATTTTATTTCATTATAATTTATAATTTTATACTTTTTTCCATTTGGTGAGATTGAGATGTTGTGTGTGTGTGTTCTCATGGCATAGGTAGGTTCAATTTTATATATAATTTTACTTTTATTTTAATGGCTTTCTTCTTCACCTGTTCATTATGAAGCCTTGGTTTGATATTGGTGGATATAATTGTGTGTGGGTTCACCCTGATCCTAGATTTGTTTGTTTGTTCATACCTTGGTTTACATCCCTCTTACTGCCCCTTCTTTACTCTCTTCCCCACTAATAGCAAAAGTTTCCTGTTCCCTCTTCCTCTTTTGTTTTCAATTATTCTTAGTTATTTTTTAATACTCCTTATTTACAGCCATTATCTGCTACCTATCTATTCTCCCCACACTGTTTACTTTTTAAATATTTCAAACACTCTCTTGCCTTCCTACCCTATTTTCTCTATTTAAGAAACTGTAATTCCACTATCTGATGGAATCATGTGATTTATGTGATTTGTACCCCATTCATATTGTTATTATTAATACTGTGAATGACCTAATACATACCTCCTGTGAAATGCCTGATCTTGTTCACAGATTTTGTGGTTGATTCTGATACTAAATGCTGACTCATCATTCCAATGCAGGTGGCAGTCAGTATTGTAGATGTCAAGAAGACACTGGATGTTTATCTTAAAGCTGTACATCTGTGACTGACATTAGTGCTATTCCTGGCTCCCCTTTCCTCTGAGAGGGGCTGGAAAAAGATTGGGGCACTTCAAGTTCACAGAGAAGAGATCCTGCTGTTAAATAATACTCCCAAACTCAGTCAAGAAAGAGCGAATCTCACTCCACATGTAATCTAGCTCCTCTCAAGCCTCCACAGGACTTCAATACATAGAATAGGGGAGACCGACACTGCAAACCAACAATCAGGTCCCAGTGAGGAACAACAAGAGGCAGCCCATCTACATATATATTAAAAGCAGAGAGAATTTCCAGAAAGGAAGACAACTACAAAAAAGGACATGCATACAAGGGAGGATGGGAAATCTATGCCAATTGATATGAAAGTCCAAGACCTCTGAAAACATGAGGAAGAGGCAAACAAATCTCCCACGTAACACATAATTCCCACAAGTGGAAGTAGATAAAATTACAAAGGAAGAATGAAAGGGTGATTAAAATGTTCAGCAAACTAAAAGATCTAAAAATCAAATTTAAGACAGCAAATATAGGAGATGAAAGACTATTTAAATAAAGAAATAGAGATTATGAAAATAAATAAATCAGAACTGGAAATGAAAGAAACAATGAATCAAACTAAAAATTCACTTGAAAATATCGCTGATAGATTATATTGCCTAGAAAACAGAACTCAGGCCTTGAAGACAGGATAAATACACTTGAATTCTCAGTTGTGCAATAAAGGAAAAAAGTAAAAGACCATGGTCAAAATATGCAAGAACTCTGGGAAAAAAAATTAAAGAAGCAAAATCTTGAAGTCTGTGTAACAGAAGAAACATGAAAATACAGGCTATAGGTATTAAGGTCATCTTCAGTGAGATAGTAACACAAAATTTTCCCTTTTTTAAAAATGAGATCAACATCCACATATAGGAGCCTAACAGGATCACAAACAGACAAGATCAGAGAAGAATCTTTCCAAGATATATCATACAATTGCCTAAATAGAAAATAAGGAACAAACATTAAAATCTGCAAGAAAGAAACATCAGGTAACATTTAGAGGCAAACAAATAAAGCTCACTTTGGACTTCTTTGAAGACCCAAATCTTCAACCTAGATTCTAAAATCAAGGAGGGACTGGGATGAGATATTTCAAGCCCTAAAACCCCCAAAAAACTGCCAGTCAAGATTGCTATACACAACAAAGTACTCTTTCAAATTTGCTGGAAGATATAACAACTTTACACGACAAGGATAAGCTAAAAGAATTCATCACCAGCATGTCAGCACTACAAAGAATATGTAAAAGTAAACTACAGGGGCTGGGGAGGGAGCTCAGTTGGTAGAGTGCTTGTCTTGCAAGTACAAGGCCATGGGTTCAATCCCAACACCACACACACACACACAAAGTGAACTACATGCATAAGAACCCATGGAGGATCCTCAATCCTTTCAAATAGAAGAGGATCACTGACAGGGTAATCAAATAAATAAAAATAAAGATAGAATTAAATATAACAAAGTAAAATGGCAGAAAACTACAAACATATCCATATGTAGTTTTCTGCCATTTTACTTTGCCCCACTTTTCCCTCCCCTCTACCTAATCTAAAGTAA